>NC_000084.6:55915833-56639166 GCF_000001635.26 Mus musculus
AGAACCCAGCTGTCCCTCAACAGAGGAATGGATACAGAAAATGTGGTACATTTACACAATGGAGTACTACTCAGCTACCAAAAACAAAAAAAAAATATGAAAATCTTAGACAAATGGATAACTCTGGAGGATACCATCCTAAGTGAGGTAACCCAATCACAAAAGAACACACACACATGATATGCACTCACTAATTAAGTGGATATTAAACCAGAAGTTCGAAATACTTAAGATACAATTTGCAAAACACAAACTCAAGAAGAATGAAAACCAAAGTGTGGAAACTTCTATCCTTCTTAGAAGGGAAAACACAGTATCCATGGAAGAAATTACAGAGACAAATTTCGGAGCAGAGACTAAAGGAAGGACCATCCAGACACTGTCCCACTTGGGGATCCATCCTGTATACAATCATCAAACCCAGACACTATTGTGGATGCCAACAAGTGCTTGCTGACAGGAGCCTGATATAGCTCTCTCCTGAGAGGCTCTGCCAGTTCCTGACAAATACAGAAGTAGATGCTCACAAGCCATCCATGCGACCGAGCACACGGTTCCCAATGAAGGAGCTAGAGAAAATACCCAAGAAGCTGAAGGGGTTTGCAGCCCCATGGGTATGAACTAATCAGTACCCTCAGAGCTCCCTGGGACTAAACTACCAATCAAAGAAAACACATCGTGGGACTCATGACTCTAGCTGCATATGTAACAAAGGATGGCTTAGTTGGTCATCAATGGGAAGAGAGGCCCTTGGTCCGGTGAAGGTTTTATGCCCCATTATAGGGGAATGCCAAGGCTAGGAAGCGGGAGTGGGTGGATTGGGGAGTTAGGGAGGGGGAGGAGATAGGGGATTTTCAGAGGGGAAACCAGGAAAGGGGATAACATTTGAAATGTAAATAAAGAAAATATCTAATAATAATAAAAAAGAAACAGAAAAGTGATTACTGCAATGTCTGGGGAACAATTTTCTCTTTGTTTTCTCACTTTTAAAAAGTGCATTTCCTTTATTTTTATTTTCCTTTTGTACTTTTGAGACAGTATTTTTTTGTCTAGTCTTGGCTATCCCGGAACTCATTCTGTAGACCAGGCAGGCCTTAAACTCAGAGACTCCCTGCCTCTGCCTCCCAAGTACCAAGATTAAAGGTACGTGCTGCAGTGCCTGGCTTTAAGAAAGTGCATTTTCTAATGTCATGGTCTCTTCCTTTATATACGATGTAATTTGTGCCCTAATCATTTTGACCCTTAGCCATTGTGATTTTCTCTTGTTTTTCTGCTCGCTTTAGACACATTTTATTAACTACTTTCTACACATGTTATACTATCCCTAAAAAGAGAGAAACTTACTTTTGGTTTATTAAAACCTATTACCTTTGAAATGTCTTCCTTTGGATTTTATCCATGTTTTTTGAAGAGCTCTCTTATTTAAAATTGGCCCTTTCTTTCATTAGAGGACAAGGAATTGTCTTCACACTCCACTGGTTAAACCTCCAAAGCAGTCAGTCCAAAGAGAAAATTCTAGTCACTATTGTTTGAGAATGGATCATGGAAAATAAAATGTCCAATAAGGTTAAATGTTGTGGAGAAGTTCTGCCTATAAAAAAGTTATGAAAATATATGACAAAGAAAGACACAGTTCAATGCACTGCACAAAAATAAAAGTGTGTTTCTGGTGTATTACCAAACAGAACCCCCTTCCCCTACCCCATTTCTTCAACTCCCCTCGGTGCCGTGACTGAAACGTGAGCAGTGGCCCACATTTAAGATACACACACTGCATTATGGAGTACTGGAGTTACAGTCGCATAGGAAGAGTTATATGCAATTTCACCCATATGAAGTCTTGCTACTTTTCATATCACACGGGAAACTGCTTTGAAAACCTTTAGATTAGTAGTTACTGTGTACAGGTTAGCCCTAAGGTAAGAAAGAGTAGACAGATTGGGGTTTCTGTTTGTTTAAATCTTGCTGTTAAGTCAGGAAAGCCAGCTAAGCTTTTGTGGGAAAGGCAGAAAGTATAGGATTGAGAGAGGTAAGCTCTTCAAATTGATGCCTCATGCTATGTTTTCCCAAGTCTGGTTTTATTAGACATTAAAACTCATTGAATTACATTAAGTGAACTGTTTGTCTTCTTCTATATAGTATATATTGCAATCTTTCAAATGATAGATCAAACATGATTTACATTACCACAGTATATTTTATTAGAAAATAATAACAACCTCTGAGTTGGGATAAGTGGTGTTTATTGAGAATGTATCATTTCTCTTTTATCTTAAGAATTCTTTAAAGTATCTTAAGAATACTTTAAATTCATAGCACGGTCTTGTCCCTAAGCACAAAAAAAAAAAAAAAAAAAAGTAAAAATCCTGCCTTTTTTGCTTCTGTTTCTCCTAGATAGAGATTTGAATTTAATTATTACTGAAGTTATCAGCTATGGTGAATATATCAAGAAATAGAATTTATAAGTTCTATTCTGCTCTTCCAAGTACTAATATAAAAAGAGAAAGATACAGAAGTAAGACTATTCTTTTATAGTTAAAGTACATTCTTTTCGTTTCTCTTTCTTTCTCTCTTCCTTTCCTTCTTCCTTCCTTTTATTTATTTTATATTTTACAGGGTTTCTCTATGTAACCTAGGCTGCCCTTGGATTCGCTGAGATCCACTTGCCTCTGCCTCACAAGTGCTGTGATTAAAAGTCAGCACCCATGTGCCCAGCATTCGAGAGTGTATGCAGTATCACTCAGAAGTATTCTCATCTTCCCGTGGACTCATAAATGGAGACACTTAGTATGAGAGGTAGACTCAAAGTCAATGTGGGTCTTAGAATAACTCACTTTCCTCTCATGAAAATTAAAATATAAAGGAAGGTCATGCTAGCAGTCATAGATTTCCTGGTATCTTTAGAATATTATTTCTTGTCAAGGAGAATTGTGATGATTCATGATTTTTCATAAACTTATTTATGCATGTGCAAGAAAAATTAAGAATAATATGCAAAATAGGAGACAGTAAGTGGTACCTATACTTCAGACATAAACTTAATATCCAGAGTGTCAGGTCAATAAAAAAAAAGTCTCTCTTACCGGTTGGGACATCTTCTGGATATATGCCCAGGAGAGGTATTGCTGGATCAGTACTATGTCCAATTTTCTAAGGAACCGCCAGACTGATTTCCAGAGTGGTTGTACAAGCTTGCAATCCCACCAGCAATGGAGGAGTGTTCCTCTTTCTCCACATCCTCGCCAGCATCTGCTGTCACCTGAATTTTTGATCTTAGCCATTCTGACTGGTGTGAGGTGGAATCTCAGGGTTGTTTTGATTTGCATTTTCCTGATGATTAAGGATGTTGAACATTTTTTCAGGTGCTTCTCTGCCATTCGGTATTCCTCAGGTGAGAATTCTTTGTTCAGTTCTGAGTCCCATTTTTTAATGGGGTTATTTGATTTTCTGGAGTCCACCTTCTTGAGTTCTTTACATATATTGGATATTAGTCCCCTATCTGATTTAGGATAAGTAAAGATCCTTTCCCAATCTGTTGGTGGTCTTTTTGTCTTATTGATGGTGTCTTTTTGCCTTGCAGAAGCTTTGCAGTTTCATGAGGTCCCATTTGTCAATTCTGGATCTTACAGCACAAGCCATTGCTGTTCTATTCAGGAATTTATCCCCTGTGCCCATATCTTCAAGGCTTTCCCCCACTTTCTCCTCTATAAGTTTCAGTGTCTCTGGTTTTATGTGAAGTTCCTTGATCCACTTAGATTTGACCTTAGTACAAGGAGATAGGAATGGATCGATTCACAATCTTCTACATGATAACAACCTCTTGACTCTAGCTGCATACGTATCAGAAGGTGGCCTAGTCAGCCATCACTGGAAAGAGAGGCCCATTGGACATGCAAACTTTATATGCCCCAGTACAGGGGAACACCAGGGCCAAAAAATGGGAATGGGTGGGTAGGGAAGTGGGGGGGGAGGGCATGGGGAACTTTTGGGATAGCATTGGAAATGTAATTGAGGAAAATACGTAATAAAAAAGTCTCATTAGGAAAGAACACATAACTCAATTAACAATGGCCACTTTTAAGCGGATATTTATAGAAGAAAGAAAGAAAGAAAGAAAGAAAGAAAGAAAGAAAGAAAGAAAGAAAGAAAGAAAGAGAGAGAGAGAGAGAGAGAGAGAGAGGGGGAGGGAGGGAGGGAGGGAGGGAGGGAGGGAGGGAGGGAGGGAGGGAGGGAGGGAGGGAGGGAAGGGAAGGGAAGGGAAGGAAGGAAGAGAAGGAAGGAAGAGAAGGAAAGTGAAGAGGGAGAAAGATATATAAAAAGCCAAGAGGTATGTGAAAATATTCAGCACCAGTGACTCTCAGAGAAAACCAAATACAAACCAAGCTGGGTATGCCTCACCTCAGTAAAGATAGTTATTGTCAAACAAACAAACAAAAAACTAAAGAAGGCTGAGGAGATGGCTTGGCAGGAAAAACACTGCAAAAACATGAGGAGTGAGTTCAGGTCTCTACCAGCTGGCTTTTCAAACACAGTAGAGAATAACTAGAGATTCTACCTCAGGGTGAATGGTGAAAACCAACACTTAAAGTTGCTCTCTGACCCCCACATATCATGGTGTTAGGGTATCCATACTTATGATATTAGGGTGCCAGCACTCACATGCAGGAACACACACACACACACACACACACACACAGAGAGAGAGAGAGAGAGAGAGAGAGAGAGAGAGAGAGAGAGAGAGAGAAATAGAGACAGACAGGCAGACAGACAGACAGGCAGAGAGAAAGACACAGACACAGACAGACAAAAATAAAATAAATGATGAAAGGTAACAGGTGGCAGTAAGAATGTGAGAAAAGGACTTTTGTACACTTTTGGTAAGAACATAATTTAGTTCAACCCTTGTTTAAACAGTCTGAAGGTCCCTTAAAAATTAAAACTGGATCTATCATTGGACCCAGAATTCCCACTACTGGGTATATAGACAAATGAAAAGAAATCAATGTGACAGAGAGATTACCTCACTTGCATGTTACAAACTATTCACAATAGCCAAGGTATGAAATCAAAGTAAAATAACACTTGCAATGATAAATAGAATGTGGTTCATAACCATCACAGAACTCAACTCACTCAGACAAGACAATAAAATCCTACCACTTGCAACATCAGGTAAGTTGGAGCCTTCCTGTTTAAGCCTGGCGGCAAGACACAGCCCACATATCCTCACTCATATGTGTCTCCTGAACAACTTATTCTTGTGGCAGTTGACAGAAGTCTGGTGGTATTAGACATAGAGAGAAGTTGCAAAGTAAATTTTAATAAAAAAATGAATTAGCAAATAACTGAATGTAAGACATTTATGTCCATAATCTCCAATCACCCTAACTAAAATCAGTTTTTTTTTCTCTTTTTTTTTCCATTCTTGAAAAGAAACTAAAATTGGGGCTGGAAAGATGACACATCAGTTAAGGACTATACTGTCCTTCCAGAGGGCCAGAGTTCAATTCCCAGCACCCATGTTAGGCAGTTCACATCCCCCTGAAGAAGTTCCAGGGGAAACTAAGTGTTAAATGAACAAGCTTAGTTAATAATCTTGAAATATTGGTATTGCTTAAATATAGTATCAACTTATATATTTCTATGTTGGACAAGATTGAGGAATAACTAGAATAATAGGGATTTTTTTTGAATGGCAAATCTAGAGATTTTTTTATATTTATTTTGTATTAACTGAGGAGAAACAAGAAGCAATTTTGGTATTTCTGTTTCCTAGACTGCAAGAATTCTCTGCAATGTTTTGCAACACTGAGTTTATCTTTCTTCAGGAGACTCTGAGAGGTTAATGCTGCTGGGAACTCAAAGGAGGCAAAACACACTGCAGGAGAACTCAACCGGCGTGTTCTGCAATGCAATAGCATTGCGACATGGTCCACTAAGCCCACTGACTGTCAGCAGGACATACTTAGTACTCAGAAGGTACAACTGGGACCTGTCACTAAAGATGGGAGGACTGTGTTCCTGAAGATCCACATTTCTGTTTCACTGAAACACTTCTTTTTCAGTTTTGAGGATCCACTCAGTCTCGCACAACCAGACAAACACTCTATGACTAATGCACAGCCCAGCTCTTACGCTAGGCTTTTATCAAGGAATATAAATCTCTATAAAAGGATATATACTTATTTGGTTTAAAATAATAGTAGTCTACTTATGAAAAGTATAAATAGTGATAGGTATATACATAATTATTGCTTAACCATTGTGAACTGAAGCCATAGTTACAAGCCAACGTGGGAAGCATTTCTAGAACCAGCCCTGTTCAACATTTCCAAAATATTTGGCCTGAAATTTACTAAAAAAAAAATCTCACTGGACTATTATCACTTTGGTATTTCTTTCCCCTTGGCCTTGTACGAAGTGATAGTTTCTGTATCCTACATGGCTGTTTCGTTATACTTCACAAACAAAAACACCCTTTCAGCACCTATTCTGTCCAACACTAACAGGCAGGTACTACAAGTGAGAGTAGGTATAAGCTCACACAGAGACTTGCCATCTGAACTGTATGGAGCATTACAAATGAGCAACACCAAGTTCCTGTGCACTGTGCTCTGGCGGTACAAAAGCCAAGTGCTATTTTCAACACAGTAAGAGCCCTGACGTGTCCTAAGAGACAGGATCCTGCCAGAAATAGGATTATGAAGCTGCATCCTAAAATTCCAAATCATCCCGAGTAAATCCATTTCTCTTGAGAAGTACAAATGTGGAAGATTCGGGTATTAGTGATGTAAGATATTTTTATAATCCCCTCTGGCCTAAAATTTTGAAATTTTGATACGTTTATGCTAAAAGTGGTAGGCAGTGTTAATCCAACAAGCACCGTGCCTGGAGAGATGGCTTAGAGTCTGAGAGCATGCTGCAGAGGACGTGAGTTTGGTACCCAGTACCCATGCTGTGTACTTTTCTCTTGCAGTTATGCCCATGTTTTATTATTGGCCACTTTTACTAGCATGGAAACCCCACCATGGCAGGGAACTTTGTGTGTTCCATTCACTGGCCTATCCCAATAGAACAGTGTCTTCTTTAAGTAGCTACTCTTACAAGGTTTGTTCAGCTATTGTGCGTGTCTCCGTAGCTGATTTCTGTGCTATACATTAGTTTTGCTATCCAATGACATAGCAGTTCATAGTTTTACCTCAATACATTACTCATTTTCCATTTACATTTATTTTCAAAAAGTAAAATGTAAAAGGATATGTTCATTAACATCCCTAGAGAATGAAAGAAAGTTATGATATAATTTGATAACAGGAGTATTTTTAATAAATTTATTTTATATTTTATTATTAAGCAGATTCCAAACCAAAAAAGATACCCCCCAAAATTAACTAGACTCAAAAACTATACAAGTCAGTGAGCTTCTGAATAGTTACAGAAGCGTTTAAAATCGTAAGCTCTGGTGCTTCACATTAGATTTTACATCTTTACTTATGGATGTAGTTTTATGGATTATCCACCACCAAAACCAAAAATAACCCGTGAAAGACTTAGACCTAGAAAACCACTTAGCTGTATATCCTCTTCTACAAATTGTGCCTATTACCTGCACTTGGTTCTTCCTTTTCTCCTGATATACTGCTGCTGTTTTCTTTTCATGTTATACTCCACACGTATGTCTATCTGTTTGCATATATACATATATGACTGGCTAGATTCTACATACAAGGAAGCACATCCAGGTTCTTTCATATCTGAGACTGTATGACCTTGCTTGATATTACACACTCTAAGTCTATCCATCTCCCCATAAATGTTATGGTTTCAATTTTGTAGAGCTGAAAAGCATTCCATTTTGTATACAGCCATTTTTTCTTAGTCATTTATCTGGTCTTTTTCATACTTTCACACTGCCTGCCATTGTCCAGCACATAGCTACGCAGCAGCTCTTCAGAACTTCAAAAAAGGAAGGAAAAACTAACCATCCAAACCAAAGATAAAACAGATTCCCTCATATTAGTCAGTGGAATTGTATGTGTTCATAGAAAGCATTTCTTAAAAATCCTGTTCATTTCGTTCGCATTAAGTCAACAGCAACAATGGTGAGAAAGCATCAAGGATGTGCAGAGGCCCATTCTAGTAGTATATCAAATTTATTTGGCCTAAGAAAATGTCACCAGCCTCCATTTTTATATGTGGGTACCAACCTCACCAATGCTAAGCCAATTCATCTAATTTCAGAGACATTTAAAACTACCACCAGAGGTTTATCAACTCTAATTGGCAGTGTGAACCTGGGAGAACGATGCCTAAAAATAAGAAGAACTAAAGTGCCACACAATAGCCAGCTCCAGTCAGAGCAACGGGCACGTTGTAGCCTTGAGGGTTAAAGGACCCAGATATAGCTGTCTCTTGTGATACTATGCCGGGGCCTAGCAAACACAGAAGTGGATGCTCACAGTCAGCTATTGGATGGATTACAGGGCCTCCAATGGAGGAGCTAGAGAAAGTACCCAAGGAGCTAAAGGGATCTGCAATCCTATATAGGTGGAACAACAATATGAACTAACCAGTACGCCCCAGAGCTCTAGCTCTGTGTCTCTAGCTGCATATGTATCAGAAGATGGCCTAGTCAGCCATCAGTGGAAAGGGAGGCCCATTGGTGGTGCAAACTTTATATGCCTCAGTACAGGGGAACGCCAGGGCCAAGAAGTGGGAGTGGGTAGGTGGGGGAGTGGGTGGGGGACCGTGTGGGGGACTTTTGGGATAGCATTGGAAATGTAAATGAAATAAATACCCAATTAATAAAAAAGAAAAGAAAAGAAAAAAGAAAGCTCCTAGGAATCTAACCGCCCCCCCCCCAAAAGAAGTGTCACAAGACCATTCTTGTTTAATCACAAGGACAGATCACACGTGGCAAAACATATTTTTCCATAACAACAGCTGAAGTAAACTCACTCCACCCCGCCACACCTGGGAGGAGCACAAATTCCAGGAACAATTCTGTGTTTTTAAAGAAACTAAGGTCACCAGGCTTGTTTTCTTGACGTTTTCCCAGAAGCACTAAGAATTCCCCTCTCACAACTCATTTCTTGGACAGTGTTCAGAGAAGCAGATACCTAGCTACACAATCTATAGCAGTGCCTTTCTTTGGTATCATTACAGTCCTAGGGATGGAGCCTAGCCCCAGCTCAGCATCTTTACATTTGATTTTGAGACAGGATCTTACTAAGTTGTCCAAGCTGGCCTTGAACTCACTTTGTAACACAGGTTAACTCAAATATGAAATTCTCTTACCTCTGACTACAAAGTAGCTGTGATTAGAGGCCTGCCATCACGAGGCCCTGTCTTTGTCTGGTTGTTAGGTTTTGTTGCCACATTCTAACCCAGGCTGACACACAAGTCTGTTTATTCTCAAAGCCCCACTTGCCAGTGATGTACTTCTTCAAGTAAAGCCATAGCTCCGTATCCTCTCCCCAAGCAAATATTTAAATGCCAGAGTCTATGGGAGACATTCTCAGCCAAATCAGCCCACTATCCAGTTGAAATACCTTTGATTTTACCATCTAATATCCTTCCTACTGATACATTCTCTATTAAATTTCTACTGCCACTCTGTTGTTTAATTTAATTTGGTCTAGTTTAGTTTAGTTTGAATGTTTAGTTTCTGTGTGCTAGGATCACTACCATGATATTATATCATCATCATGAAATAGTCAGAGACTTGTTGAAGTCACGATCGCCTCAAAGGTTTTTTTAATGTTACAACCCTGATATGGAACTTTGAACAGGAGAAATTTTGAGTCTTCTCAGTAAACACAACGAGCCCCCAAACCGCAAACTGATCCCAGGTAGAGATGCAGCGGCCAAAGGACACAGAGAGCATCCAGCCATCTGGCAGCATTGTGGTACATCCAGTCCAAAACACACCACTGAAATAACAGGTTGTCGTCATACTCCCGAGACCAATAGGAAGGCAACCAGGCAAAGAGTAGCGATGAACCAGCAAATGAGGAAGAGACAAATTGACACAGCAGGTACAGATGCCAGCCATTTCTTCTACATCTTAAGAACTCAGTGAGGCTCTGGAGATGAGCTAAGCAAAGATTGCTATGGGATCCTCCAGTAGGGAGTAGGCCTTAACAAAGACTGAGAAAAGAGTCACCCACCCCCTAAAGAATTATGGTTCAAAATAAAGAAAGAGACAGAAGAGAGATTACAAACACACAGAGAGATCACTTCTGAATGCTGCTTCAGGAATGTCATAGGACAGAATTGTATACAAGAATCCAGGGCTCATAAGTTTGCTGGCGTTTAAATTTTGGGGGGCTAGTTATGAACCTTAGTTTGTAGCATGTTTCTCTCATCCTTGATCACCAGAAATAAATCAATGGAGCATGGTGTTCCGTACATACCTGTAATCCCAGCACACAGGAAGCAGAGGCAGAAGGATCAAAAGACCAAGGTCTTTCTTAGGAGCCTTAGAAAGTTCATACAGCCTGGGCTATGTGAGACCTTTGTCTCAAAAAAATAAAATTCCATGTTTAAAGGTTATTCTTCATCTTCCCTGCATTTTCCCACCAAGTAAGAATTATAAGACATTAGGGGAAAAATAAAACTTTCTAGATTTCTGTGAGATTTATATAAAATAGATGTACCATCTATAAGTAAGACTTAGTATCAGTGACTGGAAGGAATGAGTGCAGCATAAGGCCCATTTAATCACCGAACCAGAATCCCTGAAGGAGCTTCAGTTAGCATAGTAGTATGGAGAGACAGAACAGTGGCTATCTTGACAGGTCCCCAGGGCTGGAGAGTTGGCCAACATCACAGATCACACCTGGATGGGGTGAGGCAATTATGAGTCCTTATTGGGTGAGCACGGGACTGCCTCCACTTCACAGCATTTCTGCTTCTTGTTTATTATTCAGAAAGCAAAGCAAAAGGGCTTCTCTATTTGGACCACCTGGGTCCCAGGGTACAGATAGAACCTTATGAGTGTGTGCACATAGGTTTTGGGGTTTTGTTTGTTTGTTTGTTTGTTTGTTTTTCCCTCAAGATCGTTTTCACTTATTTATTAAAACAAAAAAAGCAAACAAATGAACCCTGTTATAAGCATGCGAGCCTGAGTGTATATACGTGTACCATGTGGGTGCAGGAGCCCACAGAAGGGTTAGAAAGGAGCGTTGGATCTATTGGAACTGGATTCCAGGTGGTGGTGAGATGTTCTGGAGGTGAGCAGAATTAAAACTGGAACCTCTCAAAGAGCAAACAGCATACTCAACCACTGAGCCAACTCGGCGGCCCTTCACTTAGTCATGCTCAGTTTTACTTTCCAAGTCCCTATAGTCCAGTGAGCCCATCTTTGGAGCATGGGAAAACCCTGCTCTAAGCCATCACATGTTTTCATAGCTTTGAGTCCTCTTGGCTGCCATGATCTCCAAACCTAAACTCTACCCTTGCCCTTCTTTCCAATTGTAATGATCTTTTCTTCAGACACAGCGATAGCTAGTCCTGGCTTTACTACAAATGGAAATTGGTCAGGTTTATAAGACATACTTATGGAAAAGCCACTGGTTCTCATATACAAAGTATTATGCTATAACAGTATAAGAGAGTTAGTCTTTCTGCCATACAGACATTAAAGGGCCCCTCCTTTTTCAGGACACAAGAAAATTCGGACGCCTATGAGAACAAAGAGTACAAGCAAATTAGAATAATAGGGATCTCTCTCACTATCAGACAGGCAACTTCAGAGTTCATCCACTTAATACATACTTATTGAATACCCAATCACTTAATATGAACCAGGATATTTGCTCTGAAGTCAATGATATACAGGATTGACAAAATAATTCTTTTCCTAAGATAAGTTACATATAAAGAAGAGATCAAAATTAAGCAATAGATATTAAATACAGCATAATAATGTTAAAATAATATGAAGAGAATTAGGACAGTAAACAAAAATAAAAGATTCAAGAAGTTCATAGGTTTGAATAGTTAGGAAAAAATATCTAAAATATAATAGTTAAACAAATACAAAAAGAGAAAAGTGGAAAATACCAGTTTCTATTTATAGCAGTGATGATTATAAAAATAATTATCATTTGCTATTCAATTGGGCATTATGTTTATTTTGTTTATATTTTGTTTATTAGATTTATATGTATTAACATCTTTAAGATCCAAATATCACTGTTAATTCTTCTTGTAATTAAAAGAAAGTGGCAATGAATTACTAGTGGCATATAGTTGCTTAATGGCAGAGCTGCGTTTGAAAACAGTACTGTCAGTTAACACATTTTACTTTTACTGCTGGGCCCAGAATATTTTAAAGATTAGTTACACCCTGAAACATTTAAGAAGCTTCATAATTTATTCTGAGAAAGACTCCTGTAAGTAAACTTCACCAATGAATTAAGGTGGTTATATTAATATATCTTTATTCTGTCAGTTTGGCAGTTTTGACATTTACTTTAGAATATGTTTACAAAATTCTTTAATTTCCATTCTCTCTCTCTCTCTCTCTCTCTCTCTCTCTCTCTCTCTCTCTGTGTGTGTGTGTGTGTGTGTATCTTTCTCTGACCCTCTATCTTTCTGTCTGTCTTTCCTCTCTCCTCTCCTCTCTCCTCTCTATGTCTCCATTCTCTCTGTTTCTCTCTGTCTGTCACTCTGTCTCTGTCTTTCTGTCTCTCTCTGACTCTGCCTCTGTTTCTGTCTCTCTGTCTCTGTCTCTCTGTCTCTGGTGTGTGTGTGTGTGTGTGTGTGTGTGTGTGTGTGTGTGTGTGTGTTTGTGTGTGTGTGTGTGTGTGTGTGTTTGTGTGTGTGTGTGTGTGTGTGTGTGTGTGTGTGTGTGTGTGTGTGTGTGTTTAGTGTTAAAGATCAAACCCAGGTTGCCATGAATTCTAGGAAAGTAGTCTTTAACTGAACTGTGTCTCAGGCCCTCAACCTTTTTCTCATTCTTTCTGCCTTTAATTCACCCATACCAGTCATTATTAACCGATTACCACCTACTATTTAAGGACCAGTGAGCTCCATGCCCAGATGCCATGAAATAGAAAAGTGATCACCCAATTTTCTCATTTTCCTGTATATAGAAGAATTGTTCTAGGACTTATATTGATTCTGTCTTCCATATAACTTTCATATGTGACTAGTTTGAAAGTCTCCTTTTTCAGAAGGAGTATATATGAGAAAGATCAAAGAGAAGAAAGGGGCTGAAGAATCTGATTCTTCCATATAGATTAAGCAGTCAGCAGTGTGATGCCAAACTGGAAAACAGCAATGGCACTCATGACAACCAAGCACTGATGAGGAAGTGCTCTGCTAGGTTATAAGTGATTAGCTAACATGCTAGTTTCTACCTCAGTTGAGTGAGCTTTCTATGGAAACACATAGACCACAGATCCCGTCTTAACTTCTCTCTGTTCTTTCTACTAATCTGGAATCCTTTTTAATGAAAAGCTCCCTTACATCTTTTGTCAAACTGATTGATAATTTCAGTACTACTGCCTCAAATAGAATGTTTCAAATGTTCATTATGAGGTTTTGTGCTTATTGTATAGAATAGTGCAATGTATTTGCTTATCTCTTTATATCTAGTGGCATCTCTAATCTTACATATTCCATCATATACAGCAGACCCCTGTCTTAGTTACTGTTCTAGTACTATGAAAAGACACCAGGACCAAGGCAAATTTTATAAAAGTAAGCATTTAAGAGCTTACTTATAGTTTTAGAAGATTAGTCTATGATCATTATAGCAGGAAGCAGACAAGGAATAGTGCTGGAGCAGTAGCTGAAAGCTTTACATCTTGAGATGTAGAGAGGGAGAAGGAGGGGCAAGGGGAGGGAGAGGGAGAGACTGGGCTTTTGGAACCACAAAGCCCACTCTCAGTGACAGATTGTCTCCAACAAGGTCAAACCCCATAATCCTTTCCAAACAGCTCAACAACTAGAGCCCAAACATCCAAACCTAATCTTATGGGGGTGATTCTCATTCAAGCCTTCACACTCCACACCCTGCTTGTAGCCATGTCATAATGCAAAATGCATTTAGTTCAACTTCAAAACTACCTACAGTCTTTCAAAGTCTCAGCACTGGTCAAAGGTCTGAAATTTCTTCTGAGAGTTAAAACAATCTCTCAACTACAACCCCTTGTAAAATCAAAATCTAAAAACAAATCACATACTTTCAACATACCATGGCACAGAATACGTATTACCATTCCAAAGGGGAGCAAAAGAGCAGGTACAGTGAGGATTGAAGCAAGACTCCACATTCTGAATCTATGTCAAAGGCGACTTCAGATCTCCAGCCCCTTCTAGCTTGGTTGACTGCAACACATTCCTTTCTCTTGGTGTGGTTTCTTTAGCAGTTTGTCCATCACTGTGGCATCTCCAGCTCAATCCAGGCTTCACCTTCCCAGCTTCACACTGAAAGAGTAATAAACTCAATGCTCCAAGGTATGCTAATCATAAAGCAGATAGCGACATTCCTTCCTCCACCCACCCGCTTCCTGGGTTCAAAGAGTGTTCATTCAAAGAAAGTCACCCTGACCCACCCTGACCATTGCTGGAACCCACTATGCAAAGGTGCTATTGCTAGGGGCTCTTAGATTGTTAGGGGCTCTTAGAAACTGTCTTGAGAGATAACCTGACACTTGTGACTTTGGACTTCCTTGTGACTCTTAACTGGTATTTTCCAACAACGCCCTTCCCACCTCCTTGAGTTGTGGTTCCTTCCTTTAAATACCCCCTTACTCAGCTACTCAGGGAGCCACGGTCCTCTACCCCTGCGTGGTGTATGACTGTGGGCCCGAGAGCGCTCTTGAATAAAAATCCTCTTGCAATTTGCAGCAAGACCGTTTCTCGTTGGTGATTTTGGGGTGTCGCCTCTCCTGAGTCAGAACGTGGGGGAGTCCTCACGTTGTGGGTCTTTCAACACAATGGCTTCTCCAGGCCTACGTGCAGGGACATCCCTGCCACATGCCTGACCACAGTGGCATTCCTTAACCACAGAAGAAGATTCTACAACTCCTTTATACCTTTATTTTCTTTGACACCAAATCCAGAACCACATGGCCAAAGCTGCCAAAGTTCTTGTGCTTGCTGAGGCTAAACCTTGACCTTCTCCTTGAATTACATTTGCATAAGCTCTCCATTGTTGGTAGTTCCCTTTGTTGCTCAAGGTTTTCTTTAATTCCTTTTTACAAGGTGGAAGCTTAGCTAGGTAGGGTCTTGCCCTGAAGGGACATCTCCCTTTATTCCATTTTGAATCAAGCCTTTCTTTAAACTGCATTTCCTGAAGGACAAAACTTGGCTCCTACATCACATTTCCTGGCTCTCTTTTTCCCTTCAGACTGAGCATTTTCTATCTCTTTTTGCCCTGGTTGCTACTTTTCACTGTAGATCTGCATGAGTTTGATCACTAAAACCATATGACTGTCAAAATTAGCTTTTCTTAAACTCCCCTATGCTAATAACATTAATGTAAAACTCTTCAATCAGGCAGATTTGGGGGGGGGGGGACAGGGACAAAAAGCAGTCACATTCTTTGCCAAAATACAAGAATATTTTCTAAGCCACTTGCTAATATTGTTCCTGCATAGTCTAAATTGCTCTCAGCATTGCTGTCTTCTATTCTCTTACTAGGATGGCCCAATAAGCACCACTTGAAGTGTTCAACCACTTTTCTTGTCCAAAGTCCACATTCTACCACATTGTCAAGCCTGTCACAGCAATGCCTAGTCCCTGGTACCAACTTCTGTCTTAGTTAAGGTAACTGTTGTGATAACCACCATGACCAAAGCAATGTTAGGAAGAAAAGGCTTATTTAGCTAACATTTTAACCTCACTGTTTATCAAGGAAGGAAGTCAGAACATGAACTCAAGTAGGGCAGGAACCAGGAGGCAGAAACTGACACAGAGGCCATGGAGAAATGACACTAATTGGCTTGCTCCTCATGGCTTACTTGGCCTGCTTTCTTAAAGAAGCCAGAACCACTAGTCCAGGAATGGACTCATATACAAAGGGCTGGGCCCTCCTCCATCAGTCACTAATTGAGAAAATGCCCTTCAGCCTTGCCTGTTTACAGCCCAATGTTCTGGAGGCATTATTTTTTAAATTGAAGTTCCCTCTTCTCAAGTGATTTTAGCTTGTGTCAAGTTGACATAAAACTAGCTAGCACATGCCTAATCCACAGCTTTGTAATCTCCCATTCAGAGTACCAACAGTGACCACAGTCTAAATCATTCTGTGGAAATTTTCCTAAACCAAGTAATTTCTCACTTGTTGAATGTGTCATTTGCCTGCTAGCCACTTAGGAGCTATTTCGATTAGGTCTATTATTATGGTATAGCAGTCCTATGGACAAGTCATAGCCATTATTTTATTTAAGAATATATCTAATGCACAATATGCTACAAAAGAGGCATCAGAGGTCAAATATAATAACATATTTATTCACTATGTATGAATGCTACAGGGAGCATAGAATTATATATATATGTATATATATATATACATATATATATACATATATGTACACATACATAGACACACGCACAGACACACACACAGACAAACACACACACACACACACACACACACACACACACACACACACACACATATATATATATATATATATATATATATATATATATATATATATATGATTAAGGTCTTGTATTTTAGGCATCCACTGAGAGTCCTGGAGGGATGAAGGAGAAGGGGGCTATAATTATTTATTTAAATAATTTGCTTTTGGAGGTTGGAGAGATGGCTCTTCATTTAAGAGTGTTTACTGCTCTTGAAAAGGGCCTAAGTTCAGTTCCTAAAGCCCAAGTGAGGTGCCTGTAACTCTAGGTATAAGAGATCCCACATTTCTGTCCTCCATTGGCACCTGTCTTGGTTAGGGTTTTACTGCTGTGAACAGACACCATAACCAAGGCAACTCTTATAAGAACAACATTTAATTGGGGCTGGTTTACAGGTTCAGAGGTTCAGTCTAATATCATCAAGTTGAAAGCATGTCAGCATCCAGGTAGGCATGGTACAGGAGGAGCTGAGAGTTCTACCTCTTCATCTGAAAGCACCTAGGAGAAGATTATATCCAGGTAGTTACGATGAGGGTATTAAAGCCCACAGTGACACACCTACTCCAGTAAGGCCACACCTCCTGAGAGTATCACTCCTTAGGCCAAGCATATACAAACCATCACATTCTACTCCCTGAGCCAAGCATATTCAAACCACCACAACACCCTAACGTGTATGTAGGCACTTTCACACACATATGCATACCCACACAGAGAGTTGTGCACACACACACACACACACACACAAAAAAAAAACATAATTTAAAAATCTTTAATATTTGTTTTAAAATTTGGCCATTGTCAACTTATAACAGCAAATTCCCACTTCCTTTAGATATTTTAACCTACCCTTCTTTCCATGTTTACAATCACTGAAGCCTATTAAATGGCAGTCCATCTTGGCCTTATTCTCTCTTTTCAAAAAGACATCCAACACTTTCCTGATCAGTATAATGCTTATAGGTATTAGCAGCTACATTTACCAAATTTTAGATTGTATTGTTGTGCTTGTGGTGTGTGTGTGTGTGTGTGTGTGTGTGTGTGTGTGTGTGTGTGTGTGTATGTATGTGTGTGTAAGATAAATGAACATTAAATCCTGCCAAATGCTTTTTTCCACCTATATTCTCTGTATAACATAAAAGATTTTCATACAAATACTACAACAACTTGCCAATTCTATAGAATTTTTATTGAACTGGTGATTTCATAAGTAGGTCAATATGTAGAGAATTGATACTCTGGAAATATTCAGTCTTCTATTCAACTTTACATTTCTTTAATTAATTTCTTCAGAGTAATATAGCATATAGACTTGTTAAAATGTACCAAATGTTCAAGTGGAAATTAGGCACTTTAATATTTGCAAGTTATATCTCTAGTTAAATAATTTTTTAAAAATACGATTTCTATGTCTGGCGAAGAAAAGAGTGCTAAAAGATGAGTCCAAATTCAGTAAAGTTTTGTTGTTTTGTTGTTGATATTTGTTTGGTTTTGGTTTGTGTATTTGTTTGTTTAATTTTAAGTATCTAAGACTAAAATAAGAAGTTCAGTAATCCTTCTTCAGCTAGCTGGAGGATCCTTTAGTAGATGAATAGTATATGAACCATTGCCTCTTAATTATTTGGGAATGTGAAACAGGCTGATATGATAATCAAAATGCAAGACGAGAATCAGATATTTGAGAAATATCCACATGGATGAAGTATCTTAGTTAGCTTCTCTTGCTATGATAGCCATGACCAAAAGAAGCTGGAAAGATTCCCTTGGCTCTCACAGCTGGATCCCAATCCATCACTTCAGGAAGGGACTGAAGCACAGGCCACAGAGAAATACTGCTTAGGGGTTGATTCTCCATGGCTTGTTCAATCCACTTCTTCATACAACCCAGGACCACCTGCCCAAGGGCGGCACCATCCACAGAAGCTGGGCCCTCCTACATCAGTCATTAATCAAGAAAAACAGGCTTGCCTACAGGTCAGTTTGATTGAGATATTTTTCTCAACTGAGGTTCCTCTTCCCATATGTGCTGATTTGAACAGACATGCCCTCCCATAGGCTCATATATTTGAATAGTTGGTCACTGGAGAGTGAAACTACTTGACAGAGATTAAGAGGTGTGGCCTTATACCCGGGGATCCATCCCATAATCAGCCTCCAAACGCTGACACCATTGCATACACTAGCAAGATTTTGCTGAAAGGACCCAGATAAAGCTGTCTCTTGTGAGACTATGCCAGGGCCTACCAAACACAGAAATGGATGCTCACAGTCAGCTATTGGATGGATCACAGGGCCCCCAATGGAGGAGCTAGAGAAAGTACCCAAGGAGCTAAAGGGGTCTGCAATTCTATAGGTGGAACAACAATATGAACTAACCAGTACCCCCGGAGCTCCTGTCTCTAGCTGCATATGTATCAAAAGATGGCCTAGTCAGCCATCATTGGAAAGAGAGGCCCATTGGTCTTGCAAACTGTATATGCCTCAGTACAGGGGAACGCCAGGGCCAAGAAGTGGGAGCGGGTGGGTGGGGGAGTGGGTTGGGGTAGGGTATGGGGGACTTTTGGGATAGCATTGGAAATGTAAATGAAGAAAATACCTAATAAAAAAGAGGTGTGGCCTTGTTGAACTAGGGGTGACCCTGCTGGAGAAAGTGTGTCAGCGTTGATGGGCTTTGAGTTTCAAATGCTAAAGCCAGGCAGTGTCTCTCTCTTCCTGATACCTGCAGATCCAGATGCAGAAATCTCAGCTCCTTCCCCAACAGCATGTCTGCCAGAATGCTGCCATGTTCTCTGCCATGCTGATAATGGGCTAAACCCAAATTGTAAGCAAGTGCTAGTTAAATGTTTGGTTTGGTTTTGGTCGTGGTGTCCCTTCACAGCAATAGAACAGTGACTAAGACACTATCTGACTCAATCTTGTGTCATGCTAACAAAAAAACACTAACTAGCACACAGATAATACCAGGAACTCTTATAAGACAAAAACAAACACACAAAAGCCCTCACTTCCCAAATTCTTTCTTTTATTGCAATTTATTAAATATTTTCAGAAATATATTAATACAAATTATACAAATGATAACCTCATAAAATAGTCGAGGTATCATATTAATACCACAAGGCTATATTTGGAAACTCTATTTAAACAAACTATTTGAGAACTGAACTGTGATCTCTATGGGTGTTAACCACATTGTTCTGACTATTATTGCTAAGTGGTGCTCACAACATTCCTTACATAAATCAAATCTGACAGAGAAGTTAGTCATTCGCTTCTATCATAATGCTCGTGTGGCACCTGAAGTTACGAAGCGCAAAGTAGAAATACATACATCACGTCTAAAATACCAAGTTCTGACTACACCTCCTGTAGAGAGCAGATTCATTCATTATTGATACAAAATTGCTGCAGCAATTCATGCTTTAGATGAGATGAATGCAGTGTATTTGAAGAACATACATTTCCTTCTGAGGTATTTTAAACATGATCCATCTGCCGTTTCCGTTGTACTTTTGATGCAAGCTAGTTAATCTCAGCACAGTGAGGAGCTTTGCTGTTGTTGTTTTTTTTTTTTGTTTTGTTTTTTTTTTGTTTTGTTTTGTTTTGTTTTGTTTTTTCACGGTCCTTTGCTCTTCTGACCTGAATAACATGAAGAAGGTAAGTATATCACTTGGCTTTTCTGAATTTGCCCCAATGCTGTTGGAACCAGCTTAATGATCAGTTATCTCGTCATCTCCCTGTCACTCTCAGGTCACAATTCACACAGTTGTTGGTGTTACTGTTCATTTGTTTCTTTTCTGAGCTTCGCAGACCTCTTGGGGGCTGAACAAAGCTCATTGTCTGATCTGCTTATTGAAATTGTCGATCAAAAGAGATCACAAGAGATCGACAACTGGTCAGAATGTAGACGATAAATGACTCTGTTCGCCCAGCCTCAAAAGATACATTTGCAATGTAACCCCTGTATACCTAATAATCAGGAAATGTTATCAAAGTGCAGGGAGAAAGATTGTAAGAGCCAAATGACTGGGATGCCTACTGCTAGACAGTGTCTCCTAGATGTGACAGGGAGGCTACAACCCATGAAATCTGAACCTTATACTCACCTAAACAAGACCTGCTCAATGATATCACTGATTGAAAAGTCAGTGTGGATTGGGAAAATCTCACAAGATCTTACCCCTGGATGGAGAACAACAGGTAATCAGTGGCTTCTGGGGAAGGGGGGATCGGTTTTCTCAAGGGACAAACCCCCGGCAGGTTGTTCAACCCCATGTGTGCAGCCCTAGACATATGTGTAAATGAACAACAAGAGGTGGGTTCAGCAGTGTGTGTGTGTGTGTGTGTGTGTGTGTGTGTGTGTGTGTGTAAAACAATAGCAATTTTAAAAAGCTCATGAATTTGAGAAGGAATTGAAGGCAGGACATGGGAAGAGTTTGAATGGGGGGGCAGGGTAAAAATGCTGTCAATATAGTTCTCACATATGAAACCCTTATAATTAATTTTTAAACCTATGAAAGAAAAACAAAGCAAGTAGCCTCTCAAAGCTTCAGACAACAAGAGTGTCTAATAAAGCCTTCAGGGTTTTGTTGTCACTGTTGGTTTTGACATAGAACACTCTATGGTGGGTACACAGGCAGCTTTTCCCAGAACGACTGTTAATATTATTTGCAGATTTCTGAATGGAATCCCATTGTTCTGTGTTGCATTGACCAAAGCTCACTTGAAACCCACAGTCCTTGAGGTCATGGGACATGCTGTTGCCCCTGTGACTGGTGTCTTGCTGACATTTTAAATCGTGAGTACTTCTGGGCTCCACACAATACCAATTTTCCTTAGAAAACAAATTCACTGGTTCCGTCTGGACTTACCCCCTGCAGTCTTTGCTGAGTTGTCTCTCCTCTACTGCCCCAGTACTGATCAGAGACACAAAGGTAGAAAATGTATTTTAAAATAATCCCATAGATCCCAGCTACCATACAAACCGTATTTGAAGAAATAGAATGTATTTGAAGAAAATAACATTTAAAATCCACTCTTGAAACCATGGCATAGGACTTAACGTTAAACTAGGAGGTTTTTTTTCCTTCTAAATCTTAGCCTTTCAAATTTGATTTATGTAGCTGCTGGTTGAAGAAGCTCTTTTTAAATAATTGCCAAGAGAACAAAATAGGAATCAAAGTGTCAAATTCCCTAACATTATTTTGTAGGTAGCCTTAAATACTTCTTTAATACCTGTGAGAAATCAAATATTGGTAATCTGTTTCTGTCCGTTTCTCTCTTCTCAGATAGCTAATGGCATACATTATACTTGCCTGGCTCTGTGTACCTTTCATTTCATGCAAAGCCTTTAATCCTTCCCTTTTTAGATAAAATGCCACAACTGCAGTGTAGTAGGTTAAGATTGATTGACAAGTGCATATAATTATGGCTTCAATAGTGGAGTATGTTTTACAGTTGGAAAAAAAAGAGAGAGAAAACCACAACCTTGAAAATAAAGAAGTTGTGCTCTTTCCCCAGGATGAAAGAATCCTATCAAATTGATTCATTTCTTTGCTGGAATGAAAGGAAAGATTTCCGGTAACAAAGAGCACCACCCAAAAGGCCACTGGAGGCCGTCTGTCCTCTCTTGATAGGGCTCTGCCAATAAGGAAATCAAAGGAGATAAAAGGAGGCCTTCAGGAGTTTGTCCCCTTTGACCCCGTTTCCCACTCAGAGTTCATGCACAGTTGGGAGCAGAGAGAGCTAACAGCTGAGAAATAGAACATTCAAGAATACAAATCTGCAAAATGCACAGATGCCTGAGAATAAAAAGCAAGAGAACTGTAAGTTAAAACCTGCATCCTCAACTTCACCCAGACTTAGATCTCAGCATAATCGACCACAGTCCATGTTAGGTTCCCCTGGTGTTAGCATTTGATTCAGTCCGTGAATAACAAAACATCCTAAATGTTGGGTTTTGTGTAAAACTGGAAGGTAGCACACCACTTGGAGACCTCTGGCTCAGTCAGCAAGCGGCAAAAGAGTGGTTTCAAGAGGGCGATGTGAGGAAAGCCTTTGTGGGTAGACATGTTAGTAGGCAAGCATGTCTTTTTTTCAATTATTGAGACATTAGAATATTTACCATAAAATAGGCATTGTTGTAAGTTTGGGGGGGGGGAATGTCAATGACCCATCACTGGCTTTGTAGAATTAATATGTTAGTGATAGTAACCATTGTGTTGGTTACTTTTTTCATTTTTTTGACTTTGGTTTTTAGTGGTGGTGTTGGTTTGAGCTTTGGGGGTTGTTTACTTATTGTTTTTGTGTATTTTCCAGTTTGACAGAAGCCAAAAGCCATTGAGGAAGTGGGACCTTCACTTGTGAAAATACTTCCATCAGATTAGCTTGTAGGCAAGTCTATAGGACATTTTCTTGGTCAACAATCCCAGGTCACTGTGGGAACTGCTGCCCCGCATAAGTAGGTGGTCCTGGGGTATATAAGAAAGCAGATTCAATGAGTCATGGGGTGCAAGCCTATAAGCAATGTTCTTCTATGGCGTCTACATCAGTTACTGCGTTGAGTTCTTGAGCTGACTTTTCCTTCAAGGTGGACTATATAATGCAGGAGGAGAGAAACCCTTTCCTCCACAACTTGCTTTTGGTCATGGTTTTGTCACAGCAATAGAAAGCAAATGAGAATAGGTATATACTATGCTAATAAATGCATACTGTGTTAGTGGCGAGTGCTTTACTGTAGATAACTATCCTGCAAAGAGGATAGAGACTCCAAAAGGAAGGTGCTGTACCAGAAAAAGGGTCATGAAAGAAATCTATAAAAAGATGAGATGCGCACAGATACCTGATAAGGAGTGGCAGGTGTAATGTGGGTTCTCCAGAATAAACTGTGGACATCAGAGGACATTCAAGGTCTCCAGGGTTAGGCCATATTTGATATATTCTAAGAAGCAAAGTGGAAAGATTAAATAGAACGTAAACTCTAGAAATGACAACTGTGAGGCTGATGCATAATGAAATTCCTACGATAAGGAATTTCACGTTTTTCAGTTTTCTTGTCATATTCCATGTCCTACAGTGTGTATTTCTCATTTTCCAGCTTTTCCAGTGTTCCTCGCCATATTTCACGTGTGTTTCTCATTTTCCATAATATTCAGTTTTCTTGCCATATTCCAGGTCCTACATTGTGCATTACTTATTTTCCACGTTTTATTTGCCACTACAGTGGCAACAGTGAGGAGGAGCCCAGCTGAGGGATGTGTAGGAGAACCAGCATTGAGAACAGTGCCATGGAGAGAATGTTATGCACCGTGGTTTACATTTAAGAGCAGGGCAGACTATTTTCAAACGATCTCTAGGGAAACTGAAGTAGAGCCTGGTCACATGGAAGGAGGGTGTGTAAGTTTGAAAGGAAGAGTACAGTCATCAATCTAAAGATGTCCACAGTTTGAGTAGGTTCCTGGTGTAAGGTTAGCCATGGGCCAGTTTCGTAGGAACCCTTGGAAGTTCGCTCAAGGCACCCGAGATGAAGTTCTCAGCACAAAGGTGATTTATTTCTTCCAAAGTGGCAGAGGGCGGGGAACAGAAGCAAAGGCAGGAGATAGAGGAGGAGGAATTGGCCAGATAAGGAACTAGACCTTGGTGGCCAGCTTTAGCAATGCAATCTAATGGTTTTTAGCAATGTGTGGGAGGGGGTGGGAAGAGGTTTGGGGAGAAGGCAAAGTCTGCCAGAGCCATACATACTTGCCATGCTAGGGCTTCCTAGAGTGAGTCCCTTCCATTCTATATTCTTCTCATAACAAGGAAAAATATGCAGGGGGATTCTTTGAGACCCAGTTTAATGATGTCTTACAACAAGGAGAAAAATTCTTCTGCTCACATTCATCTCCATCTGCAGTTCAGGGCCTTGCACACGTGCTCATAATGAATGTCAGATGAACCGGGAGAGTTAAGTCAGATAGCAGAGACAACAGGAGATGAAATTGCAGACTCTGAGGATGTCAAGTAAACAGTTCCTAATGCTGAGGTTTCTTTAAAAAGGCAAAGAAGCCTTTTTCTGCTTCTCAGTGAGTTCCCTGGGACATGAAAAAGCTGCCTTGTATCAAGACATTGTACCACCAACATTGGCAGTTCACAATACTTCCATTGAGAGAGAATAATTCTCTTTGTCTTCAGAAAAAAGAAAAATCTGGCTCTTTTAGTCTTTTACATCTTTTCCTCAAAGGCATAACAAATTAGATGCCTATTAAATTGATTCTGTTCTTAAAATCCAGAGCCAGAAACAGCAAGCTCCACTCTGCCTTTCCTCCTAGTTACTCTAAGCCTCCTCGTTAACATAAACATCCAATGTATTTCCAGCACATCCCACAACACCCCCTATTCTCCCCTTTTAACCCCTTTCCTCCATCCCCATTAGTTCTCTTTGCTCTCAGTTACTCTTCTATCTTCATGCCATCCACACAGATAGGACACTATGTATTTATTACATGTATAGGAATATTTGTCTTTCTGGTGCTGACTTAATTCATCTAATATGACTATCTCCCTTTGCTTGCACTTGACATAACTTCATTCTTTATGATTGAGAAAACATCCACAGTGTAGGTGGTCCATGTTTTCATTACTCATTCCTCTCTCTGAGGGAACCTACATTGCTTTCCCCTAATGTAGCTGTTGTGAGCAGTGTTGCAATAAATATGAATGTGCCGCTGCAGATACTGTCATGTATACAAGGGATTGATTGACAGTAAAGAAAAGAGTACTTAGAGATCTGCTTTGACTCAGACCCACGTGTACCATTTAAATTAAGGACAATAAAGCTTGCACATCATCTAATCAGGGAATAATTGTTGATGCGCAATACACAACTCTCACATAAAGCATCCGAACAAGGAAATAAGAGATAGTTCTTTCTGGAGCCATTTTAAATGACCATGGCCCCAAAAATACAGATTTAGGTTACCCCAATTTTTATGTTCCAACTTAGAAGCAGCCTAATGGAGTTTTATAGTTGTGCAGAAATACATATTCATAAATCAAGGCAAGTTTACAATATATTGGTAAGTACATCAGAGAGGCAGTTACCGCAGGATGGGAGAAGTCTCTCTATTGGCCTCAGATGCTATTTGATACATGTTCTTGTGCTTAGGGTGTTGGGAACTACTGGTCTGCTGAGATTCCAAAAGTCTTTTGTATATCAGTCCCAAGATGCTAGTTCTAACTCAGAGGTGAGTAAAGCTAGCCGAAGATCAGATAATTAAGCCCTGGACCTACAACAACCCAACCTTCCAACATCACCAAAGTTTTAATCAGTCCATTTGCAATCATAGCTTCTTTCCAAGAATTCTTATTTACATGAATTTGAAACTCTGCTGTTGCCATTGTCATGTCTCTTGACAGTAAAAAACAGGTGGTTTGACCCAGATCCAGACATACCACTTACATTAAGGATGATAAAGTGTGTGTATCATCTTCATCATAGGTAATACTTTATAGGTGTTGCTACACTGTGAGAAAGCCAGTACCTTAAATGATAAGGGCAGCCAGGATAGCTCAGCTGGGCTTGTTGGTGCAAACTCATCTTGGGGCTGACTTTCTCCTTTTGTCATGGTCAGAAATTCTTCAGTGAAGAGATTTACAATACTTTTTCAGGAGTTTCTATTTTAGTCTGAGGAGTGCTGCTTTGACTGCATCTGATTCTCCAGCGGCTTCAGTTCAAAACATTACATCTGTCAGAGCAGTGGGATAAGGGCCATCACAGTTCGATCCTCTTATTCCAAAGGAAATTACTTGATTGTTGACATTTTTAGCAACTGATAATGGACTCTTGACTTCCTGCAACATACTGGTTCTATGCTCCGAGAGCTCAGTAGACCTCTCTAGAGCTGCTCCAGAGCTCAGCAGACTGATCTGATTGACCTCCTATGAGGCTGCAGTGATTTGAATGAAAATGGCCTCAGTAGACTCATCGTGAGTGGGTGGCATTATTGGACTTGTGGCCTTGTTAGAGTAAGAGTGTCACCGAGGGTAGGCTTTGAAGTTTTAAATGCTCACGCCAGGCCCAGTGTCACTCTCTCTTCCTGATGCCTGCTGATTCCAATCTAGAACTCTCTCCTCCTTCTCCAGTACCATGTCTACCTGCATGCTGCCATATTGCCCACTGTGGTAATAATGGACCTGTAAGTCAGCTCCAGTTGAATGTATTCTTTTATAAAAGTACCTGTGATCATGGTCTCTTCACAGAAATAGAAACCATAACTAAGTCAAAGACTATACTTCACATCTGTATTCAGAGCATTACCACCTAGTACTGCCCCCAGAGCCTTTTTATCACTTTTAATCATGAGCTAAAATCTCACTAAGCCACCCAGGCAGACCCTGTAATTGTCATCCTCCTACCTCATCCTCCTGAGATGGGTTTACAGTTTGCACCAAGAGCCCTGGCTAGTTTGGCGCTTTCTGAGCCCTTCAGAGCTTAAGGTCTGACTGTGGCATGATTGTTTAAACTAAAGGGTCTACACTCCACAAAAGACCAACAGAGTCAACTAACCTAGACCCTTGAGACTCTCAGAATCTGAACCATCAACTAAAGAACACATGTGAGCTGAACCTAGGCCCCCCTGTACATATGTAGCAGATGTGCAGCTTGACCTTCATGTGGGTCCTGAACAACTGGAGCGGAGTGGGGGCTATCCCTAAAGCTGTTGCCTGTATATGGGATATGTTCTTCTAGCTGAGCTGCCTCAATGGGAGATGAAGTACCTAGCCTTGCAGAGACTTGAAGTACCAGGGTGGGAGAGATACGGGGGTGTGGGGGGTACCAACACGGAGGAAAAGGAGAGAGGGTATAGGGGAAGGATTGTGGGAGGGGGTGATGAGGAGGGGGCAGTGAATAGGATGGAAAGTGGATACCCTGTCCAGGAGGATTTGTCCTCCTGCATCTCACATGTTCTGGGAGTGAAGTTTTGGAGGATCCTCAGATGTGATTTTTGTAAACAGCCTCCAACTGAGCCTACAAACCAGTTATCAACGCTGATTCACTATGTGCCAGCCTCAAGGTAATCAATACCTTTGTGGGAATGGACAAAGCACATATCTAACAGTTGTCTGTGTTTCAATAGGACTAAATATGGTCATTTATAGTTACATATCGATACACAAGTCCATAGAGAGTATTTCATAAAATTATATCTATAGATATGCATTGCTTCATATACTTACACATTGTGTGATTGAAATCCAGATGATCTGTCCTCTTTTTACTGAACTTTTCTTAGAAAAAGTATCTATGCACTAAGCTTGCACTAGACCCTGAACTAAATGTTCTTATAAACTGTATGAAAGTACTAAGTATATATTTATAGTAGATAACCAATAATAATGAATATTAATCAAAGCTGGGTGGCAATTTAGGCAATTCTTATCTTTTATAATATTCCCCACCCTGAAATAAGTATTTTTAAATAATTAATTTTATTTTAATTAATGCATATAACTCTTTTAATAAATTTAATTTAACTGCCTATTTAAGATTTAATTTAAAGTGCCACTCTCTAATACATACAGCCTGGCCATACAAATGTTCTTAATGTCAGAGATGATTTACACTCTAAAATCCTCAGGGAAAAAATAGATAAAAAGTAAAATGGATCAGCACATCTTGAGTAGCTAAACCATTATTTACTGACTAGGTTAAGTACACGAGAGGGATATTGTCAAAACGCTCGCCGCTGCGATAAAATTGAATCACGTCAGCAGTTTTTGCAGCCAACCAAAGAAATATGTAATATGTAGAGAACTGTACATCATTTTAAAGGAAAAAAAAATCACCTGCTTAGCTCGACAGCCTGCCTTTATCTGGTGATTAAATTCTAAGGATATAAGATCCTGAGCTTCCATAAAAATATAAAGTGTATCCATAGACTGGATTTTATTAATCTCTTGATTTTGACCGTCTTGGTTTTATTCTTGGAATAAACCAGGAAGTCTATTTGTGCTTGCCTTCCAAGGCATAATTACTATGATTTAAAAGTTGCGGTAACTTATGAGCTGTAAAACTAGTAAATTATATCCAGCCTGTAAGTAGAACTAATTATAAAGCTGTTGCTTGATTAAGGTGTTTATACTAAAGAGTATTAAAGGGATTAGTCCAAAGCTTTACATCCTGCAGCACAGAATTAATATGCGGGATTTAAACACTCAAATTAATTCAGGTACAGCAAACAATTATATGAAATAGGAACACTCGACCTAGCTAATGACCACAGTAGCCCGCCAAGCTAATTTATAATCATGTACTTATTGACCCCTCTGCATGTTCACAAAGGACTGTTCTCTGGCTAATCCCTGCCTGCAAGCCACTGTCTGAGTTGTGGGAGACAAGCACGAAGCACGCACCCTCTGCCTTCCTCAAGCCACTGACGGTTCTGGCAGTAAAATCCCTCATCTTGCAAGTAGATACCCAGGAATGCTAATCATCACCAAGAAAAGGCCTTTCCTCAGAAATTGCCAAGAACAGTCCTCCTTTCTTCAACAGTCTCATTGCACTCTGAACTTGATCTTTTGGGAGCTTATCGGCTAATTGGAATAAATAAATTAGAAACAGAAAGACGAGATTAAAGTAACAGCCTGGCAAGTGTAGGGCTGCAGGTTCTTGGGTCTAAAGGTGATGTATGTCATACTGCAGTCTACTGCCTATCCCCTTTTGTCATAATTTTGTGATATAAACTCAGTTCAGACCACCAGCAACCCACTCATTCATGATATTCACTCAACAGCCATTAAGTTTGTTTCTTGCCCAGTGTAGAACATTTGAAAAAGGAAATTGACAATGTGTTCTTGTTCCAATGAGCCAATATACACACAGTTAATAGGAAGAAAAAGTAAGCACACTTTTAGTGATGTATGGACTTGAAGACACTCAGGCATAACAGAGGCACAAAGAATTTGGTAAGTCATAGTAAGATAACCCTATAGGCAATGTGGATACAATACAGGAAGCAGTAGACCTAAAGGCTATGGTCAGATGCTCAGAGTTGATTGTCTTACTATATCTGTAAATTAAAATTTTCCTTCTAGATAGCTAAGGTCCATTGCTTAAGAAATGTTTATACAGATCTCCTTTCCTTCCTTCCTTCCTTCCTTCCTTCCTTCCTTCCTTCCTTCCTTTCTTTCTTCCTTCCTTCCTTCTTTCTTTTTTCTTTCAATTTTTCATTATTTTCTTTTTTTCTTTCTCTTCCTTCCTTTCTTACTCTTTTTTTCTCCCTTTAATTTCTTTCAAGATAGGGTTTCTCTGTGTAGTCCTGGCTTCCCTGGAACTTTGTTTGTAGACCAGGCTGGCCTGAAGTTCAGAGAACAATCTGCCTTCCCTCCTTTGAATGATGAGTTTAAAGGCATGAACTACCATGCCCTGTCCAAGATCTAACAATTTTCTGTTTGCTGTCCCTAGGTATCCATAAAATATGCTGGGAGTAATTCTCTCTCTCTCTCTCTCTCTCTCTCTCTCTCTCTCTCTCTCTCTCTCTCTCTCTCTCTTTCTCTCTCCGCATCTCTCTCTGCCTCTCTATATTTCTCTCTGTCTCTCTGTCTCTCTCTCTCCCCTTTCCCACACGCCCTCCTTTCTCCTTTCTCCTGTTTTATGTAGCCCAGGCTGTTGGCTTTGAACTCTTAGTCTCCCATCTCGGTCATTTGAGTGCTGGGATTATAGGCATGTACTGACATTTCCAACTTTATTTTTTAAACTAAAGAATTTATTCATTCAGTGCTTCCATTCATTTATAGTATCATTAGCAATATAGACTTCTCTTTGGGAACATAATACCACAGCAAGCATGAATGAAACATTTGTCTTCTGACAATGGCAATGTTATAATAATTACTTTATCTTTATCCAATAGGAAGCTTGTTTCATTGTTGTTTATTTGTTCTTTGTTTTAGTGTTTTCATGAGCAGTGGAAAGTTCTATATGATGGAGCACTTTAAAACAGCAACACAAGGGCACTGAGAATAATGTCCTGAGAGAAGGAGTCTCAGTCCAGGCTCTAGACACCGAGCCTTGGATGTGGTCCTTCAGCTGCTATATGCTGGCTAGAATATTGAAAAATACTAGAGTGTTGCCAGACCAGAAAACTGACTCCAACTCCCCAAGAGACAGTTCCAACCACTACGGTCAAACGAATGCAGAGTGATGTGTCAGACCCTTGGATTACCAGAGACTCTCCAAGAAGTTGAGACATCTGGTTCTCTTCTTTATTCATTCCCTGACATAGCCCCTGGAAATATTAGAATCTAAGGGAAACTAAATACGCCTACATCTAACTTATCTCCCCAATTAGGACTTAAACTACTATTAAAACCCAAAACTATAGTTTATATGTACAAACTGTCCAATAATCCATTGTTAGCTGAGTAGATAAATTTGTGGTTCGTTTTTATCTCAGTATGTGAATTGGCAATTGGAGGTGACACTTTGGCAGTAATAGACTTCACATAATTCCCTTCAGTGTTTGGATGCTGTTCTATAGGAACCATTTTCAAATTATGCTATCTTCAGAGATGACCAGAATGGAGAGTCACTTGGCATCTCATCTCGTAGGGAAAGCTCCTCTGAACCAGCCCTTCAGCAAAGCACACCATGTCAGTCATGCAGAGACTGGGCTGTATGATCAACATGCAGCCCCTGTGCAAAAACACTGTTTCTGAGTGATACGGAAACAAGAATTTGAATATTTGATAGACCAAGGGTTTTTAAGGAGCAGGAAAAGTGAATCATGGATCTGCACTGTCAGTAAATGTAGAGCTGGAATCTCTCAGGAGCTGAAAGAGGTAGGCTTTTCAGAGGGGACACTGGAGTCCTGAAAGCTGGCAGAAGGTCTGTGGCATAGTCAGTTACTAAATAATTACTTATTTCTAATGGAAACAGTGATGATAATGAGTTGGGGAAAAGCAGGTGCAATCTCAGGTTCTGAGTGAGTGAAGGAAACTCTGACATGAGGACTCAGGCCTTGGAGAAAATCTGTAATGATACCAAGGTATTCAACAAGAGTGCAGGGAAGTGGGTGGGGCAAGTACGAGGGCAGCAGGGAAAACTAGAGTCACAAGAAGTCCAGTGTCTGCATAGAAGGAGCTTTGAAGTGTAAATATTCATATGGAAACTGCTCCACAGCCCCATGGGCCTTGTGTTGTCTATGTCACTCTAGTTCAGCAAAGCAAGTAGGACATTCAGATGTCCCAAGTTGCTTCCTGCAGCCTGGCAGCAGCTATTCTGGAAGAAGAGTGTGTATGCATGAACAAGCAGCATCCAAAACATACAGAACCCAGAGCACATAACCCTGTAAAGGCTCTAAGAATGACTCCTTAAAAGGTAGGTAGGTCACTGTCAGTCCTAATTCAGAAGCTCTATTTAAAAAAAGGGAAAAAAAAGAAGAAAGCAAAGATAGAAAAAATTACATTACTATATAGTAAAACTACAAAAGAGTTTGCTCACCTCAACTACATTTCATAAGACTTCATTCTATCCAGCTATCCATCGAGCTATAGCCTGTCTATCTTTAACCCTCTCAAAAATCAACAAAGTTGCCACTGCAGCACCATGGTCCCTGGCCCGTGGGGGAGTCTGCGGACACCCATAAGGACCCACACAGGATCCGCCACGGGATCCTAAGACCTCTGGTGAGTGGAACACAACTTCTGCCAGGAGGCAGGTTCAAACACCAGATATCTGGGCACCATCCCTGCAGGAGGGGAGCTTGCATGCAGAGAGTACTCTGACCACTGAAACTAAGGATAGAGCTAGTCTCCCAGGTCTGCTGATAGAGGCTAACATAATCACCTGAGGAACAAGCTCTAACCAGAGACAACTATAACAACTAGTTCCAGAGAATACAAGATGGCAAAAGGCAAACTTAAGAATCCTACTAACAGAAATCAAGACCGCTCACCATCATCAGAACCCAGCACTCCCACGCCACCTAGTCCTGGGCACCCCAAAACAACTGAAAAGCTAGACCCGGATTTAAAAGCATATCTCATGATGATGGTAGAGGACATCAAGAAGGACTTTAATAACTCACTTAAAGAAATACAGGAGAACACTGCTAAAGAGTTACAAGTCCTTAAAGAAAAACAGGAAAACACAACCAAACAGGTAGAAGTCCTTATAGAAAAAACAGGAAAACACAACCAAACAGGTGATGGAAATGAACAAAACCATACTAGACCTAAAAAGGGAAGTAGACACAATAAAGAAAACCCAAAGTGAGGCAACGCTGGAGATAGAAACCCTAGGAGAGAAATCTGGAACCATAGATGCGAGCATCAGCAAAGGAATACAAGAGATGGAAGAGAGAATCTCAGGTGCAGAAGATTCCATAGAGAACATCAGTACAACAATAAAAGATAATACAAAACACAAAAAGACCCTAACTCAAAACATTCAGGAAATCCAGGACACAATGAGAAGACCAAACCTACAGATAATAGGAGTTGATGAGAATGAAGATTTTCAACTTAAAGGGCCGGCAAATGTCTTCAACAAAATTATAGAAGAAAACTTCCCAAACCTAAAGAATGACATGCCCATGAACATACAAGAGGCCTACAGAACTCCAAATAGACTGGACCAGAAAAGAAATTCCTCCCGACACATAATAATCAGAACAACAAATGCACTAAATAAAGAGAGAATATTAAAAGCAGTAAGGAAGAAAGGTCAAGTAACATATAAAGTCAGACCTGTCAGAATTACGCCAGACTTTTTACCAGAGACTATGAAATCCAGAAGAGCCTGGACAGATGTTATACAGACACTAAGAGAACACAAATGCCAGCCCAGGCTACTATACCCGGCCAAGCTCTCAATTACCATAGATGGAGAAACCAAAGTATTCCACGACAAAACCAAATTCACACATTATCTTTTCACGAATCCAGCCTTCAAAGGATAATAACAGAAAGAAGCAATACAAGGACGGAAATCACGCCCTAAAACAAGCAAGAAAGTAATCCCTCAACAAACCAAAAAGAAGACAGCCACAAGAACAGAATGCCAACTGCAACAACAAAAATAAAAGGAAGCAACAATTACTTTTCCTTAATATCTCTTAATATCAATGGACTCAACTCCCCAATAAAAAGACATAGACTAACAGACTGGCTACACAAATAGGACCCAACATTCTGCTGCTTACAGGAAACCCATCTCAGGGAAAAAGACAGACACTACCTCAGAGTGAAAGGCTGGAAAACAATTTTCCAAGCAAATGGTCTGAAGAAACAAGCTGGAGTAGCCATTCTAATATCGGATAAAATCGACTTCCAACCCAAAGTTATCAAAAAAGACAAGGAGGGACACTTCATACTCATCAAAGGTAAAATCCTCCAAGAGGAACTCTCAATTCTGAATATCTACACTCCAAATGCAAGGGCAGCCACATTCATTAAAGACACTTTAGTAAAGCTCAAAGCACACATTGCACCTCACACAATAATAGTGGGAGACTTCAACACACCACTTTCATCAATGGACAGATTGTGGAAATAGAAACTAAACAGGGACACAGTGAAACTAATAGAAGTTATGAAACAAATGGATCTGACAGATATCTACAGAACATGTTATCCTAAAACAAAAGGATATACCTTCTTCTCAGCACCTCACGGGACCTTCTCCAAAATTGACCATATAATTGGTCACAAAACAGGCCTCAACAGATACAAAAATATTGAAATTGTCCCATGTATCCTATCAGACCACCATGGCCTAAGACTGATCTTCAATAACAACATAAATAATGGAAAGCCAACATTCACGTGGAAACTGAACAACACTCTTCTCAATGATACCTTGGTCAAGGATGGAATAAAGAAAGAAATTAAATACTTTTTAGAGTTTAATGAAAATGAAGCCACAACATACCCAAACCTATGGAACACAATGAAAGCATTTCTAAGAGGGAAACTCATAGCTCTAAGTGCCTCCAAGAGAAATGAGAGAGAGCACATACTAGCAGCTTGACAGCACATCTAAAAGCTCTAGAAAAAAAGGAAGCAAATTCACCCAAGAGGAGTAGATGGCAGGAAATAATCAAACTCAGGGGTGAAATCAACCAAGTGGAAACAAGAAGAACTATTCAAAGAATTAACCAAACGAGGAGTTGGTTCTTTGAGAAAATCAACAAGATAGATAAACCCTTAGCTAGACTCACTAGAGGGCACAGGGACAACATCCTAATTATCAAAATCAGAAATGAAAAGGGAGACATAACAACAGATGCTCGAGAAATCCAAAACACCATCAGATCCTTCTACAAAAGGCTATACTCAACAAAACTGGAAAACCTGGATGAAATGGACAAATTTCTAGACAGATACCAGGTACCAAAGTTAAATCAGGATCAAGTTAATGATCTAAACAGTCCCATATCCCCTAAAGAAATAGAAGCAGTCATTAATAGTCTCCCAGCCAAAAAAAGCCCAGGACCAGATGGGTTTAGTGCAGAGTTCTACCAGACCTTCAAAGAAGATCTAATCCTAGTTCTGCACAAACTATTCCACAAAATAGAAGTAGAGGGAAGTCTACCCAACTCATTCTATGAAGCCACAATTACTCTGATACCTAAACCACAGAAAGATCCAACAAAGATAGAGAACTTCAGACCAATTTTCCTTATGAATATCGATGCAAAAATCCTCAATAAAATTCTCGCTAACGAATCCAAGAACACATTAAAGCAATCATCCATCCTGACCAAGTAGGTTTCATCCCAGGGATGCAGGGATGGTTTAATATACGAAAATCCATCAATGTAATCCATTACATAAACAAACTCAAAGACAAAAACCACACGATCATCTCGTTAGATGCGGAAAAAGCATTCAACATGATCCAACACCCATTCATGATAAAAGTCCTAGAAAGATCAGGAATTCAAGGCCCATACCTAAACATGATAAAAGCAATCTTCAGCAAACCAGTAGCCAACATCAAAGTAAATGGTGAGAAGCTTGAAGCAATCCCACTAAAATCAGGGACTAGACAAGGCTGCCCACTTTCTCCCTACCTTTTCAACATAGTACTTGAAGTATTAGCCAGAGCAATTCGACAACAAAAGGAGATCAAGGGGATACAAATTGGAAAAGAGGAAGTCAAAATATCACTTTTTGCAGATGATATGATAGTATATATAAGTGACCCTAAAAATTCCACCAGAGAACTCCTAAACCTGATAAACAGCTTCGGTGAAGTAGCTGGATATAAAATAAACTCAAACAAGTCAATGGCCTTTCTCTACACAAAGAATAAACAGGCTGAGAAAGAAATTAGGGAAACAACACCCTTCTCAATAGTCACAAATAATATAAAATATCTTGGCGTGACTCTAACTAAGGAAGTCAAAGATCTGAATGATAAAAACTTCAAGTCCCTGAAGAAATAAATTAAAGAAGATCTCAGAAGATGGAAAGATCTCCCATGCTCATGGATTGGCAGGATCAACATTGTAAAAATGGCTATCTTGCCAAAAGCAATCTACAGATTCAATGCAATCCCCATCAAAATTCCAACTCAATTCTTCAATGAATTAGAAAGAGCAATCTGCAAATTCATCTGGAATAACAAAAAACCTAGGGTAGCAAAAGCTCTTCTCAAGGATAAAAGTACCTCTGGTGGAATCACCATGCCTGACCTAAAGCTTTACTACAGAGCAATTGTGATAAAAACTGCATGGTACTGGTATAGTGACAGACAAGTAGACCAATGGAATAGAATTGAAGACCCAGAAATGAACCCACACACCTATGGTCACTTGATCTTCGACAAGGGAGCTAAAACCATCCAGTGGAAGAAAGACAGCATTTTCAACAAATGGTGCTGGCACAACTGGTGGTTATCATGTAGAAGAATGCAAATCGACCCATTCCTCTCTCCTTGTACTAAGATCAAATCTAAGTGGATCAAGGAACTTCACATAAAACCAGAGACACTGAAACTTATAGAGGAGAAAGTGGGGAAAAGTCTCGAAGATATGGGCATAGGGAAAAAAATTCCTGAATAGAACAGCAATGGCTTGTGCTGTAAGATCGAGGATTGACAAATGGGACCTCATGAAACTGCAAAGCTTCTGCAAGGCAAAAGACACCGTCAATAAGACAAAAAGACCACCAACAGATTGGGAAAGGATCTTTACCTATCTTAAATCAGATAGGGGACTAATATCCAATATATATAAAGAACTCAAAGGGTGGACTCCAGAAAATCAAATAACCCCCTTAAAAGATGGGGCTCAGAGCTGAACAAAGAATTCTCACCCGAGGAATACCGAAAGGCTGAGAAACACCTGAAAAAATGTTCAACATCCTTAATCATCAGAGAAATGCAAATCAAAACAACCCTGAGATTCCATCTCACATCAGTCAGAATGGTTAAGATCAAAAATTCAGGTGACAGCAGATGCTGGCGAGGATGTGGAGAAAGAGGAACATTCCTCCATTGTTGGTGGGATTGCAAGCTTGTACAACCACTCTGGAAATCAGTCTGGCAGTTCCTCAGAAAATTGGACATACTGCTACCAGAGGATCCCCCAATACCTCTCCTGGGCATATATCCAGAAGATGTCCCAACCGGTAAGAAGGACACATGCTCCACTATGTTCATAGCAGCCTTATTTATAATAGCCAGAAGCTGGAAAGAACCCAGATGCCCCTCAACAGAGGAATGGATAGAAAAAATGTGGTACATTTACACAATGGAGTACTACTCAGCTATTAAAAAGAATGAATTTATGAAATTCCTAGGCAAATGGATGGACCTGGAGGGCATCAATCTGAGTGAGGTAACCCAATCACAAAAGAACTCAAATGAAATGTACTCACTGATAAGTGGATATTAGACCAGAAACTTAGTATAGCGAGATATAAGGTATAAGATGCAAAACACATGAAACTGAAGAAGAACGAAGACCAATGTGTGGACACTTTGCTCCTTCTTTGAATTGGAAACAATCACCCATGGAAGAAGTTACAGAGACAAAGTTTGGAGCTGAGACAAAAGGATGGACCATGTAGAGACTGCCATATCCAGGGATCCATCCCATAATTAGCCTCCAAACGATGACACCATGGCATACACTAGCAAGCCTTTGTTGCAAGGACCGTGATATAGCTGTCCCTTGTGAGACTAGGCCGGGGCCTAGCAAACACAGAAGTGGATGCTCACAGTCAACTATTGGATGGATCACAAGGCCCCCAATGGAGGAGCTAGAGAAAGTATCCAAGGAGCTAAAGAGATCTGCAACCCTATCGGTGGAACAACATTATGAATTAACCAGTACCCCAGAGCTCTTGACTCTAGATGCATATGTATCAAAAGATGGCCTAGTCGGCCATCACTGGAAACAGAGGCCCATTGGTCAGGCAAACTTTATATGCCCCAGTACAGGGGAACGCCAGGGCCAAAAAATGGGAATGGGTGGGTAGGGGAGTGGGGGGGGGGAGGGTGGGGGGGACTTTTGGGATAGCATTGGAAATGTAATTGAGGAAAATACGTAAATAAATAAATAAATAAATAAATAAATAAATAAATAAAATCAACAAAGTTGAAAGCATCATTTCTACTTTAAGATGACCCCACCACCACCTCTGGCTTAGATAAAGCACATACCTTCTAAATGGTTGGTTAAAAAGGTCAAATTCAACTCTGTCTGTCTCTTCATTCCATTTCTGGAAACATTAAGCCATTCTAAGGTAGTTTTCTGTAAACGTTAATATTATTTAATATGATATTATTCTATTATTGTATATTTGCTAAGCTAACATAAAATATTTTCTTTCTAAATATGTTCGTTTGTGTTTAAAGACTACAGGGAAGAAAGTCACAAAGGTATCAAAAGTGTAATTTAATTTGTTATAATGTCTGGTGAATCCAGTGTTTAAGATGTGTTACCATGTGGGAAAGCATAGCTGTTCCCCCAGAGACCCAAGAACTGTCAAACTAGCAACTGGATAAGATGCTATGAGCATTTTCCCAAAACTGTGAACTCGGAACCCTAGACTTTCAATATAACTAAAACAGAGAGATTCTTATGTCAAATATTTTTGGTAAAACTGCCTATTACTTCTCAGGGCTTTCAGCATCTTCATTCAACTCTCCAGTTTTTATAAAAGTGATTTACTAACAGTTTTTTGAAAATTTTATGAAGCATTTATTAGTGTTCCATGAAATCTTAGTGGCTCATGAAATGTCCTTTAAGAAGCACTGGAGTGCTGTATACACATGGATTTGAGAATGTTACAAGAAAGAAACCATGGTAACTGTGGTGGTTTGAATAGTTTTGACCCCCATAGATTCATGTGTTTCAATCCTTGCCCATAGGAAATGGCACTATTTAGAAGTGTGGTCTTATTGAAGGAGGTGTGGCTTTCTTGGAGGAAGTGTGTCACTGTGTAGGTGGACTTTGAGGTCCCCTATGCTGAGTCCATCCAGTGCCGAAGAGAGTCTCCTCCTGGGCTGCCTTTGGATATAGATGTAGAATTCTCGATTCCTCCAGTATGCTGTCATGCTTTCTGCCATGATGATAATGGACTAAACCTCTGAAACTGTAAGCCAGCCTCAATTAAATGCTTGCCTTTACAAGAGTTGCCTTGATCTTGGTGTCTCCTCACAGCAATGGAAACCCAAACTAAGAGAGTAACTCTATAGAAGGAAACGAGGATATGGAAGGGGTAGAAAGAGCAGAGATGAAGCAGCAATCTCTGCCCATTCTCCCAAAGACACTGAACAGACAGAGGGACGGCAGTGAGGGAATACAGTCCTAACCACACAGCTATAATCTAGGCAGAAGCCTTATTGTTCACATGTTTACTTAGCAAATGATTCAATGTAGAAACCAAGGGCAGGAAAATACATATCACTTATGTAGAGATAGAACCAAATACATTTAAGGCCCATGGCGTTATAAAAGTTTAAACTCAGCACAGGGTAGAGACCACTGAGTAAACCATAGCTCTGCCATTCACAGGAATGTCACAGGCTGACCTATTTATTTCTTTTTGTGCATGTCAGAATGGTGTGTCCTTATTCTACTTCCAGGGGCAATGAACGCCTGGCAAAAGGGATCTGAAAATAAGCAAGTGATTGCTAAAAGAAATAGACATTCTTGGCACATTCTACAAAATTTTTATTCCCTAACAATGTTTCCTTACATTAATGAACAAAAATGGCTAACATTCAATGGATAGTGAAATTCACCCAACACTTTCCATCAGTTCAATTATACAGTATGTGAAAGGTGGAAATTTAACTGATATATTTCCCCTGTGGACGGGGCTCTCTGAGTGCTTGTGTCTCATTTAGTTGGTATGTTGTAGGATAAATGCTCTTGCTTGTCCAGAAAAGTCCCTGTTAATCTGGCTGAGTCAGACAGACCATGACTAAAGAGTCAATGTTTGTGAGATAAGAAGGACCATGAATTAAAGTAACACATCTATGTGAATGTTAATGAACTTGAAGGTCAAAGTGCAGGCAAGAGCTTTTGGGAGAAGATAAACTAAGTTACCAAGTATAGTGACATTTGTATGTGAACCAGTGAAATATATCCTATGGTCCAGAAACCTAAGCAGTAACGCCAGGTTATATAGCCCTATTGAAAGAAACACACCCATCCTGAAATAGGCTGAGAACCCCAATTTAGCAATTACAATACAAGAAAATTCAGGCTTTTCTTTTTGTCTCAAATATGGATTCAAACAAGTGTGACGTATACCCAGCAATGTTGCTTTAAAAATGATATACTCTATATATGTATGTGTTGTGTGTTTGTGTGTGTGTGTGTGGGGGGGGTGCTGTTCACAGAAGCCAGAGGGCATCATTGGATCCCTTGGAGATGGAATTACAGGCCTATGTGAGTTTCTCAATGTGGGTGCTGGGGTCTGAACTCTGGTTCTTAGATAAAGCAGTCAGTGCTCTTAACAGTGAGCCATCTCTCCAGCCCCGGGGTTGCTTCCAGTATATTTGTTTCTTATCTTTCTTATATTTTTCTTTTCCTTTCTTTTTTGTTTTGTTTTGTTTTTGTTAGTTTGTTTGCAATGATAGACCTCTCCCCACCTTGAGTCATAACTGTACCCTCATCCTGACAGAGGGTGTTTGTGTACAAGAGCATGTTCAGGAGCTAAGTAATTGACATCTAGATTTGAATTCACTTCTGTGATCTCAGTGCAAGCTGATTTAGAAATTACAATGAAGGGACTGGAGCACAGCTGGTAGAGCACTCTCTTAGTATGCACCGAATCCCTGGCTCAGGTCCCTGGTGCCGTGGAAAACCTGAGTGGATATGCATATCTCTTAATTGTAGGCCTGGAAGTTAGGGCCCATTACATGTTGTACCCGAAGCAAAGCAATTCTTGTAGATGACTGTGTGCATTCTCCTTTAAGTGTGGTCATTTTAGCCTCTGTTTTTGGTAGCTTTGCTTAATATTTGTAATGTGCCTTTATAATGTCCACTTTGTTCATTAGCATTTCATTTTTTATCATCTCTTCACTTATGTAGAATGAATGATGCTGTGAGATTAAAAAAAATGTTGCTTTGCATTAACTTTAATGTGTCCGTGCTCACACACACACACACACAAACACACACACACACATATGTACACATATGCAGAGACATACAATCGGGAAGTTTGTAAAACAGGATGTAGTTAAGTCACAGTCAGTCAAAACATTCAAAATGAGATGCTTAGATAGAATAAGTATGGAAAATGTTGATGGAATGCAGAGATAAATGTACATGGATCATTTCCAGGCCAAGAAAATGTCACTTGAAAAGATTCCAAAAGAAAAGGAAAACAGCAAACATTGAGACCTCTTGGATTTCACTCCTGTAAAGTTCCAGCCTCAGGTTGTGCTAAAACGCCATCATTAAAGGGCCCGAACCATGAGCCCTGATAGTTGTTAGACATTCAATTCTCACTGTTGAAAAAAGTACACTTCTGTCTTAAAAGTATTGGGTTAGATCATGCCACACATGATAGATCGTGCATAACGAAATGAACACTGTGGAATGTTTTATTCTAGCCATCTGTCAACAGTTTCCCATAGACTATAGGATTTTTTTTCAATGTTAAGATGAAAATGGGAAAGCTTCATAAAGTAGTTAAGATTTTAAAGAATTTTATTTAGCTAGTAACTACACAGAACAGATGCAATTATGAAGCTTAAGTAAAAGTGATGTTTTCTGTGAGTTATACTTCAATGGAATGACTATTTCTTGTGTAAGCAAACTACATAATTAAATGGTGCACACATCATTCAAATTGTGGCTTTATGTGAATTCCCTTTCTTGTGTTAAAATATGCCAGGAAGTGTGTGTATGTGTGTGTTGAAGCATTGCTTTTTATATTTTATCATCAAGCAGCAGACCTTTTAAATGAAAGTTGTAATGGCATAAAGTATTTCTAAGAGAGAGGAAAGAACCAGAGACGAGAAACAGTAACAAAGAGAATAAACCATGAAGAGAGAATTTAAAAGAAAGGAGATGGCATGATGTACAGATTTATTTATTTCCACCCAAAGACAGTATCCAAGACTCCTTATTGTAGCATTTAGCTACACTGCTTTGGCTCCCGGCAGGTAGCACAGGCATTATCTGGATTCAAGAATGAAAGACACACACACACACACACACACACACACACACACACACACATGCCTTGGCTAGCTCAAAGGCTGGGCACTTCTAATCCTCCCCACAGCTAGCACACATTTCCCTCCTGTAATCCTGGCTTAACGCCCTCTAATTCTATATTTTATCTTTGTTGCAGTGGGCCCTTCTGGGAGGCTCCCTAGTCTTTGCTGCCCAGGGCGCTTCTGGACAGCCCTTCCAAGGGCCACATTCTGCTTACCTACATTTCAGATGATTTTCCATCTGCAGCTCTAAGTGTGACCTGTCTCCTTCCAATCAGAGTGATTCTCCTTTTTCCTTTCTCCCAGTTCTTAGCCCGTGGACTCTAAAAGTCCCACCTCTCTCTCTGCCCAGTCATTAGCCATTGGTTCTTTATTGATTGATCAAAAACCAATTGAGGACAAGGACCTTCAGCATTTGGACATGAGGATTCCTGATTAACTCAAAGCATTAGAACCAATCCCCAACACTATACTCATGTTTGTTAGTGGCTAACTCCAGGTTCCAGTAGAGAAGATTCCTATGAATAGATGAGAAGCCGTGGTCCTCAAAGGTTGCCTCCATAGACCCATCACCCAGCCTAAGAGTAATACAGGTACCAGAGACTGAGAGCACATGCTTAGATATTCAGACTTGTCAACTCTAATAATCTACACACTATGAAGGGCCAAATCCACCTGTCCCCATGTGCTGGGATACCGGCTTTATAGAGGCTACCTTCTGATGAACTGTTTACTCTCAAAGAGTATGTTCATCTTCGTTACTTCAATTCCCTGAAAAGAAGAAAAATATCCCAGTCTAAACAGATAATTTAAACAATACCATGCAAAAAAGCAACTCCTTTCTGCTACAACATTTTTATAAACGATTCTAAGTAGCTTGGATCAAAAAGCCATCTTTTATGATATGCATCTCGCCCTCATGCGCCCCTTCCTATATGTTGCATAACTATACAAGAATGAATGACTGTCACAGCACCCTCTGGTGAGGAAGAGACCCTCCTGTGCATAGAGGATTTTTATAGTGTTCCAGAGCTCTAATGAGCTCTGTGACATTGGCCATCCTTGGCTGCTAATTACCCTGCTGGCATTTAAACTCAGTATGTCTCTTATAGGGCTCTGTCTTCACCACTTTCTTCTGTGTCCCCTTTCCCCACTCTCTCCCCCTTCCTTCCTTCCTTCCTTTCTTCCTTCCTTCCTTCCTTTCTGACACACCCTACATTCTGCATGACATCCTTGATCTCAGTTCACACAAGTGCCAAGACTCCCACTGAGGTCATAACTGAGGAGTCCATCCAAACTGTACTGTCAGAATAGTTCCCATCTCACCTCATAGGGATAGATTTCTTTTTGGAACTCTGGACTACAAAGTATTTAAGGCTTTATTTGGAGCAAATAGAATACAGGGGAACAACGTGAAGATAGCAATGCGACATTGCTATCTTAGGTTTTCTACTGCTGTGATAAAACACTGATCAGAAGCAACTTCTGGAGGGAGGCAAGGTTTTAGCTCGTTTTAAACTTCCGAGTCACACTCCATGACTGAGGGAAGCCAGGGCAGGAACTCAAGGCAGGAACCTAGAGTCAGAACTTGAAGCAGAAGCCATGGAAGAATGCTGCTTGTTATCTTACTCCCCGTGGCTTTCTCAGTCTTCTTTATTATATAACCTAGGACCGCTTGCCCATAGGAGGCATCATTTGCAGTGGGCTAGGTCCTCACACATCAATCAATAAAATGCAATAATGTAAATAATAATAATAAAGGGGTGTGACAAATATGCCCTGTCTCCATATGTGAACTCCAAACAAGTTTATGTTCTTCCTCCCTAAGTTAGCTCTTCTGTGAAGTATTTAGTAAACATTTATTGGATGGTATCATTGCTAAGTCTTTTCACAGTGTAGACTCCAAAACAAGTGCCCTCCATTCTGAGCTCATCCTGAGCAAAAATTTCTTCCCACATAGGGTTTGCTGTCAGAAATGTGTTGAAATTTGAGAAAAGGGCTCTAGGACTGAGCTTCTCAAGAAAGCCTTCCCTGACCGCATCCTTAGTATATGGAAGCTGCAAATGAGATATAAGGTAAAACTGAGACACTTAATCAGACTCGGCATGTTTCATTAAAACAAAATGATTCTTCTGTCATCTCTTCCACATGGTGAAGTGACAAGAGCTGATTTCAGGATTCATTTTTACTTAATAAAGGCAGGGCAAGTTCTCACTTCAGGACAAGTACACATAGATACACACACACACACACACACACACACACACACACAGAGAGAGAGAGAGAGAGAGAGAGAGAGAGAGACAGAGACAGAGACAGAGACAGAGAGAGACAGAGAGAGAGGGAGGGAAGGAGGGAGGGAGGGAGAAAGAGAGAGAGAGAGAGAGAGAGAGAGAGAGAGAGAGAGAGGGAGAGAGAGAGAGTTGGCATGAATGGGGCAGCACAGGATGGGGCCTGGAAATAGCACTGATAAGGACTTACAGGTGTACAGTCTTCCCATTCCCGAGGTCTGAGAGAAGGACAAGCTCACAGCAGGAGCTCATCAAAGTCTATGTCTGCTGGGGATCTCATGCAAAATTGAGTAGCTCTCCCATTTTGTGTATACTAGTAGCTGCTCTCTTCCCTGAGATTGGCAAATTTACTTCTATTTGAGATCTTCTGAGGTCTGTACTGACAGCCAGTGCAGCCAGAGAGGGACTTGTAAACAGCACCCATCTGCAGATGGTGGCTATTCAGCTGCCAATGATTATTTCCTGACTCCAGCTCCACATGTTCCTGCAATTAGGCCACGTCCTGGGGGGGGGGGGGGAGGGGGGTGAAGATTCAGCGTTGTTAAAGGTTTGACCGCTATGGCTTTATCTTCCAGGTCACACGGGGAATTTGGAGAGCATGGTGCTTGAAAGGCCCATCCAGGAGTCAATCTGCTTCATAAACAAGTTGTCAGGGGGGCTTCTCTGAAGTCACACAATAGACCCAAAGAGCCAAAGCCTCTTATGCCTAATCCTGATTATCTTGGGTGACCCGTGACTCCCTGCAGATGCTTCTGTACAGACAATGTATGGAACAGACATCAAACCCAGGCTGGCCTCGAATTCTTGCCATCTGCTTCTTTGAGCACGCGGTGCTAGTCTTTCTCCAGGAGATGAAAACTGGTGTCATGTTCTTCAGTATCAAGTTACACTGCCCTGCTTCTGTGTTCACCAGGCTTGGTTCTAAGACTCAGGGACGATCTGAATGATGTCCTTTTCAGGGAATTACTTCCTGGAGGGGATTTTCGACAATATCAGAGTTCCTCTGAGGATCGATAAAGATTGCTGAGCAAATGTTTCTGTGCTTTGAGTCGAGCATCAGTTATCCTATTTAGCTATTGTATCCAATTCTACCAAGGCTGCTATCTGTCCAAAGGAAAAATGATACATCATCTAAAGAAGGGCATGTTTATTATATCAGGTGTACTATGTATTACCAATACAGAAGTTTTCCATCAAATAATTCCATCCTTCAAAAATCACTGTTTTGTCCCTGGGATAAGTACAGAGATCATTAATATGTTCTATATTAAATGCAGAATAAGTCCTCCTTAAGAGGAAATTGAATAACATTTATTTTTGGTCAAACCTAGATCTAAACCATGGGAATTTTTATATTTAATTCTGTTATTAATTTTAGCTGGTAAATTGGGATATGAGCTATTTTAGTGATGTTTTAAAATCATTATTTTGTTCTATTACTTGGGAAAGCAGCTAATTATTATTAAATGTTGAAAGGCTTTGGTCTTTGATTTTTTTTCCTGAAACAAATTTTATAGAGTTCAAAAGCAGTAACGGTTATATGACTGTTAAAGTCAAAGGCAAAAATGTGAGACATTCCAAACTAAGAAAGTGTCTAGATGAACAGTGGTATACAACAGACCCAGAAATATAAGTCATTGTTGAAGTGTGTGATCTCAGATAGCCAGTTTACATAAAATGGCGAGAGCCCAAAGGAAAAGAATTCCAGCCTCTTCAGATATCCTTTATCTACTCTTTCAATAGATATTTTTTAATCTCAATTAATTTTCCCATCTGTCCTGGGAATTAGGGAAATCTTTATTGTTACAGTGTTAAACAGTTGTTAGGTCTCATATTTTTATCTGTAATTCTAGTTAAGACTTTCTAAAACACACTGAGCTATGGCATATTAACATTTTTTGAGATTTAATATAACTACAACATCCCCCACTCCTTCCCTTTCTTTCCTCCAAACCCACCTATATACCCCTCTACATTCTCCTTCAAATTTATGACTTCTTTTTTTTAAACTAATTGCTACTGTATACATATATGTGCATAAATATATGCTCCTAAATAAAACCTGTTCAGTCCATATACTATCACTTGTATGTGTATTTTCAGGGTTGACCATTTGGTACTGGACAACCAATTAGTGTGGTCTTCCCTAGTGAGGACCGCCTTTCTTGCTCTCGGCTTTTCTCCGTTGCCTGTAGCTAGTTGTGTAGGGTCAAGGCCTCGTGGGCTTTTGCTCATAGAGATTAACACACCCATTGGCGTTGTCCTTGTTCGGCTCACATTTGGGCAGCCCTGTTGGTAAGACTTTATAGATGTAGCTTTTGATATTACTAGAAGACACAATCTGACAGCAAACTCTCTGATCCCCTGGCTCATACAATCTTCTACAATGTTAGCTGAGCCTTATGTGTGGGGGTGGTTTAAAGATTTAACCATTGAGCCTGGGATCCACATCTCTGCATTTTTGATTGATTGTAATTTTCTACAATGGTTTCTATGTGTTGCAAAAGTTTTCTTCGTGAGAGGTGAAGAATACAATTATCCGTGCAAGTAAAGACTATAAAGGAAAGAAACAAGAAAGAAAAGCATAAACTATAATATAATAAAAACAGTGAATATTGACCTTATCTGTCAATAATTACCTTAAATGTAGCTAGATTAAACTCTACAATTAAAAATATAGTGCCTGAAATTGATATATTTTCATTACAATAAACTTACTATGCCTATAAGAACATACGGAGTACTCTTTGAGAATGTGGTTGCTATACCTTGCTAGTGATACTCCATTGGAGACAACTGATCTCTTTTTCAGAAGCTACAAGTTGCAAATGGTTTCTTGGTTAGAGGTAGGCTTTTTATTTACTTCGTTTTCATGCTGGGATTTTGTACTTCATATTGTACTAGCCTCAGGCAAGCTGTCATGTACTCTCTGTGAATGTATATGTAACTCTGCCTTGTTGTATATGGAAAATCCACTTTCCTTGAAGTCATCCACCACCTTCGGCTCTTCTTATAACCCATCTCCTCTTGTACATAGAACCGTCGTGAGCCTTGAGGAAAGGGATTTGATGAGGACATCTGATTTAGGACTGAATACTCTGATGTATCTCACTATCTGCACATTGTTCAGTCATATGTCTTTGTGTTAATTCCCATCTCCTGAAAGAAGACGCTTCTCTGATGAGGGCTGAGCAATACACTAATCTATCGGTATATCAATAGGTCACTAGGAGTCACTTTGTTGCTATGTTCCTCAAGTAGAATAATAGTATTGTGTTTTCCTCCAGAGCCCATCACTTGTCTAGTCTCGAGTTACTGGTCACTTTAGCAAAAGGAACTCATGGAATGGGCTTTAAATCCAATCAAACCATGATTGAATGTTCACCTAATAGTTGTGCCATTATCCCATAAGTGTATTTTACAGCAGCTGTCTAGTGTAGGTTGCCTGTTGTGAAGCTGAGCTGGTGGATGATGCCTTCTCCCATCTAGAAGTATGCATAGTTCCCACCAGAACCTGAATGCCAGTCAGTAGGGCTGGAGCTTCTACTTGGATACCAGTTTTATTTTTCTCATGTTCTATAATACAAATAAGTGGTGTCTTCATGGATAGGGTCTTACTATCACGTTATGGAGAATAATCAATAGCTTTGGCAATAGCCTGGGATGTTTGGGGGCATGGTCTATAGGACCCATTTAGCAGATAATTCAGCAAGATTTAATCTATTTCTGGCAGTAGAGGTTCTACTTGATGACATAATATGTCTAGTTGAGTAATTTCATTGCTCATTTTATGGAAACTCCATTTAAATCCCTTTTGTATATGTATGTATATTAGGAAGTTTCTACAGTAGTAGGTTTCCAGATGGCTGTTAAAGCACCTTTAGTATTAGTTGTCTCTTCCCATATTTCATCCTTTACCTTGCCCTCCAATCTAACTTTCCCTTTAATCCTCCTATTATAGCTTCTCCTTTACCATTTTATGATACTATATTTTATTTCCCTTTTCTTGGGAGTTCCATTCTTCACTTCCTCCCCTCTTGTGTCTTACTAGCTACCTAACTTCTAAGACTATACTTTATACTACTATAAACCAAACACATATATCTAAAGCTTAAAGGATAATATCCACTTATAAGAGAAAACATGCAACATTTGTCTTTTGTTATCTGAGTTATGTTTCTAGCTTTATTCATTTACCTGAAAAATTTGTAACTTCATTTTTCTTAATAGCTAAATAATAATTCCATTACACAAAATTATCACATTCTTATTACACATTTATTAATTGATGGGCATCTAGGCTGTATCCAATTCCTCTCTATTCTGACTAAAGCAGCAATAGACAAGGATGTGTGGCAGGGTGTAGTCATTCGGGTAAAATGTCACAAGTGGTATAACCAGATCTTGCAGTAAATTGATCTTAAGCTTTCTGAGGAACTTCTACACTGATTTCCTCAGTGGCTGTATAAGTTTGTACTCTTGCCAGCAATGCAAAAGTCGTGTACTTTCCCCATAGCTTCTTAAGTACCTGCTGTCATGTGTTTTATTGATTGTGGCCATTCTGACTGGGGTAAGATGACATTTCAAAGCAGAATTAATTTCCATTTCCCTGATAGGTAAGGATGTTGAACATTTTTAGGTGTTTCTCAGCCATGTATGTTTCATCTTTTGAGAACTCTCTAGAGTTCTCTGTTTATTTCTACATCCAATTTTTGTGTTGTTTTCTTGATCCTTATTTTTTTCCTTTTATTGAAAATAGAACCTTTCTTTCCTCCATGATATATCCTGATTACAACTTCCCCTCTCTTGAGTCCTCCAAATTGTTCCCTGCCTCCCTTCTCATCCATATTCTTTTTCCATCTTTTATTAGAAAATGACAGGTTTCTAAGAGATAACAACCAAACATAAAGAATGAAACCTAGTAAGATAAAACAAAAACCCATCACATTGAAGTTGGACAAGGAAAACCAACAGAAGGAAAAGAGCCCAAGAAAAGACCCAAGAAGGAGACTACTCATTTTTCTTAGAGATTATTTGGGAATTCCTATGGGATTCCTTTGGCCAACAATGCTTAGCTTTTGGGTTTTTTGTTTTGTTTTTTGTGTTTTGTTTTTTTGTTTTTGTTTTTTTAGTTTCTGTATATTCTAGATACTAACCCTCTGTCATATGCATGAGTAGTAAAGACTGGTCCGCATTTAGTAGGCAGCTGCTTTACTTGAAAGATGGTGTCCATACAGAAGCTTCTGTCAACTGCTTGAGCTCTCCAGGACTTTTAGTCAGAGAGGGACATTGAATTTTGTCAAAATCCTTTCCTGAGTAAAATGAGATAAATGTGCATCGTTCGTCTTTCAGTCTATTCATGTGCTAGCTTATATTTACCCATTTACATATGGTTGTGCCACCTCTGTATCTCTGGAATAAAGCCAACATGATCATGGTGGACAATCTTTTTGATATGATCTTGGATTCAGTTTGTCATATTTTATTGAGAATTTTTGCATTTATGTTCTTAAGGGATATTGGTATAAAATTTTCTTAGTTTTGTGTTGGATATTATAGTTGTAGTATCAGGGTAAATGTGGTTTCATGCAAAGAATTAGTAAATGTTCCTTCAGTTGATGTATTACAAAATGCTTTGAGGAGTATTGGCATTAGCTTTTCATTGAAGATCTGCATACTATACATATGACAAGGAACTAACAAGAATATAAGAAAAATTTAAAACTTAGTAGCAGGGAAAGAACAAATCCAGTTTTTGAAACAGGCAATGAATCTAGACATTTGTCCAAGGAAGACCTACAAATACCTAATAGGTACATGAAAATAATTCAATATCTCTTATTATCAGATAAAACCATAATAACTAACATGGAGGTATAGATCATCATTATATCAGTTTCGTTTCCTGTTGAAAAAAGCCTAACAAGGGGATGAAGAGATGGCTCAGTGGTTAAGAGCACTGGCTACTCTTCCAAAGGTCCTGAGTTCAATTCCCAGCAACCACATGGTGGCTCACACCCAGCTATAATAGGATCTGACACTCTCTTCTGTCATGTGGGTTTCATGTAAATAGATAACTCATATAAATAAATAAACAAATCTTTTTAAAAAGCCTGACAAGAGCAATTTAGCAGATATAGGGCTTTATTCTGGCTTACACTCATAGAGGTATAGTCCATCCGTAGGGTAAAGTCATGGTAGCTTAAGACATCGTGTCACATTGTATCCACGTCAGGAAGCACAGGAGGTTAGTGCTCAGTACTCATAGTCAGATTTCCTTCTCCTGAAGCCTGGGACCCCAGCTCATGGGATGATGTTACACAAGCCCTGGGATCTAGACCATGAAATGGTGGGGTCGATCTCTCTCAAGTAACCTAACAACATTCTTCACAGGCATGCCCAGAATCTAATCTAGGAGAGAGAAACAGAGACAGAAACAAAGAGAAAGCAATGAGTGTGTGTGTGTGTGTGTGTGTGTGTGTGTGTGTGTGTGTGTGTACATATATAGCTATTACACACACACACACACACACACACACACACACACACACACACACAAGGACTTTAAAGTTGTCTCCATAAAGAAATACTAAATGCTTGGTGCAATGAGTCTATCCTGATTTGAATGACACAATATACGCATATATCAAAACAGTACATTTCCACCAAACATTTTTATCTTTCACTCAAAAAAGAAAATCAATCTCTGTCATAAATATATACCAGAACACTAAATTGCACAAGCCTAATCAATTTAATATGTGTCAAAATGCACATAAGTAACTGATGCTCTGAACTTGGTTAACTGAACAGCAAATCAGTGCTATCTACAAAAGTATTTCAGAAATGGCTCATCTCTAGCTGTTGTCACTCTGTGGCATATGGCACCTGCATATGGTTTGAAGACAGACTTAGCAACAGTGCACATAGCATTAGCTGTGCTATGTACTAGAATAATCCATATGACACTGCTCAGAAATCTCTACTAAATCTCCACTATCAATTTTTTTCTATTAGTAACATGGGGGGGGGAGAGAAGCAGAAAGCTATTGAGGTAATTACCTATTAGCATCATACTTTTTCTTGAAACAATGTTTCATTTTCTTCAATGGGGCCATCTTTCTTATTTTCTCAGCTAAAATATGACTCTAGGAAAGACAAACCATCATGGATCCACTTTCTATTAGGTTAGAGTTAGAGCTAGGGTTAGGGTTAGGATTTGGGTTACAGTTAGAGTTAGGGTTTGACACAATATATACAGATATCAAAACAGTAGATTTCCATCAAACAAACACATTGTTAAGTTTCAGTTGAAAAAGAAATGCAATACCTATTGTAAACATATTCCAGAACATCAAATTGCACATGCCTAATCCATTTAATATGTGTCAAAGGGTGTGGCTTTTCAGTTCTTAGGGTAGTCATAGTTTCATAACACATCAGAGCCAATAATAATGGTGGTGGCATAGTTTACTTTGACGTATCTATCATTCTCAGTTACTGTATCTGTTGGGTTGGTTTTTTTTTTATTTTTTGGTTTTTTTTTTTATCAATCTAGATTCTAAAAGTGTGATGGTCACACTATATTGAGATTATTTGACAATCTACTCTGGTATTCAGACTGAAGTTCTTTGGGGGCACTGTCTTAGGGTTTTACTGCTGTGAACAAACACCATGACCAAGGCAAGTTTTACCAAGGATAACATTTAATTGGGACTTACTTACAGGTTCAGGGGTTCAGTCCATTATAATCAAGCACAGCAGCATGCAGACAGGCATAGTACAGGCAGAGCTGAGAGTTCTACAACTTCACCTGAAGGCTGCTAGTGGAAGACTGACTTACAGGTAGCTAGGGTGAGGGTCTTAAGTCCATGGCCACAGTGACACAACTACTCCAACAAGGCCACTCCCTGAGCCAAGCGTATACAATCCAATCACAGGCACGTACCATCTTATTAATTTGTTGCTCTCTGGAGACCACTGGGAAACAACACAATGATACCCTAAGTACCCAATGAGTATTTGCATGTTTAGCTTCCTAACAAATAGACTCACTGTTTTGTAGAGTATCTTCTCTAACTTCCACTCCCATGACTAACGTGAGTCACCCAGTTACTCTGTATGCTCAGCGGGGTCTGGTATTGCTGCTATTTTTCATTTTAATTATTTTTGTGACTGCATAGTGATATTTCTCTGTGGTTTTAATTTTCTTGTCCCTCATGACTAATGATGTTAAACATCTTTTTGTGGACTTATTTGTCATTCATGTCATCTCATGGGCTTGTTTGTATATCCTCTTTGTTGACATACTCTCTCATGTCTTTTGCTAATCTGATCATTTGTTTTACCATTGAGTGATTTGAATATTCTTTATATATCCTAGATAATATTCCTTTGAGTGATTTGCAAATAGCTTCTCCTAGTTTATTTTTAAGTTTTTTTAATAAGACCTTTCAAAGAGAAAACCATTAGAGTTGAAGAAGTTTGACTTATCAATTTTTCTTTTACAAATCATCTTTTGTTTTTAAGACTAAGGATATTTTATCTAGCTCTATATCCTAAGTGTTTTCCTGCTTTTTACTGAAATGTTTTGTAATTTGATATTTAACATTGATGGAAATTATATTAGGCCAATGCTTCTTAGCTCTCTCTGGTGTAAGATCATCAGCCCCCACCCAGCAGCACATGTTGAGAATGTCTTTCCTCTATAAAACTGTGTTTGAATTCTACACTGTGAACCAGCCACAAACCAACTGAGCAGGGGGCTTAGAGGTTAAGAGTGTACTATTCTTACAAAAATCCTGAGTCTGGCCCCCAGAACCCACATCAGATGGCTTACAACAGCCTGAATATCCAGTACAGTGCAATGTGATATCTCCAACATACACTGGAGTGTACCTACCTGGTTTTGTACATGCACACACAAGCATGTGTGTGTGTGTGTGTGTGTGTGTGTGTGTGTGTGTGTGTGTGTGTGTGTGAGAGAGAGAGAGAGAGAGAGAGAGAGAGATGTACTTATGCCCGTGCACAAGCATACATAGATACACACAGTGGCTGGAGTAATTCTGAACAAGGATAAGGAAATCTATTATTTGGACAACACTCATGACCAAATGATGTGGGCAGACAAATACCTAGATCAATGAAGAAGAACAGAAAACACAAAAATAGACCCATAAAAATATGTGTAAATATTTCCATTTAAAATAACTGAAAGTGTGTGTGTGTGTGTGTGTGTGTGTGTGTGTGTGTGTGTGTGTGTGTGTGTTTAACCATTACTGTATGTGATGCTGGGTTGAACACGCTAGGCAACCACATAAACTGCTAGCCTGTACCCCCAATCCCTACCAATTTTAACCGTATAGGACTTTTTGGTGATGGTGGTGGGTTTTTTATTTCAGTTGTTGTTATTGTTATTGTTGTTGTTGTTGTTGTTGTTGTTTAGCCTGAAGAAACACAGTATTCTTTTCTATGACTACTAAGAGTCCTCCTGGAATTGTAGCACTAAGTTTATCAGTCTGGAGAGAGCAGACATGCTATCATGTTTAGTCTTCCAAGCCAGGAATACTGTATCTGTTTGTTTGGTTTCTCTCATCAGAGGTCTGTAGTTTTCAGACTGCAAGTTCCATCCTCCATGTTTTATTAGACTTTTCCTAGTTCCTCCTTTGGTGTGATAGTTAATTACGTTGCACTTTAAAGTAGGACTCCTAAATTTTTGAAGAATTATCCAAATTTGCTGTCATCTTTCTGAGAACACTCAACTTGTTCTTGTTTCTGATTCTATGGTCCTGTCAACATTCACTATCACCAGAAAAATTCTGACTTTGCCTGGGTTTAACATCTTCCTAAAGCCTGAAATCAACACCAAGGTAAGAGGTTTAGTGTGGAGAGACCACTAAGTGGAAAGTCAAAAGCTGTTCAGAGTCACATAAGTGTTGAAGCATCAGAAGGTTCAAGGACTATCCACTGAGAGCTGACAAGGATTAGAAGAAGCAGGAAGAGGAGGAGGAGGAGCAGACACTGGGAACAGTGAAAGGAAAGGAAGACAGCAGAGTGACAGAGACCCTGCTCTGTAGAATTAATCGCCTCCCAAAAGGCAAAAGGTCCTTTCTCCGGATACACTTCCTTTCTCAGGATGTGGCCCTTTAGAACTTTGAGAAATGAATTCTGAAAGAAAGGAATTTACTCCATAAGACTTGAAAATCTGACACTGACTGGAACTACACACACACACACACACACACACACACACACACACACATGTGCACACACAATTAACTTCATAACATATTCCCTGTGCTTTCTTCTGTAATATATTCCCTAAGTATGCAGCTTTTTGCATTTCAGTTTTTAGAGTAAGGAATTTGACCCACTTTGAATTGATCTTCATACGTGATAAAATAATGAATCAAATTACATTTATTACATGTGGATATCAGTATTTTACCAGCAGCATATGGTGGACAGGATATCATTTTTTTCTATAAATGTTTTTGGCAACTTTGTCAGAAATTAGGTTACCATCAGTGTGTACTTTTTTCTTTTTTTAGATCCTCTCTTCTGCTCCATTGGAGGACATGTCTGTCTCTGCGTCAGTACTATTGTATCTGTCAGTATATCTCTGCACTATAATGTTGGGTGAAGGATTGTGATATCTCAAGTGTTCTTTATGCTAATGAATGCCTTGGTTATTCTCTCTGATACACATGCATGCATGTGTGTGTTATAAGGAGAATGCAATAAAACATATGTGATATGTATTTAAAAAGGTAGCTATAGGAGGATACCAAAGGGTGTGAGAGGGGGTCAGGAGAGTGGGAGAGAAGGCAGGAGGAGAATTTGTTGCTTTATTAATTATTTTATTTACATTCCAAATGTTGTCTCCTTTCCTGGTCGGCCCTCCACAAGTTCTTCACCCCATTCCCCATCCTCTTTGCTTCTGAGAGGGTGCTCACCCACCCATCCACTCCCAGCCCATGAATGTTCTTTGGTTGGTGACTTAGCCTCTGGGAGTACTGAACGGTCTGGGTTAGTTGGCACTATTGTTCTTCCTATGGGGTTGCAATTGCCTTCTGCTCCTTCAGTCCTTCTCCTAACTAAGAAAATACCACTCTGATTTATTTTATAGTCTTTTAGTTAATCCGTGATGTTTTCTCTTTACTATCAGATTCCCTTTTGAATCAGACCTAAGATTGAGAAAACACAAGAAGCCCAGGATCTGTGTGATAAAGATCCATCCAAACTATAGTGAGATATTGATACTCCTTTTGTGGATGATAGTGTTGTCACACCTGTGAGAGTCTTGCACAGCCAACATGGGACCTCCTATGCTTGCTCCCCTCAAGTCCCAGATTCCCCAGTTATTAACATCATGAATAGGTACAATACCTTCACCACTGATAAGGCAGCACGAGAATATCATTTCCTGGGTTCCACAGCTTGCATTACAATTTTCTCCTTGTGTTGTACGTAGTCTATGGGTTTTGCTAAATAAGTAAAGACTTTAATCCACTATTAGAGTATTATGCAGAATAGATTTTAAAAGAAAGTCTTTAAGAGGCACTTACGCAAAGTACTTTGTTCTACTTTAATCCTCATGGTTTATATGATGATCCCTGCATTGGTTTTGTGAATCTAATGTAAAGAATTGTACAGTCTACACTTAACACACGTTTATATGTGGTTGCCATAGCAATACATGTAAATGTTTTTTTTTCATATGAGAAATTTAACAATAATTGTTGCAATCAGTGTTTTGTTGCTGTAAAGAGACAGCAAGACCATAGCAACTCTCATAAAGAAAAGCATTGAGGCTCTCTGCTCCTCCCTGTTCCAGAGACAGCCGCATCTTCTTGTGCAGTGCCAGCCTCATCCCATAGACAAAATGGTGAAGGTTCGTGTGAACGGATTTGCCCATATTGGGTGCCCGGTTACCAGGCCTGACGTCTGCTCTCCACATGGCAAAGTGGAGATTGTTGCCATCAGCGACCCCTTCATTGACCTTAACTACATGGTCTACATGTTCCAGTCTGACTCCACCCATGGCAAATTCAATGGCACAGTCAAGGCCGAGAATGGGAAGCTTGTCATCAACGGGAAGCCCATCACCATCTTCCAGGAGTGAGATCCCGCTAATATCAAATGGGGTGAGGCCGGTGTTGAGTATGTCGTGGAGTCTACTGGCGTCTTCACCACCATGGAGAAGTCTGGGGCCCACTTGAAGAGTGGAGCCAAAAGGGTAATCATCTCTGCCCCTTCTGCCGATGCCCCCATGTTTTTGATGGGTGTGAACCACGAGAAATATGACAACTCACTCAAGATTGTCAGCAATGCATCCTGCACCACCAACTGGTTAGACCCCTGGCCAAGGTCATCCATGACAACTTTGGCATTGTGGAAGGGCTCATGACTACCGTTCATGCCATCACTGCCACTCAGAAGATTGTGGGTGCCCCTCTGGAAAGCTGTGGCGTGATGGCCGTGGGGCTGCTCAGAACATCATCCCTGCATCCACTGGTGCTGCCAAGTCTTTGGGCAAGGTCATCCCAGAGTTGAACAGGAAGCTCACTGACATGGCCTTCCGTGTTCCTACCCCCAATGTATCCGTAGTAGATCTGACATGCTGCCTGGAGAAACTTGCCAAGTATAACGACATCAAGAAGGTGGTGAAGCAGGCATCTGAGGGCCCACTGAAAGGCATCCTGGGCTACACTGAGGGCCCGGTTGTCTCCTGCAACTTCAACAGCAACTCCCACTCTTCCACCTTCAATGCCAGGGCTGGTATTGCTCTCAATAACAACTTTGTCAAGCTCATTTCCTGGTATGACAATGAATACGGCTATAGCAACAGGGTGGTGGACCTCATGGCCTACATGGCCTCCAAGGAGTAAGAAACCCTGGACCATGACCCCAGCAAGGACACTGAGAGCAAGAGAGAGTCCCTCAGTTTCTGAGGAGTCCCTGTCCCAAGTCAGCCCCCAACACTGAGCATCTCCCTCACAATTTCCACCCCAGATGCCCATATTAACTGGAGGGGCCTAGGGAGCCCTCCCTACTCTCTTGAATACCATCAATAAAGTTCGCTGCACACACACACACACAAAAGCATTGAATTGAGGCTTACAACTTCAGAGGTTTAGTTTACTGTCATCATACTAGGGAGCATGGTAGAATACAGGCAGGCATGATGCTGGACAAGTATTTGAAAATTCTACATCCAGATCTGCAGGCAGCAGGAAGACAAACACTATGGTTTTGGAATGGGCTTTTTGAAGCCTCCAAGCTCATCCGTAGTGACACACTTCCTCCAACAAGGCCGCACCTACTAATCCTTTCAGATAGTGCCACTCCCTATTCAAATTATTACCACAATAATTTTAAGTGTTCTCCCATGATAAAGGGTTACTCTTTGAACCAACTAACAGTACTCATGCAAATAAAGTCATATAAGCCCTAAAAGTTAAAAGCACTCTCTCACAGTCATATTGGTAATATTTTACCTAATTATACATGAAGGTTACAGAAAGCACATAACTAAGTATTATTCTTTGTATAGTCTCAGTACAATAACTGTTTCAATGAAAAGTTTTGAAAGTGTATAGAGAAGTATGCTAAGTAGATTCTATTTCCGTATAAGCAGGCCACTGGCTAAGTCCTTGAGAGAATTCAAATAGGCCTATGGTAAATTTAGAATTAGATATAATGTGTTGGTAATCAATGCTGTTAATTACACATTTCATAAAGTATCTCAGATATTATCATCTATGGACTAAATTTTGTTTTACTATTTGGAATGGGGAATATTTATACTAGTATAATATTATGTTGGCTTTAGACACAATGCCATGAACACAAACAATGTTATTCCTCCCTGAACTGGCCAGCTACAGAAATAAAACAATAATATATTTTACTAAGTGCCTATTATGTGTGTAACACTATATATATCAGTAGATATGTATTCATATACCCAAAGATCCTTTATTCTAATTAGGCTGGAAAGACATGCAATTCGTAGGTATTTGTGATGGGAAGACAGGATGAAAGGTCAGTATTAGGAGGTCAAGAAGATCTCCTTGGTAACGAACAATATCAGTGTCAAGTGGTAAGTGAAGTTCTTCAGGATGGGCAAAGAAACTATCTGAGGCATTGGCAACAGTGTGCATAAAAGATTTTAGACAGAAAATCTTGAAAATTGTTGAAATGCACATGGGGACAGAAATGCACTTATTTCGAAGGGAAAATCTGCATGATGTTTTATTTTTTGAAACCTGCAAAGAGGAGAGAGAAGTACAGGAAGCGTCCTAGGGAGGTAAGTGACCAAGGAGAGTAGTGAGTCAATAAGAAGCAGCCAGATAGGATGAAAATGCATTGTATTTATGTATGGAATTATCAAAGCATAATGAAAATGTGTTATAAAAGATCAACCATGGACCATAGAGGGAGGGGAGGAAAGAAGATTCAGATGCTGTCATTAATGAAAGTGAAGGTTGCCAGAGTGAGCCTGTGAAGGCAAAGGAATACATTTGGCTTTGAACAAGCTTGCTGATGTGCAAACACCTAACAGAGAACTAGCAGTCAGATCAGCTCACTTTGCATCTTAGCAGAGATTTCTCTGGTAATATTTATTTTTAAATAGTTAGATTCTAGCCTGAATCCATGGAATCATAGGCAAGTCAAGATAATCCTTAGGGGTGTGTGTGTGTGTTTCAATAAAACTAAAATTTAGTGAAAGGTTCAGGTTACCACCAGTCCAGAGGGAACTGAGAATTCAATGTACCATACATTACTGATGCAAGAATTTTCCTCTTTTCTTTTGAAATAAATAAATAATAATAATAATAATAATAATAATAATAATACATTGAAAGCATTTCCAGTTTTCTGAGGAACCACCAGATTGACTTCCAGCGTGGTTGTACCAGCTTGCAATCCCACCAGCAGTGAAGGAGTGTTCCTCTTTCTTCACATGCTAGGCAGCATGAGTTTTTGATCTTAGCCATTCTGGTTGGTGTAATGTAGAATCTCAGGGTGGTTTTGATTTGCCTTTCTATGATGACTTAGGACTTTCAACATTTATTTAAGTGCTTCTCAGCCATTTGAGATTCTTCTGTTGTGAATTCTCTGTCTAGCTCTTTACTCTATTTTTCAATTGGGTTGTTTGGTTTTTTTTGGAGATTAATGCCTTGAGTTCTTTATATATTTTGGATATTAGTCCTCTGTCGGATATGGGGTTAGTGAAGTTTTTTCCCTCAATCTGTAGATTGCTGATTTGTCCTATTGATGGTGTCTTTTGCTTTTCAGTTTCATGAGGTCTCATAGTTCTACCTGAAGATCCAGCTATACCAATCCTGGGCATATGCCCAGAAGATGTTCTACCATATCACAAGGACACATGCTCTACCACGTTCATAGCAGCCTTATTTCTAAAAACCAGTAGGTGAAAACAACCCAGATGTACCTCAACCAAAGAATGGATACAGAAATTGTGGTTCATTCATGCAATGGAATACTGTTCAGCTATTTAAAAATGAGGAAATCATGAATTTCGCAGGAAAATGGAAAGAACTAGAAAATATCGTCCTGAGTGAGGTCACTCAGAGACAAAAGTACATACATGGTATGTACTCACTGATTAGTGGATATTAGTCATAAAGTACAGAATACCTAGGATACAACCCATAGACTGTAAGAAGTGTAAGTAGAAAGTCCCAAGTGAGAGTGCTTCAATTCCACATAGAAGGAGGAAGGAAATAATCATGGGAAGCAAAGAGAAGGAGGAACGTGAGTGGGAGAGGGGAGGGTGACAGGAAAAGGAGAACAGGATCAAGTATTGGAGTGGGGGAGACAGGAGAGAAGCCCAGAGGGCCAAGAGAATGAATGGAGAGAAGCAGCCTCAGGGAATGGGATGTGGGGGGCCCCCTAGAAAGTACCAGAGACCTGAAAGGTGAGAGACTTTAAGGACTCAATGGGGGTGACCTTAGCCAAAATGCCTAACATTGGGAAGAAGGAGGGTGGACTCAAAGACCTCACCTTCAGTAGATAGATGGGGCCTCAAGCAGAGGGGCAGGGTTACTAACCCACAGTTGAAATTTCTGACCCAAAATTTCTGTCTAAAAGAACTACAGGGGCAAAAATGGAGAAGAGACTGGAGGAAAGGTGGTCCAATGACTGGCCCAATTTGGGATCTATCTCATGGGAGGGCTTCAAGGCCTAACACTATTATTGATACTATGATGTGCTTACAGATGGGAGCCTGGCATGGCTGTACTCTGAGAGGCCCTACCAGCAGCTAACTGAGACAGAAGCATATACAAATATTGAACTGAAGTCGGGAACCCCTCTGATTGAATTAGGGGAAGGATTGAAGAAGCTGAAGGGGAGAGCAACCCCATAGGAAGACCAACAGTTTTAACTAGCTTAGACCCCAGGGAGCTCCCAGAGACCTAGCCACCAACCAGGAGCATACATGTACTAGTCCAAAGCCCCTGACACAAATATAGCAGAAGTTTGCCTGGTCAGGCCTTAGTGGGAGAAGATGCCCTTAATCCTGGAGAGACTTGAAGCCCCAGAGAAGGAGGAGATTGTGTTGGGGGTAAGTACCCTCTCAGAGGCAAGGGGGAGGAGGAATGGGATGAAGAACTGTGGGAGAGGGTGCTGGGGGGGGGGCAACGACTGAATGTAAATAAATAAAAGAAAGAAAAAAAAAAGAAAGAAAAAACAAAATTAAATGTGCAGCCAAATTTCAAAGAAAGGAAAATATTTGCCAAGACTGAAGTCGAAACGCAAAGTTCATGTGAAGACTGGAAACTAAATGTAAATTACTGCAGGGTGCTGTCACCAAGACTGGAAAAGAGGCTGACATTTAGATGATCACTGCAGAAAGGGAGATTAAACTCATGTATAACGGGCTGTTATGAGCAGAGCTTTCAGCATGAGCCTAGTGCCACCCACCACAAAAGCCAAAACTACAAATATTTACTCAACAGTTATTACCCTAAACGCCTCATAAGTAATTATAATCACAAACGTATAATGTATGCAAATGAGAACTCCCTATACAAGCTGCCAGAGGAGCCCTGAAGCTAAAGTGAGAGAGATTAGTACGCAAATAGGTCTCTCATCTTAAAAAATGTATATGTTCCCAGGACAAAAGCAACTCTACCCTTGATACTTCCATAGCTCATGGTACAGAAAACTTAAAAAATAAGAAAACCCCCTTCACTGCACACTATCCCCTCCAGATGACAAAAACTCTGGGAGGCAATACCATTCACTGTGGTGGGTTAGAAGAAGAAAATCCTGTTATTATGTTTAGGAGCAATTCAAGACTAAGTTCTTAATTGTTTCCAGAAGCTGGGCCAAGAGAACAAGGAAGGTATAGATCTTAAGGCAGCATGCAGTTAAGAGTGAGATATGCTTAATTATGCACACATGCTAACAAGAACAAAAAGTTGTGAGGAATGTAAAAATTCATTTGAAAAGTGGGGGTGTCGATATTCAAATATCTCAGAGAAAATACCTTGTGTGTAAGTAGAGAAATTAGCTTAAAAAAAACATGAGAATCTTTTCAAAGAGATGAAATAAAGTGTTCACCCATAAGGATGAGTTGACAGGAATATAAAGAGAAATGGAAGTCTGCCGTGTCATAGCATGGTCACACCACCTCCCTGCCCCACTGGTGACAGAGGTTGTATTTGTTCATCTAGTGAGAGTAAACAAATAAATAAATAAATAGAAACAGATCCAGAACTGGAAACAATAAGCATCAAGAAAAGTGAGTTTTAAAGAAATGTTTGAAATTCGGTTCAAACATTTCATCTATGCTTGAGAAATAGATGAAAGAAGGGGCTTGAGATGAAGGAACACAAGAGATTAAGTAACAAACATACAACATGTCACTTGCATGGTTTTGACAGTAGACAATAGGAGACAAGACCAATGAACCAAAAAATATAGTAATAGCAACTACTCAAAATAAAACAGATAGATAGATAGATAGATAGATAGATAGATAGATAGATAGATAGATAGATAGATAGATAGATAGATAGGTAGATAGGTAGATAGGTAGATAGGTAGATAGGTAGATAGATAGACATAACAATCTATGAGATACTATCAGTGTCTGATATGTGGGCAACCAGGAAATCATGGCTGAAAATATTCAAACATGGTGAAAAGGACACTAAATAGGAAAGGACCCTGGCAACCAAATGCTGAGCATAAAAACACAGAGAAAAGAACTATAGACAAGTGCATTATGATCGAGTTGCTAAAACCAGAGATAAAGATAAACCATTGACTGTGGCTACAGGAAGGGAGAGAACAGTGAGGTGTAAAACACTTACCCCGCACAGAAGCTCAAGATGAGAATGAGGGGTTACTTCTCTGTACAAATAATGCAAGCCCGAAGACAGAGGATTCTCCCACACTATTAACAGAAGAAGAAAAAAGGTTATCGGTCCACTTGGAATATTACCAAGTGGAAATCATGTTTCAAAATCAGAACAACATAAAGGACATTTGTTTAGGTATGTTAAAGATTCAAACCTTGTTAACGGAATATCTGTTGAAAGGAAGGTTTGAATGCTGAAGTCCTTCAGACCCAACACAATGCTGCAAGATGAAAACCTGAATGTACAAAAAAAAAAAAAAAAATGAGTTACCCCAGAAATGGAATGTATGCAATTGCAGTATTTTTTGCTTCATTGTGAGAATCCCTAGTAAGGATTGTGTACTCTAAACAAAAACAGCAGTAGTTATTGTGAAGTGTAGAGAGTGTGCGAAAGGAATGTAGCAACAGCGGTGGCACAGGCCCAAGTGTGGGGCACACACAGACTGCTGTGGTGTTCCCATATGAGGGTCTTTCTCCTTGAGCTTCTGCTGGGAATGCATTCCAGTATAAACCCAAAGCAGTTCAACGGACACAAAACCCTATAGTTATCAGTTAATCTTAGAGATAATGAATATTAACATGCATACAAAGAAGCATGAAGGGGAAACCTCTAGTGAGAAAATTAATCAATAGAAATAGATCCAGAACTGGAAACAGGAAGCATTAGGAAGACTGAGTTTTAAACAAGTGTTTAAATAAAATAAAGTCCTACCTAATGCTCAGAACTGGAGACATGAAATAATGGGTGATGGTTTGGTGAAAGAACAGTTCCCAAAAAATAAGGTGGAGAGTAAATGGAGAAGAAAACTGATATTAATATCTGGTCACTAAATATATATGAACATATGTGCACACACACATGAACTCATACACTCACAAAATACTGTGAAAGAGAGAGAAATATTAGTATGGAAAAATGAACTTAAAAAATAGAGCAAGATAGTAGTTTCAACCCAACTCTGTCAGTAAGCATGTTACGTGGCAGCGGCCATATTTACATAAATAAGCCAGTTTATGTAATGTGAAATACATTAAGTACGAAGATATAAGGAGACAGCATATAAAGGCAAATTAATGATAATCCCTTACTTATGGATCTCAGAATTTGTTGACTCTCAAAACTACAAGCCTCCGTAGAGAAAGAAAGAGCCGAGACTGTGAGAAGAGACTAGAAAGCACCTAAGGCAATCAGGTTGAAAACCAAATCAGGAAGGTCAGTGAGTTCTTGGATTTTTTTTAATGTACATTTATCTATTTAATTATATGTCTATGAGTGTTTTGGCCAACATGTATGTATGTACACCATGGACTGATGAGGCCATTTGGAGTTCAGAAGAGAGTCTTAGAACCCCTAGAACTGGAGTTAAAGATAGTTGTGAGCCACCACGAGAGGGCTAGGAATCGAACCAGACTCCATGCAAGAACAGCACTGTAACCACGGAGTCATCTCTTTTATTTTTCCCAAGCCAAACTGTTTTAAACCCTATTAAAGATACTTTTCATAACCAATCGCAGTATTTCAGGTGGGATATGAACAGGCATTCATTAACAGTGCACAAAAAACTTCCAAACTCACTCCTTACATAGACTACCAAAAATGAGAAAACCACTGTGAAGTCTACATTTCATGCTTTGAAAAAGGGGGGAAGAGACTTAGAGCCTTGATATTTCACATTTAAAGATGTTACTTTACTTTTCACAAACTGACCCTGACTTTCAAAAGTGAAACGAAAATGGCAGAGGTATCCACCTGAAGATCCACGGTGTTTTAAGAAAAGAACTGCTGCTCCTATGAAAACGCAGAGGTGCCACTTCGAAGTCCCCGTCCCCCCAGCAGACTAGCAAACCAACTTTAGGGTCTCAGGTCCCAACAGGTCTCTGGTTTGAAGGGAGTTGAGGCTACGTTGATGGCAGGAGGTGGGGGGAGAAAGATATAAAATGAATTTGGTGTTTTTCCCTTACCACAAGGTATTTTGTGTCATAGTGACCATGTCTGTCACCAGAAAGTCTCTTCTGGGAGCCAAGAGGAGTCTTTCAACATTATCAAGGTAAGATTTGTTTCTCATCAATCCAGCTTGAGAGACACTTTGTTAGTAGCACGTGTTTCTTCCCCACAAAACAAAGCAAGTGTGTTGTGTGCTAACATAGCTTTTATAAAAATAAAAAAGTGAAACAAAATTCTATATTGTTATAAAACTTGATTTAAGAATGTATTTCCAACTGCACAGTCACAGGGAGTGAGTACCTTTGATAACTGCAGTTCTGGTGACTGGGCCATCTCTGGAACCCTGTAGCTTCTCCTTCTTAATAATGAATTAGATCCTCAGTAATATGGAGAAACAGGAAGTACTCCTGAAGCAGAGTAACAACAGAAAGCTGAAAAATATATCAGCTCTCTCACCAAGGAAAAGCTAAAGGCATTAGCAAAAATTAAAACATGCTTAAGAATGTGATTAAACAACAACAGCAAAAACCACCCTCAAACAGAGTCCAGTTTGGAGCGACTGTGTGTAGGATGGAGGACATAATTAATCTGGCATAAATAACTGCTGTTTTTAATGGCTTGTAGGCCAGAGTATTAGAATCATAAAGTAAGTTAGTAAGTTTCCAGTTTTATTACGGATGAGCATTTTCGTCGTAATAATTTAAATGGTACATATTGCCTTTCAAGCCTTAGGTCATTTGCAGTAGTAAATAAGAGATTTAAGTTTAGTTAAAAAGAAAGATACACTTTTCACCATTGATAATATCAGAAGGGATATATAGAAAAAAAACAAGGGTGTTGGTCATAAAAAGCAATACTTTTTTTTTTTTACTTATAACAGTAGAAGTACACTATAGAAAACACGTTATCCATATGTCTATAAGTAATACTGTTGATGAAAAGCTATATCCTCCCTCTGCAGCATAACTGATCAATCAGTAGACCCACAGTATCTTCTGAGGAGAGAATGGAAGAACAGAGCTGAATATAACCTTTATTAATGGAAGCATTTTGTGTAAATTTTCAGAAAATCTATACTTTGTGTTCATTTATTTTGTCTAAGAAAGTAAGGGAACACTTCAAAACACACCTTTTATTCCTTTGCTGAAAGATATTCCTTATTTTCCATATTAACAGTCAGCACCTTAATTCTTTGGGTTGTTATTTTGTTGTTGTTTTTTTTTCTGGGAATTTGGTTGTCTATGGACCACTATACAAATAAAGAGAGACATAGATATGATAATATAAATGATTTATATGATATACATAGAGATAAAAAGATGACAGAAGAATCCATAAATATAGATGGTAAATGACAAAATATTGACTGTTAGTCACAAACATGAAAAATAAAACATGTCTTTTCATTGGTTGGTTTTTAAAGTGTACGTTATATTTCCATCTTATTGACTAAGTTGGTTGTCATTTGTTAAGGCATAATATCCCGACCATCAAATAATTGTCACCAGTGAAATCTGGTTGGCTTAGCTGAAGTAGCAGCTTATTTTATAACAACCAACTTTGTCTTCTTTCACATTTACATATTTTTGATTGCTTGAGAGATTCATACATTTGAATAGTGAATTTTAGTCACTTTTACTACTCAGTCCCCTCTCTCATATTTCCTCTATCAGTGACACCCTGCTCAACATGTCACTGTTTTAGTTTGGGAGCTTCCTTTTGCATTGGATTAATTTCCTTCCTGAGCATGAGTGGGAATATCGCTTGGAGCAAGGGCAACTTGTGAGTGGCCACACTACCAAAGAAGATGACCCCTGCTCCCTAGCAGTCAATAATTGCCAATAGTCCCGAGGGAAGCATGGGAGTACAAGAGTCAACATTTTCTATAGGTATCCATTTAAAATATTAATTTCTCACTAAAAATTACTCCACATATAATTGCTTATAAAGTATGCTTTCTCATGGTAACTTGTATTATGAAAGCTACATTTTCAATAAATACCTATAGTAGAGGAGGTTGTTTTGAGATTCAAGGTCCTTTCCATGATGACCTTAGTGAATTTTCAATTTTTATTCCTTTTTAGTTCTTCGTGAAGCACGTTTTTTTTCTGCCGCAACGAGGCCATTTGTATCTGTCTACCATCCATCTGCACACTCAACGGCATATTGAGTATTAGGAGCCATAGGTTATGAGATGGTATAGAACACACTTGGACCTTGAACTATACAACAAAGGGGATTTATTCAAGAACAATGTATGGTCAAGCCCACCATGATGAACAGTTTTATGGAGAAGCAGAAATGTAAGCTGAAAGAAAATGAATGTTTTAGTCACATGAGTTAGCCAAACACTGTGTCTCAAGTGCAAACGTTATACAGTACAGAAACTTTCCTTAGAAAAACATGTAACTCCATATAGAGTAACCTATAGAGAGTCTTCCAAAAGATAAAAAAAGAGAGTAGAAACTGAAAGCATCAAGACGATGAGTTTCAGCTCATGTTCTAAGTCAGGGCTTCATCGGGAGCGTTTGGGGAGGCAGGTCCTGCTCAGGAAACCTCTGCTCTCAATGGGAACGCTCAGTCCTGCTGCCTGGTTCTCAGACCACTCCAACCCGCTCACAAGCTTTGTGTAGAAGTGCATATTATCCTCATTTTGTTTAGAGCTTTCCCTGTAAGCAAATATATTTTCCACATATAGAGAGGACTGTATGTTAAACTTCTTTGCACCAAATAAAGTGTCTAGATCATTTGTCTTTCAGATAAAAGATGATTAACTATTAACACAATGATCTAATTAATATTAATGACAAGTTGCTGATAATGAGCAATTCAACAGATTCCTCTATTAATAACTCATTTAAAAACACAGTGAAAGTTACTAATTAATGCTTTTTAAATTATCAGTTACTTGATGCTAAATAGACACAGCCACCAATGAACTGATAGAAGCAGCCATCCTCTCATCCAATTCTTTAAAAGAAAGATGAAATTTTAAAAGAGAACCTAGAAGATGCTCTTGCCAATCATGTAGGATTGTTTTCACAAGTTATTGTGTCTACAATAGAAGTTTAGAAATTATAAGCTTAAAACAGTTATAATTTTTAATAGTGAGTTATAATTTGTGTTATGAGGATATTGTCTTTCCTTTATGTGCTGGGTATGTGAAAAACAGATGATAATATTTTATTCCATAAGATGTTAATAAGATCCTTCATTGCTGGGTAATCTTTTTATAACAGTGAGTGTTATGAGCCTGAGGACACCATGCTGCATCTAATTATAACTTAGGGATCTCTGCACTAGAGACTCGAACATTAAAGACTTACATTTGTCATGTATGCTGTTTGCACTTCTCAAATAGAGACAGTGATGACTGAATAACCTCTACCCTTGAGGAACTGTGAATTTCACCCAGGCAGCATTTGCACTGTGAGATGACTGGGAGCACTGTGAGATGGCTGGGAGCACTGTGAGATGACTGGGAGCACTGTGAGAGAGATGCCTGGGAGCACCATGAGAGAGATGACTGGGAGCACCATGAGAGAGATGACTGGGAGCACCATGAGAGAGATGACTGGGAGCACTGTGAGAGAGATGACTGGGAGCACCATGAGAGAGATGACTGGGAGCACCATGAGAGAGATGACTGGGAGCACCATGAGAGAGAGGACTGGGAGCACCATGAGAGAGATGACTGGGAGCACTGTGAGAGAGATGACTGGGAGCACAGTGAGATTACTCAGAACACACAGTACTATGAGTAGCACAAAAGACTCAAGAAAAATACACACTTCGTGAAGTTCAGGCAAGGCGAACATCTCAAAGTAATTCTTTCTGCTTGTTTAAGAAAGGCAAAAATGTTCAGCGATAACAACGCTCTGGCTTCCAGTCTGAAAAGGATGATGCAACACTATTTCCTACAGCTAAAAGGTAACAGAATAAGAGTTAAATAATAAGCAAACTATCTGTCATATTGTCACATAACCTAGTTATGAGCAGACAGCTGAGAAAGAATATTCCAGTTGAAATTTGTTCACCACAGTTAAAAGGGCTTACAAACTGCCAAGAAGTCCACTTAGATTTACTTGTTTACTATGCACTTAACTTGAAGAACTTCTACCCTTCCTGGGGAGATAAAATTCATAGTCAAAGAATTACCAGAAAACAATGGATAGGAAATCGGGAGAATTTTCTTCTGGGTTTAAACCTCAGATAAATCATGGGTCTTCCTCATTTTGACGCCGAGGATATCCAAACGAAAATCAGCCAGAGGAAAGGCAGGAAACGAGTCTCCCATAAATAAAGAGCATAATAAGAAAAAAAATACACTCATATATACCTCAGGCTAAAATAAACATTGAAGGAACAATCCAAAAATTACATTGAGGCCTTGAAATATAAAGAGGATGATAAGACTGGATGACGTAATGATCCCAAGAATCCACTATGAATATGCAGGGTACAACACAAACCTTTACAACTTTTGCCAAGTGCAAAATCATATAAGTAATCTCTTAAAGATTTGTCTTATTATATCTGTGTGTGTGTGTGTGTGTGTGTGTGTGTGTGTGTGTGTGTGTTTGTATGTGTGTTCACACACCTGCAGGTTTCCATGGAGGCCAGAAGAGGGAATCTGATACCCTGGGGCTGGAATTGCAGTCAATTGTAATTTACTTGACCTGGGTACTGGGATCCAATTTCCCATTTTCCGTAACAGCAGTAAATCTTCTTAGCCACTGAGCCATCTCTCCAGCTCCAGTTTAAGTAATCTTTATTTCTTGGGATACAAAAGTAACCCCAGGGTCTTGTCAGATAGAAAGCAGAGGAAATAACTCATCGGGGAAGTCTGCTGTCTCTACCTTACACACCAGATTGCTTCTCACCATCAGAAACAGAGGCTTAAGGTCTTGCATGGAATGCCCAAAGACAACATGACATTTGGTAACTCTCCCTGCATGGGCTAGATTAGGATGTGCAACTCTGGGATATCTGGATATCACCACGCGGACAATATTTTCCCACAGTAAAAGAAGCAAGGTCACCCGCTGTGCCAGTTCCCATGGGAGAGTTGCCAGAGGCCAGAGAGAGGACACAGCGGAATGTGATTACCCTGTTCCCCAGGTGATGGAGTGACAGTCAGAATGAAAGCGGTACACCTGCTGGGTTTTGTTTATTCACCCCAGAGGAGCTTATTTGTATTTTTTCCCAGTGTTAAGCCAAGTTAACCAAAGGCACAGCCTTCTTAAAAACCCCAAGCTTTTATTTTTACCATCATCTTTCCTTTGTTATTATTAATGTGATTAGTTTTATTGTTAGACTTTAATGTGAATAACAATAACCCTACTGGCAAAAGTCCCCAAACCATATTTGACTATAGTTATAAAGTTGGTTCCCACTCAGTAACTTAGGAAATTAAAAACACTAAATCTACGATTTTCTCCACTGGGACCTAATCCAGTCCAATTTAGAAGTTGAGGATTTATAAAGGCTTTTCTGAAAGAAATGGGGAAATGTCAGCTACAATTTCTTGCTAGAGTTGAACTGAATCTATTAACCTTGCCCAGAGAATATAATGTTACAGTTATCTCATTTACAATGTTATTGTATATGATTTATGGCCACAGTATCAAGCCTCAAACTAGGTTTTGTAGTTTTAAGTTAAATTTACATGTCTGTAATATGAATGGTTTTTTTCCTTATTCAGATAAAAAGATATTAAAAAGTGATTTATAATATTTCAGTTGGGTGGGAATATACAGTATGACTTAGTCTACTGAGAGGGAAACATTACTTAGACAGCTATTATGAATATGTATGCTCACACTGCTTAATGCTTCCTGCCTTTTAATGTATGCCTAGTTATCAGCCACTAGACATCTTTTGAATTACATTATATTTAGACTACAATGGGGCACAAATCTATATGAAAATCAGATTTGAAAGAACAACCAAAGGGACAAGGGGAAAATATATCTTCCATGCAATTCACCTTAGATCACAAATGTTAAAACTCACTTAGGCACCTGACTTTGCCTAACTCCATGTACCACCGTGGCTTTTCCTATGCCACACATCTCTGACAATGCAGCCATGACTGAAACCCAAGAAAGTCTGCTTTGCCATGAACTGTGCAAGCTTGAGATTTGGTGTGCGTGGGGGGGGGGGTGTCGAGTTGCATTGGAAATGGCTGTTATGACTGTTTTTCAAAGACACCATGACCTGCTACTGCACATCAACATTAGCAGACCAAGGACTTACTAATATCATTGCTAGCCGAGACACTATGCCAGTGTGCCACAGAGTGGCAAAGAGGAGTGTTAACCTGGGTATCCTCTACACAAATCATTTGGCATTCTCGAGTACATTTAAATTACACAACATGAAATGAATTTCAAAATTCGAGTGCAATTTGAAACAAAGGCTCTGCTTTCTAAGCTCTGTCCATTGGCCATGCATACGCAGCACAGGGGTGAGCTGTATAGGCAGCAACTCGCTTTATCTTATTTGAATCACTCACAATGAATGGCATGCTTTGCATGGCTGCATTTGGACCTTGAGACCCGGTATGAAGGATCTAACGGAAGGACAACCATCTGTACACTCTACTAAAGCAGACACTTCTCCACCACAGAAGTAAATCCCTTTCCAAAGAGCACTCAGCTTCCAGAGGGACATATATAGGACAGTGGGAAAGGAAGGAGACACCCTAATAGTCAGCCTAGCCAGCCTAGTCAACTGTGGCAATCAAGAAATGATCTTGAACAAGAGCAGGATCAGTTTTCCTCAGAAAAACTATAGTCTGAAGCAGACAAAGCTGTTCTGTACACCACTGAGAAATGTGCTGCCTTTGTCTTTAAATTCTGGGATCTTTGGAGGTCCCAGATTCACTGTGGGGAATGAGATAGGCATTTTGTCACAATCAGACTCACCTCAGAGGTACCTACAAAACTGACTCCATCTTACTTCCAGATGCAGCTATAAAGGAAGACAAAGGGCATGAATTTAGCAGTGGCTCTCAGCCTGTGGGTCACAACCCCTGTGGGGATCCAACAACTCTGAGAGGGATCACATATCCCCACACATCAAATATTTACATTATAATTCATAGCAGCAGCAAAATTACTCTTCTAAGGTAGCAACAGATCACCCCAATGTGAGGAACTATATTAAAAGGTTTCAGGATTAGGAAGGTTGGGAACCACTGTTGTGAATGCTCTCTGAGTAGACCAATTAGGACTCTCACTAACACCACTCTGGAATATTTCTGCTTGCATATCACTACTGCCTTGAAGAGGAGGACTGGTCTTTTGACTAAAAGTAACACTTCTGACAATATTGCGTGGGGGTTGTGTCTCATGTAAAAGAGCAGTTGCTTTATTGTTTAGAATGTACAGATTTTAATATAAATCAATATATACAGCCACATATGGATTTATAAATATCCTTCCCAGTGGATTGTCTTCGTCGTATTTTATACCTTTCTCTAAAGTACACAGTTCCCGGCATGAATATTAAACAATTCTCCCTGCTTGCATTCATCTGCTTTCTATTTACACAGCCTGGCATTGTTCACCTTGTCATCAGTTCAGATGAGCTTCATGTAAACAGTGTAGCAGGCAGCGTTGGTGCTTAACTCACTGTAGCAACATCTTTTAGTGAAGGATACAGTGTGATCACATTCATTGCAAGGACTGTGTTGCATTATTTTATTGTTCCTATTACATATTTATTTTTATCCTCTCATTTTTTATTGATTTCTAAGGCTGTTGATGGTAACCTCCTGTCATTTATTACACCCCTTCTTACTGATTCAGAAGTTTAGTTATGGCATCGGTTTTTGCTTTGTTTTCATTTAAATCATGGGTGTTTTCCCTTTCTTTTACTGCCTCCTGAGCAACGTGAGCTTTGTATTCTATTACCGCATTAATTCTTTCTTGACTGAAAAGTCATATTTGTACACTGAAACTCCTAGACTCCCTTGGAGCTGGGGATGGTGCAAGAGACACAAGGAGAGAGAGCAGTGGGCCATGTGAGTGTCATTAAAGCAACCAGTTTATTTGAGAATTATGCTATCTGTCATACCCATGCCTCCTTGTGATGTCTAAGCCCTGGAAACTAACTTGAAGCATGGGTAAATTTGTAAATATCTACACACTAAAGATGTCAGAGCCAAAGGATGGAAGACATGTAAGTCCTGAAGACAGAGTATGATTTGTCCGGGCAGCCTTGGAATGCACTGGACATCCGTGTAAAAGAGAAAATGAAAAAGACTGGTTTGTTTAATGGGTAAGTCTTGGTCGTGGAGGGTTCCAGTAGCAGGTGCAGATGCCTGGTTCACAATTTTCATTGGCTTGGGTTCTATCACTTCAAGCAAGCGATCCTACTGTTGCTGTTGCTTTTCTCTTCCCTTAATCGTCCTCCATATACTACTAAATACTGTACCGATATCCCTGCCACTCGGCATCTGTGTCCTGATCACCAAAGGCTTCCCAAACTGCTTGTGACCATTCTCCTTTCCATATCCACTAAGGTAACTTGGAAGCCTTTAAAAGTTTCCTTATAGGAGTTTTGCTTACAGGAGTTCCTTTAGAACACACAGCTTAAACTGTTGCTTTCTCCTCCCCTTCCTCGTCCTCTTCTTCCTCCTCCTCAATGTGTGATCAGGTTTCTATTCTGAGTCAGCTTATCCTTTTATGGAACGTTGTTTTCAGATGGAATGACTGAGCAGTAAGCCTTGACATCTTGTATGGCCACAAGTAATTCCCCTTCATTCGAATAGATTCATGATTGATTGCAAATTAAATCACAGGCTCTTGGATTTCAATTCTCATCTCTCAATGTCTACAGATGCTTGCCACTGGCTTCCAGGTTTAAGTGCTATAAATGGAATTTAATGTCATGCTTTTAAGTTTTAATTCAACCCCTGCTGTGGTTGTTGTGCTATTACTTGTTGTTCATCACCTCTAGTTTTTTCGAATAACTTTAGATTTGGTATCTTTATGTATCTCTATATAATAGCAACTCAGAATCTTAAAGATGATTTCCTGAGCCGTATCTATTTTATTGTTTCTATGTTATAATAACTCTCCTTTCACGTGATGATCTTTTCCAAATATATAATTTGGAAAACTTTTCATGGTTTACGTATAATCTGTGGGCATACACTTATAAGTCTAGGTCAATACATAGAAACTGAAGATGAGTTTTGCTGAACAGTGGCTCTAGGTGGATATAAGTAGAGAGAAACCAGATAGTTTATTCTGGAGTATAAGTTGGCAACATAGTCTGTTTTACTTTCTTTTTTTAACTCATTGGGAAAGCATTTTGCTAGCATTACTCATTTTATGGAATAGGGAAAGAGTGTCTGTCGTCTAGTTACTGTACATTTAAACCCATGGTTGATCAATTTTTGCTCCTGTAGCTGCCCCATACTTGCTGTAATTTCTGAGTTCCAGGCCTTTCCTTTTCAAATTCTCTCAGAGGAGAATGCTTTATCTCCCTCAAATAATACTCACTTTATTTATACTAAGGCAAAAGTTAATACACTCTCTAGAAATAGGAAATTTGTAGACTAAACTCAGATCTAGATTATTCAATGGTATTTGTGGTTACTCTGCTTTGATTTGGTAAAATTTCTCCTTGGTTACTTTGGTACTCATGATGTATTCTATTCAAACTACACATGTTAGGGATTATCGTTTCATAGAAAAGGTTTAAATTATTTACAAAAGCACCCTATATCACAAAGTATGTCTTATCCTGAAATAGTTTAATAATTAATTAAAAATTTAGATCAGTAGGGTGAAATTCAATTTTCTAAATAGTAACACAAAAAAGACAAATCTTTAAACTACTCAATACACACAATTGTGGAGTTTTATTCTACCATTAGGAATTTTTTAAAAATTTATCATTTCTCACAAAAATTGACATATATTTATAAAGTAAATGTGGGTCAGAATGATAAATATACTTATCATTGACTATCATATATATTTATCAAACATTATCAAATTATCAACTATTATATTTATCATAATTGAATGCAATTTTGCAGATTGCAATTTGAGATTATCATATTAAGTAAAATAAATATGGGTCAAAAGATAAATATCTTTCATACATAGAACTATGTTTTATACAGGCATGCACATATGTTCAAGCATACATGTACACACATCATGAGAAGGAGGAGAACTAAGGAATGGAAGAAGATGAATGGAAAGTGGAAAAGCAGCATGCAGTAGCGAGGGAATCCAGTCAAAGCCTAAGCTACCTTGAAACAGAAGTGTTAGAATAAAACTCATCTCTTTGTCCGTAGAAGAAAATACCAAAAGGTAGAAATACAAAGCATGAAAACATGCGGCCAGACCAAAGTAGGATTAAATCAGTAACATCACCATTTCCAGTAAAACTGATATGAATGAAAAGTAGATATGCTTCCATAAATGCCAGTGTGTCAAAAAAAAAAAAATCTCAAAGAAAGCAAGCCAATACTTTAGATGAAACCGAGAGCCTCAACATGTGGGGCATATTCATAACGATTATAACAATTATCTCTTCTTAATGAACTATCCCCTTTATTAATATGTGGTGGGCTTTGTTATCTAGTTGTGGGTCAGAGTCTACTTTGTCAGATAAGATAACACTCTGCTGCCTTGCTCTTGGCTTCCATTGGCTTAGTAGGCTGATTTCCATCCTTTGACTTGGAGTTAGGGGTTGTTTTTGCCAGTGACGTGTGTTTTGTGGAGATAAAAGATAGCTGGATCTCATTTTTAATCCGGTCAACAAACATATGTGGGTCTTCCAGATGGTCATTTGAGGCTATTTGCACTTAAGGTTAATATTGGGCAGGGGGGTGCTATTTCTTATGGTGTGGTGGTTTTCTTGGTTGCTGATTGGTAATGCTCTTTTTCCTTCTCTGTAAGTTAGGAGTTGCCTGACTCACTCCATTGGACATGACTGATTCCTCCATTGGACATAAGAATTTGTCTAGACTCTTCTTTCTTCATTCTGTTCCCTTATGAGATGTATTCTTTCCTGTATTCTCAGAGATGAAGTAGTCTTTATTCTTTTTCTGTGTATCATATTCCTTTAAATGGTTTTCTGGGTTGGTGATCATTGATTTCCTTAACTTGTACTTCTCTTTAAACATCATTATTTCCCCAGAAATCAGGAAATACAGGCCAGTAAGCTTAGTGGACACACCAGATGGACCAATGTATGTACTTCCTTCAGCTGGGCCTCATAAAAAGGACAATACATAACACTGTGACCTGTACTCCGACCCTGTGGTGTCTGTCAAGTAGTAACAGACAGAAAACCTCCAACTGCCCCTGATATTTGCTCCACTCAGTCCCCAAAGTTCACATGGTCTACCTAAATTGTCATTTGCCCATTTTCTTAGTGGAAACCCTGAATCTGCTATTCATTTCTCCGCCAGCTTATTCCCATGGCCTTTGTTTCTCCTCAAACCTACAGCCCAACAATTAATACAATTGTGTCTCTTGTTTTTTGTTTGTTTGGTTAGTTATTATTTTATTAGTGTTTTGTTTTTCTTCATTTAGTTTTCACTGTTGTTGTTGATTATTTGTTTTTGAGACCACATCTTTTTCAGATACCATGGTGACCTGAAGTCCTAATCTTATTGCCTCAGCCTCCTCATTGCCTAGATTATAAGTGTACATCCTCACACCTAACTTAAAGCAACAATTCATTAATACAAATTGTGCCTCTTGGTTTTTTGTTTGTTTGTTTGGTTGGTTGGTTGGTTTGGTTTGGTTTGGTTTGGTTTGGTTTGGTTTGGTTCGCCAATTTGACAAAAGCTAGGGTCATGTTGGAAGTGAGAACCTCATTTCAGAAAATGCCTTTATCAGACTGGCCTGTAGGCATGCCCATGGGGCATTAACCCGATGGACAATTGGCATAGGTGAGGCCAGCAGGAGGCTCTAGGCTTTAGTAAAAAGTGACTGAGCAACTCATGGAAAGCAAACCAGTAAGCATCATTCTCCCACGACTTCCACTTCACTTCCTGCCTGAAGCTCCTACCCTGATTCTGCTTCATGACTGATTACAGCTGTAATCATTTATAAGCCATTTCCTCTCTAAGTTTTCTTTGCTTATATTTATCACAGCAACAGAAACCTAATTTTACTTTGCAAATTTTTAGTAAACTTTAAACAACATAAATTGACACATAACTCAGAGTAAAATATACTGGTTGGTTTTTGTTAAGTTGACAAACGCATAGACTTTTCTGGGAAAAGTGAATCCTCATTCAAAAATGCCTACATCACATAGACCTGTGAACAAGCATGTGGTGCATTTTCTTGATTGATGGAGCCCAGTTTACTGCAAGCAATGCCACCCAGGGCAAGTAGCCCTGGGTTCTATAAGAAAATGGACTGAACAAGCCATGTAGAGCAAGCAAGTAAGCAACACTCCTCCATGCCCTCTGCTTCAGTGCCTGCCTTAAATTTCCTGTTCTGCCTTTCTTCAGTGATAAACTGTGATACAAAAGTATGAGCCACATAGACTCTTTCCTTCCTAAATTGCTGTTGATCAAGGTGTTTTATTGCAGAAATTAAAAAAAAAATAACTACAACAAGGGAAGGTGATGAAGACAGAGAGGTCAAGAGTAAGCAAGAGAACAAACTATGTCCAGGAGACCTATAGAGTTAGCTCAAGGGTCAAGAGCACTTGTTTGTCTTACAAAGGACCCATGTTTGAATTCTTGTACCCATGTGGCAGCACACAACTATTTGTAATCCGAGTCACACCTTTCCTGGCATCTACAGGCACCAAGCACACACAAGGTACACACCCATGCATATAGGCAAAACACTCATGAACATAATAAAATATGAAGGTTACTGTAAAATAAAGAAGAAATTATATCCAGATAACATAAATTTCTTATTTGTATGCTAGCTTTCTTCAAACTGTCTACCTACATTTTTTTTATCCCAAAATAATTATTTTAGAAAAGAAAATTGCCTCTCCCTTTTTGGTTCTTTTTTCTAGTAATAAAGCTAATGTTTCTAAAGCCTGCAAATATCACACCAGACACTAAACAAGTCACAGCTGATATGTGCTGCATTAATTAAGGACATTCCTCTCTGCTATAGTGGATAGAATAAACAAATGAAACAGAAAAATGTAAATGGTGTAATACATTCCATTTGGGGGTTGATAACATATAAAATTCAGTGGCCATAGTCTCAGCACAGCCATGTGCACTGAAATAGACCACAAGGTTGTGATGAATGAGAAATAACTTATAGACAGGAGAGGGTGGGAGAACAGGTTAAATCTTAAATATTCATAAATAATAAATTTCTCCTCCAGTTGGTAGTAATGGGGTACCTTCGGTGACACTATTAACCACTGGGGACCTAACTTTTGAGCCTGTGTGACCTTTGCCACAGAGACAGGCATAAAAACCACAGCTGCTCAGCAACTCAGCAGTAATATACAGCTATTGAACAGGCAAATTTGCCCTCCTGTCTCTCTCATCAATCAAGCATGCAGTAGGTCAGGAGGTCTTATAAGTCTTTCTATTCTAAACTCTGGTGCTCGTGTCCACACCAAGCAGGTTGGTGTGACATATATAGTGAGCATGATGGCCAGGCAAACACTGGGAGCCCAAGGCACCAGTCAAGTGCTCTGTATGCCCTCGCATTACAAGTGTAAACATATACCAGTACTTCCATCTTGGTTCATGTTATATTTTGAAAATTAATTAAATAATATCTGTGATTTGAGTGTTTTTGTTCAGGGAGTCTGTTTGGCAACTCCGGGGGTCAGATTCTAAGACAGCCACTGCAGCAGGTGATCTCCTACTGAGATGGATTTCCAGGCTACCCAATTGTCTCAGGAAGTTAACAAACTCAGACTGTGGTTTAGGACATGATTGACAGTTGCTGATTATCCAATCAGACCAAAAGGCTCAATTCACTTTATGCCTTAGGCACCTGATAATGCAATATACTCACAATGAGACCTAAAAAGAAATCAGAGTTGAATGGCCTAAACACATTTTATCAGTTTTAAAAGAGATCTTGGAATTTTTTATCAGTTGGATGACTTTAAGTCACTCTAAATAACTAAGAGCAGTGAACACACCTATTGTGGTTTGAATACATTTGATGCCCATAGACTTAGGTGCCTGAATGGTTGGTCTATAGGGAGTGGTGCTATTAGGAGGTGTTGCCTTGGTAGAGTGGGTGTGGCCTTGTTGGAAGAAGTGTGTCACTGTTGGGACAGGATTTGAGTTCTCCTACGCTCAAGCTAAATCCAGTGTGCCAGTGTGGCACACAGTTTCCTTCTGCTGCCTGTGGATCAAAATGTAGAACTGTCAGTTTCTCCAGCACCATGTCTGTCCACATGTAGCCTTCCTTCTGGTCATGATAACAGATTAAACCCCTGAAACTGTAAGTCAGCCCCAGTTAAATATTTTTCTTCCTTTATAGGAGTTGCCGTGGTCATGGTGCTTCTCCACTGCAATGAAACCCTAACACAAAACCCATATACACAGTCATGCACAACAACACACACTAGAACAACAAAGGTTTTCTTAGTAAAAAGCCAAGAATTGAATACAAAATTGAATTTTGAGGCAGAAAACTCCACTAAATTTGTATCTCACAGAAATTCCAAGTAATTATCTTGGGCAGTCTTTGCTTCTAATTATCCCTATCTCCTAGATAGAGTTTTGGTTAAATTACACACTTTAGCTTCTGAATTTAAATTATTGAAAAGAAAAAAAATCAGACCATTCTATCTTTTCTAAGTAGACACATTTCTCCAGTAATAAAAAGTGTTAACTTCAAATACTTAGTAGTCTATAGGGAACTAACCTGTCTTTTGGTAAAATTTTCCTTAATCTCTTCTAGTAGAATTTAATAAACCAACCATTCTCTTCTTTATACACAATGATTGTTCATAACATACATGTAAGTCATATCCTAGAGTTCTTTTTTTATGAAATTTGCCACAGCAAGATTTTTTTATACTTTTAAAATTGAGTTTTGATATCTTAAATATCAAAAATAAAATTTATCTTTTAAAATCATAGGAGAATAATCATTCTAAATGAAGATACCTTGAGGAATTTTATTCCATATTTTAAAATATATACATGAGGATGTTCAGTAAAGCTGACAGCTAAACTAGGCATAATTGATGTATAGGGTGCACAAAGCAAGTAAAATTTATCATAAACACATACTGCCAGACAAAGTGTCTTCGAAAACGTAGTAAGATTATGCATAAACATGACAACAATGGTGGGCCAAGCTTGGTCAGGAAAGCGTTTGCCATGTGTGCACTGAGACCTGAGTTTAAGTTCCAGAGCCCATGGTAAAAAACAAGTTATGTTGGCATGTACTTGCAATCCCAGCTAGGATGATGGAGATAAGTGGACCCCTTTGGGGCTCACAGAAGTTAATCAAAACTAGTTGGCAATCTCTAGGTCAGTCAGGGAGAGATCCTGACTCAAAAATAAAATGGATAGCATCTTTAGGAATGACAACTGAGGCTGATTTCTAGCTTCCACATGCATGCACAGATGTGTAGACATGCATATCCACGCATATGAGGTCTACTGCACACATGCCTTTTATGTGGGGTAATTGGAGCCTGAACTCAGGTGATTCTGATTATATAGAAGCACTCTGCTAAATGAGTCTTGTCTCTAGTTCCAGGTTTTATTTTTCAAAAGGAAAAGACTCATATCATCTGTTCTTGGTGCTGAAGAGATGTCTCAGTGATAAAGAGCACTGGCTGCTCTTCTAGAGGACCCAGGTTCAATTCCCAGCAGCTACAGGGCAGCTCTCCCAGGTTATCTGATATTCTCCCTTGCCCTCCTCAGAAACAGGCACACATGTAAAGTACAAACACACATGCAGTTAAAAAACTACATCTAGGGCTGGAGAGATGGCTCAGGGGTTAAGAGCACTGACTCCTCTTCCAGAGGTCCTGAGTTCAATTCCCAGCAACCACAGGGTGGCTCACGACCATCTGTAATTGGATCCGACGCCCTCTGCTGGTGTGTCTGAAGACAGTGACAGTGTACTCATAAATAAAATAAATAAATTAATTTTTAAAAACTACATCTAAAATGAAGTTTAAAAAATTTAACACTCAGTATCCTTGAGCTGTTGGGCAGCCTTCTCTAGAACATTGGCTTGCCCATCCTGGAGTGGATTATCAAGGTCATGCAAGGAACACACCAAAAGATTCTTTCCAGTGGCAAGGCCATTCCATGTCTTAGAAGGTATGAAAAAAGACCAGGTTATTAGAATGGTATTTTTGTTTAAAATAAAATACCATTTGGAATATACGAGCAAGAAGGGTGGACATGCCCATCTTCTTTTCTAAATACAAAAGACTCTACTGGTAACACTGGTAAACTCGTGATTTTAAACCTATTTTCAGAAAAGCAAATGATTTTACTATTAGAAGAAATACTAGTAATTATATGGAAATGCGGTATGCTAGAGATTAACAGTGCTTTAATGCCTGGCAGGAAGAGCTAGTTTATTGTCTATGAATACTCGTTTTATAAAATGGAAAATGATATTTCTTTTCTCCTGATTTTAATAGCCTTTCAAAGCAAGCTACCAGGTGCTGAGTTCATGACAGTCTCTCTTAAAATCTCGTTTGAAAAAAAAATCATTATTTAAAACTGTAATTATCTCCTCCAGGTGGCTAAGTTAGTGGAGTATATTGCTCTGTAGCTCTAGGAAGATGTTATGTGAATTTCTCATGGCACAGTGAAAAGTGAGAAAGAAATCTGACTTAGCCTTCTAATGTTTCATAAATTAAAACAGTCATTTCCAGTCCTGTGTTCTCAGAAGTGAGCTTTTCCTCTCCGGTTGATCTTATGTGTGATACAACAAAATTGCAAATAAAATACTTGATACACATTATCCTCATTTTTTATAGCCACGCTTAGGCATTCTAAATTTCATATCTGAAAAAAAAAAAAAGATTTCCACGGACCTGAGAACAGTTAAAAGAATTAAGAGAAGCACTTAAATCTATAATCAAAGTTAGAAGTTTCTGACACTCACCTTTCCAGTCATCAATTTAATTAGTAAATAATAAATCATCATGAATATAGAACTGAAAATACACCATTGACCAAATCCATTTAAGTGGCGTCTATGAAATATGACACAAGGCTGGACAGAAATGCATATTCTTTGCAGTGGAACCTTGAAAAGGCATCAAGATGCATCAGGAAAGCAGAGGCTACTTGTCCTAGGGTAGAAAACAAAACTTGGTAATTTAAAGGAATGGATATGAGGCAGTGTCTGCTCTCTCGTGCTAACAGAATTCAACTGGAAATAAAGTAACGGGAAAATATACAAAGATATAAATATTGAACTACCCATGATACAGAGGTCTCAAGATCAATCAGAAAATATTGAAAAAAAATGAAAACTATATATAAACATAGATAGATAGATGATAGATAGTATGGGGTGCAGTTAAACAGTACTTATGGAGAAATGCATAGCACTGAACACCAACATAAAAAGTATAAACAGACAAACAAATCTAATCTCGCAGGAGGAAAAAGGCCATGAGGATATGGGTAGCAGCCAAGAATCTGAAAATAGAAAATTAGTGAAAGAAAAATAAGAGTAGTCTGAAAAGAAAATTATAAAGAAACTAAATAAAAATTAAGGAAATGGATAAATTCCTGCAGGACAGGTAAGATAATCAAAGAATAGAGATGATGCGAGACAAACATTAATACCAGGACAAAAGGAGCAAATATCATCAAAAGCCTCCCAGACATTGAAAGAGATGATGGACAGACCTGTGGAAACCATCCCTGTCCACACACACTGGGCATCTAAGACAGTGGTATAGTTCTTTTAAAGCCTAAATAATTATATAATTAGCAAAGATATAGGATTTATAGACTAAACTTTGTTTCCACTGGCAAGTTTTTCAAAGTATTTAAGAATTAAAAATTCGGTCTCCTTCAAAGAGTTGTAAAGTTCATCTACATGCTTGCAGGATTGATTCGTTATGAAGTGACCGTTGTAGGGACAGAGGCACCAGATATGCCAGTGACATAGAAGGTACACACCAGGATGTGAATGTTGGCAAACACAGATGCTCAAAGAGACAACAGGTAAGTTCTCTGAATTTTAACTTCATCCTTATGCACAAGATCTTGGAATTCCACAATCTGCAATATTAAACATTGCTGTCTTGTGCCACAACAAACTCAGTAAATAAATAATTTAATGTTTTTTTTCAAAATCTGTATGTCTTTATTGTACTTATTATTTAAGATTTTTTTTTGAGTTCACAATAGTTTTATTCTGTTTTTCTTTTTTTTAAAATTTTTTTTATTAGGTATTTTCCTCGTTTACATTTTCAATGCTATCCCAAAGGTCCCCCATACCCACCCCCCCAATCCCCTACCCACCCACTCCCCCTTTTTGGCCCTGGCGTTCCCCTGTACTGGGGCATATAAAGTTTGCAAGTCCAATGGGCCTCTCTTTGCAGTGATGGCCGACTAGGCCATCTTTTGATACATATGCAGCTAAAGACAAGAGCTCCCGGGTACTGGTTAGTTCATATTGTTCCACCTATAGGGTTGCAGTTCCCTTTAGCTCCTTGGGTAATTTCTCTAGCTCCTCCATTAGGGGCCGTGTGACCCATCCAATAGCTGACTGTGATCATCCACTTCTGTGTTTGCTAGGCCCCGGCATAGTCTCACAAGAGAGAGCTATATCTGGGTTCTTTCAGGAAAAAAAAAAAGATTTTTTTTTAATTATTGAAAAAATTTCAAATGATATAATTTATCACGCTTCCCTCCCCTGATTCCTCCCAGGTCTTCCCCATCTCCTTACCCAACCATATTTATGTTCCTTCTCTCTCCCCTTCAATAAAAATCCAAACTAACAAAAACATGATTTAATCAAAATAGAATTACATCCTTTTCACCGCTCTTTCCTTCCTCCAGCCCCTCTCATCTACCCTCCCTTGAATCCCTCCTGTGGCCTCCTCATATTTTCAAGGTGACTGCCACCACCTTTTCTTTATTATCATCCCATACATATATGTTTGTGTCTGTGTGCCTGTATTCACAAGTATATAATATGAATTCAGCCCACTGGAAACGTGCTTGCTGTGTTGATGATATTGAGGCTGCTCAGTCTGCAGTGGGCGATCAGTACAGGGGCTCATCCACAGGAGATGTTAAGTCTTTGCTTCCCAGCAGTCATTAGGTACATGTAGTTCTTTGTTTAGGGAAAGGAGCCCACCAGCTCCCGCTCCCGCCTTCTTTACATTTCCATCGATACTGCCACTCTTCTGCCCTAGTCCATGTAGCTGTTTCTAGGAGAAACCACAGCAGATTTCCTGATATTCTGGCTCTGACAATCTTTCTATCCTCCTCTTCCACAACATCCCCTGAGCCAGAGATGCAGGAGCCATTTACTGTACCTTTATATGTACCGTATATGCTGTCATAATTCTCTGGTGTTCCAGCTTGGTGGGACTGTAACTGCGTCCCTTCCTCAACATGCATAGTGTTTTCTGGAGCCATGGAATCTAGACTCCAGACAAGTGGTGTTTGTATCAGATTTAGGTCCTATGTCCTAAGGGTATGATCTCTTGAGCAATAGTGACCTACCTTCAACCCTGAGAGGTAACCAAGGGCTATTTCTATAATCTATATTGCTTGTGAGTCACTTGGACCACCCTGGCTAAACCATTCAAAAGGAAGTTTCTTATACCTGGAGTGTGTGTGTGTATGTGTGTGTATTTATGTGTGTGAATGTGTGTGGTATGTGTGTAGTGTGTGTTTATGTGTTTATGTGTGTAGTGTGTGTATGTGCATATGTGTATGAGTTTGTGAGTGTGTGTGTGTATATATGTGTGTGTGTGTGTATACGAAGGGGCATGTGTTTGTGTGTATGTGTTATAAATAAAGTCATGTCACTTAGGATGATAATGTTCCCACAGAATCCGTAGATTATCTAACAAAATAGCAGTACTATGCATGAGAAACCCCATTTTGAATTGTTAGTGAGGATGGTCCAAGAAATATCAATATAGGCTATTATTGTTCGTTCCCTGGGCTGCCACCCATTATAGGAAGTTGTGAGGAGGATGTAGCCTGGATCTCACCTGGAAGCCTCCTGCCTGAGAAGTAGTTTTTATTTTACAAGCTCTCAAGTGAAGACATCGACCAATAGTCTACCAAGCTGTAATGCCTGTGAATCACAACAATGACCAGTGTGAAAAAGATATCCCTAAAGGTGCATGTGTTAGCTCATCTTGGCTGTGAACTGAACTACATTTTGAGTCAACTAACACCCAAGCAGCTAGACATACTGTGGAAGGGTTTTCTTGACTTGATCCTTCGACATGGGAAAACCCACCCTAAGTCTGGGTCACATGTCCTTGCAGCAGCAGTCCTCATAAAAGGACACAGAAAAAGGAAGCTTTTGTTCTTTGCCCACTTGCTTTCACTCTCTCTGGAAAGTTCATCTATCCTATGCTGAAACATTCCTTCACTGGTATTATTTATGCACATATTTATCACTAACTATGAAGTAAAAGAGACTTTTCATGATTATTAACACTCTGCTAATTTATTTCTCTCAAAAAATCAGTCTGACATAGTGAATTACATCCTTGCCTTTGAAAACACACTATTTATAATATCTTAGCTAAATAATATACTGAGTTAAAACATATATTTTTTGCTTAGAAGTATTCATAGGCCCCAAGCAGACATATTTTAATGAAAAAAAATATTTTCACTTGATGGCATTCTACTATACAAAAAGATGTAGCCAAAATTATTTTGTATAGATCCCCTTTGTATAGTGGCCCCAATACCATTACTATACCCAGCATAGGAATTCAATAGCATATATTTGAAGGGTACCCTGATTATGCTTTTAAACATCCACAGAAATACACACAATTATATTGGAAGTGTGATAGATAACATTAACTGTTAGATTGTCAAGATTGAGAGCCACTTATGAGGCAAGCCTAACTAGCTCAGAGAGAATATTTAGATTGGGTTATCCCCAAGGCTCTCTTGTGAGGGATTATCCTAGTTATATTAACTGAAGTAGAAAGACCCACCCAAGAGAGGCGCACACCATCTCCTGCGCTTGGGTTCTAGGAGGAAGGAAATGGAATCCCACTCTGCTTCCGCAGTGTGGTTACAGCATGTCTAGCCACTTCAAGCTCTTCCCATTGCGACTCCCAGCTGTGATGGAAGGAACCCTCAAACTGTGAGCCAGAACTAACCTTTCTTCCCTCGAGCTGCTTTTATCCAGATAATTCCTCACTACAGGAAATGCAACTAATAAGGGGAGAGTGAGTTTATGCTCAGACAAACCAGACTATTATGTGGCCGTGTCTCTCCAAATTTCAATGCCAGGAGAACTAGAAATCTTGCTACCAGTAGCAGTCATGTGGATTCTACTGCTTTGTGGAAATTTTTCTTTATCTCTCTCTCTGTTTAGTGTGTCTTTAGTGCCTAAAATTGGGAAAGATAGTTAGAGAAATTTACCTATAATCTCTCTCTCTTAAACAAAAACTATGTCATTCAATTTCAAAACATCTTATGTATGTATGGAGCATGTAAAGTTATGTATGCATATTTGAAGGGTCTGCAAATTTATGTGTTTTGTTAGAAGTTCACCCATGCCAATAACCTCGGGTTTTTAAATCCATGTATCTTTTGTCGCATTGCCATTTGACCGTGTACATGTTCTTTGCCCGTTCATTTTCTCCTGTCATGTGAAATGTGTTCCTGTCCCTTGCTATTTCAAACAGTGCTTCAGTGACATTCACATTTATATTGCCTTAATAGCTTTCAGGTTGAGGTTGCCGGATCTGATAATCCAGATCCAGGTACTGGCCACCTTCCTCCTGGTTGCTGTCTTTTCCGAGGACTCACGCCTTCAATTTCTGCAGCACTGTAACTAACTCCCTACTGCCTTTAAACATGTACTGTTCAAGATGTCCAACACGTTCAAGTCCTTCTAAGCAGAAACTGGGGTTGGTAAATTACCTTGACTGCAGTTGGTAGATTACCCTGGCACCGAGAAGCCCCTTCACGTCTTGCTAGTCATTCTTCCTCTCACTAATTTTTTTTCCTTTGTAACTGTAGAAGCAACTGCCTTGCTTCTAAATATTTTAACATATGGTGATAACACATGAACTCAGTTAGGCATGTGAGTATACATAGACCACCTGTGGGCTTTGGCAAATCAGAAGAGACAGAATATGTTGAAACTTGCTACAGTCCAGACAACAACCGTAACAATCCCATCCATATTCTTCCCCAAACCCAGACTCAAGCTTCTTCCAGACCAAAATAACCATGGCTTACAGTCCCATGCTTGCTAATTCCCTCTCCCTGAGCTACTACTGTCTTTCTGCACTACCTTGCTTACAGGTGCACATTTCCCCAAACTTAGTGACAAAGCTACTGTTCTTCCCTCAACTTAAACAGATATACGTTTCATTATAGCACAATAGACTTCTTTGATCAATACTAACCAATATTTCAAGGCTTTCTATCCCATAGTTCCTCTGTGTTTTGTACAGAAAGAACAGTTACATCAAAACCTGTATGGTATTTTTGGTTTAGTCTTTTATTTATTTCCTCTTACTAGAATAAAAATATCATGTCTGCCTGGAGATTCCATTGTATCTCTAGTATCTGCCACGTTATTGGATCCACAAGAATCTTAAATGTGTGGCACACTGTCCAACATTGAGTTATTTTCATTCACCAAAGCTGTGAAACCTCACAGAAGATTTTAATAAAATGAAAGCTAAAATGCTCTTTTAAAGAAACCACTAGGAACAAAACACTTTACTTCAGGTATTTTATTTCTTATAAACCCATGTAATGTAGATAATGCATTAAAGGTGAGAAAATTAAGCTGCCAGGAAATTAGGTATGTTTTTGAAAATTTAGCTGCTAATGGCACAGTTGAACTTTAATCCCATTTTTATCTGATTCTGAACTGAGATTTTCATTGTGTACCATGCTGCCCCAGGGTGAGCACTTTTGATTTACAGATAGTTTCGGATAATCTTTATAAACCCTGCAATTAAAATCCTTTGAACTCCAGCGAGCCTCTCCGTCCCATCTCTCCATGCGTTGTAATGCTGTGTAGGAAACAGCTGATCCTGTCAGAAATACTGCATTCCTGTTATTTGTGTTTCGAGTTCCTTGTCAGGAAACTGTCTAGAATTATGATTATATATTGCTTTGCTTAAAGACATCTCATCTCCATAAATCTTAGTCCTGAATTACTGGAGTATAATCAATTTGCCGATGTCACATTTAATACATATAAAACTAGTGCTTCCCTGGATTTCTGAGTCACTGAAATTGAGCGGGATGCCCGTTTCTAATATCTCGAGAAGGAATGCATGACAGGAAAAAGCATGACCATGGCATACAGTAACAGGATGGGATTTAAGCTCTTATACGGTCAGCAGGTTTAATGTTCAGAGTCAGAAGCCAAAGGCCAAAGGAGTTCACAGTTGGCACAATGCCAACCAGTATACTAAAAGCACAGCCCTTCTCATGCGGCATCACTGCAGGCTATAGCCTAAATGTTGCTTGTGGCTTCTTGGGCTTTCTAGTATCAGTGTTAGAGGCTTGGCAATCACTTTAGAGCATACAATGTGTTCAGAGATTTACAAAGGCAATGCAGAAAGGCGGTGTATATAAACATTAGAGATTCCTGGGTCAAAGCAACCCAAGTGAAGAATTCCTGACTGCATCTGCTTTCTGCATGTTGTGCAAGCTACTTGCACAGTTTCAGTGGATCTCAGCAGTACAAAAGATCACCGAGATACAGCTCAGTACAGTAGGCTGATAACCCACTTTTTAAAATAACACACAAAAAATAACTGATTAAAATTTCTGAGCAGCAAATAACAAGAACAGCTGTTTGTCTTTCCATGATTTGAATGTCCAACCTTGCATAAAGAAAAGCAGCTAACTGAGCATCTCTGGCATCACTGGTACCTATTAAGCATCACATTTCCCTTACTATGGATGTCATCGTATAAAAAGGTAGATGCATGTTTATGGTAGACATCTATAATTCTTTCACCGCGTTCACTGGTGTTGCAGACCATATAGGAAGCGTCTCCTTCCACATATCAGTGGACATTCCAAACTTTCTGTTATTGCAGCTCAAGCATCTCTGATACTGCATATCATAAAAGGTTGTTCCATTCTGATCGAATGGTCATCTAGTTCGCAATAGAAAAAAGATTTTGAGAAACTTCTTGTCCGTATCTACCTGAAAATGTAAGCATACGCACCCTGTGACCCAACCATTTCGCTTGATCTCTGCCCTCAGGAAAAACGTACACATACACAAGGAGAGAGATGAGGAGGGAAGTGAATACTGCCCTCCCTGGATAGTTGGAAATCACATCTTCAGAATTACTCAATCTGATAAAATTGTCTTTGTCCTATGAAAGACAAAAGAGCAATGCAATGCAATATGCTTAATTAAGATAGAAAAATAGGCCGGGTGGTAGTGGTGCATGCCTTCAATCCCAGCACTTGGGAGGCAGAGGCAGGCAGATTTCTGAGTTCAAGGCCAGCCTGGTCTACAAAGTGAGTTCCAGGACAGCCAGAGCTACACAGAGAAACCCTGTCTCGAAAAAAAAAAAGATAGATAGAAAAATAGAATCACAATCTTCAAGATTCTTCTTCAGTTTGGATGAGGGCAAGGTATAGATGGCAGGGAAAGCATACATGTCCCCTAATGTTTGCAAAACAGAGGGGAGGGGCGGGGGGGGGAACAAATGTGACACTGAACAGATTTACAAATCCCTTAGAAGTTGGGAAGAAAGACAAGGTTAGGTTCAGTTAGTGAACAGCCTACTCAGAGCATGCAGGGAAAGCTATACTCCAAAACACATTTTATAAAGCATTTAGAGGGCAAGCTATGTCCCCAAACAACATATAGCAGTATTTGGTTTTAAAGGTAGTGTAGTTAGAAACATCTGACCAAAGTGCAGAAAACAGTCTATGCTGACATCGAGGCCAATACAGGGAAGGAGCAATACTCAAGACCTGAGATGGGTACAGTGTAGTGGGTATAGTTACAAATTTATGTAACATGAATGCTTGAGATTTTTAGAAGTGATTTATGTCATTGTCAGATACTAGTTGACTAGAGATTGTACAGAGTCTTCTTCATATATCTTTTTAACTTGACCAGTTATTTCCCTTCATTAATTCATGATTCCAATGCAAGAATAAATGGAGAAACAGAATTGCTGCTTGGGAAAATAACATAGCATATTTACTCAAAATACTGAATAACTCAGACAGTAAGGATACCTCAACAAGATATGAGACCAGAAAACTGCTTTCTACAACCTTGATAGAAACCAGAACTACCTCTTTCATTTCAGAAAGTGAGATACCAGTTATTGTTTAAACATAAAACATGCCCCACAGGCTGACATGTTGAATTTCTAGTTCCCAGTGGTGGTGGTGTTCTGGAAGTTTCTGGAAACTTTAGTAGTGGAACCTATTAGGAGAAACTAGGTCTCTTTTTTCTGTCTCTGTTTCTTGCCTACCTTAAGCCTTCTCTGCCACATGTTACTATTGTCATGATATGCTGCCTCAATACAAGCCCAGAATAAGAAAGTCAAGAACTATGGAATGGAATCTCAAAAATCATTTGAAGTTGTTCTCTCAGATATTTTGGTCTCAGTTTTATATATATACAAAAGTAGCCAACACTATACATGTCTACATATCTACAAACGCCATTATCACTGAAGACAGCTCATTGGTTTAGTAGAGTTTTAAATTAACAAAACCCAAGTGTTGAAATTAAATAGAAGAATTTAGTAGATGTGATTTTTCATAACCAATAACACAAAAGCAACCAAAGATTCTAAGACAAGATCTGTGACAATGGATGACATTTCTAGGAGGTGTTGTTGCCTAATACAACTGTCAAAAAACTGCTAATTAGAAGGCACTCTGTTGCTAGTACAGAATCATGATCCCTTATCAACTCAGATTTGAGATGGTTCATCCACTACACTGACTTCCACCTAGTGAGACCCTGGGCAGAGAATTCTTTTCACCTTTATGAGACTTCTGACCCATGGAATCACTAATTTAATAGGTAGTTTTGGGAGCTACTAGAACTTTGAAATTTTTTAGTGCTTTAACAGAAAATAAATACACTTACTCAGTCCATACTTGACTCAATAATCAATTTATAGAAGCAATAGAAAGCCTGGTACCTGGTCCAGGCTCTGGTGTTAAATGTCTGTTTATATTGACCATGTGATTCATTGGTACTGGGAAAAAAGATCTGGGGAATTGAGGGAGGGAAAAACATGATCAAGATATAATGTATGATTTTTTTCCCATAAAATAACTGTGAAATTTAAACTATATACTGTTTAAAATAGATCATCATCAAGCAATCCCCTGAAATGGATGGAGCCCTTTCATGGTACTGAGGAAGGCTATAATCTCTGCTGAAGAAAATACTTGCTATCGAAATAATAATTTGTGTCATACTGTTGAATTGTAAAAAAGACCATCTAATGGAGAAATATTAAATAGCTTTTAAGACCACTGTTGTCAAGCTATTGATGGGTATTGCTAGCCCCCATGTGACAATGTCAAATAAATTCAGTTCAAATTTTAGTAAGAACCTCATAGAAATAGTATGATTTAGGATTATATCTAAACAGACACTGATAATTTCTACAAACAGATGGACTGGGTTATAATATCATCTACTTATCCTATACTAGGGCATCTTCCTCAGTTCAAACAGTAAGAGAAACCTTGGGCCTGGTTCACAAAAGGGTTGACTCAAAGTTGACACCAATTATTATCTTGCAGCTTGGCTGCAGAGATTACACTAAGGGATAGTAATTCCCTTATTCTCAGTTTTCCCACAAGACTTCAAATAAATACCGCAGGGTGGCACATTTTGGTGAGATTGTTCCTATGTGGTCCCTGGCTCCATCAGAGCATTTTCCGTTGCCATAGAAGCAGTTTTCCAAGAACAAAGACCTTTGCACCTTTATACTGATGCACCCCATTTAAAACAGTGACCTGTTAAACTTGTTCACTATTTAGTGTGTCTCTGTAAGTTCTTCTCTGAATTACGGCATTATTCTCTTCTTGGCTATTGCTGTACATAATACATTATTATTATAAATCTAATTATCTGCAGAAGATGTAATTCCTAGGATACTTATATTTTATGTGCTTTAGAAAACAAAACCTTGAGGCTGTTGATTTGGTTCATTTGATTTTTTTTAAATAATGACTAAGCAACTTTATAATTATATAGTAAAACCTACTGCAAAAAAATAAAAATGGAGAAATGAGTCTGACAATATTTTTCCTCCTAGGAAAAAAATTCTAAGATAAATACATAGAAGAATGAACCTTGTATCAATTTATGATATCTAGATGGATGAGAAACCCTTAGTCTTGCTATTGGAGCAGATTACAATAACAAAACACATGAGCTAATAATTGTATAAATAGAAGGGTTTATTTTGGCTCGGAGTATTGGAAGCTGTAGTCAAAGAATGACTCATTGTGGTTGGACTGTGGAGCTGAGCAAATGTGCTTACATCACAAGCCATGGAGAGAGACAAAGAAGAGACTGGACCTATGTAATCCACTTTGAACACCCATCCCCAACAAGCTATCCCCACCAGCCTCACTCACTGAAGATTCCCCTACCTTCCAAGAGTGCCACCTGAGACCATAGGGTTAGGGGAGACATTGAACATCCAAACAACAGCAGCGTATTTAAAGAGAACAGCAAATTTTCAAAGGCGTAACTAGACAAACGGGCAGAAGTTTAAGACTCCGTGTACAGCACATGGAGTGGTGCAACCAATGGGAATAGAGATGCTATAAAGCTGTACCTATCGATCAACCCCTCCAGAAGCATCTCAAGGGTGTTGAAGGTTGACGAAGGTCTTCAGTACTCGATCTTCATTTTTCCTGAACATGAAGATGAATTAGATAACTTTCGTCTCTGTAAATCTACATCTTTGTTTTTGACAAATAAGAGGGTAACAGAGAGTCCTCCTCAGTCTGGCTCCTTTTAAGTTTCTTCAGCATTATAGATCTGCAGACTTTTTAGGCGACAGCTTCTAGTTTCTGACAATAGTTGACAATACCTCTATGATTTTATTGTCTGGGTGAAATGAGGCTTACCTCTTTCAAAGGTCCTTTTAAATCTCGTTGCCCTGCTAGTGAATCCTTTTCTCAAAAGAAAGCATTTAAGAACTATGTTAGGAACAGGAAATGGGCTTTTACCACATACAAACAGACTGACTCTTCAGAATCGTGCCTTTCTAGTATAAAAATCAAGTAAAGGCAGTTTGGGAAGAGATATGGAACAGAAAGGATATTTAGAATCATGGTGGTGTTTTTAAACAAAGGAGAGGTACGTACAAAAACTAAGTTTGAATTAAAAGTAAATAACAGGCTTTTAATATAAAGATTCACAAGAAACAACAACCAGCCACCAGCATTTCAGCCTTGGCATTTGACATTCAGGTATTAGATTCACCACTAGCTAGATGTTTAATAATAAATTATATAATATTCCTAATCCTTGGGTCTCTACCTATAAAATAGTGATGATAATAATCATATTCAGTTCATAGGACCAATGAATGTGGTAATGAAATAATTTATTCATTTTTTTCATGAACATTAAAATGTTATGCAAGTACTAGAAATAATTATTGTAGAAGATCCATCTGTAGGCATTGAAAAAAAATAACCATTTGCCTTTCAAAATCATCATAATATAAAACCGACATTGTGAATCCCCATTTTAAATTATCCCAGTATTCCTGAGAAGGAAGAGATGGTCTAAAAGCTTAACAACAAATGTTCTCTGTCAACACCATTGTCTGTTTAACCTAGAACAATGGTTCTCAACCTATGGGTTGCAACATCTTTTGTTGGTCAAAGGACCTTTTCACATGGGTTGCCTAAGACCATCAGAAAACACAGAGATTTGCATTACGATTCGTAACCATAGCAAAATTGCAATAATGGAACAGCAACAAAAATAATTTGATCATTGGGGGTCACTACAACATGAGGACTATATTAAAGGGTCACAGCATTAGGAAGGTTGAAAACCACTGACCTAGAATCACATTTTTGCCACCATGTGTTAGCTAGCAGGTAATAGAGAATAAATTTAGACGAAAAAGCAAAACCCAGAATGAGCTGAGTGTGGAGGGTTTGTCACAACCCACTGTGACAGAGAAATAATATGTGGCCTTTATCTAGTAATGATTCCATGTCTAAAGGGCCTATCCCACTAAATAAAATGCAGCTGTATTTTATGCTTTGTTTTATTGGACACTATATGCTAATAATCTCTTAAACCAGAGAGGTGCTAGGATAGAAAAATTACGCGAAACTCAAACAAACCCAGTATGACAACAAAGCACCCAGACTCCCTATGCCTTTTAGAAGCCTAAAAGGCAATCTCATCTGCTCAGAGAAAACCTTGCCTTTCTCCTGATTAGAGGCAATCAGAGTGCTGGGGCTGACAATCTTGTCTAATTTTAAAACTATCACATCAGATGATAACTGCTAATAACTACCAATATTACCCAGCATGGAAAGGAAGGTCAAATTCTATAGTCTGAATGTTAAGTAAGACAATGAACAGGACTAGCTTTTAACAGAGAAAATTTTGCTTGCTTAAAAAAATAAAATCACTTTAAAAGCATATTGCCCAACCACACAGCAGGCTTCAGTGTGGCTTCCAGTGTTCAGTAACATGATCTTTCAGTTCTTGTTGGGTTTCTTTCTTTCCAGTGTTTAATGCTGCCGGATTTGGCACACTATGGACGATCATCATAAAAATCAATCCTGAAACAATTAGTTTTATCTCATCAAAGAATTTTCCAGAGCAAATCCAGAGCTTTCATGATGGTTAAATTAACCTAACACTGGTCATTTTTGCATAATGGAAAAGAACTACTTCACAAGATGGAACACAGCATTACCTGGGCGAAGAACCTTTGTCCAGCAAGGCTTTAGGGCAGTGGTTCTCAACCTGTGGATCATGAACCCTTTGTGGGTCAACCAACCCTTTCACGGGGGTCACATATCAGATATCCTTTATATATATTTACATTATGATTCATAACAGTAGCAGAAATACAGCTATAAAATAGCAATGAAAATAATCGTATGGTTGGGGTCATCACAGCATGAAGAACTATATATAATAAAGGGTCACAGCCTTAGAAATGTTGAGACCCACAATGCTAGGGAAAAACCTACTACAACTATTTTGCTAAATGGACATAGTATTAAACCAACTCCTAAAGACTTATTGTTATCCCATAGATTAATGAATTCCTCAGCCCTCATCAGGGAAGCATATATTTTCACCAGGAAGCAATTACATAGAGACCCCAAGCTGGTCATTGTGCTTGGGGGTCATTGCAGAAGAGGGAGCAAAGAGAACTTAAGAGACAAAGGCAGTGATGGCTACAAGGAAACAGTGGGTTCTGGACACAGCAAGGCAACTGCACATATGATCATTGCAACAGTTGGACACTTTCCTTATCCAGTGTTCATGTTATATGAATCCCCTGCTCATCAGTCACTGAGCATCCATTTCAATATTGTTAGACAGGGGTTAACTTTAAGAAGATTGAATGCAGGACCTCTTCCAGCCTTAATGAACATTGGGTAGCAGTGGGTGGCTCTGGCTGGGTTGGTATACCCCTGTACTGGAAGTGCTCCTGGGACAGGCACAGGGAAGGAGAAATAGATGGCCTCTCCTGCTGTACTCATCTGCTCTCTTCCTGAAGTATAGACTGCTGAGGTTTCAGTGGGTAAACTGCTTACTGTCATAGCATAAGGAATCAAGATGATTTGTGTATATTTGGCCCAGGGACTGGCGATATTAGGAGGTGTGGCCTTGTTGGAGTAGGTGTGTCACTGTGGGCATGGGCTCTAAGACCCTCATCCTAGCTGCCTGGAAGCAAGTCTTCTCCTAGCTGTCTGAAGATAGAAGCAGAATTCTCAGCATCTCCTGCACCATCCCTGCCTGGATGTTGCCATGCTCTCACCTTGATGATACTGGACCGAACCTCTGAGCCTATAAGCCAGCCCCAATTAAATGTCCTTATAAGAGACACCTTGGTCACAGTGTCTGTTCACAGCAGTAAAATTCAAACTAAGACAGGAGCCAAGCTTGGGTTCCTAGCACCTATACAAAAATCAGTGTGTGGCAACATGTGTCTACAATCCCAGCTTTGCAGAACAGGAGCATCTGGTGGCTCACTGTAGATGTGAGCTGAAACAGCAAGCTAGAGGGTCAGTGAGAGATCCCACCTAGAAGGAGGAGGAGAGCAACAGCGGATGACATTCAACATGAACCTATAGCATCTGCACACACACACACACACACACACACACAAGCACAAAACAACACATTTCTGCTTCCTTGCTTGCTCAAATAATGCTACTGACTGAATGCTCTCCCATGCCTTGTCTGAAGTCTCATCTTTCAAGAGCCAAAGAACCAAGTCTGCCACTCATATTGATACAAGAAAGATCAGAGGAAACAGACACTTTCCCTGTGACGATATAGTCACTCATTAAGGCATCACAGTGCTTACGTTTAAGCAACCTATGGAGTTGTGAGACACTGTGTCTTGAAGATGTCATTCAAACCTTTATCTCCTGCAGGCACAGTGTGTCACACCATCACATAAAAATGAGTTTGACACAATAAGATGTTCTGAAAACCACGATATTCACATCAGGTTTATAGCATGATGTCAAATAGTTCTATTTTGTTACTTCTGAATTGTTTACTGCCTAATTTCCTAATTAGACCTCACCATGAGTATACATGTATGTGGGGGGAAGTCTATGTAGGATTTTATATCTAGAGTATCTCTAACTCAATGGAGGCTTGAAACAGATCCCAGCAGATAATGGGTGGGGGTTTTTTACCCTTAAAAGAGTCCAGACTCTTGATTGAAAATGAAATCATGTAGCTATAAGAGAAAAAGAAAACATGATAAGACCTTAATTTACCCACACATCTGAGATGGAATTGTATATCACCTTTCATCTGTGTCCTTTCCTGTAGAAAAGCTTTATAGAATGGACTCAAAAATTTTGTGTGACAAGATTTTATAATTCACTCAGGCATTGGACAGATGTGGGGGATTATCATTCTTACATTAAGGATTAAGAGAATTCAAAGTCTCCACTAGGAAATAGAGTCCAAATGTTCTCTGCTTCCTTCTAGCTTTTCTTAAACATTTCCACCTCAAATCTCCTCTTATGATTTTTAATCTTTGTATCTGGTTATACAAACAGGAATAGATAATGAATAACAGAATGTTTGATTTGAAAAAGATTTTGTGACTTATCTCTCTGACTTCATAAATGGCAATGCTAAGAACATCTGGGGCCATTAACACAAATATCCCAAAGTATCATAAGTCCTTACTTATCAGTAGTGTAAGGTCTGTTTGGGTTTACAAAGACAAACTCTGTTTAGAGGATGGGAAGCAGTAGCTACTAGACCATTCGTGGAAGAGTCCAGGGCGAGGAGACTGGGTTAATAGAATTCAAACCATTTGAAAGCAGAAGTGGGTCATTGCTGCCAAAATAAGAGGGAATCCTTTCATACCAAAACAAATGGAGACCCTCGATGTTGAGACATAACTGCATGGACTCTTATCTGGATAGACTGAAAGGACTTTGACCTTACAAAATAAACCCCACTCTTTGGGTTCGTGAAGTACCTGGCCACCACGTGCACTGAGACAATTTTATTTGCCCTACAGAATTGGATGTGTGATGCTTGAATTCATCCTTGTGACCCTCTCAACTTACTGAGAACTCCAGGGTGAAGATTATCTTTACAAGACTAGGACTAAGGATGCAGGGTGCCAGTGACCAGATGCAAGTAGAAATGGTGCCTCTGGTACATCAAATGCCTGAGTTGAGATCCTCCTAAGAGAGTTGGGCTGTGCACTGCCTGTGAACCCTTGCTTTCCTGTACCAAATGCACCTGTTACATCCCCTTGTCTTAGCTCTCACTACTCTCCATCCTTTCTGTGGTTCCCATACATGAACTCTTTGAAGGTCTCTATGTTTGTTAAAGGCCACACTAGCTGGACATCTGGTGGCTCTACAGTGACAACCAATTCACACTTCTTGATGGAGGAGAAATAGACTCGCTTTAAGGGAGGAAAGGATAGACTTGCTTAGATCGAGTATCCATTCTCAAAAGAGGTTTGTGTCAAATATTAACAACACGTAACTTCTCAACAGCAGGTTGGATTGAAAAGGTGGCAAAGATAGTGTTTCTCAACCTGTGAGTCATGACCCCCTTTGGGGGTTGAATATCAGATATCTTGCATTTCAGATATTTACACTACAATTCACAACAGTAGCAAAATTACATTTATGAGGTAGCAAAGGTAGTAGTAAGTTTATGGTTGTGGGTCTCCTCCCAACGTGAGGAAATGTATCAAAGTGGCACAGCATTACAAAGGCTGAGAACCACTGCCCCGGCAGATGGCCTTTAATGCTGGGTTTCCTACGCTCAGGTGACTCCAGTCTCCGAAAATGGAAATCTTGAAGCTGTGAGAACAACCACATAGAAATAAACTCTGCACAAAAATAAAAACAGGGCATGAACAGCAAATACAGAATAGGGGGAAAAAAAAAAAAAGCCATGACAGGAAGCAGCTCAACAAAGCCATTACCATGCTTACAGCCATTTGAAGGCACAGTGATTGAAGTTATTGTGTTAATGTAAGATTACTAAATAATGCACCCCATAAACGGAAGGCATTGCATTGGCCATAAAACCAGTGTAACTGCGAAAGAATTCATACTTATTTAATGACACTTTAGAAATTGGGAGGTAATTAAAATGAAGTAGGAATTTTTAAAAAGCCAAAGCCAAGCCTACCAGTATATAAATTGAAACATTTTCTTTGTTTTCCAAGCACATAAAACATAGTAAGTTTTACATAGAGGTTTGAGGGGTTTTTTTCTCCCACTCTCCCCTGCCTGCCTTTTTTAAAAAAGCCTACTGGGAACAGAATAATTTTGACTCCTCAGGATTTCCACTTCTAATTGCTAGGAGGGTTCATTATCAGCTGTCTGAAGTGCAATACATCAACCTTGCAATGCTGAGTTACAAAAGACATTCACGCATCTGATGGGCTGCTGTGCTAAATACATCTTAATTTGTGCTGCATCTGCTGTTTTCTGGGTTGTTTGGCATGCAGTGAATGCTGCAGACATTAGAGAAGCTTCCTGGATTATTCTTATAAGAAAAAAAAAAAAACTTCATTTAAAAAAAATCATTGCTGTCTTCCATGATTATTCAACTGTGCCTGAGAACACCATAAACTCAATTTTTATGTACACACATATAAAAAAAAAGACCTCATGCATTTGAATATGTATATGTATATTAGTCTAAATGCACATATATTTGCATGTATGTGGAGCCAAATATTCAGTTCAATCACATAAAGCCATACAAACCTCCTTCAGCCGTAGCCGGATGCATAAAGATGCGCATTCAGGCTCACAGCTCTGGCGGGGATACAAGTGCTCTCTAAGTCACTCGGATCTGGTTTTAGTTTGCTTGCTATGCAAAAGATGTCAGCAAGGTTGGCACTCCGGGTTCAGCCTTATCCAAGCCACCGTTCGAGAAGGGAACATATGCACTTCAGCAGGATCCAGGATAAACCAGTCTCAATATTAAGGAAGTTTAAATCCGACTTGGAAAAGAAAACAAATACCTTGTCTGGGGCCTGTGCCTCCCTCAGTCTTTTCATTTAAAAAAAAAAAAAAAAAGAGCAGCATCAAAGATAGAAGCAGAGCCAGTCAGTCCCACAGCGCCTCATGCTCCCTACGGCCCTGGGTACAGATGCACTGAGGGAGGTGGGCGCGGCAGCAGTGGGTTTGCTCATATATGTCATTTTTCAATTATTTCGTGTTTACTTACCACTTGAAATGTAGAAGAGATGGAAAGAAAAAAAACTTAGGATGAAATGCAAATAGTATTTCCTTTGCGTTGCTTTAGGGAAAGGGGTGGAAGGCAGCCATAGCCATTTCTACGTGTGATCCACTGTTTATAAGACCAGAATTTATTTACCACCATTTTGTACCACATAATCCTTTTATACACACACATTCGCGTGTACGCGCGCGCGCGCACACACACACATACACACACACACACACACACACTTACACACTTTGAGGGAACCTCAATAACAAGCATGCGTTTGGTGCAAAGCAGTTTTCAATCACAGAGGCCAACCTGCTTTGTGGGCTGCAGGGAGGCAGGTCTGCTCCCTCACTTCTGCCTGCCCCACCCCTCACCTAGACGGAGCAGTACCCCTATTTACATAATGTCAATCAGACTCCAGTGTTGTTTTCCCAAGAACATGCACAAGTGATTATAGGCAGCCATTATGACTGGCAGAGTTACAGACAAATCAGGGCTTCCGTTATGGAGTATTTTGAATCAATAAGGTGTACTGCTCAACCCGGGCTGAGAAAACCACTTCATAAAATAACAGCATTCGTAAAGGTTAATCAATTCAGCTAATTGTAAATGCTCTCAATTGTCAGTCCCTAAGCAGTCCCTTCTCTTTGTAGCTAGTAATTCACTGTGGGATGTGCAGCTCCAAAGGAGAATGGAGAAAGAGGGGGAAGCAGGCAAATTTCTCATTACTCTATCTCCATGTTGTGCTCTGTTGGTGTCTGCGAATGTCAATATATTTACCACAGGGAGATAGCCTTTTTTTCCCTGCTAGCACCGTGTTGCCTCCCTCATTATATACAAAACAAAGTAAAGAGCCTAATTATATTGGGTCTAAGCAGATGGAAAGGAAACCAGGGTATTGATTTGGGGGGGCCACGTCTTAAGGCAATGCAGATGACTAATAAGGTGGGCAGGTGAAGAGATGCCCACTCATTGACGGCAGCAAGGCAGAGATATCTTATTCACTGTCTGGATATGATGCAGATAAAGAGACTTCCTTTTCCCTTCCCTTCCCCTGACAGCACAACACACACACACACACACACACACACACTCACACTGCCAACCCTGCTAAGTCGCCAGAGGAAAATGACTCTTGCAGGCGGAGGACTTAAGAGTGTCTGTTAAGATCAGAGAAGTGGAAAGAAATCATGTCAGGCAGATTGGAAAAATTGTAGTCTGAAATTGCCCTAGACGCTGCCGTTGATGGAAGCAACCACACTGACGGATGTAGGAATCCTGTCTTGCCCTGAGATGTTACCATAGGGCTACCACATCTCCAGTTCATAGATGATTGTTCTGAGGCCAAAGAATGCCATTTGTTACAAAAGTCCTAGGGAAATTCTAGAAAGCAGAGACATGGGGTAAGTAATAAATTATCCTAAGTTTATGTCTCCGGTGCATTTTACAGTGTATATGAATTGATGTTATGTTTGGGAAGCTTTATTTTCATATAATAATAGTAATCTAACTCTCACATTTGGGAAATATAGGAAGACAGAATATATTCAAGGAATATTTGTATAAGCAAAAAAAAAAAACAGAGGTAAAAACTATTTCAGATGTTTCAACACAGGGATAACATTTATAGCAAAGAATTTAATAGCAACTTGCATTCACATATTGGGTTTTAGAATTCCATGATATGTGTCATTTACCACACTGAAACATGAACTGCCACAACAAACCATCAATTTCTTTTACATCTTGGCAAGATGTAAACGTCTTTTCTATAGTTGCAAGGCTGTAAACAGTAAGGAAAAACTCCAAAGTGAAGAAAGAATCCCCAAATACTAAGAATCCATTTATATTTCCATTTGTTATAATTAATCTAACTCAGCCAATCAGAAGCCTTGTTCCTATCAAACTATGGTATGCTATAATATATTAGGGAGTGTGCTTACACCAGCCAGGTGACCGTCTTAAGCAAACACCCATGGTAACTTGCAAAAGACAAGGGACCGCAACCTGGAGAAAAGATGGAAAAAAAAAACGGGAGGTGACAGCCATACCTCACAGGGTGCTTTGTTCCTCTAGAATTGTAGGATGACAAGGAGATTTCAGAATCAGACTAGTGTATTGTATTGACAGTGATGTCAGAAAATAGCATCAGTGTTCCCTGGAGAAGAGCCTTTAAAGTGCTTATACATGTAAACAAGTTCATTCCTCCTGAGAGCATTGACAGAATACCATTCTTATCCTTGAAAACAGAAATTAACTAGACAGGGATGCCAGTTTTCTTACTTATTCAAAGGATGTGGAGGAAGGCCTCCTCATCAGTGTTCCTCTGCCCTGGTTAAAGTTGCTATTGCTGTATTGAAACACCATGAGCTAAGCAACCCCGAAAGGAAAGAGTTGCTTTGGCTTAGGTTTCCACGGCACTGTTCATCATTGAAGGAAGTCAGGACAGGAACTCAAACTAAAGCAGTCCAGGAACCTGGAGGCAGGAGCTGATGCAAAAGCCATGTCTGAGAGCTGCTTACTCGCTTGCTCCTTTGGCTTGCACAGCCTGATAGAATTTAGGACCATCAGCTCAGGGAAGGCCCAGCCCTACAATGTACTGGGCCCTCCCTCATCAATTACTAACTAAGAAAAAGCCCTACAGGTTTATCCACAGCTTGATCTTATGAAGGCATTTCCTCTCTGTGATGAATCTAGCTTGTCGAAAGGAGACTAAAACTAGACAGCACACCCTCCTTTCTTTCATGCATCTCCTACTTTCTCTAACACACAGTTCATCCACCTAAAAATGTCTCCTCCCTAAAAGTGTGAGACAAATGTCCTGACCACCCTAATGATGCTGTGAATTGAAAGCAAAGACATCTGAATGTGATTTCTCTTTTACTTTCAAGGAACCAATAGACCAGTTGGAATTTCAGGAAGTACATGTGACTTCCAATCTCCTGGGACCTAATATGTCCTGTCTCCGACCGATCATGCCTGGGTCCTTGGTTCCTTTGACTGAGACACACTTACTCAGAGCCCATAACCCTTTATGTACAGTGTAATTTTCCTTCTAGAGGACACATTTTCCTATGAGTTTAATAATTTCTTGAGGTTGTCCTAGGGTGTTGCTCAACTTGCTTCTAAATTAAAACATTTATTAAAAAACTTTGAAGTGCTCTCACAATTTTCAATCACCATGCACATAGCAATTTAAAATTATGGGAGCAGTTTTATAAGCACTTGAATTTGGAGGTGATCAGAGACCTGAAAATGTGCAATATAGAGTAATTTAAAATTATTAGAGTACTTCACATTTTTTATAAGCTCTTCAGCTGGGAAGTGATCGGGTTCTAACATCTGAGCTCATAACGGTAGGAAGTGAAGTACTTCTCAGCCCCGAATGACACACTCTGTTGAGTCAGGCCACTTTAATAATTCTAAAGTGATGTACAGTGGGCATGTCCAGATCTCCAAATTCACTTTTAAATTAAAAAGATTCTTCACTTCCAACCTACAAAAGTCACTGATATGATAAAACAGCAATTTGCCCTTCCAATTTGGGACACTAAATTGCCATCCTGCATAGAAGAGTTCCTTACCTTTAGTTAAAACAAACACCAGACTATTTAAAATATTTATTTTAAATAAATGTATTTAATAAAATAGATTATTAAAAATGTACGCCAAGAAACTTTAGCAGCTACTCATACATTCCAACTTTCGAATAAACTATAGTACATCATATTTTTAGGATGTAACACTTCTACATCTAAAAGGATGCCAAGTCAGTCAGCATTCTTGGCCAAGTACAACTCTCTTGCTACTTGAGAAAAACAGTGTGAACTCTACTATCTCTTCTGATGACACCACTGACCTGAAAGACAGAACATGGAGCCAGCAACGTTCTCCTGTTTACCCTTGAGTTCAGAAAAAGGGCAACAGGACCAAAGCCTTCCAGTTAGCATCTTCCTTCATTGCCTGTGTGTAAGTCACATGTGGCCTTAAGATAGGCCAGTTTCTCTGACTGTTTCCGTCTTGTAAAATCTTATCCCTTCCATTTCAAAAGCACAGAGTATTCTGGATTGATCCTATCACAAATAGATTATCTCCTAAGCAAATGGGTTTTTAATCCTCACGTAAAAGAAACCCATTTTAGCATACATTTAGCATGTTTGCGTACAAGCTACATGATTTAAAAACTTATTTGGATCATCCTCTTGCCTTTTAAAAGCATGACACCTCTCATGGCTAGGGAATTAACTATGAAATCTCTTAGAAGCTGCTAAAAAAAAAAAAAAAGTTTTTCGTGTTGAAAATGACATCCTACCCACCTTGCCTTGAGCCACCAATGTCTCATTTAGCTTACTTCTGAAACTACAGTTTTACCAAATCTAGTAGAAAGTGTCTAATTGGATGCATCTTTGTTCTTTGATGATGCTTAGCATTTTATCATTTTGGAGAATTGGTCCTACTAACTGATGTGTTCAAAAACACAGAAATGATCTGAAGAGTTTGCCAGCTGTAGCTTGTTACCACAAAAGGTTCACGGGAGGTGCCTATTGTAGTTCCCATCAGGGATTGTGCTCATAGATCTCACAGTCCTTCAGCTTTGTGACAATATTGCCACAGTCACCTCATCTCTCACCACCGAAGCTACCTGCAAATTGCTGTGATATCTTTAAAGTGTCTGCTTTTGGAGCAACTTCTTCTAAGGAGAGACACGCAAGGACACTCCAAACTTAAGGGACATCCATCTGGAGTAGTGTTGTGATGTCATTTCTAACTTCATTTCAGAGATGAGACATTGAACATGAACCATGAAATTGAGAAATGACTATGGCCCTGTTAGGAAAGAAATTGAATTTGCATTTGGATTATAAAGTCACCAAGGGTGGACTACACTCACCACCCAAACTCTCTTTGAATCTCTCTAGAGTGGTACCCAATGTCTTCATGAAGAAACAACAGGTTCAGGGATTTTTCCATTTTAAAATATTGATGTTGGGTCAGGAGAGATGGCTCAGTGGTTAAGAGCAATCATTGTTTAGTCAAGAGGACTGGAGCATCCATATCAGGCAGCTCACAAAATCCTGTAACTTGGGTTGCAAGAAATTCTGTGCTCTCTCCTGACCTTCAAAGATAAGGCCCCCAACACAAGCACACACGCGCACATACACTCTCATACACATATAAACAGATACACTTGTGTGCATGCACACACACAAACTAAATAAATCCTTAAAAGTATATGCATAGGTTGAAATCTGAATTACTGTTTCTGTTAAATTACTCCTAAAAGTAAGCTAAACAACAACAACAAAACAAAAACAAAAAAAAAACAGGTTTGTACTCTAACTACTGTGACAAAGCTACAGGAATTACAAAACCCCATCCTCTACCCAGCAGCATGTTTAATTAAGGGATGTTGTGTTTCTCTGTAGCTTCTATTCATGGTGCCTTAGTTCCCATGCCACTATCAACAAAAACTTAACCTGAAAAGGGCGCTAAAGGAAAATGGTCCTGGTAATATTTAGACAAGGTATAAACAACCTATGGAATCTATGACTAGCTACACCACCATGAGATATTCCATGGCAGTAATGCAACATTCTTCACATATTCATGTTTGAAAACAAAAGGGATTTTCCAGGAAAACAATCTTGCCTGCTACTCCCACAGAGGATCTAGGTTAAGTTCCCAGCACACACAGGGTGACTCACAAGCATCCTTAACTCACCAGCTTCAAGAGATCCAGGACCTTCGGAGAACCTCCACAGACACCAGGCGTGTCTATGCGGTACACAAACATACATGTGGACAAAAGTACTAGGAAAAATAAACACATCGAGAAAATTTTAAATGGAGATAATCTTTTTAAATCTCCATATAAGTGATCGGAAGCCAGAAGGTATAAGGGAATGTTAAATGAGTTCACACCTGGGTGGAGCAAAGATTCAGTATATAAGTGATAGAAGGACACACAAAGGCATTTCTAATAATTCATGCACATTAGACACAGAAATGTTGTTAAGGGAAAGGTAAATCAATTTTTTTCTGTGATGTTTGAGGTGATACTGAGCATCTAAACAAAAATTATGTTCAATAAATAAGGTAAAAAAGTCAGACAACCATGAGACAGTGGATCTGAAAATCATCATGAATTTTTCAAACTATATGGCTATTACACATAAGAAGCAAAAGTGACTGCGTAGTAACAATCTCAGGGCAGAATGTATAGGGAATGATAATTGCATACATCTAGGACTATGCAAGCATAATGAAGCATGACAATCTACAGATAGTTTCCCGGGGTTAGGTTAAGCTCTGGGCTGTCGCTGGGCTTTTCAGCGGTAATCGCTGCCTTCAGGATTCCTGTATAAAGGGCGAGAGAAGCAATTATGCATGATGCCAATCTACGAGGCTTCTGTGTACAGCATTGACTTCAGTATGGAAACCATGGAGATAACACCAGAATGAAGCTTCCGCTTGGCCACTCTAAAGACTCCTGTGCACATTTCAGATAAGGAGGATGAATTCCTTTGCATTATCATGCAGCGGTACCTATGCCCACTCACATGTGCGAGATTGACAATATTTTCTCTAAGAACCTGGGTAAACAAAAAATTCATTAACACTGTGGTCACTTTAAGTAAATCTTTACTTAATGATATGAAATGCCCCATAATTCCTACTGCTTGCTGCATGAGATAATCCATTTAAGTAAAAGCACACGTTTTGTCAGATTGTGTGAGCTGGACAATTTTTTGAACCAAGCTAAGCCTTTGAGACTTAAATTCCATTTGCTTTAGAAAAAAAAAAGTAGCTTTCTGGTTCAAAGGAAAAATGCTTAGAAGCCATATTTGAAAGGCTCATGAGGGGTCTTGCACATCAAATAGCTCTCAGAAAACAACATTGTGATGAGTTAAGTATAAATTAATTAGAAACATACGCATTGTTTCTCCCTGGCTATCCACATGGGTTTCAAAGTTGGAGAAAGAATGTTCGACAAAACATGTTTGGAGTTTTCATGACCTAAAAGCATAATAAAGAGTTCAAGATGTTTGTAGAACAAAGCTATTTGTTTCATTACAGTGATTTTTTTTTCCAAGTGCATGACTAATGATCTTCTGGTAAAGAATATTGGTGCACGTATAGGTTCTTCATTTTGAACTCATCAAAGATATCTAAAAAGAGAATTTTTCCTGAAAAGAAACTGATTAGGTAACTACAAATTAATTCTAGTCTTGTAAAAAAAAAGGGGGGGGCATATATATGAAATGGAGATTAAAACATGGTCAGCTCAAATCTACCCTGTAATGAGAATTAGACTAGAGACCCGAATGCAAGCCCCGAAGAGCTGTCAATCCTTGCTTTGTGTCAAATGTTTATGAAGCTCCCTGGATACCACTCACTTATAACAACTTGGTCCATGTAAGCAAACTGTATACCTCCACCCATCTATGTATCTAATTCTAAGGGTCTTTAACCAGTAAGAGCCATGGAAGTAAAAAATGTGCAAAGTAAATAGCTTCCTACAGTGTCACCTCTAGAGAAAGTCCTTTAAAATGTTACCGTTAATATTAGCACATGCTTACTATAAATCAACTGGTTACATGTTTTAAAAATATAAGCCATTAGAACTACTAGAGTGTATAACTTTAAATTTAGATGGAATGAAGACATATAAGTGGAAGAAGAAAGAAGGGAATGGGGGAGAAACACAAGGAAGAACGGAGAGGAGGGAGAGAAGGAAAAGGGAAGAGAGAAAGGGGAAAAAGAGAAGGGAGTGTTGTTATAACATACTGCATTTGGGGTGTGGGGAGATAGTTCAATCAGCAAATGCTTAGATCTGAGTCCAGTCCCCAGAAATAATGTCAAATTCCAGCAGATCCCTGGAGCCTGCTGGCCACCTGGCCTATCTGTCCTAGCTACCCACAACTGTCAACTTGGCACAGGAAGAATCACTGAAAAGGAGTCATAGTCAAGTAATCCACTACATCACGTTGGACTATGGGTATGTTTGGGAAGAACTGTCTTGATTGTTTAATGGATGTGGGAAAGCCCAGCCCACCATAGGCGGTGTCATTTCCTGGGCAGGTGGTCCTGAGAGGTACATGAAAGCTAGGCTAAAATGAGCCAGAAAGCAACCCAGTAAGTGTTGTCCCTTAATAGCTTCTTTCTGGAGCTCCTGACCTGATATTCTTCCGTGATAGATTGTGACCTAGAAGTGTAAAACAGAACCCCCTTCCTTCTCAATGATGCTTTTAATCACAGCAACAGAGGTCAGACTAGTACACTTCCAGCTTGAGCTTCAAACCAGTAAGGGGTTCTAGCTCAAAACTTTGAGTACAGTGCCTAAGAAACCATACCCAAGGTATATCTGTGACCTACACACACACACACACACACACACACATACGCACAGGCACTTGCACACACACACACAAATATACATATAGGTATGTACATCACACACATAAAACATTTTACAAACTACATTTGAAGTATGTTTTAAATGACTGATTTAAAAAAAAGTAATATTTGAACATCTGATTTAAGATAGGACAAAGATGAAATTGGTTTGGGCACAGTCCCTGAAGAAAATACCACAAGTAACCAAATTCAGCTACCTCGGCCTGTTAAATTTTATGGTATCCTATGAGAATCGGTTGATTCATAGTTCCAATTTCCTATAAAATGTGTGTTTTTAACCCAGTTTTCTACTCAGGAATCTGAAAAACTCAGAACTTTCTCCTAAGAAGAGCCAACTTGTGAAGCATCCAGAAGTTGGCCCTGTATGAAAACCACATGGTCATAACTTTAACTAACTGATGGGGGCGCTCAAGAGAGGCCACCATGATGCTGGGTGAGCTCTTTGGAATAAGTTCGTTCCCTGGAGCTACTTAGAGAGAAAAGACTCTAAAGTCATTTCTTTTTCATCTGCCCTTTGAGACTATCTCCAAGTACCATTTCTTCACATAGCACATTTGCCTTGTCTGTACCTGGGGAGACAAGGCTGCTCAAACATGTTTAAGATGTAATGTCAGCTCTATATTGTGTCAATGTGTTCACGCCTCTATTCCCTTTGCATTTCATGGCTCTAAAGCTCCCGTTTTAGCCGCAGGAAATTTGGAAGAGACAACATCGGAGTGAAATGAATAGGAAAAAAAAAGTAAGATATTTGTTTTCCTGGGTCCTGGAGGCCATGTGTGCTCATACGGATCTGCTCCACCGTACAGCCTGTCTCCTAAAGTGATTCACAGTCAGATATTTTTCAAGGAGTATTTGCAATTGATGATTACTGCTCAGCAGGAGACGGACAAGGAAGCTTTCCATTTGAGATGCAAATTCAGAGAGACATTAAATTGAACCATTTTTTTTTCTCGGGCTTTTCATCATAAGCTGTCTCTTTCATTTGCTAAAAAAATTTCCTGTGTGTTCAACATATTTCAAAGTTACACTGAATCTTTAAACCTGAGGATTTTTTTTTAAAATAAGAGCTGGAGAGAAGGTTCAGAGGGTAAAAGCTTTTGCTGTGTAAGCAAGAGGACTTAGGACCACATTTTTAAAACGTGAAGCATTAGGAGAGATGGCTCAGTGGTTAAGAGTTCCCATTGTTTTTGTAGGAGACCAAAGTTCGATTCCCAGCAGGCCACGTTAGGCTGCTTACAACTTCCAGTTCCAAAGAATCAAGAGCTTTGGCTTCTGTCGCTTCCTACACTCATGTGCACACATGCATACATACAATTGGAAGAAATAAATATATGGATTTTAAAAGCTGAACATGGCTCCACATTCTCCTGCAAATCCAACACTACGGGGAGGAAACGAGAGAACAGCTGGAGCATACTGGGCATGGCTGTAGGTTCACTGAGAGAACCTGTCCTCGAGGGAAAAGAGAGAGAGTGACACAGCAGAATCTCATCCTCCTCTGGCCTCGACACGCTTGTACACAAGCACATGCACAATCACTTATACATGCACAAATGCCACACACATACAACATAGACAGTCAGGCAAGCAGGCAGACAGACCAGCATGGACACATGCACACACACACACACACACACACACACACACACACACACACACACTTACTTCGTAAAACCAATTCTCAATTTTCTAACTAAAACATTTTGTATTTTCTAGGATACCCCAGTAGGAAGAGGTAAACACTGTAAACACAGATCAAAATGATGCTCAAAAACATCTAAAGGTAATGTAGAATCACTATAGTGATGCTCCACACAGGACAATAGTGATGTTCCACACAGGACTACAGTGGTGCTCCACACAGGACTATAGAGATGCTCCACACAGGACTATAGTGGTGCTCCACACAGGACAATAGTGGTGCTCCACACAGGACTTTAGTGGTGCTCCACACAGGACAATAGTGGTGCTCCACACAGGACAATAGTGGTGCTCTACACAGGACTATAGTGATACTCCACATAGGACAATCGTGGTGCTCCACACAAGACTATAGTGATGCTACACAGGACTATAGTGGTGCTCCACACAGGACAATGATGATGCTCCACACAGGACAATAGAGGTGCTCCACACAGGACAATAGTGGTGCTCCACACAGGACTATAGTGGTGCTCCACACAGGTCTATAGTGGCAGTCCACACAGGACAATAATGGTGCTCCACACAGGACTATAGTGGTGCTCCACACAGAACTATAGTGATACTCCACATAGGACAATAGCAGTACTTCACACAGGACTATAGTGGTGCTCCACACAGGACTATAGTGATACTCCACATAGGACAATAGTAGTGCTCCACACAGGACTATAGTGATACTCCACATAGGACAATAGTGGTGCTCCACACAGGACTATAATGATACTCCACACAGGATAATAGTGGTGCTCCACACAGGACTATAGTGGTGCTCCACACAGGACTATAGTGGTGCTCCACACAGGACTATAGTGGTGCTCCACACAGGACAAAAATGATGCTCCACACAGGACTATAGTGGTGCTCTACACAGGACTATAGTGATACTCCACATAGGACAATAGTGATGTTCCACACAGGACTATAGTGATACTCCATACAGGACTATAGTGGTGCTCCACACTGGACTACAGTAGTGTTCCACACAAGAGTAGAAAACAAACACTCATAACCAGAAATCCAGTTCTTCCAGCTCCTTGTTAAGGTCAAACTATAAACAGAGTCAGTGGTTTCAAACTTCATTCTCAAAAGCTCTTTACCTTTTAAAAATAATTAAGATCATCCACTCCTAATGGCATCGCTGTACCCATAGATTAGTGCACTAGCCTCACCAGAGAAGTTTCTTGCAATGCATGCTAATTAACACTGAGGCCCACAATGTGCAGACAGTGTGAGACCTTGGAGCACTCTGTCTTTAATGGGATGTTTTCACCACAGTCCTCCCTACAGGGCATTGCGATCAGTGTAGAAGAGGAAGCAGGAAAATTGTAATATCCCGGGGTGATGGATGACTTTAAGTAGACAGTGACTTCCAGAGGCATCGGGACACAGAGAAACTCACAGAAACTGTGGCAGCAAGCGCCAGACCCCCACAGGTTCAAAACAAACAGTCCCATCATGGAGAAGGGAAAGTGGATACAAAGTTGCTTCCCTAACCAAGAGGCTATCTTCAATTGATACCTACTGGAGAGGCAAGATCAGTTTTCTCCAATGATGTGTCACTGGATACTACAACCACAGCCCTGGGCAGGCTTCATGCTCAGGAGTAGTTGGCCAACACACATCTGACTCCCAACTTGAATGTGCTTTCTTTGTTATAGTTTGGCGTGCTTCACATCTTCCTGGTTTTTGTATTGTTTCCTTGGAGTTTTGTTTGTCTTTGAGAGAGAAAAAAAAGAACATGAAGTTGTATAGGTAGGTGAATGGTGATCTGGGAGGATTTGGAGGGGAGTGGTTAGCATCAAAATATATTGAATGAAACATGATCAGATAATCCCTACTATCAGTGTGTGCTGGCTGTGGTGCAAGACTTTAATCCTAGCACTGGAAAGCTAGAGGTACACAGCTCTCTGTGAGTGACTTCAAGTCCAGCCTGGTCTACATAGTGAGTTCCAGAACATCCAGGGCTACATATTGAGACCCTATCTCAGAACCAGCAACAACACCAACAAAAAGACTTTAAAATCCTCAGAACATGTTTGTGCATGGACCCCTTATACTGATGTACACTGCATTAGAAACTAAAAGAATAATGTCTTTTAGATCTTCACAAAAATTCCATGAGCACAGTGATAAGCTTCCTTCTTATCAGCAATGCCAGAAACTTTAAAGGAGACGGCAGATCATCATGTATGCTCTGTGTGCAGTGCTCTGCAAAGCTGCATGTCACATGTCCCCTAGGAAATGCTACTATAGAAGAACCAGAGAAAAGGTCAACAGGCACTATTAGGAGAAAAGTCTGACCTTGCAGACACGTTGGAAGGTACTAGGAACTCAAAGGAACATTGATGGTGTGCATTCTAAGAGCTAGGCACCTACACAATATCATGTGTCACTTATATGCATATATGTGCATACCCACGTGCATTCACATATAGCGATATGCCATAAATCGACATGTCATGTTGAAGAGACAGTTCACAAGCCTATAAATAGCTTATTTCACAGTATAAGTTGGAACTTTTGACATCTAATTGTTCATTTCTTCCAAGTGTTCAGAGTCTATAGCCCACAGTGGCACACCAGATATAAAAGAAATAAGCAGATCGCACAGTAACCAGAAACTGAAAGGAAGGCCTTTCTCACCATCAGGCCTCTGCATCCTCATAATGGGATGGGTGGAGTGAGCAGCCTCCTGTCCCACAGAGAGGGGTTAGTGACTCATCCAAGTACCTCAGCTAGTCTGTGGCAGTGTGAGACTCAGCCCCCAAGCTGCTCTGGAGTTCTTATCATGGCAGTTCCCAGAGCCCAGGCTGAGTGTTATCTGACTGTTGCTTTGTGATTCTTCAGGCTACCAAGTAGATATATGTGGAGTTCCATTCTAATTTGTGACGTGTTCTGTTTTTAACATTTTAAAGGTTTAAGTACATCATTAAGTAAATCTTACTTTTTCTTCCATGTAAGAGATGCATGAAAATATTGTGAAGGACTACCAATATTGCAATAAAACAAGACATAGTATTCGCCTTTTTAAAAAGACTGGTCATGTTCAGTAAGTATGTAACAGTAATTCCTATTACATGAAGGCAGAAGTCAATGGTGTTTCTTATCCTGTATAGGATACTACAGAATAAAGCCTTAATCTATGTCCACAAACAAATTAAAAATGTCTTATTAAATAGCCTCCTTCTTTGCAATTTATGTCATAGGTTCAAAAAAACTCAGTGTTCTTTTCAAACATGAATGCTTTTCATTTGCAATCGAATACTGAAAACTCAGTTTTAATGACAAACATGTGCCATTAAAACAAGGAATTGGAAGTTTGAACATGCAAATGAAGTTTTTAGAAAGGTATTTCACACGGTAGACACTGACAATGCAAACATCGTTACCTGTTCATAGTTTTCATTGGCTGTTTCCCTGAAGCAGACAAGTAGGTTATGACATCCTTTTTTCAAGCTCTCCCAAGTCAAGATGCAGTTTTGAAAATTGAAAATGAAAATTCCTTTTTATACCCATGTCACTTTTGACCTCTGGAAGATGCCGCCCTTTTAAAGCTTACCATGCAAAGACTCTGAATCAATACAATTTCCATGCCTGGGTACTGGATTGCTTGGTTACATGAAGGGAAACTACACAGTGCAGGGAATGGAACTGACTTCTCTGACTCTATCAGTGTTGCGGCAATGGTTCACTAAGAGCATGCCCTTCTCATGAAGTTCTGCATTGATGATGACAATTGATTTCTTTGCTTACGTTCCTGGTAGCACACTTTACAGCAAACCCAACCTCAGAGGCACTTGGAACTCTCGGTTATAGTACATCTTTGAAAAGGATTATATTCATCGGTGTTTTCCCTGCGTGGATGAGGGCTTCAGGTTCCCTGGAACTTGAGTTACAGACAGCTGTGAGCTGCCCTGTGAATGATAGGAATCAGATCCAAGTTCTCTGAAAGAACAACCAGTGCTCCTAACTGCTAAGCTATATCTCCAAAATAAATAAATAAATAAATAAATAAATAATCAATCAATCTAAAAGTAAAAAAGAAAAAAATTATATTCAATTACCTAACTCAAGGGATATTTTATCTCTTTACACATTTGAAGATTTAAAGCTACATTGAAGTGTATTGCTAGCATTTTAGCTGTGTTTTAGTAAATAATCTATAAGCATTACAAATTAGAGATAATGAGGCACACATTCATTTTCATTTCAACTTGGGCTAATGTCCTTTTATAATCAATTATAGTGAAGATTAACATGTAATCTGTATTCTGGACCTCAAATTTTACATGCTAACAAGTACTTTGAGTGAATACACTGCCCATGACCTTGTCAAATACTTTGTTCTATTTTCAATTTCTAAGCAATAAAACAGACTGAGGATATCTCGAAATACATTTTTAAGATGAAGACATTTAGCAGTGTCAAGAGCTATTCGAACTATTAATCTTTCCCAATCTAGTGTAAGAAAGAAACTCTCAGTGGAATAAGTTTAAATCCTGAATCCAGGGTCCTGAGTTCAAGTCTTGACTCATCCACTTCCTCCCTAGATCATGTTGGTCATTGAGTTACATATTTCTCATTATCTATTTTGACAGTTATTAATAATATATTTTACTTCAAATGGTATAGAGAGCATCTAGTAAAGAAACTCAGATTGTTTCCCAGTAATAAGCTGATGATGATCAGAAGGAACAAAGACTTTCTGTTGTCTAGAATTCTGAACCTACCTGACTACTTATAAATATCCAGAATAGTTGAACCTATTGCAACACTATAAACAAGCCCAAATCACTTTACATCAGTATCCTGATGCTAAAAGAATAAGCTGGGTTGCTCTCTAGAGTCCCATAAGTCCCCAATTCAAAGTTATTACATTTACTTTGCCCAAGCAAGGTCCAAAAGAATAGCATCTTCAACCAAGCACTAAGTTTTCCTTTTTAACGTGTCCTCTGTAATACTATATCTAGACTAATTTATTAGGGATTGCAGGCAAACATAGAGTGCTCAACCATATAAATACAATATAATTATTAATAGGAAGCATGGCATTAAATAATAATAATGTACAGGTATTTCTCAAACATGGTGATCTAGGCCTGGCCCTCATGTCATCCTCCAGACTGTACTTTCCAGCGTGTTCTCTACTTCACAGATGGTGTGCCTAATTTCCAATAAGTCCGGTTCCCACCTCAATGTTATTGTTAAAATTTTTCTTAGTTTCTAAGTAGAACTATTTCATGAAATCCCTAATACCTAAAGAGAAATAAAAATCAATTCATATACTTCACTAATTCTTAAATGGTCTAAAGGCAGATATGAAAATGGACTCATGTTGAAACTCAGCCTATCTTCAAAATAAATCAAGTTATTGGATTGAGGTTGGGGACCTCAATCAGAAGAGTTAGGGGGAGGATTGAAGGACCTGAAGGGGATGGCAACCCCATAGGAAGACCAACAGTGTCAACTAACCTGGACCTCTGGGAGCTCCCAGAGACTGAGCCACCGACCAAAGAGCATACAGAGCAGGTCTGAGGTCCCTGACACATGGACTGCCATGCCTTGCCTTAGTGGAAGAGGATGTGTCTAATCCTGAAGAGACTTGATGCCCGGCGGAGGGTGGATACCCTCTCAGAGCAAAGGAGAAGGGGATGGGGGAAAGACCTGTGAGGGGGGACCAAGAGGGAGAGCAACATTGGAGATGAAGATAAATAAAATCATTGATCAATAATTTTTAAAAATCAAGTCCTAACAAGGGCAATATAATTGTAAGTAAGCTTACTGATATCCACTCATCACAACTTGCATACCCAATGTAACCCTAAAGACAAAATAAAAGTCATTGTCAAATGAGTGACATAACCTGGGAATAAAAATCAGCTTTCGCCTCCACAGAGAAAGCCTGTGGAGACAGCTATCTACCACATCTGCAAAAACTGTACTACGAGAGATGCCATTAACACAGGAGACTGGGTCTAGTCCCTTCTAAGGACATGCATTCAATCATATGATTGGGTGATTTATTTTGAATATAAAAATGAATAGCTTAGACGTAGTCCTCACATTCACGAGTAACAAGTAAAATTTCATAGCAAAAAAAAAACAAAAACAAAAACAAAAACAAAAACAAAAACAAAAAAAACCCAAAACTCTTAACAATAGACTGGAAGCTAAGTCAGCTGTGAGCATTGAAGAAAAGAAGGAAGACACACACCATAATCCCCATAATCCCCAAAAGGATCGATTGGGGCTCTAAGCCATAGTGGCATAGAATTTCATGTTGTTTTTTATTAACTTACATTCTATAAATATAGCTATATATGTGTGTGTGTGTATATATATGTTTATATGCCCCAATATTTATATCATATATTTAATATATACACACAAATATATATTTCATATACACCCATATATGAAAATTAAAAAATTAACAAATACATTAAAATTGTATTTATTGGAAGAAAAAGTAAAATGAAAAACTTTCATATTACTTGAATAAATAAGGCAATATTGGTATGTAAGTAATAAAACTGTGTATGATTTTGACTGATATCATTGTAGACTGATATAAGACAGCTGAACTCAAATGGGAGTTTATTTTTAAAACACATAAGCATTGCAATCTGAGGGCCTATGAGGGTTTATATCGATGGTTGGTGTGACAGGACCTAGACACACCTGGGAAGGGGAAATGCCATCTCAGAGAAGTGACATTTTTAGGAAGTCTTACTCTTCGGGAAACCTCATGCCATAAATATTTGCATATCTGACTTCTCAGGCCCTGACCAAGTGAGACGCATAGGTGACCATAGGAACATACACATACAAATTAAAGACACGTTCAGAGAATCATGGTCCTGTGTCTGTGATACTCCAGAAAACCATGGCAAAAGAAAATGCATTACACACAGAAAAGGGCCATTCATGACATTGCTTTTATAGACCAGATACATGTTGATGCAATTTAGGGAATCCTAGTACGTGGGTCATTTATCCAGGTGACAAGCATCAGCTTGACCACTGTAACTTACGTGCGATGGACCATGGGACTGTGACACTCATGCAACTGGCACTCTGGCACATTCTTCTTTTCCAACTTCATATAATATGTTTTCAAGCCAGAAGACTAGAGATATCTGAAGATAAACATCACTAATTAGAGACAAGTTTCAGAGTAGTAATTGGCCCTTTTCCCAATAGTGCCCTGTAGATAGATGATGCTAATATTGGGAAATAACTCTGACATCACCCAGAAGGCTCTCTCTGATCAAGGAGGCTTTGCTCTATGAAATAACATTCAAAAGTGTCCCCTGAGCAAAGAGGTCTATTCCATATCCAAATCCCAAGATAGCAAAACCAGAAACCTTCAGGTTCCCCCCGCCAGATCAACCTCCATGTTACTCTGCCTTGCCCAGATTCCAAGACATTACACAATATACATATGGGAAGTTAGCATGCACTAGATCAGCAGTTCTTTCCTATATACTATTAGGAAAAATTCAAAATGGTGACTCATCTAGATTCTTAAATTTAGTTTATGAGCTGCTTACAACTCAACTATTTAAAGAGCATTTAACTGGTGCAACTGTAAGCCAGACAATGCTTCATGTTGGGGAAATAATATTTGAAAGCAAAGAAAACCTTCTCACCAAAACCAACGCCTTCACTTTTTTGATAGTTTTGGTTCAAGAGACAGATCAACAAATGTTAGCACAAACACATTAAGTGGAGCAGTGGAAGTCCTCGTGATGTACGCACACTGCTGTGGGACTCTACTGTTCTGGTAGAGAAAGAACTTCCTAGGTTGGTGGTTTTAGTTCATGTCTTAAAGCTTATGTCAGAAATGAACTAGTCACTGAAACTAGAAACAAGGCTACAGTGAGATTATAGAAAGTAAGGCATACGTGGTTCAAAATGAAATGATATTAGATCCACTGGCAGATGGCACATTACACAACACTTATAAACTACTTTACGCATTTCCCTCTGCACAGGAAAAGCCACGAGAGGACACAGACTTCACCAGATTTGTATTTGAGTGAGATCACTCTGCTCTCATGCAGCACCCAGGTTAGGGGTGCACAAAAGTGGAGAATTTGCAGCAAACCACACAGGGACCACTTGCTCTCTCCCAGATAGGTTTTTCCTTTCGGCTTAATTATGAAATCAAGTTTCATATAACACAGAGGTTCTTGTTATTAGGCAGCCAGACATCAGAGATGGGGCATCTCTTTTGTAAGTAACCCGATGCTTCCAAGTGGCCTGAGAGAGTGCGCATGCGCTGGGCAGTCCTCCTACACCCTCCTGGACAGACGTGGCACGAGTTACAGAACGTCTGTCTCTGTTTTAGGGTTCACCTCTTCACCTCCAAAATAGTATTTTAGACAACAACAACAAATAGCGTGTTCTACTGATGTATGTCTTTTTAAACTCCAACTTTGAAAACTTCCAGGGAGCAAGCATCTAAGAATTGCTATGAGCTCACATAGGTTATATATGAGGATGAAAACCCGCTCTAGCCAGGAACTTTTCCCTCCATTGGCTAATTCTTCACTTGATGTTACTTCTCTGCTTTATCTCTTCTTCTTCCTTTAATGTTTGCTTTTGCTTGTTTTGTTTGTTTGTGCTTGAGACAGGGTTTCTCCCTGGTGTATTCCTGACTGACCTAAAACTAGTTCTATAGGGCAGGCTGGTCTTGAACTCAGAGATCCACCTGCCTCTGCTTCTCAAGTCTTGGGTATAAAGGTTCATGCCACCATCACTGCCTGGCACTTGGGTACTTCGAAAGCAAAGTATTTCAGAAAAAATCCTGTTATTACCTACCCTTGTCCCAGCTCCTGTGGAATTGCCTACCATCAAGCTAGATTTAAAAACTGGCACTGACTTCCCATCATTGTGAAGGTAATATTGTCATAGATACTACAATGTCAGAAATCATGTTAAATATCTGTGGGGAAATTAAACATGATTTCAATTCCAGCTCTTCAGATTTGTTTCTCCCTGATATTACACAAAACTATTATTAATATGCTATGGAACGAGACATCTCCAGGATACTTAGCAAAAGGCCTTAAAGGGGTAATCCTTCTGAAACCCTTCTTGTAATAGCAGAGTATTTGCTGTATGAAACCACTGAAATTCATAAGCACTACTTGGGAGCAGCAGAGCGACGATTACAGCCTTTCCCTCCAAAGTACCTTAGGCTTTAGATGATCACCAAAGAGTCTTAGGTTTTAAACTTCCTGCCAACAATGTGCCTTTTAGTTGCCTTGGACTGAGGACAAATTGTATTATAATGTATGTTGACAGTTTAATAACACAGGTTACCATCCGTGGTGTACTTTATGATGTAATACATCCCAGTGGGTGTCTCTGGAGAACCAGGCTATGATTTCCAAGGCACAGCAAAGTCAATAAACTAAAACGGTCTGAGTAAGATTTCTGCCTTCTGTATACTTTGGACCTGTTCCTAAAAAGTAAATGGGTGTTACCCTTCAAAAATATTTTCCTGGCATGACTTTTTCTGTTTTTCTTCTCATGCTATGGGTTGTAAGAGTAAAATGGTACAATTCTCATTAAATTGTATGTTAAAAATGTAAAAAGTCTTTCTTGATACAGTAAATGGGTATTTTTTTTTCAGGTTTCAGAGGTAAAGTTTCTTTTCTATAAAAAGCTGCAATTGTGGTTTTTCAGAAAGCTCGTTAAATATTTAGATCTTTTAGAGTTCAAGTGGTTTCTGTGGAGTATAAAACACATTTATACTAATTATTTCTAATGTTTTGACCATTGTATAAATACATGTTGGATTAAGTAGCTAACAGCATAAAACAAAGTAACAAGTCTTAGGAAAAGAATTCGTGTAATTACTGTTGGATTGTCAATGAAAACCAAATAGCAGTGCACTGTATCTTTAAGGCACCCTAAGACATCATTATTAAATGAACTGAATCTATACACACAGAGCACCTTAAGTGATCCTGTTTCTGGTTGTTTGCATCTATATGGCCATAAACAAAATAACAAATTCTAGTTCTCAAGCATAATAAAACCAGTAGGATTCTAGGGTGAACAACTGTCTGGAACTTTAATGGTTTATAGAAAGAAAAACATGCTACAATATCCTAAAGGAAACAGTCTTCCCATTGAGTTTATAAAAAGACTCAGTAATTTTATTATCTCTCTATAAAGTAAAATAGGGTGTAGAGGAAATGTTCAAAAAAATCATCCCATTTCAAAAGTACTAGCTTCCCCCCCTCAAATTATTTATTTTTATTGTAAGCACATTGGTGTTTTGTCTGCACATATGTCTGTATGAGGGCACAGATCCCCTAGTGATGGAGTTACAGACAGTTGTGAACTGATATGTGGGGACTGGGAATTGAAACCTGATCCTCTGAAAGAGCAGCCAGTACTCTCAAACACTGAGCAATCTTCCAGCCCCCAGGTAAAGTTCTCCTTCTCTTCAAAAAAGAAAAGAAAAGAAAACCCTACAAAAACTCATAAGGCAATTATTTTGTCCTAAAAGTAACCATAATTTTATTAAATACTCTCTATGTTGCAGGCATTATATTAAAATATTTTACACCAGAAGCTCAGAATACCCAAGATACAATTTGCAAAACACATGAAATTCAAGAAGAAGGAAGACCAAAGTGTGTATACTTTGATCCTTCTTAGAAGGGAGAACAAAATATCCGTGGAAGGAGTTACAGAGACAAAGTTTGGAGCAGAGACTGAAGAAATGACCATCCAGAGACTGCCCCATTTGGGGATCCATCCCATAAATAACCACTAAACCCAGACACTATTGTGGATGCCAACAAGAGCTTGCTGACAGGAGCCTGATATAGCTGTCTCCTGAGAGGTTCTGCCAGTGTCTGACAAACACAGAAGTGGATGCTCACAGCCATCCATTGGACAGAGCACAGGGTTCCCAATGAAGGAGCTAGAGAACAATATGAACTAACCAGTACCCCCAGAGCTCCCTGGGACTAAACCACCAACCATGGAAAACACATGGTGTGACTCATGGCTCTAGCTGCATATATAGCAGAGAGGATGGCCTAGTCGGTCATCAATGGGAGAAGAGGCCCTTGGTTCTGTGAAGGTTCTATGCCCCAGTATAGGGGACTGCCAGGGCCAGGAAGTGGGAGTGGTTGGGTTGGTGAACAGGGGGATGGGGGAGGGAACAAAAGGTTTTTGGAGGAGAAATCAGGAAAGGGAATAACATTTGAAATGTAAATAAAGAAAATATCTAATAAATTTTTTACATAGATTCTCAAGTGAGAATCCTGTCAAATTTCCTTTGAAATAGTTGTGCAAATAACCATAGATCTGGGATCCTCTCAATCTTTGTGAAGAAGCTTCCTTTTTGCCGTACAGGGCAGTTAATGAAGTGATGTGCTATTGGCCATAGCATAGAGAATAAAAGACTGAGTGCCTAGCCCTAAACAGAGCATCTTTACGAATCCCAATGCCACCAATGCTCAAGGAACTGCAGAAGAGGTCGAAAGAACATAAGAACCAGGGGATGGGAGGAGTCCTGTGAAATTTTGTCATTTTTGACATGACATACCAGTTGTACTCATGAACTCACAGCATTGGTGGTTACCTGCACAAGAGCAAGCCAGACAAATATCCTGACATCAGTGGGATAGATGATCTCTAGGCCACACAGCACTCTGAGGAACTGTTGGCAATGGACAGTTAGTTGCCTGGAGGGAAAATCATTCTGGGTAAAGAAAGACTTCCAACAGAAGAGGATCAAGAAAGCTGTCTATGTCCTTGAGATCATAAGCTAGGAAGTCTGGCAAAGACCTAGAGGAACAAGTCCTCTACCACAGGCATCCAAGTGAGGCAGTCTCTCCCACTTGCAGACCATTGATTTTGACTTTAAGAACCCGTTTTTTGTTACTTCATTGAAAATTACTACAAATTAATGTGAGGAAACTATATGAATTTAAATTTTTTTAATTTAAAAATATATATACTTCTGTGTAAGAGCTATAATATGCACTTATTTAAAATTAATGTATGGGCGCTCACTCTGAATGGAACCATATCCTCACTTCCCAACCACTCAGCCTCGCTGCTCTGTAACTCCTGTGATGCTGTGCTCACCTCACGTTTACCGCCATTGCTGTGCTCTCTAGCAATATGGCAGAGCCAGACTGTCTTCATTTTCACAGCAAGTGTACATACCATGAAGGCTACCACGGTTTGCTGGAGATCCCTGAAAGCTGAGCATTCGTGATGTACAAACTGAAAGGGTGTCTTGAATATGAGGCTCTAACTACTTGGAAAAACCAAAGTCATTGCCCTTGAATTCTGGCCCACATTGATGTCTCTCATTCCAATGTCGTTGTTGCTTTTTCTAATTTTTTTTTTTTTTTTTGGCCCACAGTTCATGTGTGTTCCTCCTCCCAAGGGCTCCACCAACCAGGCCTAGTTGGAAGAGCTCCCAGTCAGAGAGCAAAGGTCTGAGGATTATTGAAGTGGTTTTCTTTTTAATCACTTATAAAAACAGAGGCACAGCCAATCACCAGCCATGTAATTTTCTCCAAATCACTGGGTCTCTAAATTCCCTGAAGAAAGCCAGAGTCAGCTCTTTCCCAACAATGTGGTATTTTGAGCTTTCTCTCAGGCTTTGGAGAACCTTTGAGCCTTGGAGAGAAGAGGAAGACAGAAAATATTGTTTGAACACATTAATAAAGCAGACAACATAACGACACTGTTATGCTTGGGAACAGCACATGGCTGTATGTCGCTACTCTGCTCTTGCTCTATTTCCTGGTTGATGAAGCTCAGCTCAATCTCCATTCCCTTCTCCCATCACCCTCTGATTTTTCCTTCCACAGGGTTTGCAATCAGAAAGTGTTGCATGAAGTCTAAATTAGGAACAGAAGGGACTGAGATAAATCTGATTGCATTGGTCCATACTACAATTCAATTAACTAGCATTTGAATAAACACTCTCCAGGCACTCGCAAAGAGAGCAGAAAAGCTCTGCAGACGGTGAGGTCACCCTTTCTGATCATCAGAAACTGGGTATCATTCTGTCACACCCTTCAAAAACATTTTTTTTAAAAAAGGAAACCAGCAAGGGTTCATGTAACACAAATGATTGCTTTTTATTTTATTGTATGTTAGTAACTCTCGAAGATTTTAATCCAGTTGAAAATTTACATTCATACCCTTCCTAGCTTTCCTGCTCCTGCTTGAAGAAAGAAAGCAGTCTGCAAACCCAGACTTAATGTTTTACAGATTGATTCTCCTCTCTGAAACATCAGCAGATTTCATTCAGGGCAGGCTTGGAGCCAGCCACAGAGAAACCACTTGGACCCCAAGATGTGGAAGCTTACTCTTTTCCTCTGAGGCTTACAATACTGGGAAAGTATTGAGCACACAGATAGACCCCGCAGGGCACACTGGGCTTTGCCTTTGTGCCTCACTGCAACGCTGTGGGTGGTAGCAACTTTGCTAAATCGATGTGTCTTGGGGGTCTACACACGTCCCTACTTACTTCTCAGTGTTTCTTAGCGTCTTCCCCTTTCCGTTATTCTGTCTCCATGTTCTAAGTCTCCATCTGCCTTCCCCCAAATCTTTCCCCAAATTTGGACTAGAAGCAGTTTCCGAAACCCATTTTTTGCTGCCTTCTAAATGAAGTCTCTGATGTGTAGCATGTGTCGTTTCAGATCATCCAGAAGGTATCCTGAAGATAGCCTGAGACATTTTTAATCCAAATGCATATTTATACTAGATGTAGAGTGTTTAGAATCAGTTCTACAACTTTACCAATATACAAACTCCAGCTCAAAAGTAAGGATTCAAAATGTCATCTGCAACACTCACAGTCCTTAACAACATTGAAGGAATGTTGCATGTATAATTCAAAGCCATGTATTTGACCTTGATATAGTGAAAGACATGGAATCAATATTCTAACCTTTCCTATTCACCGAGACATGATTCCTGCTCAATAAAAAAAAAGTTGATGCACTTCTTAATGAGAGAGCTAAAATGGTCCATCAGGAACTCTATGTCCATTCCAACAGTTTTTATCTTTGATATTTTATTTGTATCTGTATTCTCTAGAGACCCAGGAAACAACAAAATTCCAGAAAGCAAGAGCAGTATCACACACACACAATGTTTCCTAATAGGTAATTTAAATGAATTGATACTGTCTTCTGAATGAGATGAAATGCACACTCATCTATCCAAGCCTTAGCTCACAGTTGAGTGATTTCTAAGTAAAATACAATCTTTAATGGAAATAAAAGCTACTAGTCGTTATATAGCTGATGTTAGTCAACTGAATAGTGAGGGCCAGAATGTGAGGCTGTGATGATGTCTTTGCTCACAGTGGCTATGAAAAAAATAAGAAACTGATTGAATCACAATCACAAGAGCCATTGGGAAGTCCTAAATATATAATTGGCAGGGTTCCTGTAAGTTAAAAGTGCTAATCTCTGGTACATGTCAGCTCTGGCTTGGCTTGGCTTGTTAGGTAAACAAAATGTGTCTTGCCTGTCATTGCCATAAAATATTAATGCACTGGAAGTCTCTAAACCATGCTAAGCATAAGGCCTATTATCACACTTAAGAGCAAAGCAATCTAATAAATCGCTGGCTGTATAAAAACTAAGTCAGCTGGCAGAGACAGTAATCTCCCCAAGGGATAGTAAGAGCCTCATCTTCCACTACAGCAGCTGCAGTTGCAGAGAAATGATGCTTCTCCTGTTCAGTGAAAATGTATTTGTGCTGAATTCTGTTATTTAAACTCTAATGGAATCATTAGGATTGTCCACGCATTATGAGGAATAGAAGATTAACTAAGAAAACCATCTACAGTGCTGTCCTGCAGCCGGCAGAGTATTTTCATTAGGTATATTTTTTTAATGAGCTAAATATGATAGGAAATCAAGCTGCTTATTTCAAATACATTCTCTGAAAGAGCTTGAATGCTGCCTCATGCATTAATCACCACCCATAAATGTTGAGCACCGGGCTCATATGCCTAATTGAAAGGAATTCATTTGTTCGGCTTTAGCATGAGGTATGCCTCCAGGCAATATATGAATGCAAATGCTATATTGCTGCTATATATTTTAGAAACAGCCAACAACCATAAATTCATTGGTTGGGCAGCTATATTATGCAGTATCTAAAAACTGTAAGACTAAGACATATCCTTTCCTACCCCTAAAATACACGGAATTAATTAAATCAGTATTCTTCCAATAATAGAGAAAAGAAGGACAGATACACTTTTCAAAACACAAGTAGTCAGGTGGCATAGGGCATATCTTTAACCTCAACATTCAGAAAGCAGAAGCAGGAAAATCTCTGTGAGTTTTAGGCAGTCTAGTTCAGATAGAGAGTTTCAGACCAGCCAAAACTACATAGTAAGACCATGTCTCAAAAAAAAGAAAAGTAATTACTTAAACTTATTATCATGATAATTTAGTAACATAAATACTTGTCAAAAGTGAAGCAATGGCTAACTTCCTTGCAATCAACTAGCTATTGAGCCCTAGGAAACTAACATTGAATTGCATTCTTTTCTGCAGAAATCTGCAAAGCATTTAGGATACTTACTGAGACTGTTATCCAAAGATAATAGTCTAAGGCAATAATTAATTAAGTAGTGTGTGTGTGTGTGTCCCTTCCATAGAACACCCAGTAACAAAATGCTGAAAATCTAGATATGTGAAATATGGAATTTAAAAACCTTAATTGGAAGTAATATTAGACAATGAAAGTATAGTAAAATCAAAATGAGGATAAAGACCTCTTTTTGATGGATTGTGAATTACAGGCTTGAAATTTACTAACATCTCACATAAACACACACATGCATGCACACACATACACAGCACAATATATTTGTACACACAAACAAATAAGGTAGTCTTAGTTAAGGAACACATTCCTTTATGATGATAACATTGTCCATAAGGCCACATACTTTCTCTCTGTTAACAGTAACTTTAGTATCATAAAGCTAAACAAAGTTATCATTATAAATGAATGTGCATTCTTAGGAGAACTGAATCATAGAGACTTCCATCCTGTAAAATGAGGTCTGAAAGTCACATTTGTACAATGACAGTGGTTTACATCTCTGAGTTCCTCTCATTCCACCTGCTCAGTGAACAGGTATGCATTGAAGTTCTATTCAGCATAGCATGAATCGTTACAAAAGCCATTAAAATTCCGCATCTGTCCTCAATCTCTCCACACATTTTTAAGAAATGAGAAAACATAAAGTAATGTACTCACCGTGGTGATAGAGATGACCTGTGCAGTGCTGTGTGTGCTGTAAAAGATGCATTTCTTACATTTCTAAAATCTAATCTCATCTCAATCCCCAAATTCCGTTTGCCATTGATAACAGGAAAGGCACCATTGGTGATATGAGTTCCCCTCGTTCCCATATTCTTGGTCCCAGATAATGAACAGAGTACCTTGAACTTCAGTAGATGGTTCTCTCTTGACTTAGAGTTCATTCCATCACACTCTACCAATAAAGCCTTGTCAGACAAGTCCGTCGTTCATCCTTCCTTCTGACCTCTCTTGAGGCTTCCAGGGGCTCAATTAAATTGTCTTGGATTCTTTAGATCAATATTGATAGATTCTGTAAGTCTGTGTGATTGCATGCAAAGCAAATAAGAAAGTCATGGAAGTAGCTGCTTCATGGAACAGCAATTGTACCTACAACTAGATTTAAAAAGAGCACTGTCCCCAAGATGATAATGAGGAGACCAAGGGATAGGAAGAATAAAAGAATATGAGGACTACAAAAGTCAACAATACATAAAATTTTATAGTGAAAAAATTATCAAACAATGGCCAGAGGTTTTAGGATAGGTAACAATTTAAATTTGTCAGAACTAAAGAAAAAGATTTAAGAACTTAGATGAAAATAATGCATGATTACATACTAGACATATAAGAAGAACTCCATAGTGAGACATGTTAGCATGCAAGAACACTGAAAATAAAAGTGAAAATTCCCTGAGGGCTCAAAGAAGAAAATCTAATCATACAAGGGTCAAAATCACGTTGACAGTAAACTTTTCAAATATAATATTCTATTTAAGAAGACTATGGACCTTCATTTTATTGTTGAAAGAAAACCACATTAAACCAGAATTCTTTTTGTGTCTAAACATTTTATTTAACTCTGTCTATGAAATGTAAACCCTGTCAGGCACATAGGGCTTCAAAAAACTTTTCAGTCAAAACCTGCCGCCTTGACATGTTCTCCAACAACTGTAGCACTTTTTAGGAAGACACATGCATTGCAAACACATGAGAACAAAGGACAAGTAAATATCTTAGGAAATATTTCATTTGCTTAAAAAAAAAGCAAAAAGAAAAAAAAAACAAATGAAAAGAAGAAATCTAAAAAGGAGTTAGTATTTACAGCAAATTAGAATTAAATCTCAGAATCCTAAATAGGAATGAATTGACTTATTCAACTAGAAATTATAGATAATGCTCTACTTAAAGTCACCAGAAAAGCTAAGCTTTCGCATAAATTTTCATAAAGAACAAGTACTTCTCAAACCAGCACAAGAAATTTCACTATATTCAGTAGACACACACACACACACACACACACGAGAAACCAAGAACTCTACATTTCAAGAGCACAATGTCAGTAGTAAATTTCGACCTAATGAAAGGAAATGTTACAATAATCAAGATCATTTATCAAAAGTCTCTCTGATAGGTTGTTTTTAAAGATCCATAAGTATTAAGATCAAAACACATAAGGGGGGGGGGTGGGCTATACTAGACAAAGTCAAAAGAATCTGGAAGCAGACCAACAACTAGAAGTTAAAAATGATCATGATTAAAGAAATAAACATACCCTATATTATTGTGTATAATTTCTATGAATTTATGGATCTAATGTCATGGAAGATCATATATAGTTACTGGCAGAACTACAAAAAAATAGATCAAGCAAAAATGATAGTCAGGGGTTACTGACAGCTACTAGTAAACCAAACAGATTCGACAAGACAAATGTGCTTCTCATAGATTATGAAAAAAGGCACAAATAAATTTTGTATCAGATTACATATTTTCTTCATCAAAATTATAAAATTTAGCAACTCAAACTGATACAAAATCACAATGTCTCAATAATATCTAAGAGTCAGCTAGACATGGTGGTGGTGGTGGTGGTAGTGGTGGTGGGGTGTGTGTGTATATTCCCAGCACTCAGAAGGTTGAGGTTGGTAGATCATGAGTTCAAGGTCAATCTTGGTTTTAAAGAAAGACCCTGTCTCAGAAAAAATATTCTTAGCATCAGTGTCAATAAATTTCATCTACAAATCAATAAAAATTGAAGATCAATAATAGTTACTAACAAAATACTCCCTGTAAGAAAATACTTCTCAATAGCCTTAGGGTCCTTTATGAAATGGAATTTAGAAGGGAAATGATACAAGTCTAAAAGTACAGAGAAACAGTTCTGTATGTTCAATACTTGATCACAGAGCAGGATACTTATATGCAGGATTCTTATATGCTACAATAGAAATATAGTTCATGATATTCCACATGGCTAAAGTGAGACCAAGACCTGAGACTAGACAGGAACCAGAATATTTAATACAGAAATTCCTACCAGAGTTAACTAAAAGCAACTGCTCAAAGATAATTAGCAATTTAGAGGAGGATTTTAAGCCTAGAGGGGAAATAGACCTATCTCTGAATTAACAGAAGGGACTCCTACAAAGAATAAATCTATTTAGCACAGATCAGCTCTACTCCCTTGGTTCTCAAAGTGTCTGAACTCTCTGTTGTTACTATTTTTTATGACTTTTTTTTATTATTAGCTGCATATGTATCAGAAGATGACCTAGTCGGCCATCAGTGGAAAGAAAGGCCCATTGGTCTTGCAAACTTTATATGCCTCAGTACAGAAGAACGCCAGGGCAAAGAAGTGTTGTTACTATTTTTAAAAATCAGATTTGGGAAGTGGGAGTTGATTGTTGTAATAGCTTGTGATCAAGTATGCAGAAAAGTGATTTCTATATTAATGTATGAATATTAATATATGATATATAATTGATGAATTAATATATATCTATAAATGAAAATTAATGTGTGAAAATTATTATGGGATTCCATATTAATATATGAAAATATAAATATGTTTATATATGTGTTCAAGTTTTGTTAGTAGGCAGAGTTGATAATGTAATTACCCACAGATCTACTCCATTCCTGAATTACTCTTCTATGTTACAAAAAGAAAGTTCTAAAGACAGAGCACCTTTAAAAAAGAGTTAATGTATTCATTAATACAATCATATATTGATTACTTAACCTCCACCCTTTCTATAATCTTCTTCCTACCTCTATTACCCCTCCTGTAAGTTCTTTTCTTACAGGCATGTCTCTTTTTTTATACCCATTGAGTTTAACCAGGATCATATGTGTAACTATACATTGTAACCTGGTTGTCTTTTCAGTGAGTATACAACTAAAGATGAAGACTACTCTCCCCTACAATTTACCAATGGGCAATTGTTCAATAGGAAGGCGTATGCCCTATAGTATGCCCTATACTGCATCATCTGCAGTAGCTATAGTGTCATGGCTGCATTATCTCTTCTTAACTTTCAGCTTCTGCATTCTTTCCCCTCCCTCTTCTACAATGATTTTGATCTTTAGATAGTGGTATAAATGACCTATTTAGAACTCAGCAACCGACTCTCATTTATTATCAGCATTTTAAACAGCCAATGCATCTCGGCATCCATCACTGTTTACTACAAAGGAAAGCTTCTCTGGTTAAGACTGGGGATTGCATTTGTCTGTTTCATGGGCAAAGGGATCAGGTCCTCAGATGACAACCATCTTTTTCATTGTATCAGTAATATTAGAAACTATTTGTCACAATACAAATTATGAATTGTTATTCCTATTATCAGTATTGACAACTCATTAGAAAAATGATGAAGGAGATAAAGGCTTTCAACATCAAGTAATTTTTATGGCAAGTCCTCACTGGTATAAGAGTGAGTGTCTAGAACAAAGTATCCTTCCCTGGAACATGGAAAAGAAAGTGCAGTATAATGACTGTAGATCGGTTATGTCCTTTTACCTGTATCTTTATTTAGTCACTTAGATTATAATATGTGTCATGATAAAGAGCCTGACTAGGATCAGTCTAAACAATACAGAGCCCATCTCCATCACATCACAAGCAAGAAACAATTGGCAGCCAGCCCCATGTCTATACACTGTTGACCTTCCAGCCACCTCTCCAGCTCCATGAAAGCATTATTTTGATGGCTACAAACTAAAACCAACTGGGACGAGAAAAACCACAAGTGATAACTGCCTGGATCAGGTTGGCCTGTGAGTGTGTCTGTGGAACATTGTCTTAATTTCTGGTTTATGTAAGTCCTGCATTGTAGGAGGACTCAGCTCAATGTGGGTGGTACCATGCCTAGGCAAGTAAGCGTGGGCTATAAAACAAAATAGCTGAACATGAGCCACAGAGAAAACAAGAAAGCACTAAGCACCATTTCTCTATGGCTTCTGCTTCAAGTTTCTGCCTTGAGTTCCTGTCTTGGATAGTGGACAATATCCAATGATTCATCCTCAGTCATGGACCTATAATTCCAATTAACCCTCCCTGCTGACCAATTTACTTTTGATCATGGTGTTTATGACAGAAAAGTGAACTAAAACAGAGGTCAATGACCTTTTGCTCTGTAGCAAAATTTTGTTCCAGTCACCATTGCTCAAAAGACATTTAAACACACACACACACACACACACACACACACACACACACACACACACCTATTGCATGATTAAAATCTGTGTGTTGCTGAACAAAACTCCCTTAAATATTTTACTATTTCAACTTGGACATAAAAGCAAAGGACTTTGTGGGAGGCATGGCAGCACAAACTTAGAATCCCAGAAATAATTAGAGTGAGGAAGGAAGACTGTCTCAAGTTCAAGGCTAGCCTGAGCTACAGTGTAAGATCTGAACTCAAAAAAAAAAAAATAGAATTTCCATAACCTTAAAAGTCTTACATTAATTCAAACCTGCTAAATCATTCTCTACATAAACGTCTAATAAGCTATTATACAAAGAAAGGTATCTTTTAATTTTTTTATCTTAAAAACGTAATTCTTTTGGCAAGATTGGCTGCAACTGAGAATAAGTTTTCCAACGAAGTAGCGAAAAATGTTGAGGCCATTAAAATAAAACCATACAAAACAGTGGGAAATTTCCACTGTGTGAGGAGAAAAAATGCTACCCCTATCCCCAGAGGCTGCAGCTGAAAGCTGAATGGGTCTTTTCAATCTCCAGCCATTATGATTCTCTGAAATGATTCTGAGGAGAGATGAAAAGAGTGGGTTTTCTTCCCACATGGAGTTTCTATTAGTCCCTCGAGGAAATGGGGTTTCTGTAGAAAGTGTGAGTTCTCTAAGTGTTACTAAAATGACCTTGCTTAATTTCCTCCTGCACAGGATATCTAATAATAGCAACACCTAACAGCAGCAAAGCTACAAAGTTACACATGTTAGAACCATTTTCCTCTGCTTGGACAGCAGAATCCCTCAATGCCCTTGTCTTTTTCCAATACACCAACCTTCATAGTCTATGTCTGCTCATAAATACTTGATACTACATGTTCTCTTCACCCTGATACAAAGCTTCAAGTGTGAAGCTGGAGTGATTCAACTGGAAAAGGACCATGGCTGGCACCCTACCATGAGCAAAGCCACTGAACTGCAAATCTATCTTACACTGAATTACTCAACTAGACAGCACAGTGATAAGGTCTCGGCTGTTGAAGCATCGTGAGTGACTGGGGCTGCTACAACAATAAGCTTTCCCACAGCTAAGACAAAAGGGTAAAAGCATAAATGAAATTTCAAGGAAAGCATTGTTTTTAAAAAGCCGAAAAAAACAAAAACAAAAGCATAACAGAACCTCCTTTTGAATGAATGCCCCAGTTTCAAACCCTTCGATTGAGGAAGTAGGATTTTGTGAAAAGAAATGTGTTCCCTGGAGTAAGTTTACAAGAAGCAGGGTCGGCGATGGGGCCCGAGAGTCTGACTTTCCATTGCCAACTTGTACCTCATCCATAGTGTCATTAGCTGCCATTTATATAGTGAAAATTGAAGGTGGCTGGACTTGTGGAATGAATCAGCAATTCCCAATTAGAACAGCAAAATGAATTGTTGTCCTTAGGAAGCATTACAGAAAGCAAATGGAAAAGTGACTCACAGACTTTGTTCAGCACCAGTTATAGGAGGGGGAGTTTGTGTAGGGAGCCAAATTTCCAAAGTAAGGCATAATGGGCTTTGCCAGCAAAGCTGTTCACACCCCCACAGAGACCACAAAACCCTGCAGCTGTAATTTCAGAAACACGCATGTATATAAATCAAGCAATTGAACACCTAACTATCCATCCGAGGCTGTGTGCCTGGGCTTTTCGCAGGTGCCTGAGGCACTTGTGATATTTGGCTTTGGGAACAGGGTTCAGTTTAATTGACAGGATATTATCAAATTCAAGCTGACTTGGACAGACAAACCTCAACATATGACGGTGACATACAGCATCAGGTACCACCTGCGAGTGGTCCATGAGATTGCACAGCAAGGTTCTTGCAGCTGGCTGGATTTTAAAGCACAGGAGGAGACAAAATCCAAATGCTGACTGAATTCTAATTCGTGAAAGTATTTTTCCAGAGCATCAATGGAGCAACATCATTTTCACACATTATTGCTGTTTGCTGATGAGCAATGGGGGGGGGATGAATTGAGTATTATTTCATTTTATATGGAATTGCTTTCAGAGGGAATGAGAGGGCGCTTTGCGTCTATTATCCAGACAAGCACACAGAGCCACGGCTTTGTGTTCCAGCTGGCTGACATCCCAGCAGACATCCACAAAGCAACCAGCCAGCTGCCCAGAAAAGTGAGACTCGTGGTAACAGAAGATCAGCCCACAGGCTATGTACTTGGGCTCCAATTCTTCCAGGAGAGATCTATGCTAAGGGGACGTTAGCACAGAAGTAGTCACTGTAAATTCTCTTCTCTGCAGATTCTAAAAGTGGTATTTGTGCTGAATCAGTGATTTTCTCTCCAGATTCTGCTGCAATGCAACACAGTGAATTCAATTTAAATTGCTAATCACTTATTACCCACCAAGAAATTTACAGATTTGGGGTTTTACGCAAACATTGCCCGCGCATGCCCGCGCGACACACACACACACACACAAACACACATATAAGCCAAAGTCTCTATCTAACATTAAGATGCTCCACTGTCGGTGCCTCTCCTATTCCTTCCCTAAAGGCCATAAGGATAACAATGACAAACAATGAAATATTGATGGAGGTTCTAAGTAGACTATAAAAAATTCTACATCAGCAGTCGATGCATCTGGTTGAAATTCCACTCCTGAAAGCAAATAGAGTCAGAGGCCCTATGAAATTAAAAAGAGTGCGGTGTGGTGACTATAGTTAAAATCAATCTTATAATAAAGGGTCCCAGAAGAATGACTTTAAGGCAAAAGCCAGTAGTCAGCCAGAGCAAGAAAAAGAACACTCTGTGAGATTTTTACCCATAATCCTTTGTGCAAAGTCTCTTTGGCCTATTCAGGTCAAATTTCCAGTAAGTCTTGTTTTCATAAAATGATTATCAAAGAAACTCATTATATTTGCATGTAATACTAACCAAAAATAACATCTCAAAGTGACGGCAACAAAATTCAGCTCTTCTAATGACTTACAGATTCCTGGTGTTATTAAAAGCGTCAGTCAGAGGTCTGCCATACCTCTTTTGGCTTTGTTATCAAGAAAGCTGCAAATATACAGAGTGTTTATAGCCTTTTAAAGAACCATTAGACCATAAAAAGTAATCTACCTATAAAAACAGAGAGAGAATCTGAAATGAACAATGTCTAAACGACAGCCTGACCCCTGTGCCTAGAAGGAAAAGCTATGGGTATCTTTCCCGTTGAAGAAACACACTAATTCCCTGGTTAATTTATAGTTTTAAAAATAACTTGCCTCTAACATGAAATACAGAGAAGAATGCCAGCCATTGGTGGTACATTTTAAACTACATCTGTGTATTTTGGGGAGAGGAGTACTTTGAACCTGTGTCATCAAAATTACTATTTGTTAAGACTCTGCTCTTCTGTCTGGTTTTGATTTATTGAGACATCATCTTACTGTATAACCCAGGCCGGCCTCAAAGTCATAATTCTCTTGCTGTAGACTTCTAAATTCTGGAATTTCATTCAGGTGGGCACTAATCAATCCAACTTCTGTTACTTTCACCTATGATAAGAATATCATCAAAAGGAGGTTTTGTTGGTAAAATGATATAAAAATAATCATTATGGTTAAGTAACTCATAATAGTAATAGTACTAAAGTAAGAAAACCACATCTAATTTTATAATTGCAACACTATTGTAATTTTATTTACATTTTAAGTAACTCATAAATTATTTAATTATTTAATAAACTTGTTTAATAAATAGTTAAATTAATTTAAATTAATTTAAAATTGTTACATATTGCAAATTTATTTGACTCAAACTTGACTTACTTTTCAAAGCACATTAGTGTAAAAATCAAAGTTGCTCCTATAATAATATCACTATATTTAAATTAATATCAATAAAAGTATCCTCAAATCTGAGAAAAAACACAAGTAGTAGACTTATATTAAGTAATTTCTTAAATGTTTTGTGATAGGGAAACAGGTTTTTTAAAAAGTAATTCCCTAAAAGAAACATGATTATTTCAATTCTTCATTAAAGATTTATTTTACGATGTGTTTGTTTGTCTGTCTGTCTCTATATATCTGTGTGTGTGTTTGTGTGTGTGTGAGAGAGAGAGAGAGAGAGAGAGAGCGAGAGAGCATGTGCATATGTGTATATATGTATGCACATTTATATGGGTATCTGTGAAATCCAGAAAAGGGTACTAGGTCCCCCTGAATAGGACTTAAAGATGGTTGTGATGTGCCTGACCTGTTCTGGGACCCAATTTCAAATCCTTTACAAGATGAGTGAGCAGTCTAAGTGTCGAACCATCTCTCCAGTCCCATTTTAAACCTCTTAAAGAAAAAAGAGTTGATAACAAAATCTAATAATAATAATAGTGAAACAAAGGAAGCAAATCAATTATTTTAATTCTAATTTAGTTTATATTGTAAGACACTTATGAGCCCCCTCCATAGCAAGATCATTGTATTAAAAAATCACAACTGGATTTGACAATCTCTGCAGCTCATTGCACATGTAACACATTATACATAGTCAATGGACTCATGATAGATTTTTTTAAGGTACTATATGTTGAGTCTCAAGTAGCATCATGAAATACACCCTCATCAACAACCTGCCACTACAGAAGACCAATCCACCACTCTCACTTCCTCATTGACTTCTGGGCTTTCTACCAATCAGGGGTGCTTTAGACAGCATCTGAAACAAGATAAACAATTAAGGGACTTCTGCCATTATGATGCTTTCTGTAGTATCTAAATGTGAAAAAGAAATTCACTATTCACCAACTCGAGGAATTCATTTAACATTTATTAAACAATTATTTCTATTTATCTAGAGTTAATAAATCTAAAACACAACCAAAATATAAGCAAATGAGGAGATTCTATAGGTTCTTTAAGGGATCAAAAGCCACAGGGCATAGTAACAACGCAACTGTGTTCAGTTATGGGGAATCGTGGAATTTTAAAAAGCAAAAAGCACAATTGTACAAATGGAAATGAACAAATTATTGGTCTTTTATTGCTACTCAGGTGTCGCAGAGTAGGATCAAGGCATGTTCTAGAATGTTGTGATCCTGGTATCCAGCCCCATCATAAAACATGTTCATTTGAGGAATACATGATCCCTGCTCTTTCAGTAGCATCTCTGATTAATCTGGGGGCTGTTTTTGCTATGTGTGTGTGATCATAGCAGTGTTACATATTTTGTGGCAATAAAGAAAAGAAGAAAGATAGAAATACTGGTATTGAGCAAAACTCAATCCCATGAAGCTTAAGCCCTATCTTTAAAAAAACTGAATAAATATAGTCTTATATTCATACAGAATGTGAAGGCCATAGGAATATCTTCACACATACACATAACAGTATAAATGACTCATATAAATTTAACTACAAGGAGCCAGAAACAAGAATGTAATCATACTGTTGTCCTTATACAAACTCAAGAGCCAAATTGCATTGAGTTTTAAGGGTAAAGGTCGCATTTACCAGCTGGACATAGCGACATATTCCTGCAACTCCAGCACTTGAGAGAGTAAGACAAAAGAATTGGAAAGTATAGTCTAGCCTGAGGTACACAGCAACAACCTGTCTTAAAAATAAAACAAAATAAAATAAAATTTAAAAAGTATTGCTGATTTCCACTCTTGACACTACTTAGGGGACAATGGTGGGGAGTTCCTGAAAGAAGAGAGCACATGTGGACTTCTGGTGTTTTACCTACACTATTTTTTAATCGCCGGACATTAGTGTTTACTTCTGTTCATATTTTGTAAGCTTTCCATCGTTCCAATGTTTATATTTATAAAGAGTCTAAAAAGTTAAAAATAATAATAAAAATAAAAAGAGTCAAACTATGTGTATGTACTTTGAATCAAAGATAAGGCCTATTAAGCCTTCTATAAAAACAAATACAAACTGGGCAATGGTGGCGCATGCCTTCAATCCCAGCATTCAAGAGGCAGAGGCTGGTAGGTCTCTGAGTTTGAAGCCAGCCTGGTCTACAAAGTGAGTTCCATGACAGCCAGGGCTATGAGACCCTGTCTCAAAACAAACAAACAAAACAAAACAAAACAACAACAACAAAAAACTACAAAATTATAAAATGTTATGGAAATATTAAGGACATCCCAAATATGAATAAAAGAAGATGAATCAGGGGGTGAGGGAAAGTTGCAAACACTATTTTCATTTGCAGTAACTCAGGCAGGTAGAGAAACTGGGCGGCTTTATAGGGAATAGCTGGAGGCTCCAGCATGAAAGCACTGAAGGCTCGGGCATGGAGAAGATACCTAGAAGCCCAGTCTCCTATGGATAGGACAGATGCACATGCACATTTAGGAGCTATGCTCTACCTACTTATATAAAGGAAGCCATCAGTTGTGAATCAACTGTTGTATCTTTTGGAACAATTATTAAATAAATTATTGTTTGACTTCTCTTACTGCGCATAGTATTTTGTCAACTTGTACCAATTCCTACTGATGGCAGGCTGGACTCCTGAGATGGTTGTTCAATAAACCTGTCAACATCTGAATAGACAAGCACTAAACCACTACAAAAATAAAACTCACGGGAATCGGGAAACCCCCCATCAATAATGACGTGACATGTAAAGGACTCTTCCTCTCCAAGACACATATTCACGGGTTGGCTTTTGTTGTTTTGTTTTGTTTTAGTTTGGTCTGTAAAGCAAGACCACCGGTCTGTGGTCTGTAAGAATCCATCTCCCCAACAACATGAACTGACGCAAAGGGAAAACAAATGGGAAAAAATAAACCAAGCAAGTGGGAGCCAAAACCAAGCATGAACACTTTGCTATACTCCTTCAAGCCAACATGTGAAAAGTGACTACATATTAATAGAGGGAACAATTCATCAAAGACAGGATTGTCAGTGTAAGTATATTAGTGCACTAAATGTTGGGACATCCAACTGCATGAAACACTATTACACACAAAAAGCAGAAGGCTGAGATATGGTATTTGTGGGTGGTTCTAATACCCTGCTCTCATCAACCCAGACCATCTAGATTACAAATTAAAATAAATTTCACAGCTAAACCTATATCGTAGACTAAAGAGAATTAATACAAATCTATACAATGCTCTATCTAATAGCAGTGGAGTTTACAGTCTTCATGGCAGTTCATGGAACTTTCCTAAAAAAAGCAGGTCATATGTTAGGCTGTAAGTCAAATCTCCCAAAATATATATAAAGAAAATAAATAATCTCTTGAATCTTATCATGTAATAGTAGAGTAAAACTTGAAATTAATAAACACAGAATCTACAAGAATTGTACAAGTACATGGATCATGTAAGACTTGAATGAGAAAAGACCATGGAAGAAACTATTCCTAGAATCAAATAAATACATGAGCATAACTTATCAGAGCAACAAAGGTAGTTAAGACAGCATGTATAGCTATGTGTGCTTCCATTAAAAAAGCAGAGTTATTTCAATGACTTGCTGAAAACACACAAAAGTCTTACACAATATGAACAAGTAAAATCCCAAGTCAGTATGTGAAAAGAAAGAATAATAGTCATGGGATGATAAATGAATAAAATGAAGATTGGAAGAATTAGTACAAAAAAATGAACTAAATAAAGTAATGTTCTTTGAAAATATTAATAAGCTTGGACAAAGCCCTAGCTAATGAAATCAAAAAAGAGCAGACCTAAATTAATAAAGTTAGAGATGAAAGAGGAACATGACAACAGATAGCAGTAATATCCAGAAAATTATGAAAATAGCTTGAATTTTTATATTCCTAAAAATCTGGAAGAGAAATAGTTAAATTCCCAGAGGTATATAACTTGCCAAAGTCAAATTAATATCATATAAACAACTTCAACAGTTCTGTACACACACACACACACACACACACACACACACACACATACACACACACACACACACACACACACATACGTTTACGTATATGTGTCTATATATAAATATATATGAAATGAGAAGAAAATGTACCCCCAAGTGCACAGAAATTTAAAAACAAAGAACTTATTGTAACATTCCACCTGTGAAATTTTAATTTCACAGACTACTTGAGCGATAGCTCGTAGTATGCAGCCGTCAAAACTCTCTTGAGTGATTGTTGGCTGAGTGACCTACTGGACCATCTCACAGCAGGTCATGAAGCAAGTACACAACATGATAACTCATTACGTGGTGCTCATGCTTACATCTGTGTCTTGACTCTCACTGTCATCCCCTTTGGACTTGCTCATCATCATTAATAAGAAATATTGATCTTTTCCTCAAGCTCTGAGCTTTAGAGGAATTAAGTAAAACCACCAGACAACTTGAAGACCCAGTAGAGACTGAACAATTAGTCTGAAATGGGATCCTATTCACTTTCCTAAGGTGATGCTTCGGTGAGAGCGCTCTCACTCAGTTATAAACACAGAAGCAAGCAGAGAAAGGAGGATTATTTGGTTCATTCAGGATTAGACATTTGTGAAAAACAATAATTTTTTTTTTTTGGTCACATCTTAGCCTGTTATCCTTGACATCTCAGGCATAGCTTTGGCCTAGATCCTTATCACTGCTCTTTCACTAGAGGCAAGCATCAAAGGGGGTTCATTGGAAATATGACCTCCATATCTAGATCTCACGAACAGAATATATTATTTTTGAACATACAAGAATATACAAGAGCAGGGGGGAAAAGTACTGTTGGGCCGCTGTGAAGATATCATCAGGAAACAACATGAAGTAGTTGCCCCGTCTTAGTAAGGAGAATAAAATGTCATTGAGAAAACAGTGTAATGCTGGGTATGGAGTGATTTTAGAGGGAGATGTGTCTTTGTATTCACTTGAAGGAGAAGTAACAATTGAAGGCCTTTAAGGAGTATGAGGACACCATTATCAGAATCTGAGGTAGACTATTTGCAGCTTTCCTGGGACTTTCAAAGCCTCTGGTTCCTCTTGTTTTGCGTGCCATAGATTTGAACACTACCTCATGCATACTGTAGCAATGTGCTGGTCTCTCTGCACTGATTACCTTCTCATTGTAAGAAGAGTTTTGTAACATGAACCAGGATTTGCAACCATAAAATAGCCACTGCAATGGGCAACTGCATCTACGCAACAAAGTACTGACAAGGAGAGAAACAGGGAGGTTGTGTTCTGTACATTTTAATTAAAGTTAACATTTACTGAGCTTCTCTTTTAGACCACATAAAATGAATAGTATTTCCTACATAAAGGAGAATTAAGGCCTAATTTCAATGTGTATGAGAGGGGGAGCACTGTGAAGTGGGGTGGGGAGGGGCATGAAAAGCTTTGACAAAACAAAAGCACTTATTCCTGCGACTTTGAAGAAATGATAAATAACTGGGGTTTGGAGGACAATTAGATCCTAGCCCAGCAAAGGAGAAAACAGTGGTTTGTCAAAATGACCTTGGATTTGTGTTCACTACGCCACTAGCTAAGGGGTTAAATATTCTTCAAGCAAACGAAAAACTTTACACGTTGCTCAAAACCTCATTCTCTTTACCTGGTTTGCTCTTCAAAACAAACAGGAAAAAAATGTTTTTAATGTTTTAAAAATCTAAGCCTCTTCAAAGTTTGGCATGGAGTTTACATTTAAATAAATACATTAATCTCCTGTTGGGGGGCTGCTTGCCACAGATGTGCAAGACGTTCTCCCAGGCGCACTTATTTGTAGTTCCAGTTATTAAGTGGTTAAGTGAATGCCTGGAACCTCAAGGGTAGCTATGAAAGATGGAGAGAAACAGGAGTGACAGCGAGCGAATGATTTTCATTTATTTACATATTATAAAAGGATTTGCTTCAGGATTCTTCATATGCGACCAGCACTAGGCTCCTTTTTTTCCCTTAAAAGAATGAGGTCTCCTTCTGAGTCAAACAATAACCTGAGCCAACCTGCTGTGTAAAGCGGCAAGGTGTTTCCCATAATGCACCTGGAAGTTTCATCTGTTTCCGTACTTTGGTACAGTTAATGACAGAAGACACAAAAGGACATAGTTGTATAGAATCTTCTGTTTCCAAAAACTGCTGATTGCAGCATGTTATGAGTGGGCAGCTTAGTGAGACGGGTTTTGTCTGTTTTTTGTTTGTTTGTTTGTTTGTTTGTTTAGGGTTTTTTTTTTTTGCACATTTCCACTTTCTCTTTGTGTCATGAGTCTTAAAGACAAATCACTATCAAACTACACTACCATGCATTTTTCATTTCCCCGTATATTTGGCGTGCATTGCTATCGAATCTTTAAAGCACCTAATCTGGAAAAGAAGATGCCAGTTAGTGGATGTGGGTCACCCTGGACTGGGTAGATGGACACAGTGGACACTACATCCCCAAGGTGTGCCATGGCAGAAGCCAAAGTCACGTGGAAGCCTCAGCCTTCAGCAGGGTCCTTTGAGTTCATTACCAAATCTCTTCCACTATTGCGTGCACCAAATACTGCATCACTGTTCTATCATCCAACAGATACATATCTGTGCAGACTTCCTCCAGTTCTTAAAATCCCTAAGGTTTCTCTGCTCTCATCTCTTTTTTTTTCCAATTTTTTATTAGATATTTTCTTCGTTTACATTTCAAATGCTATCCCAAAAGTCCCCTATATCCTCCCCACCACCCTGCTCCTCTACCCACCCACTCCCACTTCTTGGTCCCGGCATTCCCTTGTGCTGGGGCATAAAAAGTTTGCAAGACAAAGGGACCTCTCTTCCTAATGATGGCTGACTAGGTCATCTTCTGCTACATATACAGCTAGAGACATGAGCTCTGGGGGTGCTGGTTAGTTCATATTGTTGTTCCACCTATAGGGTTGCAGACCCCTTCAGCTCTTGGGTATTTTCTCTAGCTCCTCCATTGGGGACCCTGTGTTCCATCCAATAGATGACTGTGAGCGTCCACTTCTGTATTTGCCAGGTACTGGCATAGCCTCACATGAGACAGCTATATCAGGGTCCTTTCAGCAAACTCTTGCTGGCATGGGCAATAGTGTTTGCGATTGGTGGTTGATTATGGGATGGATCCCTGGGTGGGGTAGTGTTTGGATGGTCCATCCTTTCGTCTTAGCTCCAGACTTTGCCTCTGTAACTCCTTCCATGGGTGTTTTGTTCTCTCCTGGCTTCTGAGAGACCAGGCATACAGCTGCTGCATGGGCCCAGCAGGGCAAACACCCATACACACAAAATTTTTTTTTAATTTTTAATAAGACTCAATATGACTACCAGTGGCTTAATCCCTAAGAACTTAACTCTTCTATTTTTAATATATTAGAAAATAGATCTATAATAAGTTTTATATTAAAATTTTAAAAGAATTTTTTAGTTATTAAAATATGATGTCACCACCCCTTCGATTTCTTCCCTACAACCCCTCTCATCTTCCCCCCTTTACTTTACTCTAGTTCAAATTCATGGCCACTTTGGATTTTATTTTGTATTTTATAAACATTTACATATAGATGCATAAATAGATTACATTGAGTCTGTTTAATGTGGCTTATACATACATAATTTCAGAGTTGACCAATTAGAGGGGTCATCCATAGAGAAAAGTGGTTTTCGTGCCTTATGCTAGGGATTTTGTTAGATGGATTTTGTGGGGAAAGGACTGTCAGAACCAGTGTCATAACTTCATTTACAATATATGTATGACATATATATTTACATATAAATAGATATGATGTATGTATTATGTACATGTGTATATACAAAATATAAAAGATATATACACACATATTTATCATATACACACTTTTTATATATATACATACATATACACACACATATATATCTATAGTGTGTGTGTGTGTATATACCTTTAGGATAATGTAAAATATTATGACTCTTTAAGAGTTTTCAAATATCCATTGTGTTATTTACCCCTCATCCTTTTTCCTTCTATATTTACTTCCCACCTCTCTCCCCAGTTTAAAACCCCTCAGCATTATCCCATTTCCCCCTTCATATTACCATATCCTAAATATTCCCCTGTCTAAGGCTCCCTCTATCCCATGGTCCATTTTACTTCCCATGTTTCCATGGTTACTCCAGGTTCTCTATCCACATCTGAAGCTCTGGATCTGGGAATGACAGAAGAGAGTGAAGATGCAGCATTTGTCTTTCTGGATGTGGGATACCTTTTCAAAATACTCTTCAAAATACTCTTTTCTAGTTCAATACATTGTGCTGTGTTTTTTAAAACCTATCCAAATAATGTCACAACATGAAATACACTCTACTTCAGAGTTTGTCATTACCACCACCACCAACAAAAATCAGTCTTCCAGTTCTTCTTATTAAAACATCTGAACATGCTAGACATAGTTTCCAGTAAGAATCGATTGCCACTTCTGAGTTCATGATTGAAATATTTATAGCCATCAGCTAGGACTACGAAACACATGTAACCATTTCAATGGCCTCCTGTGGAGTATCCCAATTTCATAATAAATAAACTATCCTAAACACAGAGTATGATCTAAGGCTTCTAGTTACTGCCATCGATCCCAATAAATGAACTTAAACAAAAACCCCTCAAAAATACCACCCCTTTAAATAAGAGGTTGTCAGGAATTTTCTCTAAAATGTTCAAGTAATAAATCATTTTATGCTTTGCAGATAATATGATCTATGTCACATCTACTCAATCTGCCACTGTAACACAAAAACAACTATAAATAATAGCTAAGTGAATATGACTGTGTTTTCAAAAATACATTTATAAACACTGAAGTTTGAATTCGTATTATCTGTGTTAAGATGTAGAATTCCCTTTAACATTCTTGCAATCACATAAAAGAAAAAAATTTAAAGCCATTTTTAGCTCATGAGCATACAAAAACAGGCGAATGTAGATTTTGATCTCAACTTTGAAAGATATACAACTTACTTTCATTAAGCATCCAACCAAAAAGAATGTGTCTAACTTGTCGAAAATTAATGGTCCTTGTGTGTACCAATTCGTAAGTGACTGATTAAAATGAAAATGCATGCCTCTTGGGATAAATTTACTTGCTACGTTGGGATAATTGCTGTTTCCCACCACGGCTCTTGGTGATGAAGGCATAAAGTCTACAACCTGATCCTGGAGGCAAAGGCCAAGTGCTCAGGTGGCATGGATATGAACTAAAAGATAGGCACTCTGGAACAGGTATCTGATTAATAATAGTTCAATAAACAATAGATTATTGATAACTTCCAATTCTTTTGTCCTATTTATAAGTGCCCTCCTACTGTGAAAACAGATGCGTGTAGCCACAGCCAGCAGGTGTCTAGTATTCCCACGCCCCTGGTGAGACCAGCTCAATGGTGAGAGCAGAGGGCTGAAGATAAACTCTTAATTTGCCTAAGTCTCTTGATTGTTATCCTCTTCATCCTCTTCTAACAACACTGTGGCTGCCCATGCTGTCTATGTCTCTTTTAATAGTTATAGGTTTAAAATCCTAACATAGCATTCGAAGTATTTATTTTGGTAACCTAACCTGAGATCCTGGAAGCACATCCTAATAGCTGAAACCACCTATGGTGTCTGAAAGGTTTTCAGGCCAAAGGCTGAACACTGAAGATTCATCAGGAGGATGGGAGGGTCCGTTGCAGGTGGGGGAGGGGGCTCCCCTTAAGCCCGAGGCAGTTCCATGTCATTCCCTCCATGCGGTTATGCTTGTGGCTGCTAAGCAGACCCACCTAGCTCCATGAACATGCTTTGGCATAGATGCCCAACCATCCTCATCCTTTGTTTGAGTGACATCTCCACCTAAGAGTCGAGATGGGATTGTGGAGCAGGTGAGGAGGCTCTTGGCAATCGGACTGTTGTAGAAAATGGCTCAAATTATGAATAAGAAAAATGGCTTTTAAAGAGGAAAAAAATGAAACCACCATTGAAGATTGCCATTTTCCTCATGCTGGCATTTTTTTTTAAGATTTATTTATTTATTATATGTAAGTACACTGTGGCTGTCTTCAGACACTCCAGAAGAGGGAGTCACCATGTGGTTTCTGGGATTTGAACTCAGGACCTTCAGAAGAGCAGTCGGTGCTCTTAACCGCTGAGTCATCTCTCCAGCCCTCGTGCTGGCATTTTTAACGCAGCTTCTACCTTAACATTTATTAAAACCAGCAAACTCTCATCTATTAAAAGGTTTTAAAATTCATTTTGTGTCCATAGACTTGATATGCAGACAATGGAAAAGCATTTCTGATGTGTTATTGGTTGGTTGTTGTCAATAAAATTGTCAGCTATCTTTGGGGTATCATTTTAGACTGTGGGAAACCGCACTGAAGTGACTAATGAGCAATTTGTGGCAGAAGTTAGACACCGCCAGTCTTGGAAATATTAACGCTTTACAGTTTTCCCTTCTACCTGACTGCACCTGCGAGCCATCTTCACACTGTCCTTCCAAAGGGATGATGGAGTAAGCCAGTTAGGTTTTCATTATCAATGGGCTTCTGATGGTATTTTTTTGCATTGCATCTATTTTTCCTTGTATACACAAGACAAATGCTTTTAGCTTGCAAAGGGAGCCTGGCACTCTCAGAGTAACGGACTCATTTAGCTGTGCTTGGCTTCATGTGCTTGTCAGCGGCAGGTGACATTTAGCACAGGCTTTATCTCAGTTGTGGTAATTACTAAGCTGACATGAGCACTCATACACACTGCAGATTGTTTTCAGCACATGCAACCAAGCAACCCTGCTTACTCTAGTGCAGTTTATCTGGATTTCAAATGTGACATTCCAAACACACACACACACACACACACACACACACACACACACACACACAGACCATTTTTATGGAAATAGTTACCCTTTGTTGCTCTGACTATATTGATTTGGTTTATGCCACGGAGCCATGGCATGGAATATTACTATAAATACGCAGTGTCTGCATTACAAGCTATTATTATAACCCATTAAAGAGAAAAGCCATTGTTAGAGTGATGTACCTCAGTCATATACCACATGCTAATTTAATGATATAATTAGTGCACTTGAGTTTACCACTTAATTTTCTTAATGCAAATTGTGTGACTGGTGGTATAAAGTGGTTTAAATTTTTATTTTTTATTTATTTTTTTAATTATGTGTACTGTATGGGAGATGGGTATGTGCATTTAAGTGCAAGGGTCCACAGAGACCAGAACTGATGGATCCTGACTAAGTCTTTTAAAATTTCTAAGAGTAGCATATCTTTTAATGAAACAAGATGTAATTAAAAGAAAATATTTTCCTTTATAAAGAAAGTGACAATGGCAAGCACTTATATATTTGTATCAGCTCTATCCTAGTGCCAGAACAACTTTCCTAAGTTAGACAATTATTGATATCCAAGCATTTTCAAGTAAGGAAAAAATATCCCGGCCTTTCGTTATTTCCCATTTTAATTGGTATACTCATATTCCCAGACTCCAAGATTAGTTTGGTCAGTTAGCAATTAAAATTATACACATACACATTGGGCAGAACTAAAATTCAAAACATGCCAGGTAGAGTATCTTTGCTGTGAGGTATAATTATTTAAATGTTCACATTTCCCGCTAGCCTAATAGGGGCTGTTCATGATGTTTAAAAGATGTAGAATTACTAATAACAAAACATTCCACTGTACACTGTGAAATGTATGCAGGCTTCAAGCCAAGGGTGCTCATCAAAGTGATGGGCTGAGGACCATGCATTAGAAAGCTTGCGTCAGATCATGATAACATAGATAAATGAGAACTTAGCAAGGCAGAAGAGGATTGTCCTGTCCTGCTACAATACAAGACAGAAAATAGAGAAAGAAGAAATACTTAAAAACGCTTTTCTACAATCATAAAAGAAAGATTTTTTTTTTTTAAATACTAAAAGCATCTCCAAGACCTCCTTTAAATCATACAATTAATGTCGGATAAATTGAGTTTGGATCCAATTATAACTCCACAAACTAAAGCTTTTGTAAGTAGAATTTTCATAGAAAATTTCACCTCTGGCATTTAAGTAGAAGGCAAGAGATGGGGCTGTCATGAATGTTAAAACTGAACAAGATATGAATTTACCAAAAAAAAATTTCCTATCTCACCAAGTTCTATCAAAGAAATAAATGTGCTATAAGAAAGTATCGCCGTGCAATCGTTTAAAAACAGAACCACTAAGTGACAGCCTTATATAATCCTTTCACTGCGTTATGAAGGAAGCTGTCATTTAACGGAAGTCACCTACATTACTTAAGGCACTTTAAGTGGAAGCTACCTTTTAACTATGCATTTACTCATAATGCCATTTTTAAATGACAGAATGTTGACTGAAATTAAAATCCCATTCACTTGACAGATTCTGTCTCTCTTATAAAATTCCTCCAGTGCAAGGTTATTTTCAATTCTTGTAGCAAATGATAATTGACCCCCTGGTTAGAACAGGATGCTTGCCTGGCTCTCTGTCACAATACACATGTTGATTAGCATTCCTGCGGAGAGAGGGATAACATTTGTATTGCTTCTTTTAGTGTTTTCTCTGAAGAAAACCAGATGGGCCAGACAAGGAAGGAGAAAGATTTAGAGTAACAGGAAACTAGAAGCTCAGATGTAGCTGTCATTATATCCCTTCCCAGTCTTGAAATTCTTCATTATGGAAAGTCTTTGATATCTGTTCCTTACCCCCTGCTACACACACCCCCATTCAATGGTTAGCACATAATCGTGTTGGCCTATCTACAGTCTTTACAGAGAAGTCTTGATATCACTTTAAAAGGGCTATCCACTGAAGTTTAATCTCGGAAAATCTCCTAACAAGCGTTTCCCATATAAAACATCCATACTCTTTGAAAAGCAAATTCCAGGCTTGGGGGGAAAATTCAACCCTAATAACAGGGCAGCAAAGGGAATCTTTCCATTTGTTCTTTATAGATCACAAGAGAGAGAGAAACTGTGCTGTAAGTATCCTACCAATGAGATGAAAGGAAACAGATTGTCAAGAGTTGGCCTCATAGCCTACAGCAGACCACTGGTGAACGAGAGCAATGTGCAACCTATAGGCTTGGTTTTGAGAGACCCTGCCTTGCAGCCCATCACTTAGAGCTCATAATAGTTTAGTGGATTTTCTCTCTGAGCAAAATAAAACCTGCAGATTGTTAAAGGAATGAAAGTTCAATTTAAAGCAATGGGTGGAAGCAAGGGGAGAGGGGAGTTGATGGGAACCAAATGTCTCCCATCTGGTTCTAGTTCTCCATAGAGTGCACGGAAGGCCATATGAAAAAAATAATAACAATCTGACTCATATGATTCTACACAAATCCAAATACATGCTTTTAATAAAAATACAACTGGAATGAGACATATGTATGCTTTTGACAACATCGCGGGATTCAATATCAAATTGCCTTTATCATTGACTCTGAGGGTTGCAATTTATTATGCTGTTTTTCTTACATTTGGGGATGTGGCATGGTGTCGGTAGGGATCAATACCTCTTATTATCTCAGACATTAAAAATACTGTGAATGTTTAGTACAGCCTCAAATGATATTATTTTTCTAATATGTACACACCTAGTGATTACTACTTTTCTTTTTTTTTAGATTTATTTATTATTGTATATAAGTACACTGTAGCTGTCTTCAGACACCATGATTACTACTTTTCATATGTGAAAGGATACCTGAATTCTTATAAGAGGTAACAAAACATTATCATCCATTAACAAAGCACTCTGTGGAATTTAAAATCTCTTTTCTGGACCTGGTTTTCGCCTAAACAGGATGGCAACACTTTCAGGAGATGGTTTTTACAGATAATTTTACTAAAAACAGATGACAAGCCTTCCACCAATGTGCCTCCGACAAGATAAATTGAGGAAGCAGGACCATTTTTTCATGCATACTCAGCACAGTATCATTTGTCTTTCTCTGGAAAATGCATGGAGAAAGAAATGAATCCAGTTGAAACATGAAGCAAGTGAATAATTCAAGGCCTATAAGCCAAACTGCAGACTGCACATGAGCCACCCAGACATTGATATATTTAGTTAACTCTGAGATGTATGCCAATCAATAACAGGATCTACATATTTTGACAGAGCACTACCTCCTTCCGAAGAGGGATTCAGAGTTCTGCAGAGATGCATCCTGCAGACAAGAGGCAAAGTTTCTATGTTCAGTGCTGTACTCTCAGGTTTATAAGCACTTCAAATGTCACTGAACCCCTTAGGCAGAATTAATCACTCCCTAATATCTGCTTTCCTAGCAATTTTACACCTGTCAATTAAAACACTTTCCAGCCTAATTATAACGATTAACTTGTCGCGTTTCCCCTTGTGTGACTGTGAGCATTTTGAGGCTACTTACTGTTCTTAGCTTTCTAAATTTTCACACTGTTTTGCAGCTCAGTGGCACTCGGGGAGCCCCTCCTCTATTGCCTAGGTCTATTTCCAGACACTACTGTGAGAGTCAGAATCCAAGTACCTGGTGAGTCCATGGCACACAGCGGGCTTGCCAGAGCAACCCACTAGAGTGGCATTGCCAAGGACACCATGGAGCCTTGACTCATGTTCTTATAAAAGACAATAGTTCTCAGAAAACAGTAGTGACAGCATCTTCCATTTCTGAAGAAGATGCATTGAAGAAGGTGGGTCAAAATAGAACCTTTCATTAGGTTCTGCATTTTAATAATATTAGGTCAAAAGGAAGAAGCAAGACCAGCAGAATTCAGGAGACAGATGCATACCTTTACCTAAGAAACAAATTATTTAATAAGCAAACAACAAATAAAAATGTCAGAACCCTAGAATGGGAAAATTAATCAATAGCATTGCCTGCTCACTAGGATGAAGGCAGTCATTAGCTAGCATGTAGATAAAGATCAGGGAACCAACCTACCTCTGTGATATAGCGATCATGCCATTGAGAGACAGTCTCCTACTATAGCTAGTGAGCATGATGGCAAGAAAAAAAGAAAGGCTTAGGACAAGAAAGTGGCCACAGTATTTCGGCTAATGTCATCCTCAGTGGGTCCTGAGAATCCCTCACTTCCCTGGAGTCTGGGACTTTCTAGTGGCTAGCCCCAGATCCTCAAAACTGCCCCTCCACAGACACACACATACTGCTACAAAGGTAGCATGTGTTAATTCAAAGTTAGAACCTATAGAGACCACCTCCAGTAGATAGGCATGGCCTCCAGTTGAGGGATGGAGCCACCCACACGTCTCAAAATTTTTAATCGAGAATTTGTCCTGTCTAAAGGAAATTCAGGGACATAAGATAGAGCAGAGACTGAAGGAAAGGCCATCCAGAGACTGTCCCACCTAGGGATCCATCCCATATGCAGACACCAAACCCAGACACTATTGCTGATGCCAAAAAGCACTTGTTGATAGGAGTCTGGTATAGCTGTCACTCTAATTCCAGCACCCCACTCATACAGCGGCAGATTCTCACAGCTAACTGAGCCCAAGGTTCCCAATGGAAGAGTTAGGGGAAGGAATGAAGAACCCGAAGGAGTGCAACCCTATAGGAAGAACAACAATATCAACTAACTGGACCTTCCCCACCCCTGCTACCCCAGCACCCAGGTACTAATCCACCAATCAAAGAGTATATATAGAGGGATCTATGACTCTAGCTACATATGAAGCAGAGGATGGCCTTATCTGACATCAATGGGAGGAAGGCCCTTTGTCCTGTAGAGGCTTAATGCCCCAGCATTGGGGGATGGTAGTAGGATGAGGCAGGAGTGGATGGGTGAGTGGAGAAGCCCCCTCATAGAGGCAAGGGGGAGGAGGAGTGGGATGGGGGGATTGCAGAGGGGAAACCGAGAAGGGGACAACATTTGAAATGTAAATAAATGAAATAACCAATTTAAAAAAATGTGGACGCAGGCTGAGTTGTAAAAAGGAAGAGCAAGTGGCCTTATCCTGTGGCTCTCAGCTTCCTGTCCACAGCTCTCGAGAGGTGCATCATGCCTGAGCCAGATGCAGAGGCTAAACTCACGTAGCCTCCATAGACTGTGAGGACAGTCATATATGGGGACTTAAAAGTGAACACACATACACAAATATACAGATATATATAAAACACACATATACAGATACATACACAGGCATACACACAAATACACAGATACATGTGCACACAACACACACACACACATACACACACACACAAACACACGTATGCACATGTAAGTTGTGGGGAGGAATGCTGTCCTGAAATTAAAAGTTGGAATCAGAACAATTTCTTTGTGCCTTTCTAAGCTAACAAAGACAACATGAGTGGCATGTTCTCCTGCCTGAGTTGCAAACTAGTATATTTTTTAAAAAATAATAAATGTATTATTATTATATATATATATGACTCCCTGGTACCACAGAGGTCAGTTAAAGCATCAGATTTCCAGGGACAGGAGTTACAGGTAGTTGTGAACTACCATCTGAGTGCTAGGAATTCAAAATAGATTCAATCTTTGAGCAGCAAATGCAGTTAACTACTAAGCCAATTCCCCAGCTCACCAGCTAGGTTTTATGCATCACAGAAATAGAGGCAAAATATTGTAAGACAACAATAAGATTTCTAGAATCATACAACATCAATGTCTCTGCAGAAAAGAATGTAGTAATGTCCATTGTCCGCCTGTCCACACCCAACTGGAGGACAAGAATCAGAGAGTAAGGGTAGGTTAACCTCTGACAAATCACACAGGGATTTCCATGGCTTCAAGGGGGCAGTGAAGAAAGAACCAAGAGAGCAATACAGAGGCAGTGTGGAAACAAGAAGCAAACTAGGAGAAGTCAGAACAAGAGACTTGTAAAGAATAGAGCTGACTCAGCGACAGGGCTGTAAAACTTAATGAAATTTTTTCTATGGAAACATGGGGATCTAGTTTCAAGTGTTTCCCAAGGTTTTGACCTGCCCCTTCCCCTCCTCAGCCCTTCCCATGGCTTTCCTTATGCTTTCTCCACATCTTTGAAAAAAGTTGATCTTGGTTATTCATAGGTTCCAAATCTGAAATTTACATGCTTACTGAAATATGTCTTGCAACACCAAAATCACTATGAGAGGCATTTTCAGCCAATGGCAGACATGCTCAGAGACCAGTGACCAATTTGCATTGCCTGAAGCAAACACTCCCTGCAGAGATTGGCAAGGCAGTACTCTGCCTTTTTTTGCTTCTGCTCTCATGCAGCAAATAAACACCTGCATCCCCTGCACGTGATGTGGTTTTGAACATTTGTGGGTTTTGCTAGTTGCTCCACTATTTAAAATTATTCTGTTTATGACCTCCAGGCACAGTGCCCAAGTGCTGTCTAGTGTCTCTAATCACATAAGGCTGGGCTATGCAACTTAGATAAGAACACCATTCAGTGACCCACTGATAGAGGGGACCAAAGGAGAAGTTAGGGCAAGAACTGTAGGAGCTGAAGGGGTCTGTAACCCCATAGGAACAACAACAATATCAACCAACCAGACCCCCCCTCCCAAAGCTCCCAGGGACTAAACCACCATCCAAAGAGTACATGTGTGTGGGGGGGACCCATGGCTCCAGCTGCATATGTAGCAGGGGATGGCCGTAGAGGGGACCTCTGGGAGGGGAGCCCCTTAGTCCTGTGGAGGCTTGATGACCTAGAGGAATGCTAGGGCACTGAGGCAGGAGTGGGTGGGTGGGTAGGGGAGCACCCTCATAGAGGCAGGAGGAGGGGCAAGGGATAGGGGGCTTGTGGAGGGGAAACTGGGAAGGGGGATAACATTAGAAATGTAAATAAATAAAACCAATTAAAAATGAAATAAAAGAATACCATTTGGGCATAACTTCATATGCTGCTGTTTATGAGCTCAACATTAAGGAATAAACAACATGTGCTTTTAAAAGGTGTCTTTCAACAAACCCACATGAAACAAGGTTATACACTGATCATCTGGCTAAAATTTTACTGTAGGCTCCTGGCATCTACTCCTAGCTCCTAGATTCAATAATTCTGTATTTGCTACATTGGTGTTCAAAGTAACTTTGAAATACCTAAAATAAAAAGTGTTAACACTCTACCATGCAGAGGTCTTAGAAGAAACACCGGTCTTTGCATGGAGAAAGGAGTATACATTAGTGGGAGGGTAGGTTTGTTTTCTACATTGCCTGGATACAGCCAAGGCTTCTGCTCTGAGATGATGGTGAAAGGTTGAAGATTACCAGCTCCATATGATGTGGAAGCTGCTAACCAGAACACGAGTCTGGCAGGCAGTACCATCGTGCCTCTGTGTTCTCAAATGCTCTCTTCAGTTCAACAATATGTTCATCTGGAAAATGAACATTATGCCATCTAGCCATCACGGGGGAAAAGCTGACAGCCAGACAGTAACAGTATCTAAAAAATGGTAGGAACATTAATAATAATAATAATAATAATAATAATAATAATAATAATAATAATTGCATTGACATGGACTTCTTCCTTACTGTGGATAGAATAAAACACTGTTCATCTAAAAATAGCATAAAATGTATCATACAAACTTTGCCACTGTGTGCTTTATATTCTAAGAATCATCATATATTTTTAAAAAAGGTTATCATTTTTTACTCTTAAATCTCAATTCCAGCATTGAGATACCAGTTGCTGAGCATGACAGAATAATTATTTCTATGAAGTTCTGTGGAAGGAGAATTTGAGATACTGTTATGGGTGCTTTCCAACTGCTGCAAGTGTTGGGATATATTAAATGGAGGACACTGCCCATTGACTGCCATTTAGCTTGAATCTGTGGTCGTGCTATTAATTTCCCCCTTTTTAATGCACACTTGAGCTTGCACATGACCCATTCCAGGAAACATCAGTCACACCCCGGGGACCAGACATTAACAGCGTGTGCTACGAGTAGTTTATTTTACAATTGCTGTGAAGTAAAAGCTGATGGAAATGAGCCGCTGGTGAATTACTCACCAGCAAAAACAACGATATTTGTATCACTACCGCAAAACACCCTCCCAAAAGGGGAATACAGCTGGGATGTACTTGTTCTGCTCTCTCAGAAACCAAGCTAAAAGGAGACTGAGGGAGAAAACAGTTCAAAGTCTGCAGTTATTTATCACACAAAACAATATGTTTTAGAACCTGAGATGCAGTGCCACAGCTAATTAAACAGAGTTCACACACATGTGCACATATGTACACACGCAAGTACACACACACCACACACATACACACACCACATACACACCACAAACACACACATACACACACACCACACACACATACACACATACACACACATCACACAAGGGCAGAGGGAAAACATCCAAATAAAATAATAATATAAATATCACTCCCGAATAAACTACAGTTCATCAGGCCTTTCCTCTCATAAAATAAATAGTAATATGCCTTCAATCTTCTGATATAAGGTGATATTTTCAGAACTATACCGAGGAAGACAATTAAAATCGCACAGCAGGGTTTTCGCAGCAATTTATCCCATTATTAATTTAAGAACATTATTTTTTTCTTCATGTGTCCTTTCTACTAAATATGGCCTCATAGAAAATATGCAAGTAGACTCAGAGCTTGCATCACACTTGGGAAAGTGTCATTGCACAAGAATGAGGACCTAGGTTTAGGCCCCGGTACCCACGTCAAAGCTGAGTGTGTTGTAATCCCAGCCCTGGGGCTCAGTGGCCAACAAGTCTGTTCTAATTAGTGAACTCTGGGTTTAGTGAAACCTTATCTCAAATATTAATCTGGAGAGCAATAGTGGAAGGAACCTTGCCATCAACTTCTGGCCTCCACATGTGCACACATGAGCAAATGCAACTGCACACACATACATATCACACACACACACAATGTAATAATGAACTCAAGAGAACTCATAAACAAAGGCCTTGTCTGCACTGAAAAGATACACTTGATTAATTTAAATGTAACATTCACATATAGTTCCAGTTACTTCCTTTTCTAAACTGGATTCAATCTGTTAACCTGTCACCTTCCTTTAAAGGAAGTAGAAGCTAGCAACAGGGGGTGAAAGAAAATAAGGTTTTCAAGATTCAGATGGTACACTGGTGCACACTGAAAGCCAACAGACCTAATCAGGATCCTGTTCCCCGATTTACACGCGCATGTTTGTCTATGATTAACTGAATCCTACAGCTCCTTTTACAGAAAAGTTTGACCTTCTGCTTAAGTCCAATCTAGCGAAAGAAAATCACTATTCATTTCTCTCCCACTCAAAGTCTAGATGCATATTTGAAAATGTTATTTACTGTCTGGCTGTTAGTCTTTAACGCTGAGCCGTTACCACTAAAGGAGACAGCTGGCTGCATCGACCTATCCTTTGCTGCCCCCAAGGCCACGCATATCTAATTCAAGGATATCAGATAATGGTCGGTGGCATGATTTACATGTAGAGAATTCAGAATTCATTGTGAGACTATTTATAACTACAGCGCCGTCGATAGAGACGATGATTTAATAGTGGTTGTAAGGGTGTTCTGACAAGAGGCATTAATATCAGAAGCTTTTCCCAGAGTGCTGCAAACAGTGGCGTGAAGATATAGCTCGCCTGAGCTATTTTTCATGGGCGACCCTCTTTGTGTTCATTAGCACTTACAATTCTAGGGTTGAGAAGCCACGGTTTTAACTCTAATTTGTATGTAATGAGCATATTCTATGCACTAAGACTCTCCTTCATTAATGAAGCTGAGAAAGAGAGAAAAAAAAAAGAGGCTGGGGACTCTGGTGAAAAAAGGACATCCAATCTCATAGAAATTTACCAATTCCTGTTATGCAGATGGTATTTGAAGATGGAGGATCTGCTGTCTAGACAGTCAGGGTGGGTAATAAAGATTCTATAACACCTCTCAAAAGAGGTAAGGCAAGCTGTGCTGCCTGCCAATACAGCTCCCTTCAATAACGCTAACTCTAATGGATGGGGCTGCCTCTGGATATATACAGGCAGGTCAGGACTGCCAATGACTACAGAGTCATCAAACAGTTTATCTAAAGAGTCATGAGGATTAACCACACATCTGAAGATGAAGTTTAATGAAGCATGTCACCAAAGATGTCTTTGTCTGTTAATAAGACATCTGGCTTTCAAGAGAACGAACAAATCAGAACCTTTTTAGCTTGAAATGTAAAAATCCTACTTCAAATTAAAGGTGAAACTATATTCAAGGACTTCTCTAATACAAACAGCCCAGAACCAAATATAGGGTTCCAGGAATATTCACATTGGAATGACTGAAGGTATTTTTGCAGTATAAAGCAAGAATAAATGTATCTTATTTTTGTGAAAATATATTATTTGATGATGACCAGAGAACACGTTATGATTAACATTATAAAAGTAACATGACCCAGTGAGCCAACGCTGGGTTCACTCTCCCCAAAGTCTGGCAAAAGAGTTTGCCAGACACTGTTAATTAAAATGGGCTATTTTTGTTTCATCTACTTGATGTGTTTATTTTGATAGGCATTATCTTTCACATAGTTTATATAGCAATAAAATTTTAGAGTACAGTGCCAACACTCTTAGCTTATTTGCAAAGCTGTGCATCATAATCATAACCCAACATTGCACTGGCATATTATATTAATTCCATGGGAAAACATTCCCTGTCTGCATTCACTCCTCATTAGTACTTACACCCCAGACATCCATTCATCTTCTTCCTCAGTGGATACATGTGAACATAAAGGTTGTACATGCTAATGGAGTGTCAGGTAGCATGCTAGTGTGATGTTGCTGTATACATATACGTACGTATAAATTATGTAAAACATGCCTCTAATAGTTTGCAACAACCTTTAAAAAATTCCTTCCAGCTTTTTTAAATGTGCGGGATGTTGCTGTTATCTCTAGTTACCCTGTTATAGAACAGCCTATCTGAACATCTTGCTTTTAGCTAAATGAAACTTAATACCAATGGATACACCATTCCTCATCCTTCTGTGCTGCCCAAAACTACCGTTCAGCTCTGAAGTTTGAAGAACTTGAGAATTTTTCATTTTATCCATGAGTGAGGTCATACCATGTTTCTCTTTCTGTATCTGGTTTTATTTCAATCAACAGAGTCTTCAATTTAACATTATATCCTTTAATACATCTACAACACTATAGTATATCTTTATGTAAAAAAACTTATTTTTAAAATGCATAGCCATTCATTTGCAGACCAAGTATCCAGAAAAGTGACTATTCCCACCAAAGGATAATCAAAGCTTATCTCAGAATGAAGCTATGTTTTCGTTTCTTCAAGCATTAACCAAAAGAAGGTAATCGGAAGGAGGTTAAGAGTGAGGTTTCACAAAAACTAGCTGATGGCCTTGTATATGGAGACAGTGTCTAAATGCATATTGATTCCAGTTTAGTAATTCTCAATAAATAGAGAAAGAAAAAGTAGAGACATTTAGCAAGGTGTAGAAAAACTCTGCGATGTCACCACTTGCAGAACAAAGCTCTGTGAACTGTCATAATTAGAGGTAATAAGTTTATACTAGCCTTCATCCCCATAACAACTATCCAACTCAAAATATCAAGCAAAAAAACAAACTGAGAGATGCTCCTCCAATTATGTGCATAATACAACAATTAAACACATAGTCTTGTGCTCTAATTAATTCTTACAACATGAATTTTTTTCTCTAAGCATTCTGTCGATCTTATTATTTTTTACTGAGCACCAAGGACAAAAATGCTAGACCTCTCCTTCTTATTGAAAAATTTTTTTCATAAGATGCATTTTGATTATGCTTTCCCCTCCCCAAATTCCTCACGGCACTTTCCCCACCTCATGACCTACCCAGATTTGTGCCATCCCCCTTAGAAAGCACATTAAATATAAAATCACAAAACTACAAAGATTGAAATAAAAATGAACCAAAGATCAATAAGACAACAACAACAACAACAAAAACTCAAATTAAGCACAATGTGATTTTTTAAAAATAAAATTTACAAAAATACCATTGAGTTCATTGTGTTAGCCAAATACTCCCTGGCACGAGGCCTGTCCTGAAGTGTGGTTAATATACTGAGTGAGATTCCATTGAAAAAAACTAATTTTTCCTTTGTAATTGCAGATAGCTTCTTGGCTAGGGGTGGGGGACTTTATCAACTTTCCCCTCTCAGGGCTGGGACACTGTCTGGCTTAAATCTGTACAGGCCTTGTACACCAAAGTCTCTCTGCAGATTCATATGTGCATCAATCTTATTGTGCCTAGAAGACACGAGCTCCTTGGAGTCACATCATCTCTGGCTCTTATAGTCTTTCTGTCCCCTTTCCCACATAGTTCACTGATCCTTGACTGGATGGATTTAATAAAAAAAATCCCCTTTTAGGACAGAGCGCTCCAAAGTCTTTCTTTCTCTCAGCACATTGTCCATTTATGAGTCTTTGGGTTAAATCCCCATTTACTGTTAAGTTTCTCTGATAAGGGCTGTGCAAGGCACTGACCACTGTGCACAGAAGTCTGTTATTAGAAGTCATTTTGTGGCTATGCTCATTTTAGCAGACTAATAGTAGTAGGTTTTTTTTTCCCTAGAACTATGACAAATTCCAGGTTCTTGGCCATTTTGCAGTGTCAGATGTGGGTTCCATCTCATGGAGTAGACCTTAAATCCAAGCAGAGAGGGATTGGTTTCTTCTACTACATTTGTGCCACCATTACACCAGTATGTCTTGAAGGCAGGTCACTGTTTTAGGACACAGCATTTGTAGATGGGAGACACTGATGCTTCCCTTTCTCTTCTGGTAGCATTCAAAGTACCTTCCAATACTATAAACACTAGTCAGTAGAATGATGCTTCTAGCTAGGTAACTGGTCAACTACTCTGTGTTCAACATATGTAAGTGTTGTCTTCAGCAACAGGATCCTGTCACCAGGTTGTAGACCAGCCAAAAGCATTGCCAAAAGCCTGTGATGTTTAGGGGTTTGGCTAACAACTCAACAAAATATAACCCATTCCTAACACTGGACGTTTTACTAGGTGGCACAGGATGCCTGTCGAGTTGGGACATTTTTACCCCTATTATTTGGTGACTCCATTTAGATTCCTTTCAAATATATTTTAGGGAGCTTCTACAATAGTTAGGTTTCATATGTTTTTTTTTAATTAGGTATTTATTTCAGTTACATTTCCAATGCTATCCCAAAAGTCCCCCACACGCTCCACCACCCACTCCCCCACCCTCCCACTCCCACTTCTTGGCCCTGGTGTTCCCCTGTACTGAGGCATATAAAGTTTGCACGACCAATGGGCCTCTCTTTCCACTGATGGCCGACTAGGCCATCTTTTGATACACATGCAGCTAGAGACACGAGCTCCAGTGGGTACTGGTTAGTTCATATTGTTGTTCCATCTATAGGGTTACAGATCCCTTTAGCTCCTTGGTTACTTTCTCTAGCTCCTCCATTGGGGGCCCTGTGATCCATCCAATAGCTGACTGTGAGCATCCACTTCTGTGTTTGCTAGGCCCCAGCATAGTCTCACAAGAGACAGCTATATCTGGGTCCTTTCAGCAAAATCTTGCTAGTGTATGCAATGGTGTCAGCATTTGGAAGCTGATTATGGGATGGATCCCTGGATATGGCAGTCTCTAGATGGTCCATCCTTTTGTCTCAGCTCCAAACTTTGTCTCTGCAACTCCTTCCATGGGTGTCCTTTCTTAAGTAGATATCAGCCAAGAAATCATAAGATAAAAGCCTGCTCAGTAGTCTATAATGCAAGTGGGGACTGCAACATGGATTCCCTACAAGTGATCGAGAACTGGGTCCATTATTTATATGTTTAAATTTGAAGTTATAATTTAGAATAAACAACTGAAGACCTGAATATATGATTAAAAAGAAAGGCCTTTTTCTCCCATTTCTACCATTCCTGTCCTACCTACTTTATGTCCCAAGACTGTTGGGACATTTTCCAAGATATTCTGTAGAATTCTAAGAATAGCCCTAAAGAAACAGATCTGCATGCAGGTTATTAAAAACATGTACATACATAAATGACAGCATACAATACATATCATACTGAATCTTGGCTTTCTCTCTAATAACACGTCTTTGGAGATATAATACAACTGATTTGTCATTTTTAAGTGCTACATAGTATTCCACATATAAAAAGTGAACATTTAAACATGATTTCTTGTTAAGGGCATTTAAATTCTTTTCAGTCTTTCAGTCAGCATTGCTGTGTGTATAAAAATCTCTATGATTATAACTTTATTTCTATGTAGAAGCAGCAGCTCTCATGAAAATTACAAATACTGTTAATTTTAATTGGGTGCTATTATGCTATTAAACTGATGACCATGTATGCGTGTGTGTGTGTGTGTCCACTTATCAGGCGATCACAACGTTTCAACACTGTGGATTGACAAGCTCGCTATTAACTTGCTATGTGGGAAGTATTCTGTTTTAATTATTCCTCTCATATAAAAACTGATACTCCATATACTTGCATGTATCTGTCAGTTCTCTTCTTAATCATAATCTTTGACCATTTTTCAATTACATTTTTCTTGGACTTCTAAGAGATATATCAGCATTAAACAAATTCTACCTTTGTAATGTACATTGCAAATCTCTTTCCCCTATGACTAGGCTTTTATGTTTTCATTTGAAAATTACGTATATACAAAATAGCTTCATTATTTATATGTCTCATTCCCTCCAACCTCTCTTCTAGAGCCCCCTATCATATCTGCTCCCAACTTCATGCCTTCCTTATGTATTGTTTATACTAATTAAAGCCACTGTGTCCAACTAGTGTTACCCATGTGCTCATGGCTGTGGGATAATCTGAGACATGAGGAACCTATCCGTGGCCACACTCCAAAACAAAGGTCTTCCTTCCCTAGAAGCCACCAATTGCCAATATTTCTTCAGCTAGGGGTAGTGCTTTGTGATCCCACTCCTTCCTCCATGCTAGAATCATCAACTAGCTTAATACTGTAAAGTTACATGTAGTTAACCACTGCTACTATGAGCTCATGTTGGCTGCAGCAGTGTCATGCCCAGAGGATACCGTGTCACAGCAGTTCTCCCATCCCCCTCCCACTGTTAAGCTTTTTCTATTCCCTCTTCTTCCACATCTCCTGAGTCACGGGGAAAGGGGGTGTATGTCGATGCTCCATCTATGACTAAACATTTGCAGTTGCTTACTTTAATCACTTTAAATAATCATGTATCTCTTCATTAACAACTATCAACCACAATACAAATTCTGACCAAGGTTAGGATCGGCATATATCTATAAATACAAAGGTAAGTATGTATAATGCACTTTGGCAATGATCATTTGGAAAAACAATATCAGCAGGATCTCCTAAAGGGCCTATGACTTCCCTATCCAAGGATTTTATTGTGTTTATGATACGAGGCATGAACTCCTTCTTCTGCAGGAGACTTGGAACACAATCAAGAGAGTGGTTAGGTGTACCCACAAACAGTGATGCCACTAGTACACTAGTAGACACATCTTGTTTGGTAGCTTACTGTTGTAACAGCCCTGACGTCTTTTCTGCCCTAGTAGCCTGCAAAGCACTTTCTAGCATTATGAAAGCTAGCCAGTAGGTAGAATTTTCTGTTAAATTCAAGATGTACTTCTATGTTTTTTATAACTAACATATGTGATATCTTTGGCAATAGGGTCTTACCATATATTTATTATGGCTAACCACAAATAATGGCAATCACCCCTGTTGCTCTGGGTGCCTCTGAGGCCCTCCTGCCCAATAATTTTTCAGAGAGTAACCATAGCCTAGCACTGACATTTTAACTTAATAATCCATCTTCTGGAGTCAGAATTATTCACTATGTGAGGTAATTTTATAAAAATCATTTTAAAATGTACATATTTAATTACACTACATGTTTTTAGTAGTAAATTGTCCTGTAGAATTTTTCTGTAGTTGATCTTATGTCAAAATCTTTTCAAGGTTTAGAGTTTTCTATTAAATTTAGAATTATATTTTAAAATCATACTATATTTTCTTCTATGATTATTATCATTTTCATTTTATTTGATCCTTCTAGTATTTTCTTTTCTTTGAGAGCCCTGCATCTATCCCCCCAACAGATAACTACCTAGTTAAACTGTCGACATACAAAATTTTCCCTAGTGAGTTTAAAACCTGGCCAATAATATGTTTTCACTGCTTGAATTTATTACTAGATTTCTTATTCTGTTCCATACAGCTTTTATCTCTGCTTAAGCAGGCATTATATCATTCAACTTATTATAGCATATTTTTAATGGCCACTGTAAAGAAGACATATTCTTTACATACATTTTTGTCTCCAAATTATCAGTACCAAAAATGTATTCTATTGCATGTGTGTAAGTAGAAAATATGAACACAAATTCCACTTCTACCTTAAGTCAATAAATTATATTTCCCCTGGAACTTCTCCCAGAAAACAGCCTATCAAGCCTATGAATGCATACTAAGTAGCAATGCTCTCTCTTTCCTATGTCAATCTACAGACTGAATGATAAAAAGGTAATGGGAAAATATCTGATAAAAATGTAAATTTATGATGCCTTCACGGGAATGGCTTATATTTTTAAACCTGAATCAAAGGGCATACCTATTTGTCATGGTGGGGAGATTTGTATATCTGAGGAAATAGATGAACATTAAATCTGACCTAATGTACACACATGTGATTTGGACACTGAGTAAAATCTCTGAGGACAAATGTTCAGCCCAATCACCATTTATTTTTACAGTGTGTTCAAAGCATAAAGTTGGCTCTAGTCAAATTTTTGTGACCTTCACATCTTCTCATCTATAAAAGCATGTGGGAACCAATAGAAGTATATATATATAAGAACAATTGCTTGAGTAGCCAAATAGAATTTACGACGGAGTCAAGTCTGTTGTGTACTATTGCTACATAATACCCCAAGGTTGAAGAAAATGTAATTCCTGCCAAATTACTTCTCTGTCATTTTTATAAATGTAACTTAGTCTTCATAAAGATCTCTATGAGTTTGAAGCCAAGCATGTCTTTATAGAGAGCCATGGTTTCATAGTGAGACTCTGTCTTAAGAAAAAAATAAAGAGGGCCATATAAGTAATATTAATGCCCTTGTCAATTAAATGTAATTTAAGAACTATCTCTCTGGCCATGGAAACAGGTGAGCTAACTGCATATCTTCACGTCACCAGGCAAATCCAAATATCACCTACCCTCACCCAGAGCTCTGTAGCAGAGTGCCTGCTGAGGCCTCCTTTTCTGTCTCCTCCTGCCCCCATATTCAGAGAATCCCACAGATCTTTCCCTTCTAACTTCTTTCCCTCTGCTTATTGCTTTATGCCTGGCCCCAGCTCCAACAGGCATTTTCCAGGCACCAACTGGCCACTCCAGCCAGTGAGTTGGGTAAGCTAACTGCAGATCTTCACTTCTCCATCAGCAACCCTACTACAGTTGGCCTCAAGAACAGCAATAGAGCTGAATCACAAGATAAAGACTCCAAAATATCTATTATGAATATGTTCAAGAACCTTAGAGAAAACATGGAGAAATCTATTAATGAAAACAGAAACAAACAGAGGAATGAAATGAAGAAAATTATTCAAGGTGAAAAAAAAAGAAAGAAAATAGTTCAAAACCAACTGAGGGAAACTTAGAAATGAAAGATTTAGGAATGGAAACAGGAACCTCATAGGCAGGCTTCTCCAATAGAACTTAGATAGAAGAGAGTCTAGAGCACTGAAGACAAGATAGAAAAAATAGATACTTTGATCAAAGAAAATGTTAAATCTCTAAATAAATAAATAAATAAATAAATAAATAAATAAATAAAAATTCCAGGTACAAACCACACAGGAAATCTTGATCACTATAAAAAGACCAAATCTATGAATAACAGGAAGGGAGAAAGGAGAAAACGCCCAGCAGATCAAAGACAATGAAAATATTTTCAATAAAATCATAGAAGAAAATTTCCCCAACCTAAAGAAGGAGATGTCTATTAAAGTAAAAGAAGCATATAGAACATCAAATAGACTGAGCTAAAAAAGAAATTTCCCAAAGCGCATAAGAATCAATACACTAAATGGTCAAGACAAAGAAAAAAAATGTTAAAGACACAATGGAAAAAAAAAAAAAAAAAAAAACAAGACCAAGTAGCATATAAAGGCAGACATAATTACAAAACAAAACAAAAACCCCAAAAACCCAAAAACCTGATTTTTCAATAAAGACTAAAATCCAAAAGGGCCTGGACAGATTGTTCTACAAGCTTTAAGAGACCACAGATGGGAGGCGGCGCCATCTTCGACTCCAGACAACCGGCCACCTTCCTGGTGAGTGCACAGGGGTCCGCCTGGCCCGAGAGGTTTCTGCCTCAGGCCCCGGCGGGAGCCTCCTTGGCTCAGGGACTCCGCAGAGGGCAGGCTGCTCGGGTGAGGGTGTGGAAAACAGAGGCCAGCCGTTTCTGGGCAGGCGAGAGCCACAGAGCTTCTGAAGCGGCGCCATCTTCGGCTCCAGACAACCGGCCACCTTCCTGGCCAAAGCAACACAGCTTCTGGGAAAGATCCTGCTTTGGGCCTTCATCTTCAGCCAGGAGGAGGTCCAAACACCAGATAACTGTGCACCTTCCCTGAAAGAGGAGAGCTTGCCTGCAGAGACTGCTCTGACCACTGAAACTCAGAGGAGAGAGCTAGTCTCCCACGTCTGCTGATAGAGGGTAACAAAATCAACAGAGGAACAATCTCTAAACAAAGACAACTATAACAACTAACTCCAGAGATTGCCAGATGGCGAAAGGTAAACGTAAAAATCCTACTAACAGAAACCAGGACCACTCACGATCATCAGAACCCAGAACGCCCACTTCGCCCAGTCCAGGGCATCCTAAAACACCTGAAAAGGTAGACCTGGATTTAAAAGCATATCTCATGATGATGGTAGAGGACATAAAGAAGGAATTTAATAACTCACTTAAAGAAATACAGGAGAACACTGCTAAAGAGTTACAAGTCCTTATAGAAAAACAGGAAAACACATCCAAACAGGTGATAGAAATGAACAAAACCATACTAGACCTAAAAAGGGAAGTAGACACAATAAAGAAAACCCAAAGTGAGGCAACGCTGGAGATAGAAACCCTAGGAAAGAAATTTGGAACCATAGATGCCAGCATCAGCAACAGAATACAAGAGATGGAAGAGAGAATCCCAGGTGCAGAAGACTCCATAGAGAACATCATCTCGTTAGATGCAGAAAAAGCATTTGACAAGATCCAACACCCATTCATGATAAAAGTTTTGGAAAGATCAGGAATTCAAGGCCCATACCTAAACATGATAAAAGCAATCTACAGCAAACCAGTAGCCAGCATCAAAGTAAATGGAGAGAAGCTGGAAGCAATCCCACTAAAATCAGGGACTAGACAAGGCTGCCCATTTTCTCCCTACCTTTTCAACATAATACTTGAAGTATTAGCCAGAGCAATTCGACAACAAAAGGAGATCAAGGGGATACAAATTGGAAAAGAAGAAGTCAAAATATCACTTTTTGCAGATGATATGATAGTATATATAAGTGACCCTAAAAATTCTACCAGAGAACTCCTAAACCTGATAAACAGCTTCGGTGAAGTAGCTGGATATAAAATAAACTCAAACAAGTCAATGGCCTTTCTCTATACAAAGAATAAACAGGCTGAGAAAGAAATTAAGGAATCAACACCCTTCTCAATAGTCACAAATAATATAAAATATCTTGGCGTGACTCTAACTAAGGAAGTGAAAGATCTGTAGGATAAAAACTTCAAATCTCTGAAGAAAGAAATTAAAGAAGATCTCAGAAGATGGAAAGATCTCCCATGCTCATGGATTGGCAGGATCAACATTGTAAAAATGGCTATCTTGCCAAAAGCAATCTACAGATGCAATGCAATCCCCATCAAAATTCCAACTCAATTCTTCAACGAATTAGAAGGAGCAATTTGCAAATTCATCTGGAATAACAAAAAACCTAGGATAGCAAAAAGTCTTCTCAAGGATAAGAGAACTTCTGGTGGAATCACCATGCCTGACCTAAAGCTTTACTACAGAGCAATTGTGATAAAAACTGCATGGTACTGGTATAGAGACACACAAGTAGACCAATGGAATAGAATTGAAGACCCAGAAATGAACCCACACACCTATGGTCACTTGATCTTCGACAAGGGAGCTAAAACCATCCAGTGGAAGAAAGACAGCATTTTCAACAATTGGTGCTGGCACAACTGGTTGTTATCGTGTAGAAGAATGCGAATCGATCCATACTTATCTCCTTGTACTAAGGTCAAATCTAAGTGGATCAAGGAACTTCACATAAAACCAGAGACACTGAAACTTATAGAGGAGAAAGTGGGGGAAAGCCTTGAAGATATGGGCACAGGGGAAAAATTCCTGAACAGAACAGCAATGGCTTGTGCTGTAAGATCGAGAATTGACAAATGGGACCTAATGAAACTCCAAAGTTTCTGCAAGGCAAAAGACACCATCAATAAGACAAAAAGACCACCAACAGATTGGGAAAGGATCTTTACCTATCCTAAATCAGATAGGGGACTAATATCCAACATATATAAAGAACTCAAGAAGGTGGACTTCAGAAAATCAAATAACCCCATTAAAAAATGGGGCTCAGAACTGAACAAAGAATTCTCACCTGAGGAATACCGAATGGCAGAGAAGCACCTGAAAAAATGTTCAACATCCTTAATCATCAGGAAAATGCAAATCAAAACAACCCTGAGATTCCACCTCACACCAGTCAGAATGGCTAAGATCAAAAATTCAGGTGACAGCAGATGCTGGCGTGGATGTGGAGAAAGAGGAACACTCCTCCATTGTTGGTGGGATTGCAGGCTTGTACAACCACTCTGGAAATCAGTCTGGCAGTTCCTCAGAAAATTGGACATAGTACTACCGGAGGATCCAGCAATACCTCTCCTGGGCATATATCCAGAAGATGCCCCAACTGGTAAGAAGGACACATGCTCCACTATGTTCATAGCAGCCTTATTTATAATAGCCAGAAGCTGGAAAGAACCCAGATGCCCCTCCACAGAGGAATGGATACAGAAAATGTGGTACATCTACACAATGGAGTACTACTCAGCTATTAAAAAGAATGAATTTATGAAATTCCTAGGCAAATGGATGGACCTGGAGGGCATCATCCTGAGTTAGGTAACACATTCACAAAGGAACTCACACAATATGTACTCACTGATAAGTGGATATTAGCTCCAATCCTAGGATACCCAAGATATAAGATACAATTTGCTAAACACATGAAACTCAAGAAGAATGAAGACTGAAGTGTGGACACTATGCCCCTCCTTAGAATTGGGAACAAAACACCCATGGAAGGAGTTACAAAGACAAAGTTTGGAGCTGAGATGAAAGGATGGACCATGTAGAGACTGCCATATCCAGGTATCCACCCCATAATCAGCATCCAAACGCTGACACCATTGCATATACTAGCAAGATTTTATCGAAAGGACCCAGATGTAGCTGTCTCTTGTGAGACTATGCCGGGGCATAGCAAACACAGAAGTGGATGCTCACAGTCAGCTAATGGATGGATCACAGGGCTCCCAATGGAGGAGCTAGAGAAAGTACCCAAGGAGCTAAAGGGAACTGCAACCCTATAGGTGGAACAACATTATGAACTAACCAGTACCCTGGAGCTCTTGACTCTAGCTGAATATGTATCCAAAGAAGGCCTAGTCGGCCATCACTGGAAAGAGAGGCCCATTGGACACGCAAACTTTATATGCCCCAGTACAGGGGAATGCCAGGGCCAAAAAGGGGGAGTGGGTGGGTAGGGGAGTGGGGGTGGGTGGGTATGGGGGACTTTTGGTATAGCATTGGAAATGTAAATAAGCTAAATACCTAATAAAAAATGGAAAAAAAAGAATGAATTTATGAAATTCCTAGCCAAATGGATGGACCTGAAGGGCATCATCCTGAGTGAGGTAACACATTCACAAAGGAACTCACACAATATGTACTCACTGATAAGTGGATATTAGCCCCAATCCTAGGATACCCAAGATATAAGATACAATTTGCTAAACACATGAAACTCAAGAAGAATGAAGACTGAAGTGTGGACACTATGCCCCTCCTTAGAATTGGGAACAAAACACCCATGGAAGGAGTTACAGAGACAAAGTTTGGAGCTGAGATGAAAGGATGGACCATGTAGAGACTGCCATATCCAGGGATCCACCCCATAATCAGCATCCAAACGCTGACACCATTGCATACACTAGCAAGATTTTATTGAAAAGACCCAGATGTAGCTGTCTCTTGTGAGACTATGCCGGGGCCTAGCAAACACAGAAGTGGATGCTCACAGTCAGCTAATGGATGGATCACAGGGCTCCCAATGGAGGAGCTAGAGAAAGTACCCAAGGAGCTAAAGGGATCTGCAACCCTATAGGTGGAACAACATTATGAACTAACCAGTACCCCGGAGCTCTTGACTCTAGCTGCATATGTATCAAAAGATGGCCTAGTCGGCCATCACTGGAAAGAGAGGCCCATTGGACAGGCAAACTTTATATGCCCCAGTACAGGGGAACGCCAGGGCCAAATATGGGAGTGGGTGGGTAGGGGAGTGGGGGTGGGTGGGTATGGGGGACTTTTGGTATAGCATTGGAAATGTAAATGAGCTAAATACCTAATAAAAAATGGAAAAAAAAAAAGAGAGACCACAGATGCCAGCTCAGACTACTATACCCAGCACAATGTTCAATTACAGTAGATGAAGAGGGAAAAATGACATCCTACAATAAAATCAAAATATCTGTCTATACAAATCCAGCTCTACAGAAGATGCTAGGAAGAAAACTTCAACCTGAAGAGGTTAACTTCACACCCCCCCCCCCAAAAAAAACACAAGAAATAAATAATTTCAGATCAGCAAATTAAAAGAGGGGGAAAACACACAACACAACAACAAAATAATATGCATAAATAAACACTGATTATTAATAACACCAAACATTAATGGTCTCAATTATCCAATAAAAATGCTAATTGACAGAATGGATGCAATATAAGGATCCATCTTCCTCTTACATCCAAGAAACACACCTTAACATCAAGGCTAGACATCACCCAAGTTCATAAAAGAAGCACTACTAGTCCTCTCTCCAGTTCCTCCTGGGGGTTTCACAGGGTGCTTCAAATATACATAAAGACACTCCAATCCCTCCCCCATGCAGCTGAGCTATTGTGACAGACATAGCAGGTGTGAGACAGCCACTACAGCTACAGCTCCTTTCAGCAGTTCTCCAACTCCCTTGCTATTTTTCAAGCCATGCCTTTATTTGCTATGTTTCAGTCAGTTGACTCAGCTCCTCCCCACACCCCAGTGCTGATTCAGAAATGGTCCCTCCCATGGTCACACTTTCTTTCCAGTGAGGAGACTGAACACTCAAGAGCTATGGGAGTACTTGGGATGGCTTAACTTTTACCTTGTTATTAGACACAGACAAGAGAGCTGGATCCTTATTTTCTGAGTTCATTGTCCTCCCTTTATACTTAGTTTCAGCCTTTCTCTTTCCCAACAATCCAAGCATATTTGCATGTAATTGATCCAAAGATAAGTTAGTGAAATGTAATGGGACTGGACTCAAGGTCAGTGTCTGTCTCTGATAAAGCAAGGTTGTCACTGAATCCAGCTTACTACACCATATTCTTCTTCCCTAAGGGTATGTTCCCTCACCTGCGGTGAACATCTGTGTGGTTATCTGATGAGTCACCATATTCTCTCCCAAGAGTTCTGAACCTTAGCACTGAAAACAGAAATTATCTCACAGGAATAAACAAACTCTCTTAGTTTTCACAAGTGTCCATACTTGACCACATAGGTTTAAACTTTCACACAAATAGAAAGCAGATTAAGTTGTCACTTACTAAGTCTGATTTAAAAGAAATATGAAGAAAGACAGAAGGGATGCAATACATGCTACATTTTCTCTGTTTGTGTGTAATTTTTATGCGTGTAAATCCCTGCCTTAGTGCAGTCCATCCAGGTATCACAGCTTGAAAGAGGAAAAGTAGGAAAGAATATCATACAGGGCTAGCTGGCCCAACCTGGCTGGAGAGATGGCTCAGTGAGCTACATATTTGGATAGCAATCATAAGGACATAAGTTTAGATACCCAGCATGCACACAGATGCAAGTGCAATTCAGAACATCTGTAATCCTAGTACACAGAAGCAGAAACAGGAAAATTCCTGGCTTACTAGCCAGACAGTCTCTCCAAGTTGCTAAGCTCCAGATTCGCTGAAGAGACTTTGTCTCACATGAGGTGAAGAGCAATAAATACCCAACCATCACCTCTGGCCTTCACACCAAGTCTTACCCGTGTGCATGCACATATACCACATAACACATGTAACAGGGAGGCTGGGGATGAGTCTTCTTAGTAGAAGTCTAGCTATGAAGGACATCTCCATGCCCCAAAACATGTGTGGCAGGCATTGTGTTTGAGCAAACAGGTTATTATCAGTGCTCACACAAGAAAGATGTAATTAGTAATACTAAGTCGCCCCATGGACTTGGCAAGATTGCTCAACTGGAATTATTGATGATCCTAACCTAGATGATCAGGATGGGGACTGGGCTCAGCGGGATTCATGTATGAATTGCAGTCCTTGACGGTGCAAACCCCACCTCCATCTATTTACAGAATTTGATTAGTGAATATATTCACATACTAGTAACATGGTCAAGATATAAATAGTTAATTTTTTTTCCCTAGTGCTGGGATGAGGTCCAGAGCGGCACATGCTTTGGGCTGCCTGCACCACTAAGTTTCCTCACCAGACCCAGAGTTTATTCTTTATTAACGCAGAAGCCGGGTGTGGTGCTGAACAACTTTAATCTCAGCATTGAAAAGGCAGAAGCAAGCAGATCTCTGTGACTCTGAGGCCAGCCTGGTCTCCAAAGCAAGTTCCAGGCCAGCCCAGGATATATACCTGATTCTGTCTCAAAAAAAAAAAAAAAAAAAAAAACCAACATTGACAACAAACAGGAAACGGCTCAATTGGTAAAGTCACTGCCATGTCAGCAGGAGAATCAGAGTTCAGATGCACAGAACCCACAGAAAAAGCTGATACAGAAACAAATGGACACAGAAACAGGAAACATAGTTTGGTAAAAGGGCAGACAACAGGGAAGTAAAAGCAAATGCGAGATGATGACCTATACTATGAGTCCCAGTCTTGGTTGTCTTCTGCTCATTACTGCTGCATGCTGTTGCTCTTGACAGCATGCTAAATTAGTCATGAAGCATACTGCTTCATGCTATACCAACATTCCTATGGGTGTTGATTACTGTAATGTCACGGGACTCTTGCCTCGAGATTCCACTTTATTACTATTCTCATGTATACACTTCATTTTTTTCACTCTACCAAGGCTGTTAAACTGAAAGAACTCCCAGCCCCCACTAAATGTCATTACAGAACTAGCCATCCTCTCTTGATATTTAAATTCATCGATTAGTCTTCTATCACAAGCCCAAGCATGCCTGCTGTCCTTGCACTCCCACAAAGAATAACTCTGAAATAATTTAGCAAGAGAAAATGAGGAAAGATAATTTTGGACCATGAGAAATATACACTCAAATCCCTGGGGTAAGAGACTCTAAGATATATAACTTGTGTAACAATGCAGAGAAAAACTAGAAGAGAGAAACTCTGAAGGACAGGGTGTCATTTGTTAGAGAGATTATGAGAATGTGAGAAAATGCTGACAATGGATAGAGAGGAAAGACGATAAGGAAAGGGGGAGGCAGTTGGTGATTATAGCATTTATTCTTGTGTTGCTGTGATAAAACACCATGACCAAAAGCAACAGAAAGAGTGAGTTTTAGCAGGACACATGGTGGCAGGTGGCAGGCATGTTGACGGAAGCAGAGCAATCACATGTTCAACCACATGAATCGGAGAGAACAAACTGGAAGTTGGATGAGGCTATAATCTCCCACAGCTGACCTTCAGGGATAAACGTCCTCCAGCATGGCTGCACTGCACCATGGGGGACTACTGTTCAAGTTCTTGAGCTTACGCGGGACAGTTCTCATTCAAGCCACCACAATACAAACTCTCAGCTTTCAGCTTAAGTTCCAAGACATAAAGCTGAAAATAGGAAGGTGGCAATAATAAACACAATAGAATAAGATTTCTGTGCATCATCCGGGTAAATGGATTTCCTCTCTCCTGCTACACAAAAAGGAGTACCAGGTAAAATATAAATGATATGATTTAGATGTGAAATATCCCCATTGGTTTGCATATGGCCTCCAGGTGATGGTGTTGTTGGAATAGTGATGGAACCTTTAGGAGGTGGAGCATTACTGGAGGAAATACATCACTGGAGAGGTGGGCTCAGAGACTTTATATATGACATCACTTCCTGTTCACTCTGCTTCAAGCCTGCTAATGTCATGTGATGGACTGGCCTTATGATCTGACTGCCACGCCTTCTGCCACAATGAACTCTAAGCGCTCTGAAACCGTAATGAAAATAAATTCCCCCTTGAAGTGTTTTTTTGGTCAGAGTGCTTTAACCCAGCAACAGGAATAAAAACTAATACAGATTCCAAGCTGAAATTAAATTTCAGATCACCAGCAAGCAACTGTCTAACATATTCTGACTTACTCAATACTAAGGATCTGCTCTACTGTGAGTATGGTAAGCAAGATGATGTGATGGTCTTGCTGATACACATATGCCAATGGAATACAATGAGAAGCCCAGAAGTAGCCCACACAACTCTGTCCAAGAGATGCAGGATGAGAAAGAAAGCCGGTAGATGAGGCCACTCTTCAACAATGCACTCCTTAATATTTTTTTAAAAAAATGAACACTTACCTCAAGCCTGTGTTTTATACAAGAATCAGCTAAAAGCATAGATTATACATGTAAAACATGGGACTACTAGAGGACAACACAGCAGAAAAATTGTCAGGACAAAGGATTGAGAAGTTCCAATCAAAATACTAGTCATAAAAGAAAAACATAAATTAGACTTCGTCAAAATTTAAAACCTTTACCCTATCAAAGACCATGTGCAGTAAACACATAAGCTATCAAGTAGGAACAATATCCTGACGAATATCTGACATGGAACTGATGCCAGCTATGGTGGTTTGAATAAAAGATGTCCTCCAGTTGCTCATGTATTTGAATACTTGATCCCCACATTGACAGATATGTTTGAAGAAGCTATGGCTTCTGCAAGGACACCTTGCTGGAGGAAGTCCTTCCCTGCAGCGAGAGCAGGCTTTGAGAATTTAGAGCCTCACCCTCTCACCTCTATCTCTCATATTTGGATGAAAAAATGGAATCAGCAAATCTCCTGCATCCATACCAGCAATGCCTTTCCTGCTATGAGGGAATCCTGTTGTCTGGTGTCTATCAATATGCTGAAATAAATCCCTCTTTCCTTGAGATTGTGGCCCTAATATTTGTTCATAACAACATAAAGTAATTAATACACCAACAATACATTTTTTGAATCTTAGAATTTGACATGAGTAAAGCAAGTAACAACTTTGTTGGCATATATTTTTTATAATTTTAATATGGGTTCAACATGCCCTCTAACCCACCACCCACAAGAGGTAGTGGAAAAGAAAGGTTATTAGAATATGGAGAAGTGTATCCTAAATGGGACCTGTTTAGAAGTAGTTGTTTGGGGTATTTCCAATCTCCATTGTTCTCAGTCCAGTCCACTAGCAAACTCTAAACATGAACTAGGAGCTGCAGTCCAGTTCACTCAGCAGACACCACACATGAATCAGCAAGGGCGGTTCAATCCAGAAGAAACTTTGAGGCTTTCCAACAGCTGAGACCATGGAAACAGCAAGAAGCCACAGGAATCTCACATTCTTAGGTAAGTTCTTTAGTGGGTTTCTCTATATTTTGTCACCACACGCAAACCTCAACAACACAATGTAAGGCACACCAATACATGTGTGTAGTCATCGAAGACTAACAAGGTTGAGCAAGGCAAACCAATACTCAAGCTCCCACTGTCTGTGGGGTTGTATTTATATTCTTTCTAAACATCATATCTCCTCTCACATGTCTGCTATTGCATAACATCCTTTCACCTGTGCCTGCTTCAGTGAACCAGCCTTTCACCTGGGGGCCCCAGCAAAACATCATGTGACATAACTGACTTTCCAAAGAAACCAGAAGTTTCTACTTCACAACTTGATGACAGACCTAGGAAATTAATCATATGGCATTCATACTAGAGAAACAAATCCTTATAGCCACATACGAACTTGGACTTGACAGGCCATGGCAGCTATGTTTGAAACAGCTAAAAACTAGAAACCACAAATATGTCCTTCCATTGGTAGATGTTTAAATAATACACATCACAGGATGGAATATTCCTCAGAACAAAGCAGAAAGCTACTGATACATGAAGTGACATGAGTGGAACTTAAGAGTATTATATTAAGGAAACAAACTGATCTAAAGCAATAGCAGATAGGATTTCATTTATGAAGAACCTATCACATTATAAAATCATAGTAATGGAGGGAAGATACATTGTCAAATGTTCAGAAACATGTATGACTCGAGGAAGTCAGCCTCACACTGTGCCTTTGTGGTGAAGAATATTCTCTGGAGCTGAGACTGTGCCTCAGTTCGTAGAGTACTTGCCTAGTATTCACTAAGTCTTAGGATGGGTTCCCAACAAGAGAAGACATAAAGATCTCCAAAGCAGTATAGGTTGTTGCTATTGCTCTTGTTGGCCTACCATAACCAGACAGTAAATCCCACTTGCTGAAGACATAGCACTTTCATTGCAGAATATAAAGACATCAAACTAAAATTGAGCTACAAGCTATGTCCCTGTAGGCTGGCTTTCATAGTGCTGGAAAGTGCTATGCAGTTCAGTGTGGATCAAGGGATAACCAATAGTCTTACTCAGTAGTGTAACTTCTGTACTACAGTCTCCAACTTGCCAGGCAAGACGTTCCCACTAGTACAACTGCGGTATTCTGATAGGAGGATAACTTATCCCTTTCTGACTGAATTTGAGCCCACTCCACAGAATTCATGCTTGTTACAGTAAACTTGCTCAAAAGCCTATGGCTCTAGAGGTGAACCTCCTACTGTTGTTTTACTAAATGGACATGTCAAACTTTCTTCCGAATATTTATGCTTCTATACAGAGGGGTCTCAGCCTTGTTAAGGAAGTGTCTTTTTGCAGTGGTCAGTTTTAAAAACTGGTACAAGATCAACCCTTTGACACCCAGCATGGATTTTGGAAGTACTCATACAACCCCACCATTCTCTGACTAGACATTTTCAGTTAATGGCTACTGAGAAAGTGGAAGCCATTTTTCTTGTCTAGACATAATTATGTTTGACCCAAAGAGATACAGTTCTTATTCTTGAGTGTGGCAAAGGCGCTTCTCTGTTGACCAGAATAGCACATGCATATTGAATTTGTGCAAACTTCTTACCCTCCTCCCAAGTAAATACCGTTTTTGCTTTCTTCTATGTTTTCCATTAGTGTAGAATATATATACATACATATATATATATATATAATATATATATTCATATATATGTATTCATATATATATAGTCAGATATATTATATATATTCATATGTGTATATATAGTCAGATATTATATATATATACATATATATATGTATGTATGTATGTATGTATGTATGTATGTATATATAGTCAGTTATAACGACTGCAATGGTTTGAGTGTAGTTTCTCCTCCAAAGGTTTCTGTGGTTTAGCTTGATCCTCAGTGCGCTTTAAAAGAAGGGGTCTAGGGAAAGTTGTTAGGTCTTTTAGAGTGCTTCCCTTCAATGGTAGTTGTCATGGGGCCTCAAATTCTCATGACAAATGTTATAAGAAACCTGCCATGGTTAGTTTAAATTGTCACCTTGAAAATCTAGAAATTAACTATAAAGGAATCTCATTGAAAGTCACCTACATTAGGTTGACCTGTTGGCATATCTGTGGAGGCTTATCTTGAACATTTTAATATATTCACTGTGGGTAACACTATTCCACTGGCAGAGGCTACTGGACTGTCTAAGAGCAGAGAGCAGAAGGTAAGCACTGGTGTGAATGTATTCTCTCTCTCTCTCTCTCTGTGTGTGTGTGTGTGTGTGTGTGTGTGTGTGTGTGTGTGTGTGTAACTCGCTCTTGTGCTCTCTCATTCTCTCACTTTGCTCTTAATTATGGAAAAGACTTACTGATTCAAGTTCCTGCCATTTTGACTTCACTGCAACAATGGACTGAAGTTTAAATTATAAGCCAAATAAGCCCTGTCTCTTTTAAACTCTTTGTCAGAGCATTTATCACAGCACCAGGAAAAAAGCTAACGAGTCTAGATTCTAAGTCATTCTCTAGCTTGACCTCTTCCTACACAAACTGCTGCTATTATAACCCCATGTCTTCCTTCTTTTAATTACTGCTAGTTCTTTTAGAATTTGTGTTTTAATCTTATCTTTCCTTTTTCCTAACTCTTCCTAGTTTTATCTGCCTTATCTCTTCACCCTCCTTTGCATTTTTTGTTTTGTTTTCAGATCAAGGTCAATTTTTACTTCTCAACTCTTCTTAGACCTATGGCCTTACAACCAGACACAATTGTCTAACCAGAGGCTATACTCTTATAGAAAATAGACACTTTGTCTCTAAGCAAATAACAGTTGTCAATAAGTTCACAGCTAGAGGAGGGATTGTGTGACCAACTCACACCTTGCTTGGCTTTGATCTGGCATGATCTTGCACAGGTGTGCATGCTACCACTCTGAGTTCATATGAGCAGCTGCCCTGCTGTGTCCAAGAGTGCAGTTCCTTTGTGGCCATCCACTACCTTATCTCTATTCTCTTTTCACCCACTCTTCCACAATGGTCTCCGAGCCTTTGGAGGAAAGAATAGAGTGTATTGTTCCATTTAGGATTGGCTTTTCTCTATTATCTTATTCTCTGCATGTTCATCAGTTGTGGATCTCTGTGATAAACTAGTCACATATTGTAAATAGAAGCTTGCCTGATAAGAGTTGAGAGATTCATCATCTATGGTTATAATTATTAGTCACTAGGAGTCAGTTCAATACTATGTCCATTCAATAAGATAATAGTAGTAGATTCTCCTCTAGGGCCTAGGACCTGTCAAGGCACAGATTTCATGATCCAATAATGGTGCTGAGCATGGGTTTTAAATTGTGGAGTGAGACCTAAGTCCAATTAGAAAGTTGTTGGTACTCCCATGATGTCCATGATACTATTCCATGAGTAAACATGTCAGGCCAGTAATTATTGTGGCTTCATGATTGGCTGATATTGATGGTTGCTTTTCTTCTCTGGTAGCCTAAATGTACCTTTTAGCACTACAAAAGCTAAACTGCTGGGATGCAGCTTCCTTCCAGGATATGATTTCTCAATATTCTATGATTCAAATATGTGGTGCCTCCGGGAATAGGTTCTTAAGGGCTATGCCATTCAATTTCTATAACCCTAAGACAAATGAACTGGTTTTTTTCTTTGTAAAATTAACCCATCAGAGGCACTTTGTTCTACCAATGCCAAGAGGTTATAATTAATTCTCTAAACTATGCACAACAGATTAAAGGCAATTGAAAACTGATACTCCTCTTATGACACAGTGGACTCTTTCCCCTCCTTACTAACCAGGCTGTCCCATGGATGCCATCCTATATTTCTGAGGCCAGTCTTTAATTAGGTGGTCTGAAGTGGAAAATTCTGATTTCTTTGGAGACCCAGTTGTGTCCTGAGATGGTTTTTCTGTAAACTGTCTTATGAGAGGATATTTGGAGAACAGACATGTGGTGTTTCTCTGGAAACTGACTGGAAAAAAGAGCATGTCATGTTTTACTAGAGTGGACCATTGAGAGGCCATGTGATGTTTGAAAAGGGTATAAATATAACGCAACAGACAGTGGGCAATGCTGTGTGGCATTGGTTCGCCTTGCCACTCTTTGCTGGTCTTCATTGGGCTTTGCTGATGCTGGTCTTCACTCACAACACTGTGGTACTGGCTTGCCTTGTCTTCTTCAGTGCTCATCATTAATTGGTTGTGACTTCATAAACACAGACTCTTCTGGATCGAATTGCTGTTGCTGATTCATGAATTGTGTTTGCCAGCGGACTGAGATGCCACTGCTGATATCCTGACAATGCAGAGTGTATTTACCCCAAAGAACTTTTTCTAAACAGGTCCACATCCTCCTTTGATTTATTAACCTATCCTTTCTACTACCTCTGGTGGGTGGTGGGCTAGAAGTGAAGTTAAAGCATTTAGGTTCCCTTATTAATGTAGGTTTTGAGAAATACAAGCCAACAATGGTTAGCTTCCTTTGTCTGATGGAGCCCTGTGTTTTTATGCAAAGAAACAGCTCTATACATGCTGCCCCACTGTCAGAAGTTCAGCTCACTTAAAAAGCCTGAGATTATAAGGTATCTCATAGTAAAACAAAGAGAGAGAGAGAGAGAGAGAGAGAGAGAGAGAGAGAGAGAGAGAGAGAGAGAGAGAACAAGTCTCACCAAAAAATTAGCTTGGAGAGGGAAGAAATAGGCATAGATTTCCTTGGGAATGACAGTAGATTGCCATAGACAAACCACACAACCTGACATTTCAAACCCACAAAATTGTGAGTAGAAGAAAAATGGTTTTCAAGTTTGTGAGGTTAAAGTTAATTTGATATATAGTCGTAGATAACCAAAGTAAATAAGTGTTTATGAGCAAATGTACTAATCTGGTTTTCCTACTTACATTTTCCAGTTTCCCTTAGTAATCATGCCATCCTTGGGTATGAAAGTGTATTATAAACTAGGAAGACTATTTTGGTTTAAATGAAAAGTTTAAGAGAAAGATGGAACTGTGTCCAAGATAAATGCACTCCACACACACAAAAAGCAAGCAATGAACTTGTAAAAATACTGCTATGCCTGTTGGTGAGCCTCTTAGCTACAGAAGCAAGGAGAATTCAAGGACTAAACTCTGTGTGAGTGGAAAGTTCTAGATGTGGAACTAGTCATCTGCAGCTCTCTTTTCTCTGGGGACATGCTGAATGTCATAGAATCTGAGTTGAAGACAGCTAAGCCACTAAGGCTTTTAGCAGAGAAATGGAACAGGATGATAAAGCTAGAAGCATTGGAGGGCCTCAGCATAAGGCTGGTCTTACAGATTTCTGTCAAATGTTGAAGTCAAGTGGGTCTGGAGGGCCTTTAGAGTTAAAATTAAAAAAGAGTTGGAAAACATGATTTTCTGCATTCTCCTGGAGAAAGAGAGAGAGAGAGAGAGAGAGAGAGACCCACCAACATAAAGTAGCTCTGGTCAGTCCTTTGGAGACCATAGCTGAAATAATAAATACACCATCTATAGCTTCATTCACCTGGGATTTTATCCATTCTGACCACAAGACGGGATTTTAAAACTATGTGGCTAGTCCTTCCAAACTGAAATACTTTTCCCAAGGAATTTCAGGAGGACGAATGAAACTCATGAAACCTGGAAAGGTGAAGAGATGAAACATACAAGGAGCATCAGGAAGTAAAAAATTCTAAATGTCCTTCCAAAAGTTACACAGCAAGTAAAAAGTCACTGGGGGGGGGGGGGGGAGAGCATCTTCAGCAGAGCTGCCTGAGCCTTGAGCAGGAGTTCCAGGGACTCAGTCTTTATTAGTCATCATCCACACTGGACAGGCGTTTTGGTGACACAGTTGCATTTGAGTCAACCATCCTCCCATACGTAACTCCGTACCTGTGTACCTCCACCTCCAAGTAAGTCCAATGGACTTGTGGTTCAACACACTAGAAGTGAGTGGATTTGTTTCTTAGCCCACAAGGCCTCAATCCTACTCAAAGAATGACAGGCTACTGTGTAAAGCTGGGAGCAGAAGAGATGGTTCCCCCCCCCCCCCGGGCAAAGCACCAATTGGTTAACCAGTGCCAAACAGTCAGTCCTGAAAATATGCATGCAAGTAACATCATATGGACTCAACGGTTTTTATTTAGGAATATATATGTGTCTGAAAATACATACATGTGTGCAGTAATAATTACTAAAATTCAGAGGCCATAAGTTTGAAGCAGAGCAGGGAAGGGCTTATGGGAGGCTTTGGAGAAACAATAGGTAAGAGAGAAACACTGTAAGCAATATTGGTGATCCAGACCTTTAATGCCAGCACTTGGGAGGCAAGGGCAGGTAGACCTCTGTGGGTTTGAGGCCAGCCTGGTCTACAGAGTGAGTTTCAATACAGCCAGGGCTACACAGAGAGACTCTGTCTCAAAACACACACACACACACACATACACACAGAATAGAGAAAAGTAGCTTCATATTTCAATTCTGTAAAATAACTAGATATAAACATATTTCAAGAAACTGGGGTGCTGATTCAGGTTAGGAGCTCTTGCTGCAGGTCCAGAGGACCCTAGTTAGGATCCTAGACCTCACATCAGGCGGTTCATAACCTCGTGAAACTCTGAGTTATAGGGAAGCCAATGCCCTCATCTGACCGCCACAGGCAACTGCACACCTCTGAGTTACATATATACATACCTACACACACACACATACATGCACACATACATACATGCACACACATACCACAATACACAAACTACATACACTCCACACCACCACCACCACCCCCACACACACATAAGCATGTGTGTGTGTGAATGTATGTATGTGTGTATGTGTGTGTGTGTACTGACATAAAAATTAGAAGAAAATTATTAAAGATTCTTCCCTCTATATTTTATGTACACATAATGCTAAACAAATAAACTTTTAAATGAATTGAAAAATTTAATAACAAACCAGTCATTTGTCAACATTTTAAAGGGTGTATCATCTCAGAGCTAATATTTGTTATGAAAAAAAAGGATATTCCTTGAATTAAATTTTAATAATATGATTCCACAAAATTCAGGGGGGGTTAGCTGAAGTCGTTGAAACTGAGTTAAATATTAATTATAGCATTTGAAACATTTTTCTGCTTCAATTAGTCCATTTGTAATTAAAAACAATGTAGGGGCAGAGTTAGTTTCTCTGAACAAAATCCTTGTTAATTCAAGGACATATTATGGCAGACACTTTTCTCATGTTCAGTTCATGGTCAAGTCTGCAACCGGTAGGGTCTTAATTTATTCAACCCCTACACAACAGAGCTATTTAATGAACCTAGAAAATCAGAAGCCAAATGCCTCAGACTGAAAAGAAAATCATGACATTAAGACGTTGTCTGATCACATAGCTGGGAGGATTTTTCTATCCTATCCCCAGCCTTTCTGTAGGCTTTGCTGGTTCAACAAAACAAGAGGATAGAAAAGCTTGATGCCAGAAAATTTATGACTCCCGATGGCTGTAATAATACATCAGGTTGAACCGCAAAGGAAGCAAGCGTTAAGACAGGGCTGGAGCAAACAGTGTATTTCAGACTGCTGCAGGGACTTGAATTTAAACCTCACCTAACCAGGCCTATAAAAAGTCATCACGTGGGTCTGGACGGGCTGGTGTGCTTATGAAATGATGTAACATGCATCAGAGGAGTGACAGACAGTACAAAGAGCAGCACCAGGTGCACTGCAGGTGGACAGCATAGCACACCCCTCGCCTATCCCTAATGCATCAGGGAATTTGATTATTGAAGTATAAGCCATGGTGGTGTACTTGCTGGTGTCATTCAGAAAGCCGAGGCTGGGACTGGCTGTGCCGAATGGCCATCTGCCTAGGATAAATGTCTGCTCTACCATGTGTAGCTGTGTAGGTAGTGAAGTGAAACCTTTTGCTCAATTCTGGGTATTTTTCCTCCTCAGCAATATCAATTCATTACTCCAAACACTTCCAGCTGCAGAAAGCCTAAGCCTGGATGTTGATATGTTCATGGAAAGCCAGGCTTAGCAGAATTCTCTCCTGATGCTACCAAAACGTGGTGTCTGCATTGCGTCATCTCTGGCAAATCCAGTATTTGTGTGGTTTCAGGGTCAGGGAGAATGACAGAAAGGAGAATTTGAAAGATGGGCTTTGTTCTTTACGTTTACCAAGAGATCATTACAACATTAAGGTTTCAGCACTTAGGGCAAACACTATCCAAGATTTCTCAAAATAGCCAACTAATTTCTGTGATGCCACAATGAATGAACTGCATATTTATTTAACATTCATTCCCTGGTAATATATAAAATTTAAAATAAGGGTCAATTAAGTATCTTAAATTTAATATAAACAAGCTAATTTAAATGAAATCTCAAGGGCAAGAGAAAAGCAGAACAGAGAAAAGATGGGTGTAACACACTGCATATGGTATATAATACTATTGAGGCAATCCCAGGGATAGCCTGCAGTTGTAAGCCACCTGCGGTGGCCTACATGAACAGGGTACTCCTGAAAGGCAGGCTGGAGCTGAAAAAGAGACTAGACATGGAGAGAAATAAAGACGCCAAGACAAAAGTACTCTGTTCAAGGCACCTTAAAGTTTACTTAGAGTCTACGCTTATATAGGGGGGAGGCCCATTCCCCCCCCATCCCCCCAGTCCAGGAGCCAGCCTGTAGGCGACATGCAGGATAGGATGTGTCTCAGGAATGTCTCAAGGGTGTCTCAGTGGGGCAGCAGGATCTCGGAGAAGAGCAGCGGCAGTTGACACATCAAAAGAAACCAGCCAAGTTGGAAAGCTGCACTGCAGGTGGCCCCACCTCAGTGGCGACAAGGTCTGCACCAGCCTGCTTCAGGCTGGGAGAGGCTACAATAGCCCAGTATCCAAGAACTGGTCTTACGCATCTCTCCCATGAGGAATTTCATCAGGCACTTGCTGGTGCAAGTGGAGACAAACAGGGCAAAGAATGCTTACTGCAAATGCAGTGTTGATCAATCTGTCCTTAAAGTGACCAGCCAGAAAAAACCTACTTAGCATCTCATGTATATGCAGTGGGGTGTCCATGTGCTTAAAAATATGCAATGTACATCCGTCTCAGGTGCAAATCATCCCACTCTAAAGCAGTCCAGATATTGATTATGTTTTATTTCTATAATACAGTAACATTTGCACAAATTTATAAATGTGGAAACTGATGGGAAAGACCCCACAAGAGTTGTGCTCATATTTTCCCCAAAACTAAGGATGCAAGAATTCTAGATTTTCTTGTTTCGTTTTGTTTGTTTGTTTTGTTTTGTTTGTTTATTTAGGACTCAAAAGCAAAGGAGTTTTGCCTATAAATGTTTCACTATCAGTCAGAGAATGGAATGATTGACAACTGTTGCTGAGACATTTTCTCTAGCAAAAGTTCCTGGTTTATAACACACGTGTCAAACGTTTCCCTTCAGGGAGGAAAAGAACGAACAGATGAAGTATAAGTGGGCAATCCATCTCGTGGGACACCACCCCTATATGTATCTTCTTGTCACCCCTCAAAACTACTATTCAGAGAAACAGCCAGCATAATTAATTCTGTAAGGCTGTCCTTTTGCAAATGAAATTTACAAGTACAATGGAAATCTACTGAAGCAGATGCCGAGTGGTTGCAAACGGGCTTCACTGCCCTGTAGTTTCCCTTCTAACTGGAAAAGATCCTTTTCCTTGGAAGACAAAAATGGCAGCTCTAGTTCTTTGCCCAGAGACTAACAGGTGGCCTTCCCCTGAAACACTGCACAGTATAGCAAGGGATCCCCGGCATGTGTGCGCATGCTCAGTCTTCCGTTTTCTGCATCGACCTCTCTTTCTCCCACAAGCCCAAACCCCTACCCCTCTCCTCAGCTCTGGATAGTCTGCGAGCTCTGTAACTCCTCGAAGTCGTCATATTTGTAATAAGCCTCCTGTACTTGTATATGTTATGACATTGCTATGTTTGGTCCCTCTTAATCTAGGTGTTTTCGGTTTCTTTTAGGAACTAAAATTCCCTTCTGAAGGAAAAGGCGGGGAGGCATTTTAAAGTTTCTCTACATCTTAGTCACAGCCCTAGAGCCATACGCTTGCCGAATCCCAAGAGGCAGGCTGGGAACCCAGCCTCTTCCTGCTGCTCCTCTCTGATCAGTCAGTTAGGAAGAGCAGCAGTGAACTGAGTTCAGATCTCACCACCCCTGGAGTGTGGAGAGGGAAGGAAACTAGAAGCAGCACAGACTTGTTCCCCTCTGCCTCCACCCTAACTGCCTCTTCACATCTAGCTGTAGACTCGTTCTTCCCTTATGTCTACAAACGTCATTAGTTAAGTGTTTGTCCCTGGGCACAGAAACTTAGGACAAGAATCACAAGAATTGTGGAGAGTTGACCATGCTCGCTGCCATCTAGCCTTCTATTCAGGACAGTTATTCCAGTTCGTCTAATTCATAGTGGGATTATATTATGATTTTCAAGCTTCCTGCGCATCTCCTGCCCTGCATCCCTAATTTCCTTCTTGATGTTTCTGCTTGGATAATGAACTCTCATATCAAACTGAAACTGAAAAGTCTAGAAAACTGCCTTCCCTCCAGTCTTCTCTCTTCCACAGCCAAGTAGACTCAAAACCCCGGAGGCATCTATGACTCTGATACCTAATCTGCTACCATAACAGGGGCTATGAATAAGGCCTATCAGCTCTTTACACAGAATAACACAACTCCTTTCTCTTCCAGCCAATTCTAAAGCCTCGGACCCCTCTTGGCTCATCCTTGATCTACTGCGGTGCTCCCGAAAGACTGAAGACTGAGAGCTCCTCAGCCTGTGCACACCAAGGCAGACATGGCTGACAAGGACGTTTACTGAGGCATCTTCTGCAGCTATCCTTGCTGCACTCATAAAGCACAGCACTAGCAAGGGCTAGGCAAGCACACACCTTTTCATCTGCTTGAAATCACACTCACAAACCCTCATTTGTGTGTCCACTTTGATCTTTCAATGCCACACTGTGACTTTTCTACAGATACCTCTTTATTCCCTGTCCCCAGATCACGGCACTGACCTGTCAGTCAGTAGACTGAGATGTGACTTCATTCAATCAAGGTCCAGCTCAAGGGGCCATTTGTCTAGGCAGGTATGACCTAGGGTCACAATAATTACAGAATAGACTTCTGAGGATCCTCAAATACCCAATTTTCTGTTTTCCTTCCATAGGAACAGTTAAATTGAATATGCAGTGAGATTAGTTATTTCTACAGAGCTGGTTTTTTGCTCTGAGTTCCTACACAACAAACTACAGCCGTATTTAGTATACAAACAGAAACTGAACTTAAGTGTGTGCACTGTAATAAATATCCAGGTTTCACTCACAGAAATCCAACTTATCTGCTCATGCATAAATAAAACATACACTATTTGTAGCCCATTGTGTGGTTTCTCTGCTTTGTCCCATGTGCAGTGCATAGAGGCTTTCTTGCAAATGCAGCTGGGTCGTGCTCTCTAATGCACTTCTGACTCTATGAGTGTCTCCTAGTCATGTATCATTCTTTGTAAAACTCAATTCTCTTAGATTTAACTGGTTCAAAGATCTTAACACAACAGAACTCCTGTATTTCTGTTGGGCATAGGAAGACCCCAAAAGAAACACTGCATCTCCCAGTGTCATTAGCAGGTAGGTAGGACCAGTGGCATAAAAATGAGAATGGGCTATCTATCCTCTAGGCTACATAAGTTAGGAAAGGTGCAAATTATTTAGGGAAATGTGGATGAGAAGAAAACCATTGGAGCTTCATTCTAATTCTTTCCATTCCGATCGAAGAACAAAGCAAGGATTGGGCACAGATTTTGAGAATGCTATAGCCATAAGAACTTACATAAGAGAAATAAGTCCTATGTTGTGTAGCATAGTTGTCCTGCATTAACACCTATACTACACAACATTGAATTTTATATTTCCATCACAGTAATCAAACCTATAGCCTAAAACATCTTACATTACTGTACTTTGCAACTTCTTATACACATCCTAGAATTATTAGATATCATGCCATTTACACATATCTCCTTCATCTAGTGTGAAGGGAGACCACAACTGCAGTATGCATGATCTCTGGACTTGATATAACCATAACCATTGCCATCATGAAGCAGAGCCACTGTAGTGGCCTACAGAAGACATTGGACAGCAGCCATAGCAATGAAATAAGTAGAGTAATACAAATGATATCTTTCTGTATCAAAAACATATTTAATATGTGTGTGTGTGTATTATTTTGCCTACATATATGTCCATGTACCCTGTGCATGCCCTGGGCCCTTGGAGGCCAGAAAGGACATCTGATCCCCTGGGACTGGAGTTGCAGGCAGCTGTGAGCCACCATGTGGGTGCTGGGAATCAAACCCAGGTTCTCTAGAAGAGTAGCCAATGCCTTTAAGTGCTAAGCTATCTCCCAGTCTAGTAAGGAAAATCTTCACATTGTTTTTAAGACCAAGTTCTGCCCTGATTCAATTACTCCCTACTGAGTAAAACAGTGGCTTTTAAAAATGTGCTTTGCCCTGGGAGATTCCATTGGAAAGGCAGCTTTGGATTGCATTTTGAAGATGGAGGAGGACTCTGCACAGAGTGGACATGTGAAAGGCACCATCTGTCTGGCACCAGTTGCATGAGGCAGGCTGATAAATGACTTATTCCTTTGAGTGGAAATGGACTGTAGGAACACATCAGTGCTCTACAATCCTATCAGGAAAAGCAGGTCTGAGAACTTATAAACACACCAGATGAAGGAAAGGGTTCCTCACCTAGACCTACCATTTAAAGAGGTAGACACCTAACACTGCAGAAAAGGTGCCCCACTGACCTGTCCAACCAATGGGTGTGTCAAGGAACTCACAGGTAGTAAATTTCAGCTCAGCTAGGTATCAGTATTGGCACAGCCTACTCTAATTGTCATTGCCTCTGTTCACACATCTAGACTTGTCACCCATCCAGTGGCTTACTCACTCATGTGAACTCTCATTCATTCATTCATTCATTCATTTATTCATCTGGACTCCCATTCATTCATTCTTCTGGACTCAGAACTACTCTCATTTGTCCCTGCAGTTGGACCTCATCCCTTCAGTTCAACTCTGAGCCTGAAGCTGTCACAGCCTTCATAGCAGATCAGGCCATCTGTCCTGGCTGGCTTTCTTTGCACAATAATAGGCTCCATTTACATCTTTATCACTCTCCCTGCTTCACAGTCTACTGAAACTTTTGCAGCCATTCTTTAATATAGACAAACAGAAAGACAGACAGTTGATCGATACACAATAGATAGATTGATGATAGATTGATAGATGATAGATAGATTAGATAGAGAAATGATAGAAATTAGATAAATAGAACAATAGAGATGGATAGATAGATAGATAGATAGATAGATAGATAGATAGATAGATAGATAGATAGATGCTAGGTAAATACAGACATATTTACTTGTGATGTATAGTTAATAATCTAAAAAGTTAACATTAGAAATTAATATTAGAATAAAAGAAACTGTGCTCATGTTGACCAGGGTTATCAAGAGAACAGGACCAATGAAACCAGCCTATTAATGTGAAGTTCCATTGTGAAAAAAACATAAGCATGTTCATGTATGTTTCTACCATACTACCTTTATAACTATTCCCTTGTGGAATTGTGGAATGAAAAGTCACAAGACCCTGACTTGAGTTTCCAGTCACCACTCCAGTTTCCTGGTATTAGGCTTTATATTATGTAAGATATGGAATATTGACTAGGCGTTGAAACTTTTCAGTGGGGTAACTGCCCTTGGCTCTTTTACACTCCTGTAAGTAACCCAGAGGTAGTCCTTTGATAGAGAGGAGTCAGACTGTGGTACATAGGAAAATGGCAGTTTATAAAGGAACAAGGGGAAAGCCCCTGTAAGGATAAGGTGTTTCATTTCTATCCTGCATGCTAATTGGGTGAGCCAAAAGAGACTTTTGATTGCTGGACTTCAATACTTTGATAGCTGGCCTTAGCAGTCAGGCTCAGGAGGAAAGAGTGGCCAAATAAGGGAATGGACTTGGTAGCTAGCTTTATGAATGTAATATAGCAGCTTTTAGCAAGGCAGAGGGAACAGAGAAAGACAAGGCCTGCCAGAGCCATGTTGGCCAAGCTTAGCTGGCCAGAGTCCCTTCAGGGTTCCTGACCAAAACCCAATAAAGAGGCAGAAACCTGACACTACAATGAAGGTAGCCCCACTGACTTGCCATCTGACCATCCAGTGTACAGAACACCTCAGCACATTACATGGGCTGGTAGATCCTTGTCCCACTATGCCTGCCACAAACCATCTCTCCCGCCGGTTCACATATGGGACTTCAGAGGAAACTCTGTGACTAGGAAGAAAATCGTCCCAAGTTTGTGTGCAGAGGAACTTTCTTGAATGTCTACATCAATGGGAAGTATATAGCAATAACTATAGCCCCAGTTAGGAGTACCTTGGATGGTAGCAGAAAGAGAGCAATCCCAGAGGGCAGAGCTTATTTTAAAATCACTTGTTATTAACATATATAATTCACATACATTTATAGTCCATGACATCAAGGATGCAGAGTGGATGTGCACACGTGGCATCCAACGTAAAATGTGTATCCATCCCTCCCAGCATTCCTCGTGGCTTCTCCGATACCCACCCCTCATCTCAGTGAACCAATGATGTGTCTGTTACCAAATTAGATTAACTGTCCCTATTTCAGTACTGTGTGTAAAGGAAACTATTCATTATACATCCCATTCTGCCTGTTTATCTTGCTCCACATGTCTGTACAGCGCTCTTACTTTTTATAGGCGTCAACAGTGCATTTGTGTTAGTCATATTTCACAGTACATACACACATATCATAATATATCTATCTGCCTGTTCTTTTCTATGGGGCATATTACGAACTGTTTGAAAAAAAAACTCATGATCAAATTATTTACTGGTGTGTCTCCATGTGTCTTTGACAAATACTCAGAGAAACAATTAGGGCAAAATTTAAGTATAGATTTAACATACGCAAACATAACATTGGTCAGCTGATGCCCAAATGCAGTTTTTAGTCCACTGCTCCTGAAAGATGGGGCCTGAGGCAGAGATCGATACAATACTAATAAATAATCTGTGTCTATAAATAGCTATGGATTTATAAAAATACAAAGGTTATTTTAAAGTGTTTGGAGAGAACAAGATAAGGCATAGCCAGAGTGTAAGAAGAAAGGGTCTCACTGTCTGATCATTCTCTGCCAGATCCCCACACAATATTTCCAACAAACTAATGGATGAGAGTTATCTCTTCATGCAGGCATTTCAGGGCTAACTAAAATGCTTACATATGTGGACTCAGGACAGATTATCTGCATGACAATAACAATAAAACAAAAGCCATAAGCTGTGGTGCTATTCTGACCCTTAGTATAACTGAAAATGATGGTTAAATAGTTAAATCTGTTATTCTATTAATGTGTCTGTGTTTGTGTGTGTGTGTGTGTGTGTGTGTGTATATACATGCATGTGGGTGCGTATATGCACAAGACAGAAGTCAATCAGCTGTCATACCTTTGGTGATGTCTACCACGTTTCTTGAAACAGGTTCTCATTGGTCAGGAGCTTACTCCATAGGCTAAACAGGCCAGCAAGCTCCGGGAATCTGTCTTTGACTCTCCAGAGCTGTGTTTGCAAGCATGCTTCATCCTGTCCATCTTTATTATGTGGTTTTGAGGATCAAAATCAGGTCCTCAGGCCTGTAGTGCAAGCATTTTATCGACTGTGTTGTTTCCCAGGCCTTGATACTCAATTTAAAATGGAAAAATCAGACATGACATTCTATTGAGACATCTCCCACTTTTAGTGTAGGTTAACCAGAACTTACAAAATAATATCATTTGTTTTCATCTGAGAAGCAAATTTGCAACTTGAAGTTGCAGTTTATTTTTTAGGAAAATAATATATCCACATATTAAATAATAGTTTTAAATAATATATTACTTTTCAATTATTTATTTTTCCTAGACTATTTATATCATCAATGGGTAACAATCTAAATCTAAATGGAATTTGTTCTCATGTCAGAACAATTTCTTAAAAAGTTCCTCTCTAATTTTTTTCCACAATGTAAGTAGTTATTTCAATAATCTAGATAATTTCCTGATTTCCTATCATGCTACCCAAGCCTATAAAAACTTTGAGCTGTACTTGAGTAGCATGTATGAAGCACCTGCCAATTCTTTGTTCTATATCAGAAACCCTCATATGTATGAAAGGTATTTACATAGCTTTATCCATTTTGCAAAGCAGTTTTTTAACTAAGTATGTTATGATTCAGGCCAAGTAGACTCTGAAATAGCAAAGCAATGTGTTGGGAAATTCACACTCACTACTGCTTAACAATACAAGGACTCACAAGCATGACATCACACCTGAAACTCATTATTGATAACAGGCCAACAAAAATATTTCTAGATTGAGTTATACAAATAATAATTAGATTTAACCATTCAACAGACAATTCTCAATTTCAAATATAAACAGATTGGGATGAAAAGTCTACTTTTATATTAAAATCCTGCTTGAATATTATAGGATATATTACTTTGTACATGGCACAAATAACAACATTATCTTGTGAATGGTTGGGTCATGATAATCCTGAACAGAAAAACCTATCAAACTGGGAGACACGTCTTTAAAAACCTGAGTCCTTGGATATTTTTAGTCAACTAGTAAGTTAGTATGCAATGTTACCTTCTCTCCAATCTGTGGCCCGCAAGCTGCCTGCTGCCTGCATCCCAGGACATGTATAAATTCAGCTATCACATTTGTAGATGACACTACCACATTACAATGTGAAAAGTCTGGACATCCCTGAAAAGATTCAAATGATTGGTTTAGGCAAATCAGGGTATATCTATGAGTCACGGTTGAATGATGTGTGCCCTGAAACAGTTGACAAGTGAGGTAGTAAAATAGTCCATCACTGGCCTTGACCGCTTGACCCCAGAACATGGTCCCTTTCTGTCACACATTATCTCTAACTTCCTGGTATGTCCCCAATCACAACGGCCCACAGAGGGAAACATTAAGAAACTGTCTCAGGCTAAGAATTTGTCTTTATATTTCAGAATGTTATTTATTATAAGCTACCTGAGGGCTACAATCCAATAGTCTTAACAGGAAGAGTCTAAACCAAGGTTCCATTGAATCTGCCAATAGTTCTTTGTGCATATGCCTTTCCCTGGAATTTATCAAACATGCACTAGGAACATGGAGTGATTTTGAAAACTGGACAATATATATTAACTTTCCTAATTGTTTATTAGATAAACTTTATAAAAGCTTGTGGTTTTTCATAGCAAAAGTATACATAATTACAGTGGGAAATCTGGGGAAAATATACAAGCCATCTTACCCGTGTTCACTTCATAGACTTACTGAGTCAACAGTCTCTGTTGTCTCCACAAAACCAGCTAACTCGTGTCCAGGAAATACAAAGATGATGCAGAATCTGCTGTGGGGAGCCTGTGTCAAGAATCTGTAGCATTTCTTCTCCTGAGTTGATTTGTATGCCAGAGTAGCTACCAGGGTAAGGATAAGACTCTTTACTCAGGAGCTTATTTGTGCTGAGTTGTACCTATTAATATGTTTATAAAATGTAATTAAATGTCACAGAAAGGAGGATAAAAGAAGGACAGCCATTGAGTCTATAAAAATAATGTGGCTTCTTTGGAATGGCTTGATAAACGTGATTAAATTTGCTGTTGAATTTGCTGTGAGTATAATAAATTTTAAACATAATTATCTGGACTCGTACCATTTTCAAACATCTTTAAAGCCTTGCTGAAGAATCCAAAATTGTCAGAAGGGGAATTATAAAACATATGTTAATGATTATTTATATAATATATGTAATCCATATATTACTCCAAAGAGCTTAAAAACATCGAGACCAGCAAGATAGCTTCAGCCAGTAAAGGCACTTACAGCCAAGTTCAACAACCTGAGTTCTATCCCTGGGACCCACATGGTGAAAGAACTGATTCCCTCAAGTTGTCCTCTGACCTCCACACATGTGCATACCCACCGCCATACATATACACATAAAGATAAATGAAGGAAGGAATCAACCATGTTATATAAATTACAGAACAACAAACAAAAGTCTATATCATTCCAGAAAATGAGTGGCCATTTATTGGTTAAAAGTTTAAACAAAATACTTAAGGTATAAAAGTATTCTCTTCACTTTTGATTTGATGTTTGACAGTGTTCAAATTTCAAATTAACTGATGAACTAATTAGTCATAGTCACATTTAACAGTCATCCCCAGGCATACAGAAACAGTGTTACTCCAGGAGTTTAACAGTTACAACCATTTCATATGGGTCAGGGGCAGTGAATAGTATGTATGCAAAAGTTTAGCTCTCTTATGTGTTGTCAATGCATAACAACATAAGAACATTTTTCCATGTGCCAGTCATTTTTTCTAAAATATTTTTCCAAATCTGTTTTAGTTCTATAATATTCTGTTATAATAAAATATTTTATATTCCTTTAATATGTCCAGTTCAGTGTGATTTTTACCTCTTTTGTACACCTATAGGTCAAAAAGTTAATCCAAATATAAAACAAAACTACCATTCTGAGAGAGCTCCCTCATGTCTCCTTTCTAGTCCATTTCCCTCACTGATCACTCCTGGGCATCAACTTATTATCTTTATAAGCTGAGGATACCATTGCTTACATATAGGTTTCATGTAATTGAATTATGCTATTCTTATAACCTGAGGATACCATTATTTACCAGTAGGTTTATGTAAATTGAATGATGTAATGTGAACTTTTGTAAAAGAATTATTTATTAATTTTACATATATAAGTACTCCAAAGCTATCTCCAGATAACACCAGAAAAGGGCATTAGATCCCTTTACAGATGGCTGTGGGCTATCATGTAGTTGCTAGAAATTGAACTCAGGACCTCTGGAAGAGCAGTCAGTGCTCTTAATTGCTGAGCCATCTCTCCAACCCTCTGTAATGTATACTTTTTGTGTCTCACTTATTTTTCTCAATCTAATATTTTAATAATTCACTCATGGTTTTGATCATCAGTAGTTTGGTAGTAGTATTCCACTGTGTATGGCACAGCCTGTTCAACCTTTATCCTGTGGGTGATTTTCAGAATGGTTGCTGATTTTTAAGACACTACAAACCTCCTTGTGCAAGTCCTTTTGTGGGTGTATATTTGCAGGCCACTAGATGAACACATGCTGTGTTTTATAAGAATCTACATATTTCTCAATATGATTTCATATCTAGCCAATCAGGTGAGGGTTCTAGTTACTTCAGGTCCCTCTCACATTGAATGTTCTCAGTTATTTTTATTTTACTCAGTTGCAGAGGTGTGACATCATCTCATGGTTTTCTTTTGTACTCTATAGATTAAGGCTGGTGAGGGTCCTTCCTTAGTGTTTTGTGGGCATCCTTTCAATAGTCAAATGCATTCTATAGCACAGGTATTCTTCTGCATCTTCTCTGCAACCTATCCAGTCTTTCCTGCCTGATTCAATTGCTCCCCAGCTTGACCAGAAGAGGAACCCTACATTGTCTCTAGGAAAATGTCATTTGGTTTTTCTCATGCTCTCTCCTGCCTCCATTTCACACCCTTGTCTTTATTATAATCCTCCTTCCCAGAACAAACTGGATATGAGTTTAGCTACTTGCAGAAATGCAAAAGAGGTTCTTTAGTGTTCCAAATATTCAGGCATATTTTATTTACATCTTGTCAGGGAAAACAGGAATGGTAGGTTGACTCTCCATTACTGCTTTCTTAGTCATATTCAGCACGGATGGTTTAAGTTCACCCAGCAAAGAGGCTAACGCACCAATTCTGGCTGAAATCCTAAACTAAGATCTTTTCCACAAAGAAATCTAGATCCTGGGTACTTGGGGAAGTAGTACTAAAGAGGAACAGAAGGAAAGATCATAAATACTCCTCCATAAAGAACTGGAAGAAGGGTTCACAAGGAAATGAACACTTAATTACACCAGGGATAACCAACAAAATAGCTCAGCAAGTAAGGGCTACCAAGCCTGACATTCTGAGTTGGATCTCTAGAACCCACATAGTGAAAAGAGAGAATCGATTACTAAAACTTACCCTGTGACCTCCCCATCCTCACAAGCATTCACACATACACACAAGTAAATAATGTTTAAAAACTTACACTACAGGTCCTTTGACTGTATATTATGGCTTCTGGCTTTATGTATTTATGGGATTCCTGAGTTGTCTCCTCCAGTCTCTGTCAATCTCATTCTTATCTTACTTGGAGGTTCATTAAATTAGAAAGTTTCACATCTATTACAAAGTTTTACAAAAAAAGTAACAGTATTGTCTCTTTCTTCAACAAATTTCCTCTTGAACTCTTCCTGAAATTAATGAGAATCACTTTCACATATTTTCTGTGCATTGAATAAACCCTTGCTATGACAAGGAAAAAACATAGAATGTTACAGTGAATGTAATTATTAGATATAATCTAGCTAGCAATCAGGTAGTTTGAAGTGGAGGAGGTATTCTTTATGTAATTGATAGGTCATTATTTTCAAATTGTACTCTCTACTCCAAATATTGAGTATCCAAATTATAGCTCAAGTCTATAGTGCATTCTGAATTTATTCTCTGATTTATTTTTCTCAATAAACTAATCAAAGATTTCAAATGGAAATCAAAGTATTGCAACAGCGAAAACAAAAGAGAAAAAAAGCCTATGAAGAACAGAGAACACATTGAAGTTTATTTCTTACCCATTACAATCCAATAAATTATAAATGCCAACAACACGACATACAATGGCTAGATTAAATAGGGAATTACTTAGCAGGTTTATGTTTTAAGTTTTTTTTTTGATAGTTCAAAAGGGTGTTTTCCAGAAGTTTACATTCCCCAGCATAGAAATTTACCTCCTGTTTCACATATATTTATAAATGAAAAATATTATCTTGATTGTTTGGATAAGAACCAAAGAGAAATATATCTAATCATGTTACTTAATAACTAGAACCTTAAAAATGATCTTTTCCCTAAATTGCACTTTTAAAGCAAACTCTCACTCCAAAAGATAATAAGAAAATAGTTTCTCCCCTTTCCCATAAATATCAATTAGAATTCAATCCTTTCCCCGACTTAGAAACCCTAACACTGACTGATGGACAAAAAGCAGAGAGACATTGAAAATGAGAATGCTATGAAAGGTGTTCTCATCATTTCTGCAGCCGTGCAGGACCAACTGTGAACACGCAGGAGGGGGCCATATATACTTGCCATTATCCAATTGACCCAAGTGTCAAGAAATCAAAATGTCTTTTGTTGTGTTTAGAAGAAATGGGGATTAGAGATGGGAGGGGCGGAAGCTGCTGCCTTTTTCTTGACACCTTTTAAAACCAGACAATTCATTTAATGTAGCATGCATTATTCTAAAATGGTAATTAGCCTGAAAATATATGATAAACACATGCTAATGAGGAAAGGCAACAAGGGCAAAACTCCACTTTCATAATGCAATCATAAGAGGAAGAGTTTTAAGTATAGATAGGGAAATTACCATAAGTGTCAAGGCTCGCAAAATATAATAAAAAGGATTGATGTGTTCTATGCAGGTTAAATCACTGGTGGGGAATTCTTATCTATACAAGACTCCCAGCTGACAGAAAAGCTGCCCTGCCACATAACAGCAACTTTTATACAACACTGCCATTTCATTTTACATTTTCCTCTCGATGTGCACTGAACTCATAAATCAAAATTTCCCCTATATGTGATAAGAATATCAGTTCTTTCAAATGAGAGAGAAAAGTTTTAAATACAATATGTGTGGAAATGGAAAAATTAGAAAAACTGTATCGATCACTTTTGCAAATGGTACCTTTTTCTCTCTGAGACGTGAATACTGATATCTCTATTACTAAGCTGACAATGAAAACCTCTATAAATCTAAGTTATCCAGACCAAACCTTAAATACAAAGTATAGGCTTAGGTTTGTATTAAGATATTAAATAAGATATATGAAAAAAATAATCCAATGTTATTGAAGCTTCCCCAGGAGATACAATCAAAATAAACTCAAAAGATAAGAAGATGGAATTAAACCAAGCAAGAAAAGAGAAATATGTAGGAAGAGAACAAACAGGAAAAAGGCTAAATCTCTTTTTAAAAAAAAACAGATTTATTTTATTTTTAGTTACATATATAGTGTGGAGTTAGTGGGTATGTGCAAGTGTGAATGCAGGTCCCTGTGGTGTTCAGAAGAGGGTATCAGATCCCTCAGTGCTGGAATTATAAGCCATTGTGCATGGTCACTTGCTGTTGGTGTTGTGGACTGAACTCTGGTCCTCTGGAAGACCAGTGCCAATTCTTAAGTTCGGTGCCATCTCTCCTGCCCTAAGTGAAAAATTATTTGAAGAAACTGAAGGGGAAAAGTGTTAAATGTTGAAAAGAGAATAAAGGTAGGAATATGTTTCAGCAAGGGGCTCTGTAAACAGTAGGATGCAATGTTTTGAGATCTTCTTTGAAGACCCCAGGAATAACAGAAATGAGAACGAGACTAAGGATGGAAACTATCCACCATGAATGCACACTTGGCTAAATTACCTACACACAGGCAACAGCAACCCATGGGGTAGTAAGTTTTAGTCCAAGCAAATATATCAGATAACTATCTCTTGACAGGTTACATAGCCATGGGGAACATGAGGGCTGGTTGTTGGATTACTGCTCTAGCTTGAGACATTAACCTGGGAGAATGGAGTCTAAAAATGAGGTGGGCTAAAGTCTTATTCAATAGCCAATTTTATTCAGAGCATCAGGCAATGTATACTCACACACACCTCAGAGGAGCATGAAAACACACTCCAAGAACAATTCTGTGTTTTGAAGAAACTGAGGTCACCAGACTCTTGTATTGTTTCCTTGGAATTTTCTCAAAAGCACCCAGAAATCCCCTCGTACAACTCCATTTTGAACTGTGTTCTGACAATTGTCCAAGCTCTAGCAACATTATATTTCTTAGCATTTTGTCTAAGCTCTGCCCCACAGTTACCTGGCAACAGCGAGGTATGCCTAACTCACTGTAGAGTTAGTTATAGGCTGTTTGCCCCCACACACTTCTTGCTTCTGCTCTTGCCTTCCTGATCCCACTCTGTCCTCTTACCCTTTCCCCCTCTCTCCCCATTCCCTTCCCCCTCTCTCTCTCCATGCACTCATGGCTGGCCTCTACTGTATACCATACCATTATGTTGCTGGTCCCTCAAGAGGAAGGAATGTCCCCTTCCCCCATACCTGACTACACCTCCACCAAACATATCCCCTCTCTCTTTATCTTTATATAAATACATCAATATTTTTATAGGAAAAGAAAAGAAGTTGGTACCAGGAGGTGGAGTACTGCTGTAATAGGCCTGATTATGCTATTGTTTGGAAGAAGATGGAAGACTTTGGACTAGAAAACTGGTTAAACGTTAGTGCAGCTCAATAGGCCATGCTAGGAGGAGAATAGAGGCGGTTGTGGTGAGATTATGAAACCCAGGCTTAAGAAGTTTTAGAGGGACATAATATTGGAGACCATTTTTGTCATATTTTGACAAAGAATGTGGCTGCTTTCTGACCCTTGTCTAAAACAAAAACAAAAACAAACAAACAAAAAACAAAACTCTTGTAGAAGCTAAATTGGAGAGTTTTGGAGTAAGGAGGCTTCAAGAGCCTAGTATTGGCTGTCACGAGGTTATTAGTGATCACTCTTTGTTTGTTTGTTTGTTTTGGGGGTTTTTTGAGACAGGGTTTTTCTGTATAGCCCTGACTGTCCTGGAACTCACTTTGTAGACCAGGCTGGCCTCGAACTCAGAAATCCACCTGTCTCTGTCTCCCAAGTATTGGGATGAAAGGCGTGTGCCACCACCGCCCAGCTAGTGATCACTCTTAAACATATCTACAAGGAGAAAGAGCAAGTGGGGCAAAAGAACTACAAAAGGCACAGTTTGCAGATGAAAGGAGCCCCAGGAAATGTTATATTGGAGACAAGTCTTGTGCTAAAAGACATAAGTTTAAAGAAAAGCCTGGTGGAATAAAGGGAGTGGTAACCACAGGGCAAGACTTCACCCAGCTAATCCTGCAAACTGCAAAGGAAAGTGCTGAGAGATTTCTTTAGTCCAAACAACAGCAAAAAAGCTTATGCAAATGTAATTCAAGAAGATCAGGTTCCAGACCCAGCAAGAAGAACCTGACAGCATCAGCCAGTAAGTTATAGATCTGAGGATACAGGAATAAAACAAGCAGTTGTGAAATCTGTTTCCATGGTGAAGGAAAGCCATCGGGGCCAGATGTGTGGCACGGGAGACCCTGCATGAAGGCCCAGAGATGTCATGTGTGAAAGTGAAGCCTGGATTATGTTAGAAACCCCAAGATGTTGGAAATGACAGAGCTATGGGAGAGCCGAGGAGAGCTGTACATAGGGTGTGAAACCATTCCAAGCAAGATGTTTGCTGAGTCAGCAAAGCTGGAAGGACAGTGCTGTCTAAGACCTTTGACATTCTACACAGAGATACAGAAGTGTGCTCTGTTGAGTTTCATTCTTGCTTTGGTCCAGTATTTCCTCACTGTGCTCCTTTCTATCAGAATACAATAGGGGAGCAGAGTCACTTAAGGGGAATTCTCCGAGCTTCTGAGAAAGCTCTCAAACAAATAAAAAAACAAGGCAAGACCCGTGACCTCAATTTCTCCAAAAACACACAACTGTTCTTGGAATGTGCTTTTGTTAGAAGTGACTTTACTTTAGATTACATTGCAACTTGCTATTGTTATTTATTTATATGCCTGCATGGAAAATAGTGGTGGGGTTTTGTTGTTGTTCTTGTCTTGTGTTCGTTGTTGTTTTGTTTGTTTGTTGGAGTTTTTGTTGTTGAGTTTTAAAGATTTTTTTTGTTTGTTTATTGTTTGTTTTTTTTTCCCCCAAATGCAGCTTGTCCTTGTGATTATGTGCAGCTTGAACTCATGAGAGCTTTTACTCAGGGAACCTTTCTTAACTTAACGCTCAGAGTATTAATTGTCTGATGCTCTGAAAAAAAAAAAGTTAGCTATTGCATGATACTTTAGTGTGCCTTCACTCCATTCTCCCAGGTTTCACCACTTTTAGAGTAGTCAGCAAGTGACTTCTGAACAAGGACATGAAGTCCATCAGCTATGAGATAAGAGAGTGACAACCTTCACAGAAGGAGCTGAGAGAGGATAATGGGGCAGAAAACCAGGGCTGCTTTGCCTTCTTGGTGAATTGTGTATCATTTTTTTAAAGAAAGGAGGCACACAAGTAACAAAATTACAACTTGTAGATTGCTTGCACGCTGTTTATGATTATAAACCCTATTTTCCTGAAGACTATCAAACGGAGTCCAAGAGAATATTGAAAAGGCATATAAACTGAGGTGGGGAGTGGAAATCCCCATTCACTTTTGGGTCACTTGGGCAATAAATTGAGACTATTATCAAAATGCCCAAGGAAGATAGGAGTAGGTCTTCCTATATAGTATGCACTAACCAATATATTTAAAACTCTAGAAGGGGAGGCAACATGGGACAGTCCTTGCATGTCATTTTGAGAGGCAAGAAAAAAACTACAGCTATTTGAATCCGGACTAAAAGAGGCATTTGTGCATCGTGTATATCTTTCACTGCCTTTAAACCTATATTTTTTTTCCCTATTCAGTTGTCTTCTACATGTATTATAGAACAGAAGAATAAACCTTTGGAATGGGTCTATTTACACCATAAAGGCCATAAAATGCTGCTTACCTTACCCTTCTTGCTCAAGTAGTAAATTAGGGAGGACCCAATGTCAACAATTATATGGATTTGATCTTGTATTAACCTAACTAACAGTTTTTAAGAACTCTATGGATTCTTTTTCAAATTTTATTCACAGATTACTGTGGAAGAATAGGAAATCATTATACAGCTGGCAAACTATAAGGATTTTTCTCATAGAAACTGAATTTGTGATTACAAAACTTGTCTAACTTTTCCATTTGGAATTGTCTAACCTTCTCCCATTTAACAAGGGGCGTACTTATTTTACTAATGGCTCATCTAATGGTATAAGGAGAATTCATGATCCAGATATTCATCAATCTAATAATACTTTTTTTTGGTCCAACAGGTGGAACTGGCAATTATTTTGATTCATCTGTTATGGTTAATTCATAAATATTATTTCAGATTCTGTTGAGGCTGTAGGATTATATCCAGCAACAGACTCATATTTGTGGAACTCATGTACAGTCTAACTTCTCTGGTTTTATTACAGAAGGAAATAAGAAAGCTGGTAAGAGAATGTATTAAACTGCCATATTTTTACTTCTCTAGAAAAAAAATTAGGAAGGGGTATATATCTGTCATTGCATTATGGATTCCTCTTAGGCTCCTTGGGCCCCAGGAACATCCTGGACAATAGTGGAGGGCATGGAGAAAATGGAAGTCACCAGAAAGATGCCAAGACTCCAATTAAAAGGCAAAAGGAGAGAGAGAGTGACCATATCATCAGAAGTCAAGTCTGCCCACCTGGACCAACGGATCAATTCATAGAGGCAGACAGAGAATGATGTAGAGAACACTGATACAGACAAAACAATTAGCCATAGGAAGTTAAAGGGAATTACTGAAATTAGTAAAGTAACAAATATGACATTTAAAACTACATAGCTACTAAGAAATTAACTGAAAATTGTCATAAATTAGAGGAATGAGTGTGTGGTTATTACTATGGTCAACTGTATAGGCTCTAGAACTACCTGGAAGACAAACCTCTGAGCATACCTGTGAAAGATTGTCTAGATTAGATTAACTGATATGAGAAACGGTCCAGTAACTGTGGAGAGCACCATTTGACTGGCTTGGCTTCTAGACTGGGAGGAGAAGGAGAAGGGGGAAGGGGGGAGGAGGAGGGAGGGAGAGGAGGAGGAGGAAGAAGAAGAGGAGGAAGAGGAGGGGAAAGAAGAAGGAGGAGGAGGAGAAAGAAGAAGGAGGAGAAAGAGGAAGAAGGAGGAGGAGGAGAAAGAAGAAGGAGGAGAAAAAGGAAGAAGGAGGAGGAGAAGGAGGAGGAGGAGGAGGAGGAGGAGGAGGAGGAGGAGGAGGAGGAGGAGGAGGAGGAGGAGGAGGAGGAGGAGGAGGAGGAGAAATCAAGCTGAGCTCTAAGCATTCATGACTCTGCTTCCTGATAGCAGATGCTAAATGATCAGCTGCCTCAAGTGCTTCCAGAATGGACTATACTCTCAATTTGTGAGTATAAAATCCTCCCTTCTTACGTTGATTTTGTGGGGCATTTATATACAGCAACAGAAAAGTAGCTAGGACAGAATGGAAGTAATCAAATATTAAAAAATTAAGAAGCTATAAAAAATTTACATTATTTAGAATAGCATACTGTATCTGCATAAGAATAAAGACAAGCAGAGTTAAGCTCCGGTTTTCTTCCCTGGCTACTGCATCTGATGTCTCTTCCCACAGGCTAGCAGGTGCTTAGCTTTGCCTTTGTTTATAGCTATGCCAAAGGTGATTGGTCATCTTGTGCAGGCTTCATTTATTTCACAGTATGGCTCCATAGGTCAAGTGTGTACTCCCTCTGGTAGCTTCCCATCTATGCCTCAGGACCTCTCCGACATCAGAATGAGGTGACCCCAAACATGATGTCTGTGAACCAACTGAGGAACATAGAAGTCAATGGTCAAATGTATTCTCACGCCAATCTTTGAACAGATCATTTTCAGAGTATCCCATACACTGATGATAAGATACATAATTGCCCACAGTGGGACCAATTCAACAGTGCCCTCTTATAAATCCTTATTTTCATTCATCCTACTCTTCCCCTTCCTTATAGAAACACTCCTCAAATAAATTACTTTCTGCATAACCTCATCTCACAGACTGCTCACAAGGAAACTCGGATGACGATATCTCTTCTGCATCCTTCACTTATGGGGTGCGAGTATATAGCCTTTCCTACTTCTTCAGACTATTCACATTATTTATCACACAGATCATACAATCCTCTCACAATTATTACATGTGAAATCAAGTCTTAATTTCTCTGTCCTGGATCAACAACAACTGTCACTATACACTAGACATTCACGGCGTAGTGAAAATGATTTCCCACGGCAAAGAAAATTCTACATTTAGAACCACAACAGAGAATAACAATGAGCCTCTACAATTCTAGTCAGTAATGTCAAACTGGTAAATACAAAGATGGGAAATATAATGTGAAACCAGAATCACTCCCCTGATGATTGAGCCCACACCACCTTCCCTCCTTTTGCAAAATAGCACAATAATGTTTGCTTCTCAGAAAGCTGAGATGAGTTTTTAATGATTCTCAAGCCCTTTTTAAGGGCTTCCCTACTGAGAGTTCACAATATATTATAGATTTAAACTATCCACAGATATTAAAAGACTGAAGCAGATAGGAAGTGGCCTGGGCAAGGAGTCATAAGCTGAGACTGCTTGATCCATCTCTGCCTCTTACTTTTTTTGGTTTTAAATTCCAAGCAAGCATGGCAAATCTCCTTCACTTTTGTTTCCTTTTGTATAAAAACAGTGGCAATTCCGCCAACTTTCAGGAATGATTATTGAGATAAGCTAACATGTATAAAACAAAACAAAACAACTCTTAGAAAACTATGAAGCTCAGTAGAAAGTTAGTACATTATTCTATCAGACAGAAGCAGACAGTGGCAGTCCCTGAGTCACTGAGAAGTGTCGATTAGGAAAATACCAACGGTGGACAACTTTAATGACGAGTCCCCACGAGCTATGGCCAGGTTTGTAAGATGCCTGCCCAAAGGATCCCACTGACAATACACTGCATGCCATCATATTGATTTTTAAAAGCATGAGTCACTTATTAACACTTAAAGATCAAGGAGAGTTAACCTTAAGAAGTCAAATTCAGACAATTAATGTAAAAATCAGTGTAGTCACATGGCCTGGGATTCGAGTTGGTCATTGCTCTCAGAGTACAATAGGGCTTTTCCCTCCACGATAGATCATGAAAAGTGCTACAGTCCCATTGTGCCTCTGGCTTCCGTTAGTGTTTGGACTATCAGGTGGACCCCTGTGATGTATGAGTTTGAAATCACTCTCCTCATGCAGAACAGAGAGAGGTTGGAAGATCCCCTAATGATAAAAAGAGAAACTTTGAAAGTTAAAGAAAGGATGTCAAACTAAGGAAGAGAACAGAAAGGCAGTGTTCAAAAAAAAAATATGGTTGGAGGCTAATGTGAGGAGAGAATGGAAAAATGAGAAATTCCCATTCTTGGCAGGGTTAGGGTTAGGCTTAGGGTTAGGGTCTAACCTACAAGCATGAAAAGTCTAGCTATTACTGTGACTATTATAGTGCTTTTCCTGCTGTTCTACAAGGTCATGTAACACTACATGGTGCGTGTCTCCTATAGAAGCCACCTTTCCCAGTATCTTTTTCCTTCTGACACTGAAAAAAAAGACCTTCAATTTTTACTGGTGACTTAGCTATGAAAATATATAGCTTTCAATTTTACTTGCAGCAAGGAAGGTCATGAGACTGAGTTCTAGCCAATAGGATGTGAGCATGTGCTCTTCAGCATTGTGTTGCTGTAACAAAATACCTGACACGGGCTATTTATGAAGTAAGACACGGGCTTTTTTGGCTCACAGATCTTGAGGTTCACGTAGTACACGATTTATTATATAGTTTCTTTTATGTCAGTGTCTAGTGAGGGATGTACATAAATAAGATCAGGAGTACATGGCAGACTAAGCATTAAGGTTACAAGTGAAGAACACAGTATGTGTGATTTGTGAGAGAGACTGAGAAAGAATGGAAGATTCAGAAACAAAGGCATAGAAAGAAAATAAAAACTGGGCTTCTACAATTTCTTGCAAGGTATAAACAGAATAACTGAAGGGCTTCCTGCTAATTCTCATCTCACAAAAGTCTACATCACTTCACAGTACCCCCACCTCACAGACCAGGTGTTTATAAATGGGCCTGTTGTGACTATTCATCCAATCACAGCAGAGGGGAAGTAAGAGGTATTACTCTGAAGACACAGGTTTGGAAGGAAGGAATATATCACATGCTTCTACTGTCCCTTCATGCTGATGTTTGTATTGTGGACACAGAGAAAACTGTGTTGAACAACACCAACAAGGCTAACAATGCAGGAATGACGGCCATAATATAGAAACTGAGTCCCTTTGTGACCCACTGAGGCTGTCAGAATGCCAGAATCAGGCCATCAATGATCAGAACTTTATAAATCAAAAAGGACACAATTTTTCTAATATCTAAGTAGTTGTGAATAAGAGAATCTCTTATATACAGCCAAATACATGCACTAAATAATATTTCAAAAAATTACAGTAAAGACTAACGGTTTCGTCATAGGTTTGACTTAGTAACTGTCTTAATTTTCTTTCTATTATTCTGAAGGCATACTCTGACAAAAGCAACCTACAAAAGAAAGGATTTATATCAGCTCACAATTTGAGGTATAGTCCATTATATCATAAAAGTCAAGTTATCAAGAGTTTGAAGTATCTGGCCACATCACATTTGTAACTTTAACTTTTTTTCAAATCCTGTTTTTAATGATGGTTCTTAAACACTTTAACCTCCCTTTAAGCCCACCACCCACCAGAGTTAGTGGGAAAGAAAGAATGGGGTGGTGGGTAAGTGGACCTGTTTAGAAAGGTTCTTTGTAGCAACTCCCATCTGTGTTGTCTGGAAATTGGCAGTTCCATTCACAGGTTAGCAGCAGCAGCCAGATCCACTTGTAAACACTAGCAGTTCAGTTCAGGAGAGTTGAAACAGTAAGCCGGAATCAGCAGCGGTGGCACTACCTAGCAGAGACAGCCAGGCCTCAGCCTCAAGAGGAACCACAGGAATGCAGGAAAAGTTCTCAGCTGTGCCTCTCTCAACGAAGATGGGAGACCCACAAGCATTGCACAGCTAACTTTATAAGCAAGCCAAGTTCAGCCTCCATAACTGTCTGTGGAGTCTGTTTTACACTCTCTCCAAACATTACGTGTCCTCCACCTATCTTGCCTCAGTGTGCATATGTCTCAGCAGACATCCCTCTGCCAATCAACCTGAGTCTGAAGAAGAGGCAAATAAGCCTCAGGATACCACTGGTATTTTTGGTGCATTTCTCTCTATGGAGTCCCAACAAAAGCAGGTCAACCACAAAAATGTAAGGCGGACCAACACATGCGTGTTGTTAGGGAAGAACCATTCATCATGCGTCCTTCTACATGCTTGCTTTAGCAGAACATCCTCTCCCCCTGCATCCACTTCAGCTAAACATTCCATCATGTGTTTACCCCAGCAAAACACCATCCAACTGACTTTCCAAGAACCCTTAAGTTTCCACTTCACACATCTGTAATTTAAAAAAAAACACACAAACAAAAACAGAAAAGGATGTGTGTACTCCGCTGGTGGTCAGCTTTCTCTCTCCAATATTCCAACCAGGGAATGGTGTCACCCACAGTGGGCAGGTCTTCTCCCCTCAAGGAATACAATTAAGATCATTCCCCATAGGTATGTCCAGAAGCCCATGTCCTAGATGAGTCACAATTCTGTCAAGTTGTGAATATGAGCATGCATAAATAAAACATTAATTCATAACAGGAAAAACATCTTACTTAACAACAGGAATTAATACTCACTAGAATAGCCTCAGAAAAAGAATTCTGTCCACAAAATGGTAAACCCCCAATGTTGTTTGTTTGTTTGTTTGTTTTTTAATTTAACCTATCTTTTGAGTTCTATATTCAAATATAAATTTTGTGACTTTAAAAAAAAGAGAGAGAGAGTATCCTATCCCAAGGTATATAGACTGGTACCTAATCTCCCTAATATTTTTTTTTCTTAAAGATAATGTTATGGTGTCTTTCAAGAGAAAACACTTAATATAATAAATTGAAGTTCACTACATCTTGTTAATTTGTTTTGCAAGGGCAATGAAAACTGGTGCATTAAATTATTCATTAAACACATCTTTATGCATTTTCTATCTATATGACTTCTTGGAATGTTATCACTTTAATTATTAAAAAAATTCCTGTTAAGTTCATGGTGATTACTATTGCTGTGGCATCATTATATAGAATGGAAATTAAAGTTCAGTAAATAGTTGGTAATAATCATACACTTTATAATATTGAAAATACAATGGCCCACTAATGGTAATCAGCCAGCGGACTGGCATCACTTCCTACTGCTTTGAGTGGTCCATGGAAAAACAGCATGATGAGGCCAGGTGATGGTTGGGACATAGCCTAGATTGCTTTTTTACCAGCTGGTTTTATGTCAACTTGATATAGGCTATAGAGTGATAAGGAGGAACCTCCATTGAGAAAATGCATCCACAAGATCCAGCTGTAGGGCATTTTCTTAATTAGTTATGGATGGAGGACGTCCCAGCTCATGGTGGGTGGTGCCATCACTAGCCTGGGAGGCCTAGGTATTAGGAGAAATCAGTCTGAGCAAGCCATGAGAACAAACCAGAAAGCAGTACTCTCCATGGCCTGCCTCTGCATCAGCTCCTGCCTCTAGTCTCATTGCCCTGCTTCAGTTCCTTCACCTCAAGTTGCTTTTTGGTCAAGATGCTTCATCACAGCAATAGAACCCCTATCTAAGATACCCTTTAACATTGAAAGTTCATTGTTTTTGTTGGGGTTGTGGTGGTGATTATGGGTTTGTTTGTTTGTTTGTTTGTTTTGACTCTTCTTATCATCTTACTTAGGACAATTCATCTACTCTACTACACCTACTTCATAGACATTTACCAGGACTGAATATTCTAAGACAGTGAAGAGCTAAAAGGATCAGACTAGAAAATGCAAAGAAGAGAGCCAGCTGCATAAGAGATGTTCTGGGTTTGAAGGTCTCATAAACTGAAGACTCAAAGTAAGATCTTCTTTGCAACTGATCTGGTAAGGCATAAAACAAGACAAATTCCTAACAGAAGACTTTCCAAGACTGCAAATAATTCCTCTGATGACAAATTCCTATGTCACTTTTTTTCCAGAAACCAATGTTAAATAGAATAGAGAACAATAAATCTTGCTAGTTGTTCTAAGATTTTCAAGCCACCCCTTCATACCAGTCTAACTTAAACAAATTTATTTTCACATCAGTGTTCTAGAAACCTTAATTCAAACAAAAATTTACATGTCTCGCTGCAGAAAGGGTTTAGATGATAAATATATTTGCACTAATATGTTTACCAAAACAAATATATATACATATATATATATACTAAAAGCAATATATAATTACATAGAAAAATAATTCTGAAATAAAGAATTTCATATAAAATACATGACAGTTGAATCATCATCATAATATAATAACAACAGTAAATAATTTTTCCAATCTTTTTTCTGCCATCTAGTCTCTTAACCCTTCCAAATATACTTTAAAATGCTACCTTCATCTGGGGGTCTTAGCTGCAGTTCTATTGCTGAAGAGATACCATGAGCAAGTCAACCCTTATAAAAAAAGCATTTAATTAGGGATTCGCTTGCAGTTTCAGAGGGTGAGTACACAATCATCAAGGCAGGGAACTCATAGGAATGTTATTATAGCAGTAGCTGAAAGTTTTAGATTCTGACCCATATGTAGCTGCCAGAGAGAGAACAACACTGAGCCTGGCATAGGTTTTTGAAACTTCAAAGTCCACCCCCAGTGATAGACCTCTTCCAACAAAGCCACAACTCCTAATCCTTTCTAAACAGTTCCACTACCGGTGAGCCAAGCATTCAAGTGTATGAACTTAATAGGGGCTATTCTCACTCAAACCACAACATCTAGCCAACTTGATTTTTCAAAACCAACTCATACTTCACTTCAAAAGATAAAAGGATTGTCAGTGTCTCGTCAGATAAAGGTGCTGGCCACCAAGTCTGATGACTGAGTTTCATCCCTAGGACCAGACCTACACAGCAGAAGAGAATCAAACCCTGGAAGTTGTTCTTGACCTCCACGTGTGTGCACATGCATACACAGAAGCACACACATGATAACTAAATAAAATGTAAACAAAAATTTAGATGAGAAAAAAATTAATGTGTTACTGTGTTACTCTTCAGTTGCATGTTACAAGTTTAGTATGTCTATGGAAGAGATACCAGCTAAACAACCTTCCTGACAAATATACAAAATTGAGTAGACTGTAAGTGCTTAGAGTTTGCCTGCCTTCCTGAAAGGGGCTATTAATAGGCAATTAAATGATATCCATGGAGGTGGAAAATGGTCACTTCGAAAGAAATACGGACAATGGGTAATCAAACCGGTCCTTGGTTGGTGGCAATGTTTCTATTCAGGGAAAGTGTACATTAAAAATTATATTAACCCGCCATGATTCATGTAGCAGCTTTGACTTCCCATTTATAATCACCTGGTATTTCCCTGCTGCCCTAACAGGCATATTCAGAACCATGCTGACTGCTCTCCTCCCCTCCAAAGCATAGTCATGTTAATATGCTCTCACAAGATAGGAGCTTTGAAAATAATTATTTCTCACACTGAATGTTCCTTATTCCAGAAGAGCTCAAAGGAGAAGAAACACATCAGGAAAATGCAGCCTTGTGTGGCTTCTAGTGACAGCCAAACCTTTTCTTAATTTCCCTTTGGGTCACAGCAACCTTGAGAACAAGAACAATGTCTTCCTGACTCACCATCAGATCCCTTGAGTAACTGCATGATGTCACCCTCTCTGCAAATGCATTCCTATCATTTAGGAATTGTCTCAGAATCTTGACTTTCCCCCACCACCACCACCAGTATTATAATGAGTCCTGTCCTCAATGCTCAGAGAAACATCAATTTAAAGCTTCGTCTAAATGACTTTGAGAGAAAGCATAAACTAACCAAAGCACAAACAATAGATGCAATGCTGTGTAGAACAATCCAATCTCTTTTCTTTGTTACTCTCAAAGAAATGTTAGAGATTTTATGCCTTCTTTAAAAGGCAGGAAAGAAAAGGAGGAGTGAACACCAATCCAGAGACTGTGGCAAAGTATGCATCTTATGTTTGCACAACATAACGTTATGAACCCAAGAGGGGTCTCATAACTGCTACCCAAAGTCTTTTAGAATCTGAAATTCCAGCTAACACTGTTGATATAATAATCTTATACTGTTTCCTTTGAGTCTACTGCACCACTGTATACTTTCTGGGACTTTCCTTCTGTGTCGTATCATATTCTCAGGACAGAACCGTCAGTATGGGTTTACAGATTGGTTGTTATGTTTCTGTTTTGTTTTCAAACCTGATAGATTTTGCTCTTAAACTCAAAGTCAATATGAAGATAGTCGCCCTCTGGAACCAAGCAGCCCTTGAGACTCTGACAACAGCACAAGGGATAACCAATGTCATTACTGAAAGACAGGGCTGCATTTATATACCTGACAAGTAGGTAGTGTGCCCTTAGTTTTCCAAGACTCACATACCTAAATTAAATTGACATGAGGTTCTGTCTCAGGCTTTAATGGTTTATTGAGAGGACAGTTAGTTTTCAGACTCCATAGGGAAAGAGCAAAGTTTCCTGTGAATGGTGTTCATTTTAGGATTAGTAACGACAACCTACTGTGTGTTCATTATTACCATGCTTTGATAACCCAGGTAATAAAAGCCTCTTTTCCAGAGCTTACATTGTATTTCCAAATAACGAAGATCCAGTCCTGAATCTCACACCTCCTCGCATGCCCGTTACATTAGACAAGCCAAGATTTTTGATCCCTGGATAAGCAGAGTTTCTGTCCCTTTAAGTTCCTGTCCATTTATGACATTTCAAAGGAGACTGAAGACAGGATAGAAAAATAAAGAAAATTAGGGAGACATAAACAGGGAGAATAACTTGTACTCTGTGTCTGGTTGTAATATTTCACCAGTTTAGAATTTAAAAATCTCAGAACTAACAAAATTTGCTATGAATACTGTCCATACAGAGACACCATTCCTTTTTTATAGAGATATTTCTAATAATAATGTTAAAATAGCAATGAACCCTGCTTAAGGACCCATCATACATGACCTTTGTGCTTAACCTTACCCCATTCCAAGTCTGGCATCCACAGACAAGATTAGAAACATGGTTAATGGTTAAAATATATTCTTTTTTTTTTGGAGGGGGGAGGTTCCAGACAGGGTTTCTCTGTGTATCCCTGGCTGTCCTGGAACTCACTTTGTAGACCAGGCTGGCCTCGAACTCAGAAATCCGCCTGCCTCTGCCTCCCAAGTGCTGGGATTAAAGGTGTGGGCTACCACACCCAGCAAATATATTCTTTACTTCTTTTCAAAATATATAATCAGGATTACTTTGACTATTTGACCTATTTTTATCTTATCAATCTGAAATCCCACTAGTTTATCTCAGAAACCATTCTATGAGCTCATCTTTTGAGGGTGAGGATCTTTAGAAACTTGTTAAATAAATAACCTTAGAGACCAGCCACTAAAGTCCTCTGTGGGGACATTATGAAGGTGCAGAATTGTATGACTCTTATAAGGAGTTTTCACCCATGTCCTCTGGAGCTGGAATTACAAGTGATTATGATCCACCCAATACAGGTGCTGGGAACTAAACTCAGAATGTCTGTAAGTGCAGCAAGCCCTCTTAAACACCGAGTCTTCTCTCAATACCCTAAAAGTGTTTCTTAATAAACATTAAGTTTGCTTCATAAAAATTAACATAAATAAATGACCAAGATGAGAATTAACAGTGAGAAATACTGAAAAGGGTATAAAACTTAAAACACTGCTTATGCACAGTTTGCAAGAACTGATATTATTAAAATTCCCATGCTAACTAATGTGCTCTATATATACAGGCAATTCCTACTAAGATTCAAGGAACATTCTTCACAGAGATTTTATGGAACACTGAATAATCAAAGTAATCCTAAGAGGGGGGAAAAAGTCAAAACATTACAGTGACTGACTTCAATATACACTAAAAAGCTTCATACCTATGCAACGCATTATGGTACTAACATAAAGACAGGTACATAGGATGCTGGCGAGGATGTGGAGAAAGAGGAACACTCCTCCATTGCTGGTGGGATTGCAAGCTTGTACAACCACTCTGGAAATCAGTCTGGAGGTTCCTCAGAAAATTGGACATAGTACTATTGGAGGATCCAGCAATACCTCTCCTGGGCATATACCCAGAAGATGTTCCAACTGGTAAGAAAGACACATGCTCCACTATGTTCATAGCAGCCTTATTTATAATAGCCAGAAGCTGGAAAGAACCCAGATGGCCCTCAACAGAGGAATGGATACAGAAAATGTGGTACATTTACACAATGGAGTACTAATCAGCTATTAAAAAGAATGAATTTATGAAATTCCTAGGCAAATGGATTGACCTGGAGGGCATCATCCTGAGTGAGGTAACCCAATCACAAAAGAACTCACATGATATGTACTCACTGATACGTGGATATTAGCCCAGAAACTTAGAATACCCAAGATACAAGATACAAAGCAAATGAAACTCAAGAAGAACGAAGACCAAAGTGCCCCTTCTTAGAAATGGGAACAAAACACCCATGGAAGGAGTTACAGAGACAAAGTTTGGAGCTGAGACAAAAAGATGGACCATCTAGAGACTACCATATCCCGGAATCCATCCCATAATCAGCCGCCAAACGCAGACACCATTGCATACACTAGCAAGATTTTGCTTAAAGGATCCTGATAGTCTCTTGTAAGACTATGCAGGGGCCTGGCAGGCACAGAGGTGGATGCTCACAGTCAGCTGTTGGATGGATCACAGGACCCCCAGTGGAGGAGCTGGAGAAAGTATCCAAGGAGCTAAGGGGATCTGCGACCCTATAGGTGGAACAACAGTATGGACTGACCAGTACCCCCTGGAGCTCGTGTCTCTAGCTGCATATGTATCAGAAGATGGCCTAGCCAGCCATCAGTGGAAAGAGAGGCCCATTGGTCGTGCAAACTGTATGTGCCTCAGTGCAGGGGAACGCCTGGGCCGGGAGGTGGGAGTGGGTGGGGAGGGGAGGGGGGGAGGGCATGGGGAACTTTTGGGATAGCATTGAAAATGTAAATGAGGAAAATACCTAATTAAAAAAAAAGACAGGTACATAGTAGAATAGAACAGAGAATCCAGAAATTAACACATGCATCTATGTCAAACTGACTTTGAACAAAACTAGCAAGAATACACACCAGGAGGGACGAATGTTTTCTTTAGTAATGGTGTTGAGAAATCTAGATATTCGTGTAGAGAAGAATATAAACAAACTGTTCTTACACACAGGATGCAAATGTAAACTAAAAATGTACAGGGACTTACATAAAATATGACTAGAGGAAAACCTAGGGGAAATGTTTTTTCAGATATTGTTCTGAGAAAAGACTTTTTAAAAAAATTATCCCCAAAGCACAGGCACAGAAACAAAACTGACAACTGGGATTACAGGAAACTAAAATGTTTATGAACAGCAAAGGGGGCCAATTGATGAGGAGACAACCAGAATAATAGGAGGGAAAATATTTGCCAATCATCTGCAAGGCAAGAGATTAGAATATGCAGTGAACTCAAACAACTCAACATTTAAAACACTAAGGATGAGTCTATTAAGAAGATATGTAGAAGACCAATAAAACATGATAATTGTCCAATGTGAATAATCATTAAGAAACTGCCAGGCAGAATCACAGTGAGATATCATATCACCCCAGTTAAAATAGCTATTACCAAATTGATTATTCTTTTTAATGCTGGTGAGACAACAGGGGTGGGGCAACAAAGAGACTGAAAGCTAAGAAAAACAGTAGGCTTAGGATCACTGTATTATGAATTCAACAATCCTAGCGTTGGTCATGTATCCAGAAGGAATGGAGCCATTATACCAAAGAACTATCTGGATTTGAAAATTCGTTGCAAAATATGAGTCACAAGGCCAGACATAGAATCAACCTAAATATCCAACGATGTTTGCATGAGTAAGAAAAATGCACATGGAGATGTTTTTTAATCAGCCATGAAAATATTTGTGTTCTGTGATTTGTAGCAATATGACTTGAACTGGGGGATATTATGTTGAGTGGAATACATCAAACAAAAAAAGACAAATGCTTCTCTGCATATTCTCTCTCCCACATGGAAGCTATAACAACGACCTCACAGTAGTGGGGTTTTAGTTACGGTTTTATTGCTATGAGCAAGGCAACTTTAATAAGGGCAAACATTCAATTGGGGCTGGCTTACAGTTTCAGAGGTTCAGTCCATTATCACCATGGCCACCATGTATGCAGGCAGACATGGAACTGGAAAAGAAGCTGAGAGTTCTACGTTCAGATCTGAAGGCAACAGAGACTCCTTTTTCCCCATTGCATGGAGCTTGAGCATTAGGAGACCTCAAAGCCTGCCTACACAGTAACATACTTCCTCCAACAAGGCCATACCTATTCCAAAAAAGTCATGTCTCTTCTTAACACTTCCAGTTCCCATGGGTCAAGTGTTTTCAAACCACCACAAGTAGAAACTGTGATGATTTCTGCTCTCCACATCTGATGGAGTTGCTTGAGTTAACATTAGCCTCTGACACCATCACTTTTGGTGCTTTACATCATTAAATGCTCTGTGCAGTATAATCTAGCCCATGCTATGCATGAGGCAATGCTCTGATTAGACCACACATGCCCAGTAAGTGTGAAACCTGAGTCTGGAGTCTAGTCTTTCTGGGCACATCTTCGATGCTTAGAATGATTTATTCTCCTCACCTTTGAAGGACTTCTGCAGAGGAGCACGGTCTTTTACAGTGCTTGGATATTTCGTCTTAACAAGCCACAAAAGTACATGGATTTCCCATAATATCCATGACTTTCTGCTGACATCCTCTGAATTCCCAGTTCATATCCCTCTCAGCCTCTGATGAAGATTTTCTTGGTCCTCGGGATGATGGAATAATGGCATGATGTCCTTTATTTCTAGTCTGTGTAGGTGCCTTGAAATTAGGAGCCTTACCTGTGTTCTCAGTCCTCCACAAGTATGTGATAAGGGCCTTGGTTCATTGGCTGATTGTTATAATAAGAAACAAAACTTGACACTTCAAGAAGAGATTTAACTTGAATTGTACTATTAAAAAGGACAGGGGATAAGTCCCTCCTCTGATTGCCCCCAGAGTTTCAGCCATTTCTTATCCCAGAAGGAGATTCCTGAGCAAATTATCATTTCTTGGGGTCCATCAATTGTCCAACAATTAAAGGAGGATATACAATGTGCCTATTTAGGATGTAGTCATTTGTGCCAGGCAGGCCAGCTGCACTGTCTCTTTCTGTTTAAAAGTAACAGCAAAGCAAATGACAGCAGAAGTGCCACTAAGACAGCAATTAACAAGTCCCATCAAACTTTGACTCCAGATTGTATGACTGTGTAATATGGACAGAAAATAAGGAATATCTAAAAAACACTTCTCAAGGTACCCAAGGATGACCATCTCTTAGAATCCCGTATATAAAACAAAATAATGAGCTCATTGTTTTCTCCAGTAAAGGAATGAGATTGGGAGTCCTGAGATAAAGCATCATATATAAAATTGTTCCCAGAGCCGAAGGACCTTCCTTCAGTGATACTGCAGAAAAGCTTTGCCTTTGAGTATCTGTGTCTGGCCCAAGTTCCTCACCAAATTTATAGACCACTAATGCACACCGGGTTACAATGCATGTCACTAGGAACTATCACAAATATCGAAAGTAATTTCTCCCCCTAGAAAACTCTTACCAACAGTTCCACAATCAATGCAGTCACAAAAATGGAGAAAACTGGAATGAATAGTTTCAGCCAACCAACGTGACAATGGTAATCACTTCATTTACTTACAGGATTGCAGAGCAATGGCTGGACCTCAAGTGTCCATGTCCCAGCTTCAGCAAACTTTCCCAAGGACTTAGAGCTGTGAGTGTTTGTGACCTGGTGACAGTATAGGTCAAACATTACAGATACACCCAGAAGGATATATTTTAGTTAGTTTTTAGGTCTAAACGCATGTTTTATAGTTATGTCTGAGAGTTAGATTTGTATTCAGATACAATTTTGTTTATTTAAAAGTCAATTAAATTAAATTCTCGTTGTCAGACTGGCCTCCATTGACCACAGGATTCAGACATCATGGAAAGTCACAGTTGTGTAAAAAGGGGTGATCCAGGCTTCTAGAAACATCTACTGACTTGCTGTGCTCAGCATCCCCCATGCTTAAAGTGTGGGTTTATACAATCTTCAAGAATTGTTCTGTATTAAAGAATAAAATGCAGTATGACCATCGTTCATGTTTTTGTTGGTAGAGATTGGAATTCTTGCTTGTGAGTTCTTGGTCTTGCTGGTAAAAGAACATAAAACTTGGCTAAGAGAATAATTTTGGTTGTTTTAATAAAAATTTTTTAAAAACAGGCATTTCAATTCTTTTAACCTTCCTTATGAATGTCAGTGGTAAGTTACTGACATTTTGACACTTTCAAAACAATTTTTCAAAAATAGTGACACAAATTTGTTCTATAGAGGTAAAGGAGAGTTTTTTTTAAGTGAGAAAAATAAATACATATTCAAAAGAATTTTTGAACTACATAGAAATCATTTGGAAAATAGATGTCTGAGAACAAAAGAGACATATCAACTTTTCTGACAAATTTAGGTAGGCTTGTCACCCATTTTTAAAAATTCACATATATATTTTTAGAAACAGAAATATACTTTTCAAATCTGTTTGATCTTCTACACAGTGAGTTTCACTGTAATTTTTTAGTTTTTTATTATACTGACATGCTACACACTCGGCTAAGGAGGTACCGTCACTTTAAGCTAATGTAACAAGGAAACATGTGTGTGCTGGCTTGCAGATGTCACAGACACAGAAATGAGTCAAGACAAATGAATTTAAACACAATAAGCTATTAGATGTGTAAAAGCGACTAGAATCCCTGAACAGCATCAAGGGTACACTCCATGTGTGTGAATCTATAGACTTTTCAAACATGATTTCTGAAAGCAATAAAGTATATCCAACCAAGTTTTGTTCACTAGTCACTTGATAATCATAATGGACGTTTATTTCATTAAGGATAAAATTAAAATGTGGTTGAGAAGATTGCTTATCACTTCCCTTTCTTATTCCATGTTTTATCATAAACACATTAGAATTCTAAATGCTCAGAACCTTTTAGAGCACTGGTTCTCAATTTTCCTAAAGCCTCGACCTTTAATACAGCTGCTTGTGTGGTGATGACCCCCTCAACCAAAAGAAACTATTTCTGTTGCTACTTTTTAACTGTAATTTTGCCACTGTTAGGAATTGTAATATAAGTAACTATGATTTGGCGTGATCTTAGGTGACCCTGTGAAAGAGTCATTTGACTCCAAAGGGGTCATGATTGAGAGCCGCTGTTTTAATTATTACTTTTTCTAAATCATTGAAGAACACTGGGCCAGAGATCTCTTTTAAGAGACAACAGCACTTGAAAAAGAAGATTTCTCATCTCCCTTTATACCAAGAAGCTCCAGGTTGCATTTAATCTGATTGATTTTTTTTTTAAACCATGTGTTTCCTTTCACCCAAAATTATGGAAGAAGTTTGCATACTCTACTGGCTCCTCTATGAATAGTTTTATTTTAACTATCTTGATAGAAATCCAAAAATAGGATTCGTCCATTTTTGAAACAAAGACAAAAAGCCTTGTCTTTGAGTGAGTCCATATTAAACCCAGCAAACATTTATTTCTATTCTCCACAATTCGTTTAAAATTCTTAATCTGGCCATTGAAGTGAGCACAGAGAAGGAATATGCTCGAGAATCAAGACACAGTCCAGGAAAGCAGACATCGCCATCATAAACAGAAGTGTAAGCATAAAGATTTCATGAGGAAACAAACCCTCCGCAGGCAGAGAAACGGACTCTCCAAAGAAGAGTCTCAGCATGCCCCATCTTTCTCTTCTCCACAAGGTCTCTATGTGACACCCTCCCTGAGCACAGCTTCTGATGACTCAGGCATTGCCACCAACAAAGCCATCTTCCAAAAAGACAGATTCCACACCTCCACCACTTGGGGGCCAGCCCGTGCTCTGTGCAGCAGCTACTCGCCCGATTGGGGAGAAGAGGAATTTCCTTCTTCTCCTCTGCAGATAATTATCCTCCCAGCTAAGGCATAAATTATGATTACCCAAATTATTTTAGCTTTCAGAGCCGCAAGGGTTATTAGTGGTAATAAAAATCATTCAGACTTATAAAAAAAATGTTAAGGTTCCAACCACCGTATTTTTAAGGATCTGGTCTCACAGCACGTTATCCACCCGCTATGTAATTTTCTCGTTCTGTCAGTGTGGTCGTCTTCTTTTTTTTTTTTTTTTAATTTTATTTTTTTCAGAAGTTCAAATGCAGTACAGAGTGGCATGAAGGACCTCAGCAGTGTTGAACTGGTTACAGCCAAAAGGGACAGGGGGTTGCTTTATTTCTTGCCCAGAGCACACACACACACACATACACGCACACGCACACACACCCCAATATCTGCAGTTTGCCTTCATTCCCAGAATCCTTACACTGCCCCCACCCCACCCCACCCAGAGCCAATTCCCCTGTGGATTCCCAGTGTGGTGACCTGCCTGGCTGTGACAGTGCTGCTTTCCATAAAAGAGAGGATGTCAAAGCTTACAACCCAGCTAGCTCTGACATCACTGATGATTTTAGAGAGCAGACACTTTTGGGGGACTCCATCCTCGCCATCTAAGGAACCCTCTAGAAGTTTCCATCCAGGACAGCTTTTAACGTAGCATCTTTGATCCGTTGGTCTTTTACAGAGGTTCATTTCTGACATCTGAACTTTCACCAGTCTGCGGAAAACATGACTGTTTTGAAGAAGCAGCTCATGCTTCTCGAAGAATGTGTATTGGTCCGTCTGTCCCTGGCAGAGCAGCATTCCTGTGGCCCGATGTCCATCTCTGGAAAGAATGTGTATTGATTGGTCCGTCTGTCCCTGGCAGAGCAGCATTTCTGTGGCCCGATGTCCATCTCTGGAAAGTGGAGATAGGTTTTCAAAGAATTCAGGCAAATCCAGAAACTCCAGCAGGCACTGGGGGAAAAAATGTTCTCAAAGCAGCCTATGAAATTGTATGTGCACGGTGTCACTTTTTACAGGTAGAGAAAGGGAACATTTGGGAAACAAAGTATTTCTCAGCATTCCGAGCTGTGTTTTTCTTGTGTTTTCTTTACATGAGTTTTTCTTCCCCTCATTGTTTCCCTGAAATATCCTTCCACAAGTTTGTTCATTTTATAATCAGGTTATTTTTTAATTTATTAATCATCTGATGTTTGCATTTCAAGTGTTATACCCCTTTCCCGTCTCCCCTCCATGAATCCCTCTTCCCTTTGCCGCTTAGAGGGTGCTCCTCCACCCACACACTCACCTACTCCCTCCTCACCTGGCTAGTATCCCTCTTCTCTGTGGCATCGAGCCTCCACAGGACCACAGGACCAACCGCCTCCCCTCCCACTGATGGCAGATGAGGCAATCCTCTGCTACATATGTAGATGGAGTCATAGACCAGCCCATGTATACTCTTTGTTTGGTGGTTTACTCTATAGGCCCTCTGAGAGGTCTGGTTAATTAATATCGTTGTTCTTTCCATGAAGTTACAAACCCCTTCAGCTCCTTCCGCCCTTCCTCCAGCTGCTCCATTGGGGTACCCATGCTCACTCCAGCATTTGACTGGAGTATCTGCATCTGTTTTAGTCAGGTGCTGGCAGAGCCTCTCAGCAGACAGCCATACCAGGCTCCTGTCTGTAAGCATGTCTTGGCATCAGCAATAGTGTCAGGGTCTGGTGTCTGCAGATGGAAGAACCACATGGTGGGGCAGTCTCTGGATGGCCTTACTTTCAGTTTCTGGTCCATTTATGTCCCTGAATTTCCTTTAGACAGAGACAATTCTGGGTTAAAAATTTTGAGAGGGATGGATAGCCCCATCCCTCCACTGGGAGCCATGTCTGTCTTCTGGAGGTGGTCTCTCAGGTTCTATCTTCCTGTTGCTGGGTATTTTGTCTAATGTCATCCACATTGGGTCCTGGGAGCCTCTTGCTTCCCTGACATCCAGGACAACTTCCTTTGTCATCAGGGAAATGCAAATCAAAACAACCCTAAGATTCTACCTTACACCAATCAGAATAGCTAAGATCGAAAATTTGGGCGACAGCAGATACTGTCGAGGATGTAGAGAAAGAGAAACACTCCTCCAATTGCTTGTGGGATTGCAAACTGCTACAACCATTTTGGAAATCAATCTGGTGGTTCCTCAGGAAATTGGGAATAACTCTACCTGAAGACCCAACTATACCATTCCTGGGCATATACCCAAAAGCTGCTCTAACACATAACAAAGACACGTGCTCCACTATGTTCATAGCAATCTTATTTATAATAGCCAGAAGCTAGAAACAACCCAGATGTCCCTAGACAGAAGAATAAATACAGAAAATATGATACATCTACACAATGGAGTACTACTTAGCTATTAAAAACGCCAACCTCACAAACTCTGTAGACAAATGGATGGAAACAAAAATCATTCTGAGTGAAGTAACCCAGACCTGAAAGGACATGCATGGTATAGACTCACTGATAAGAGGAGATTAGCCCAAAAGCTCAGAATACTCATGATGCAACTCAAAGACCATATGAAGCTTAACAAGAAGGAAGGCCAAAGTGTGGATGCTTCAAATCCACTTAGAAGGGAGAACAAAATAATCATGAGAAGCAGGAGGAAGAAGGGACCTGGGTGGAAGAGGGGAGAGGAAGGAAAAAAGGGGGCAGGGCCAGGTATGGGAAGACACAGGAGAGAAGTCCAGAGGGCAAGGAGAACAAATAGAAATAAGCAGCAGTGGGGGAGGGAAGGTGGAGAACTTGGGTAGTCAGTTTGTTTTTAACATATAGAGAACTGAGGAAGCGTTTTTTTTTTTCCATTACAACTGGCTTATAACATACATTACCTGGATTTGGGGTACTTTTGTCCAGAATGAGCCTCTTCTCTCATCAAAGTAGGTTTGTGGCATAACCAAGAGCTTACATCGGCTTAAGATGAGGATTTGCTTTAAGCAGATATATTGTAAATCACTTGCACAACAAATCACCGTTTGGTTTGAATTTCCCTTTTCTTGCCCATTCATACCTTGTATTCCACAAAACAAGGTATGGCAAAGAATTGGAATACCTCTCTTACCTTGAATATTTTGTTTAACAGGGATATAAGGAAATATGATTTTTCACAATTAAATGATTAAACACCCCATACTTTTATAATTAAATAAAATTTTAAATATACATGATGTTTTCATAATTAAATTTTACATAATTACAAAAAAATCATGAATGTATTTATGACAAAAAAGTACAAAGGAAACATCCCAGGGAAGGAAGAGTTTACCAGGAAGGAAGGAGAGCAAGAAAGGGTGTGGGAGGTACACTCAATGTACAAAATATTGTTTTATTATAAAATTTAAAATAAAGCAAGAAATATAAATCTATACTTAATATACAATTAAGCTCCTTAATATTTATGTTCTGAGGTTACGTAGAACAAGTAGATAACGTGGTTGTGTTTTCTTCAGTTAAATATGTTGGCCATTTTCCAGGGAAGAAAGATTGGGGACAGAAGGAAAACAGGGAACAACCTGTAGTCACATATGTCACATATATTAAGGACAACAGAGTAAGTAAGGGTTTGGTTAGGAAAAACAGGAAAATAAATTTTCAGAGTTGTTTTGTTCCTTTCAAAAAAAAAAAAAGGAGTCTATTCAACAGCTGAGTTTGAAAAGCAGTTTACCAGTTGTTACGGTAAATATATTCAAAGTGAATCATATAACCACTAATTAGGTTTGAATCACTCAAGTGTACATTTGCTGTGACAACAGTTTTCCCTTTCCAGATCATCCCTCTATTTATAAACGAGCTGAAAATTAACATTTCCTGCTTTTGTCAAGCTGAAGCATCCTTCAATAGCTCTCAGCAAACATCTGAAGGATTCTTGCATCCTGAGATCATCTGGGCTCGTGTTCTCAAGTGCTGTCTCTTTTTAAGAACTGGGTGAGACACACGGAATAAAGTGACTGCAGATTCTTTGTAAAATAGCAACAAGAACACAACAAAAATCCCCAATACAGAAGAGATCAGAGGTTACTATTCACGGCAGATGGGAACCAACGTAAATTGACAGTGGAGGTTTTATTCTGTTTTGCACATGACTAACCACAAGTAAAGCCTAAGCCCTGGGGAAATAAAAGGCAAGAGTGGGATGCTGTGTTTGTTATACAGTGATTATTAGTAGATCCAGATTTAAACAGATGTTTTTCCTGCTAATTAAAATCGCTTCCTATGGAACATAGTTTTAAGACCATATACTGTCCCAAAACCAAATAGAGTCCAATGCCCACTCACATTCACAAGTGAAAGGGAACCCACTTGTGTGTAAATATCAATTTATCATTCCTTAACCAAACTCCACTCATACTGCAGTGCACAGAGACTGGGGTGGTGGCTTTATGTGTGTACTCTTTGTGGAAGACATTGGAACAAGAGTGGCTTTGTTCTATCCTGAATCTGATCTCTGCTCTCTGAAATACACATGTGCTGTTTGTGAGGCTAAAATCCACTGCACTTTTAAAGAATATCTTATGGTCTGTAGTACACTTTGGTGTCTGAAGGATTAAATAAGGTACTGTTTTATCATAGTTTTTAGTCCCTGTTAGGTAGAAGACACGTAGGTGACTCTGTAAATGCCAACTGTGGGACATGTGAACATTTCCTCTTATTTTTTGAGCAACTTCTTAGCTCCAGCATTGCTCTCAGTTCTTCCAAGTTTTCTTTTACATCATCTTTTTCCCTTTGACATTTCTAGTCTTCACTGTCATCCTATACACTCTGTGTGGCTGCAGGTTCCACAGGTTATATTCTTGCACGTGAATTATTCCAAAATTCTTTCAAAACTGTGTAAGTTCACGTCTTTTTTAAAAAAAAAAAATGTCACAATTATGTCTCCCACCATGACATTTTCACTTTCTGAAATGCTTTGGATCTTCCTAGTGAGCCTCTACCACTCCTTCTGCAGGGGAACACTTATCCACACCTTCATCTTTCACTGTCAAAATTGTACTCCTACTTCAGGAAAGTTCACGTAACATTCCTTGGGCTACCCCTACAATACTCTATGTGAAATTATAGTGTATTTCTATCTTATGATTGGTCCTGTTCCATTTTAAAGGCTTATTATTGTGATAAGAGTCTAAAAGTACTCAAGCAGAGAGGTGACAGGGAAAGTCACCCACCTAGATAGTGTTTCCTGAGTCCTCTATCCTGCCCAGTGTCCCCCTTAGGGGCAGTGGGTGAGAAGGCACAGAATCAACAGCTCAGCCTCGAGGAGTAGGTGAGAATTCGACATCAAGCCCATTTATTAATTCTTGGGGAGTGCCCTTTATAACCTCCACCCGTGTCCCATTGGTCCCAAGCAAGCATGCACCCGATATGACACTTCCCGATTGGCGATTGGCTGTCATTGTCTGTGTCACTAATCTCTAGGCTCTCAGGCAGGCTTCAGTTTAGCCCTCGTGCTGAAGTGGCCTCCGCAGCTGTTTACCGACATTTATGCAGGAGTGGCCACCACCTTGTCAGTGACACCCACCGTTCTTCCTACAGATAGTCCACACAACCAGTCCAGTCACACCAATCAATGGGCTGATCAACATTATCACTAAAATACCCTCCCAGCGTCCTCCAAAGCCGTGCACTCTTTGTGGTTTCATGTCTACTCTCCTACTGCCATGAGTTTTGAACTCCAGGCACTAAGCCAAGACCCATTGCTTGTTCGGTGTTCTGCAAATATATGTTGAAACCAGCTAAACTTATGAACTTTGTATATCGAATACTAAAGTGCATTTTGCCTCAAAGTGGATGCAAAGAAATCTGAGGCATTAAGAAAAGTAACAGATTAAGAGAGTAGTTTTCAGTTCTAGTTTATATGCCATTCAGGGTATAACTTTGTGGAAAGTACTTCTCCACTACTCAAATAAAATCAACAGTAATATGAAGTTTACCCAATGGTTCCCATGCCTCCTGTCAGAGGAAATGTTAATCGTATACATCAAAGTATTTTGGAAACTCTCTCTCTCCATGTGGGGTAATAATTGAAACACTGGATGGAAAACATGTCAGTCTATAAAAGGGCTAAGTAAGCTATCTGTTTACTCTTCCCAGGTTAAAAATATGTAAGGTCAATAAGAGAAAGGCATGGACAGCTCAACTGTAACCATGGAAGGCTTCATTACAGCCAAGTGGGTGGCCAGATGTTTTGCATCTTTGTAAAAACATGGCAAGAAATAATAGGATATTGTTCAAAGAGGAGGGCTGGGTTCTTGGTAAACACAAGCTGTATTTCACATTAAGAATGGACAAACTTTCAAGAGGATAAATCTCATCAAGGGAAATTATCTTAAATAGACTTGACCATCCATCACTATGACAAAAATATAAGCAGGAACACTGCTCACAAAAGAACTGGAATCGTTGAAAACTTGTCATTGGCCACCAAAGCCATTAAAAAAAATAAGAATGAAGCTTTATGTTGTCAGAAATTCAAAGTAATGGTTTTCAGTGGAAACAGAAATTTGCCCTAAGAATTAAGCTCCAAACACTCACAACTTGGAATGCTAGACCCTCAGGACTTCCTGCTTATTGAAGAGATGATCTATCATGTTCCTCAGCTTAGACTTGCAGTTGTATTTGCTCATTACAAAGCAGATTGTCTGTGAAACGGAAGTTGGTCTTACAATACAGTTTGGATGATCTGTTTCTGCTAACGTGTTATACCTAACAGTGATACTAACATAATGACTATCTGGGGTTTTAACTGTGTTTATTTCAAGGAAGAATCTTTCCAAATCACAGGTTCAAGATCAAGTACTGAATAGAAGAGTACTAAGAAAATACAATTTTGTGCAATAAAGACTGTTCTCCTTACCTGAATATTTTAGCACAGAAATTTAAACACATTAATATTTCCCACCAACCCCCCAAAAGAGCTGTCTCTATAGAAACTGCATTGTGACTCTCCTATTCATCCAGGCCTCTTTGTATGTCATGTATCTAACACTGGCATTCATCTGAAAATTATCATTACACTCAGAGGCACTGCAAGCTCATAACTTAAGGTAGTTACCACAAAAAGATGTTGCTTGTGTCATTTCAAGAGTGTACCATGTTAAATTGTTATATGAAAAAATTAGGAGGTACCCAAACCTCCCCAATGGTGGTTCTGTGGAATGATGCAAGCCCACCACGGCATTACTGTTACTAATTTCTCTCCACTATGACAGTGTTTGTCACAAGATGAAACCTGAGGTGGGAAATAGAAAAAAGAGGAAAAGCATATAGGAGGAAGAAAGGGAAAATGGGCGAGTGAAGAAGAGAAGGTGGACTGAGTACTCAAAAGAAGTGTGTGGTGTGTGTGTGTAGTGTGTGTGTGTGTTAGGTGTGAGTGGGAAGTAATGGTATATGGTCTGCTGTGTGTGTGTGGTATGTGTGTGCAGTATGCAATGTGTGTATAAGAGAGAGATGGTATGCAGTGGTGTGTGTGTGTGTGTGTGTGTGTGTGCATGTGGTATGTGGTGTGCATGCACATGGAGGTGTATGGTCTTCTGTGTATGTGCAGCGTGTGTATGTGTGTAGTGTGTGTGTGGTTTGTGGTGCGCATGTGCATGGGATGTGGTGTATGGCCTGCTGTGTGTATGTGTGGTGTGTGCATGGTATGAGGTGTGTATGTATATGTAACATGTAGAGTTTATGCCCTTCTCTACAGTACCATTAAACATTACAGAGTGTTTAGATTGTGTCAACATTATCTACCTTCAAGGTAGTATCTGTCAAGGGTTAAACCCTCAGCAATCTGTGAATAATCAAAGATCACTGGAAGCAGATGAAGGACATCAGAAACCTGCCTCCCAGCACCCATTGTGCACTTTAACTGTTGATGATAGCTACACTCACTGGTTAATACTTACCACCTGGCACTTGCAGCCCACTGACATTCACCAGTTTATCCACTAAGAACCAAAGCTTTTGGCTTCCATTCCTATCCTCTGGCTTACTGTTATTGAGAAGGAAAAAAAAACAAAAAACCACAGTTTCTGAGAAATTCAACAAGAAATTTTCCAGCTTGGATGACCATCTAAGAAACTATAAGTTGGTTATAAATAAGAGGTAATGAACAACAGCAAAAGCAGACAGTAGCGAGATCCTCAAATTTAAATCCTCTTATCAAATCAGAAGTGATGTGACTCCGGGTTCATCTCCCACTCTCTCCAGCTCTGCTGCTAACATCATTAAGTCTGACTTAACAGTGGGCTTCGCTTCTCCTCCTCCATGCCAATTAAAGAACCCTCACCGACTGCATCCAGTAATCATAGCAGAGACGGAGCACACAAAGTGCACATTCTGTCTGCCATCTTTACTCTTCCAGAAATGATATTCACAGCGACAAACCTCCTAAGTAATATGTAAGAGCAAGCTCACTCCCAGAGTTATTTATCGTGGCTCTTGAAGTTTATTTTCAAAAGTGAGCAGACATGTTTAATTTAAAATTAATAAGGCCATTACTGTGTAGTCATTAAAATTTCATATAATTGGACATGTTTATAAGGTATGCAATGGACTCATATAAAACATAACATTAAATTAAGGCTTAATAAATGGAATTTTAAATAATCACTTATAAGAATGTATTATTGGATTTGAGGCCTGCTATTTTTACATCAATCTGTAATTTGTATTAACTAGAGACCACACAGGAAATCACATGCATTGTGGGTATTTAAACAAATAGAATTGATTTTAGAAATGAATGACAAAGTACGGGCTTTCTGTTCACAGACAGATTTCTGCCTGCGAGGAATCCAGTGCAGTTAGGAGATTGAACTGACATGGACGTTAGTAGTTAGTGATGTCAACTGAGTCGCCTCCCTCTCCTGCAACCATTGATTGTAAATGGCAGGCCCAGCCCAGGACTGTCACAGAGGCCAGCATATAATTGGCAGCACTCATAATATCTGGGTGATTTAATTTGATCTGCAAGTCGTTTATTGGTTTTTTTTTTCCTTTGTTTGCGTTTTTCAAGAGCAGTAGTGATTTTTCTTTCTTTTAATAAAACATTTGGTTGCTCAAATAGATAAACCACCAATGCTTAAAGGTACAGTGATTATCTTATTTATAATTTTCTCCAGATACATACGGCGCCTGAAGTGTAACCAGGATGGTTTACTAAAGGTCTCTATAGAAACCAATGAATGAACAAAGCAAAGAAACGCTCCAAACTATCTTCCGGAATTGCCAAAATTTGCTGAGAGTATGTGCCTTTCTGATGAATGTCCTTCCCTCCCTTTCCTCTATAGCACTTCTGTAATTTGAAACTTTCTGTTCACATTATTACTATAAAGAACCCCTGCCTCTGGCACAGGATGCTTTTAATTCACCTGCTACCCAGGGCCTGGAGCAGCAGACACACTGTAAACACCAAGGAAGGAAAGGTTTCCTGTTTGGGTAGGGCACTTAACATTGAGCGTTAGACTCCACCTCAAGACACTATGTCCATGTTCGGGAAGAAAATCCTAATTGATAATATTTGACCATCTCTAATATAGACTGAACTAATGCAAGATTCTTAGTTACCCTTTGTATATGAGAAGTCTATAAATGTGGGATATTCTCTCTCTCTCTCTCTTTCCCTGTGTGTGTGTGTGTATATGTGTGTGAGTGTGTGTGTGTGTGTGTGTGTATGAGTGTGTGTGTGTGTGAGTGTGTGAGTGTGTATGAGTGTGTGTATGTGTGTGAAAGAGTGTGTGTGTGAGTGCATGTGTGTGTAAGTGTGTGTGTGAGTGTGTGTGTGTGAGTGGGTGAGTGTGTGTGTGAGTGTGTGTGTGTATGAGTGAGTGTGTGTGTGTGAGTGTGTGTGTGTGTGAATGTGTGTGTGAGTGTGTGAATGTGTGTGTGAGTGTGTATGAGTGTGTGTGTGTGAGAGAATGTGTGTGTGTGTGTGAGTGCATGTGTGTGTGTAAGTGTGTAAGTGTGTGTGTGTGAGTGGGTGTGTGTGAGTGAGTGTGTGTGTGAGTGTGTGTATGAGTGAGTATGTGTGTATGTGTGTGTGAGTGTGTGTGTGAGTGTGTGTGTGTGTTCCCCCTCCTCCCCCACTTCATGTTTACTTTTCTTTGTTTCTGCTACTTGGTTGTTGTTTTTTTTAAGCCAAGGGAACACTAGAAAACTCTGAAACACACAACAAACTCATATCTCCTGTACAGAATCTTCTTCTTCCTTTGCAAAGGAAAAACAATTACAGACTGAGCACTAGGGAGCCTCTCACCAAAATACAACATGAATGTTACACAGAGAAACAGTAGCAGTTAACTATTCAATACCTATGGCTTTCCTAACATTGCTCTAACTTCCTGTTACTAACCCCCACCATATAGAGTGTAAGGCCTACTTTAATAATTTTCTCAAGGTTACCCAGACAGCAAGGGGCACACCTAGAATTTTAATCCAAGCCCTTGGATCTTGAGAAAACAGCAAGATTTCCTAGCTTGGCCCTACCGACAATATGAACCAAATTCTTCTTGTGGTGGGAGATATTCTATGTTTCGACCACTAAATGCTACTAGCACCCTCTTGCCAACTGAAATAACCAAAAATGTCTCCGGACATTGCTAAACGTCACTGGGATCAACCTCCTTCACCAGCATGTAAGTTTCTCTTCTGCTCCTCCTCCACTCCCTGTCACCTGTGACCTTGCTTGTGTTTGCTGTTGTGTCGCTAGTCACACTGAGCAGGAAAGGGGACTGCTTTATAAGACCCCAAGCCTGGTGACTACTATTAGCATGTAAATTTTCTTCATCTTTGATACTGAGTGACAGACTTGCAGTATCAAGTACATGAATACACATTAACACTCATCTTTACACCTAACGAAACTTGACCACAGCCTATCCTGAGCTTTTGTCCCCGCCAGCAAGAACACACTCAGGACAACCGGAATCTTCTGCGTCAAAAGCTTTTATTGCTTCTTCAGGAGGGAAGACCCCAACCCAGAAAATGGCGCTGCTTATATAGCCCGCAGCATGACGTTTCAGCACCTGATGTGGCGTGACAGCTCCTGATTCATTACTCGCCCATCACCCCATTACTATGCCCCGAGGATGGGCAGTGACTAGGAGTGAGTTCACTCTCGCACCTGCGTACAAGGCTTGTTTACTAGTTAGGCACAGCGGAGGCCAGCGCCATCTTATTTTTTTTCTTTTTTTTTTTCTTTTTTTTTATTACATATTTTCCTCAATTACATTTCCAATGCTATCCCAAAAGTCCCCCATACCCTCCCCCACACTTCCCTACCCACTCATTCCCATTTTTTTTTTTTTTTTTTTTTGGCCCTGGCATTCCCCTATACTGGGGCATATACAGTTTGCGTGTCCAATGGGCCTAGCTCGCGGCTCACGATTGCTCATGGCTCGCGATTGCTTGCGGCACAGCTCTCCACAACAGCCAACTCACAGCTGTCTCTTCTGAACATAAGCATATCTCTACAACTCCTAGAGTGAAATCACATTTCTTCAGCGTAAATAAACTTCACATGTTACATTTCCATGTCAGGAAAACTTTTCTTTCTGATTGAGATGAGGGAATTGGTCTGACCTGGCTTCACATCCTAAGAAGAAAACTCTAGAAACACAAAGTATCTGTGGCAAGTTTTTTTCAGAAAATAAACAGCAGACCACCTGCCGAGAGAAAAGCAGCTTGCAAAACTGGCCCACAGACTGCTGCCTGAGACATCTCTCCTACCATGCCCAGAAAGGGTAAGGCAAGCACAGGATGATAGAAGAGCCGAGCAGGGACTAAGGCTGAGTTCAGGTCTGCAGAGACAGCTGGATTTGTGTGGTAAGACAGTGAGCAAAAAAGAGAGGGGAAAGCCCGAATGGAAGGGCACAGAAGTCTATGTGAGAGCTCCTTCAGGTCCACGGCTGTGAGCTGGGTTGTGGGCATGAAAAATAAACTCTGTGCTGCCCATGATGCAGTCACTTCTGGGGAGCAAAGAGTAGAACGGAGACTCTGGTGAGGCAGTTTTCAAAAACGTCAGGGTGCTTGTCCTGCCAAGGAGCAATAATGTCACAGTACAATGTTCATCATGCAGCTGAGACCCCAAAAAGCCACCTCTTACAGCTTAGGACTATGGCCTGGTTCACAGATCAAGAATAGGGATTTGAGATAAAACTGAAATAAACCTGAAACCAGGTTCAGGGGACTGAGAGGGCTCAAAATCACCACCATCCATCCCCTCTCCAAGAAAGGAAGGAAAAATAACCATGAATGGACAACATGGCTAACAGGGCAGAAAAGAACATCTGAAATACATAAATTTCTATTAAGAAAATTCAAAATGCAAAAATAAAAACTGGTCAGAATGAAGGTATCAGACAAATACAAAGCAAACGACATCTTAAAAATTAGTACACAGTAAATTACATAGAATTTTGACAGTTATGTTACCCTCTGTGTCTCTCACACACAATATTCATTCCCCACAAATTTCCTCAGAGGCTTTTCCAATCAAATAATTTCCCCAATCTCACACAAGCACTTCTAAGTTTTTAAATCGTAGATTAGTGTCTTTTCATACTTACTGTATTGAATCATAGAGCATACACTTTTGCCCCTTTGTTTGTTGGTTGGGTATTTTGTCTTTTTCCTTTTGTAGATTCAGCCATCTTGGGGCAACAGAAATGTCTCGGCAGTGAAGAACACTAGTTGATGTTGCAGTAGACCCAGTTCAGTTCCAAGTACCCACATGGTAATTCACAACCATCTACAATTCTAGTTCCAGAGATTTTTTTTTTTTCTCACCACATTCTGACCTTCAAAGGCACCATGTAGGTACATGTTATATATACATAAGTGCAGGCAAAACACTTATATGCATAAAAAATTAAACATACAAAAATTTTCAAGCATCCTGTGTGTATCATCATCCTTACGTTGATTGCTGTATGTGTCTGTCTATGTGAACATAAGCTTGTCAAATGTAATTTGGTGGCTATTTGAGTTTTATTGTTTTTGCTTATAATGAACAAAGCTGCTGGCTATGGGTTTGTCATAGTCAGCACTTATGGAGACATGTTCTTCCTATTGCTTGTCTTCAGGGCTATTTGCACAAACGGATGTTTCTTAGTCATGCCCCTTTCCTCCATCAGTCGAAGAGGATTGTGTGGTTTCTGACTTAAATCTACTTGTGTATGGAAATATACTTACTGGTTTGCATAGTTTGAGCCTATTCTCCTTCTCTGGAATGAAACCTGTTTGACCATGGTGTACGCTCTTCTTGATGTATTCTTAATTCTGTTTGCAGTGAATTTTCATCTGCAGTATTCTTTTTTGTCATGTCCTTATAAAATGTTGGAGCAAATGCTGGCTTCAGAGTAAGATATCAACACCTCCCTCCCCTTTTTATTGGGCAATTTGAAGATCATCAGTGTTAGCTTATACTTAAGGTTTCATGAAATTTAACAGTGAACTTGAATAGTCAGGAACTTCTCTTTTGGGGGGGTAGTTTTATAATTGTTTCTGTCTTGTTAGAGACTATGTATCTGTTTAAGTCGTTTATATCTTTTTTATTTCATTTTGGGAGGTCTTATGTGTCTAGGAGAATTACATCTGTGACTTATTTTGACTTGAAGGGTATGATAGTTTATTTTAAAAACAGAAACAACAAAACAAAACAACAACAGTAACAAATAAAATGGTACCACACCGATCATGTGACCAGCATACACACAATGACAGTATTTTTAGACACGGAAATGTTTCAATAGGACCAAGAATGTTAGAGAGTAAAGATCTTGGATGAAAATGGACACTAGTTAGTCTGCTGCATTAGCCCACAGAACTCCTGTAAAGTCCCATGAATGAGGCATTATGATACTTGGTTAGAGAGGATACAAGTTATCTCAGGAGGAGGCAGCATGAAGTTTTCACTTCTCTGTACTTTAATCTTTAGTTTATGATTTAAGCTATGCCCACCCTGGCTAAAGCACAATCATACAAGACACCTCAGGTAATGTCCTTGCTACTATTGCACAAGTTTAGCAATTTTATTAAAAGAAAAAAATCAAACCACCATCAAAACAGAGGCAAATAAATGTGACGTTCAAATCACATCTCTGACTTATAATCTCCACATTTCTTCTAGATTTTCCAGTGTTTTAGAAGGTCAGCCTTCAAAGTGCTCCCTCATGACTCTTTGTATTTCAAAGTCATCAGTAATAACATTTCTCCCCCTTCTCATCTCTAATTTTATTAATTGGGGTCTGTTCTCTTTTTTCTGATGACTATGGCTAGGTGTTTACCAACTGTATTTTCTTTTAAAGAACTATTTCTTTAAAAATTGAATGTATTGTTCCTTTAGTCTCTGTTCCATGTCTCTGCCATGCCCATTATTATTTCTTGCCACATACTATTTTGAGATTTGGATTATTCTTCTCTTAACAGGTCCTTGCGGTTATCATTAGGTTACTGACTTGAAATCTTTCTGGGTTTTATTGAAAGCACTCACAGCTATGAACTTTCATCTTAGGATCTCTTTAGCTAAATTCCAGAAGTTCTGGAAAGTAGGGTTTTCACTTTCATTTGACCATAAGAACTCTCTAATTTCTACACTAATTTATTCAGTTCAAGCGTGTTTTAGGAATTCTGTACTTTGTAGTTCTCATACCTTCTCTTGTTACTGAGTTCTAATTATATGACACCAGAATCTGATAAAAATACAAGAAGCTATTTCAATTATTTTGTATTTGGTGAGACTTGATTTGGGCTCTAGACTGATCTAATGTATGGAATGCTCTTTGAGCTGTTAAGAAGAATGTAATTTCTGTTTCTGCTGGATAAAATGTTCTGTATGTATGTGTTAAGTCCATTTGATCTATGGTCTGGCTCAATGCTAAGGTTTCCTTGTTAATAGATAAGAGTGGAATAGTAAAATCACATGCTCTTATCGAATAATGTCCTCTTATGTCTGTGAGTATTCATTTTATAAAAGAAATTAGAAGTCTCAATGTTTGATATATATGTAATTATCCTATTTTCCTTAAGGAATTGTTCTTTTTGAAAAAATATGGAGTACCTTTATTTTTTCTGGAGACTTTTGATGTAAAGTCTACTTTGTCAATACCTAAATAGATAAAATGAACTCACTGTCAGTTTCTGTTCTCTTGAGCCCTTGACAGTTTGAGTGTCGGCCTTGATGGTTTGAGTGCTGGTCTTGACAGTTTGAGTGTCCATCTTGATGGTTTGAGTGCTGGTCTTGACAGTTTGAGTGTCCATCTTGATGGTTTGAGTGCTGGTCTTGACAGTTTGAGTGTCCATCTTGATGGTTTGAGTGCTGGTCTTGACAGTTTGAGTGTCCATCTTGATGGTTTGAGTGCTTTTGCTAGTGAAGTGTGGTTCCTGGAGATAACATAGTTGACTCTGTTGTTATACACCAGTCGGTTAGTCTGCAAATATCTATGTATCTATACTTAAAGTTGTTACTGAGAGATATTTACAGATTCTGTAGTTGTTTTCTCTGTCTGGCCCATTGGATTGCTATTTGTTCTTTACACTGTCTCCAATTAGTGTCAGGGGTTTACAAGTTAATTGTGTTAGGCATAATTAGTTCCTTCCTGGCTTTCCTTTGTGAAACTTTTCCTTTCTTGCAGTCTATTCTCTAGTCTCATAATTGAGATGGTTTGGATTTGGTTTTTTATTATTTTATTTTTGGGTTTTGTTTCTTGTTTTTTCTCCTCTGTATTCCTGGAGTATCTTCTGCAGTAATGGTTTGGGGATCAGGAACTGCCTTCACTTATGTGTGTCTTGAAATGTCCTATTTACCTATTGTCTTAGTTAGGGTTTTACTGCTGTGAACAGACACCATGACTAAGGCAAGTCTTATAAAGGACAACATTTAATTGGGGCTGGCTTACAGATTCAGAGGTTCAGTCCAGTATCATCAAGGTGGGGACATGGCAGCATCCAGGCAGGCATGGCTCAGGCAGAGCTGAGAGTTCTATATTTTCATCTGAAGGCTGTTGGTGGAAGACTGACTTTCAGAAAGCTAGGGTGAAGGTGTTAAGCCCACACCCACAGTGACACACCTACTCCAACAAGGTTACAGCTCCAAATAGTGCCACTCCCTGGGCCAACAATATTCAAACCATGACACCTATTTATTTTAAAAGATATCCTTGCTGGGTATAACATTCCCTATTGTCAGTTATTTCCAGGGATTGAAATATATCATTCCATAATGCCATACCTTTGAGGGTTACAGAAGAGTGATATGATGTACTCTGATGTATCTTCCTTTGTGAGTTGACATTATTCCCTTATGTATTTAAATATTGTTTCTTTGCTTTGAGTGTTTGACATCTTGACTATAACTACTCCATGGAGACAGTCTTCTCTATTCTTGTCTATCTGAGTTCCCACAGGCTGCCTGTGTTTGAATACCTGTTTCTCTCATTTTGGAGGAATGTTTTGCTAGGATTTCATTGAATAGGCTGCCTACACATTTGGTGATTTTCTCAGCTCCTTCTTCTAACCTGTGAATTCCTAGGTCATATCCAGAGTCCTTAGACAGAGTGGTCTCACAGATTTTTCATCACTGAGGTCTGAACACAGCATTTCATCAACCTTGTGTCCATCCTTGATCTTCTTTCCTCTGCTTGGTAAATTGTACTGGTGATGGTTTCCACCATGTTTATTTGATTTCTTCTTTTTATTTTTATTATTTTTGCCAGATGTAGGGAAACTGGATCAGCAATTGTGTCCTTTTGTGGCTGTGGAGGTCAGCAGACTATTTATAAGAGTCTTTCCTTCCACTGTGTGTCAGGGGTTGAACATAGTTTATTCTTTTTGGTGGCCGGATTCTCATATGCAGAGCCATCTTCCAAGTCCTTCAGTTGATTTTTTCTATTTCTAATATTGCTGTTCATTTTTTGAAATTCCAATTTTTGGCTTAGTTTTCCTCCATGCCAATTTTTTCACCCATGTTACTTATTTTCTCAAACTTTTTTCTCACTTTTTTCTGTAAGCTGATAAATTTCTTCCCAAGGTTCTGTATTAAATTTATCTGCTTGTTCATGCATCTTTTTGAAATCTTAATCTGACTTTTACCTATTTTAGTATCTTCAGTTTTAGTAGTCGGGGAAGGATCTTTTGGAAGATTCATGTTGCTTGGTTTTGGAGTATTGGGGTGGGGGTCCTTTGGTATTTTATTGGGTTTTTCTCCATGTTTCCTAAATTTCCGTATTATAATTTAAGGCATCTTTGAGTTGTGTTGTGTGTGTGGTGGTGGGGAGAAGGAGTAGAGATCTCCTCATTTAACAGTCTACATTTGAACGTTCACACCCAGTATTGCTCAGTGAATAGAAGGAAACAATAGCAATCATGTACCCATACTACAAAGCTGAAAACATACTACTGTCCAATGTACTGTGAGGTTTAAACAATTACTTAAGATAAGTATTAAGAATTAAAGAGATGAAAGCAAGATATGAGAGGGAGACTCTAGAGAAGATGCGAGGCTAAGTAAGCATAAGAAGAAAAAAGAGAAATAGACAAGAAGGTTGTAAAAAGAAAGAAAGCAAAGAGTGAGAGGTCACAAAAGTAAAAACAAGATTAAATAGAAAACATATCTGCCCCCCTTGGGGCTGGAGAGATGGCCAAGGGTGAAGAGCACTGGCTGCTTTTCAAGAGGCTCTACATTCAGTTCCCAGCACCCACCAAGAAGCTCACAATTGTGTATAAATCCAGTTGCAGGAGATCTAAGTCCCTGTTATGGCCTCTGAAGGCACCCAGCACCAGGTACCAGACATGGAAACATTCAAAAACAAAAGTACATAAATATAAGGAGAGAGAGACAGACTGAAAAGCAGGAAGTAAAGTGGGGAGGAAGAAGCCCGGGCGACAAGGGAAGCAAGCTAATGAAAGTGAAACACTGCCCCAAAGTGAAAAATGTTAGTATATAAAGAAAAATAAGAAAGACAAAGACAAAGATTAAATACACTAAGGGTGGGCATGTGTCTTTCACCCACTTCCTTGGTACCTGCATCCCTCAGCTTGTCAATGACCAGATTTTCTCTCCTTAACTGTCTCTCTCAGCCATCCCTCTCCCAAGCACTGTGGCAGGATTCACTGAGACTCCCAAACTTGATTATTCCCTGATCTCAGGCTGGCAAGGTAGTTCAAGATTAACAAGAGGTTCTCTCTCAAGATGGACCGCTCCACTGGGTTCTGAGTCATCTCGTGAGACAAAACTGGGATTTCTTGCCACCACTGACCTGCTACTACCAGAGAAAACACTGTGTCACTAAGGCCCGCAAGATTTGCAAGGATGCATGGACCGCTCAAGAGGATAAGACTGCCAGACCTTCATGAGCATCTCTGAAGCAGTTGCTTCCTTCTCCCTACCAGCGAACTAACTGCGAACCAAAGTGGGGCTCACTTACTTCTATTCATTTCTGACTCTTCTCCTCTCTTCTTTTTTGGTTTCCCTTCACTTTATGAATTTCTAAACCTCCTCTCCCATCTCTATTTTTGAGATAAAGGGTGTGTGTGTGTGTGTGTGTGTGTGTGTGTGTGTGTGTGTGTGTGCACAAGTATATGTGTAAAGTATAACATTCTTCTTAACTGCCTTATACTAAAGCAGCCTCTAGATCGCTGGTTCTCATCTTCCTAGTGTTGCAACCTTTTAATACAGCTCCTCCTGTTGGAGGGACCCACAACCATAAAAGTGTTTTCATTGCTACTTCATAACTGTAAATTTTGTTACTGTTATAAATCCTAATGTAAATCTTTTTTTTGGAGCTAGAGATTTGGCAAAGGGGTTGCCACCCACAGGTTGAGAACCACTGCTCTAGAACGTCTTACCCAGAACTCTAAGGCACAGATGTTAAAGTGTTTGAAGCACTCAACATCATTAGCCATAATACATGACTAAGAAGTAGTAAATGAAAAACACAGTAAGATACCGTAATACGTGGCGCCATAAGGCGCCAACTACTGACAAGGACACGAGTTCATGAGTTCATGAGAATTACTATCCACACTGGCCCTGACGGGAGTCAGTAATGGAATAACCATTTCAGAAAACAGTTTTGAAAATTTTGCATACAGTTAGACACACACTGATGATCCAGGATTTTGACACATTAAAAATACAAACCTATTTCTACCAGAAATGTCCCTAAGAACCATTACAGAGGCACTGTCATCCAGTGGCCTAACCTAGAAACTGTACCGCCATCACCAACAGAAGGGTGGATCTAAAAACTGCTGGATATTAATGTTTGGGGAAACTATTCAACAGTATAAACATATTAAGTATACAACCAACATCATAAAGAAGTTAGGAATATAGTATGATGACCCAAAAAAAAGCCACATATAAGAGCAAATACTTCTTGAATCCATTTCTAGACATTTCAAAAACAAGACAAAAAATAATGCATAGTTCAGGATACCAGAAAAGTCATTCATTTCAGAAAACATAAAAAAACAAAAAAACAAAAAGAGGAGGTGGGAATTGTTCTATATTTTGCTAGAACTAATGAAATCTATTTTCCCACCGCTAGGGATATATTTCATTGATGGAGCACTTGTCTGGCAAGAGAACACTCTAAGTTCTATCCTCAGCACTGCCAAAAAAAACAATGCATACATATATTTCACTAACAAAATACACACAAAATGTTCTGAGTCAGGAAAAACTAACCTATATGGACAAAACTCAGAGCAGCCATTATCCAGACCGAGGCCTGTGACTTGACAGAGGCCCCTGTCTTGTGTCTTGACCTGGGCACTAGGTGTGCTGTGTGACTTCTTTATGGAATTTCATTACATTCACACTATACGCATTTATTTAAATTACTGCACTTTAGCCTAATTTGCATTTTATAATTTTTGACTTGGGGAATCACAAAGGCCTCTCATGAATTCCTAAGCAGAAATTCACATTCTGCATCGCTGACACAATAGGATGAAAGGGAGTTGTCCTCCTCCCCCCACCCCCCACCCCCGCCCGTACCCATCTGATGGTGCATACGGAGCTAACAGGAAAGCTTTAGCCTGTTACTGTGACAGCATGCTTTGACTGTAGCGTTCACAGAGAATAAATCATTTCCATTGAATCTGTCCGGCTGCTTTGTGATTAAAGATGACAGGGAAGCCACAGCAAGCATCGCTGGAGAAATCACGGCAATACACTTCTGTCATATTATAATACAGTGGGACTGGAGATCACCCGGGAATGTCACATTTGTAATTTCAGGAAACCAGACACTGTTTATGGGATAGCAGCCACCTGCATCTCTTTAACTTGTCTTTTTAATCTACTGCCTGTTTGTATCTATTCAAACCTGAAGCACTGCATGCCATTAGATACCATATAAATAACTTCGGCGTGGCCGGAAAGGATCAGAAGCTAAATGGAAATTTTCCGTATCTTGGACCAAAGATTCTACTTTAACAATACCTAAATGGTCTTGGAGACATAACTTAAGTATTTTGATAGATGTGCCAAGATTTTACTGCAGAGATAGACCTTAATGCTGAGGAAGCTATTGCTCAGTGAAAGACAGCAAATTAAAGTTCGTGTCACTGAAGGCCATACAGTTGCAATCTATGTGAAACTCACTCTGGTGGGCATGAGCAAATAAATAATTATCCCACATTGATCTTGGAATTGCTCCCTGCATTTAGATGAAGAGGGACATGAAGACACGAAATTGAAACTGTTGGACTTGTACAGCGGCCCTGGCTTGGCGTCGCCTAACGTCTTCTTGGGTCAATTTTTCTATTAATTGCTTCACACTTCGCTGTGAAGTGACAGCATGGTCTGAGGGAGCTTGGCCGATGCATGGATGCCTCTTGATACCAAGGTACACAAAAAAATCTGAAGTGGGAAACAGGTAGACGCTTGTTCTGCAGCCAGTGGGGGTTACGCGAGCCAATGGGGGTGGGGCGTGGGAATGACCCTATCCTACCATAAACAAGACAGAATATGGTCCTTTGAAAGATCAAACCCTTAGGACAAAACTGAGCTGGAGAAGGCCATTCTTGATGGCTTTTCTCCTGCCTTACCAGATATTATACTCCTGGTGTTTGAAACCAGTTTCCAAAGTAAACATCCTACCCATCGTTAATTGTACCAAACTCTACTTTTGAGGGACGTCTAAGCAAAACCTAAGTCCTATCAGGTCCACTGCAAGGCCTCTGGAGCACTGTTCAAGTCCTAGGGTGGAACATGCAATAGGACCTGACTTGGGGCCTGTGCTCACCCTCGAATGGTAGAGGATAAGGACCAATGGGTATCATTTTCTTTTTTTTTTTTTTTTTTTTTTTTTGCTTACATTATGTGTTTCATTGAAAATAGATTTTTTTTCCCTCACATAATATATCCTAACTACAGTTTCTCCTTCCTTTGTTCCTCCCAGTGCCCCCCACCACTTCTCCCCTCTGGATCCATTCCCTTTTAGTCTCTCATCAGAAACAAACAGGCTTCTTCAGGATAATAATAAAATAACATGTAACAAGGTAAAACAAAAGCTAACACATCAGAATCGGACAAAACAAACAGAAGGAACAGAGCCCAAGATAAGGCACTCATTCACTCACAAAAATCCAACAAAATCATTAAATTAGAAACCATAATATATATATATATATGCAGAGGAACTGGTGCTGACCTATATAGGCCTTATGCATTCTGCCTCAGTTTCCATGAGTTCATATAAGCTTTGACACTGTTGATGAAGAGGGCCTTGATTTCTTGGTGCCCTCCATATCCTTTGGCTCTTAAACTCTTCCCACCTCTTCTTTTGCAGGGTTCCTGGAACCCTAAGAGGGGGAATTTGATGGAGACATCCCATTTAGCACTGAGTGTTCCAAGGTCTCTCTCGGTCTGTGTAATGTCTGACTATGGTTCTCTGTATACTTCTCTGCTGCAGGAGATGGCTTCTCTAATGATGGCTGAGCAAGGAACTGATCTGTGAGTATACCAGAATATCATTAGAAGTCATTTTCTCACTATGTGTTTTTCTACTCCTCCTTCTCTTCCTCCTCCTCCTCCTCCTCCTCCTCTTCCTCCTTCTCCTCGTCTTTTATTTTTTTTAACACCAGTATTATCTGGTTTTTACCCTAGGACCCTGAACTAACTTGTCTCTGGTTCTTGGTTTCTTTAGCAGTATCAGGCATGGGTTATATATCTTGTGGAGTAGGCCTTAGGTGACATTGGTTGGTAACCCCCACGTATTTTTGCCACCACTGTCCTACCAAATCTTGCAGGTAGGACTTTGTAGATCACAGAGCTTATGGCTAGGTTGGTGTTTATAATTTTCATTTGGTAATGTGCAGGGTACCTTCCTGTACCAAAGATGCTTAGCACGTAAGACTGAATTCTAATTGAAGGAAGGAAAGAAGGAAGGAAGGAAGGAAGGAAGGAAGGAAGGAAGGAAGGAAGGAAAGAAAGAAAGAAAGAAAGAAAGAAAGAAAGAAAGAAAGAAAGAAAGAAAGAAAGAAAGAAAGAAAGAAAGAAAGAAAAAAAGAAAGGTAGGTTGCTAAGTTTTGTATTTTTGTGTGTCCAAACAATTATATTATGAACCCAAGAAGTTTTAATTACATAAAGTGAGATAAAAATTATAAGTATAAATTAATATTTACTTCACATTTATATATTTTTAGTTTATGAAGTGTCTGAAGTTACTGTTTGCTTTTACTCTGGGTAATTAATTTAAAATCAATCATGAGCATGAAGATAGTGAAGTTAAAGCCCCACATCCCACTCATTCCTTTAAAAAGATTGACATAACCTCAACCCCAGAAGAGTCACAGTTTCTAAACGGATGCTGTGAGGATATCCCACCCGAATCATACTAATTACAACTAAATATCCAGGTCAGAATATAAAAAGCAAAGTGAGGATCATTATTATCAAAAGACTATAAATAATAGAGGAAAAACCTGCAGACTGGCTAGGGACCTCTAAAGACAGTTATGTATAAGGATGTCTCAGCAAATAACAGACCAGATATAAAATGGTCTCCTATAAGTTTATTACTAACCTGACAAACTACTCTCACCTTTGACACTATAGCCACTGGAACATCATCATTCAATAACAAAATGTCAGAATGCCAGAACAAATCTCTGCTGGCCTGCAACAGTGCAGATACTTACATACTGCACATACATCACAGTAAATGAATACACCATTGGTTTATGTATGTGTAGTGTGACACTTTTATGATCATTTTATATTGTTAATATTGCTTGTATAATTTTTAATGTCTACTGAAAAACTGTAACATTACACCAACAGTAACCTCATATGCATGTGTGTGTGTGTGTATATATATATATATATATATATATTTCTCTTTATGGCTTCAAGTCATCAGCTTAAACTTTGCAACTCTGTGGAAGTTCCTGCCATGGTATACACACAAGGACAGACTTGCTTAGCAATGCATTTCTCCCGATATATTCCCATTGTCAAGTGACACACTTGAAGACACTGGCTTTTAAAAAAAAAAAAATCCCCTAATGAGCTGACTAAAAATACAAATCTTCAGAAAAAAAATAAACAACTTCAAATGAAATAGACACAATAAAACACACGCTCTGCTGTGTCATAACCAAAAGATGAAAAAGAAGCAGCATGCCTTTGACAAGCCATAACAATTCAGAGTGCAGGAGATTTCTCACTCAAAATGATGTTTCACATAAAGAAAAGTACAGGAGATTTCTCACTCAAAATGATGTTTCACATAAAGAAATAAAATGTTTGTGCACTTGGCTTCACCATAGGGCTGCAGGCTCAGTGAACAGCAGCCACATCCTCTCTTCTGGTAGAAGCACCTCTTGCTTCTTTATTATTTCAAATGTTTACTGTGTCTATCTGGATGTTACAAACACTTGTTTATGAGACCCCGACTACATACTAAAATTTCCCCAACACCTGAAATAAAATAGTAGAGTCATAAGGCCCTGCAAACAAGTATTAAACTTTCATAAACAACTTTGCATTTAGCGTTAAACTTTCATAGATTCCCATGTTCCAAGTCTACGGTTTGTTTAAGAGACCCTGGTTTAGATGCAAGAATACAATTCTAATCTCATCCACATCAGAGTTACTGACAAGCCTTGCCTGCCTATGTTGACTGTCAGTAGAAACGCCTCTTCGGTTTTCATATGTATAGGCTATATTGTTTAGGAGTATTAGATCATTCTCTGGATAAGAAGAGCAAGTATGGCAGCAGGAACATGGACGCATGCTGTGAAATATGTTGAATGGAGATAAAATAGGAAGAATCTATTTTAAAAAGATAAGAAAGATCATGCAGCCATCAAAAATTCACTAAGCACTCAAGAGTTTCTGTTTCCTGATTTAAAGAATGAATTCATGACTGAAAGGCTCAACTCCTCCCATTTTGTGGCATCCATCCTTTTCCTACTACAATAGATGGCCCTGGCTGTTAGTATGTCTGAATTAGAACAGAAACTGGGAGATACACATCAGATTACATTTTGTACGTGATTAAAGTGATGACTGAAAGAAGAGCCAAATTGCTTATAGAGTAGTGATCTCCAGAATTCTGGGTCCAGGTCCATCACCTGTGAAGGAAAACTATGTAAAAGTCCGGCCTCTGGTACTGCCTCTCCCACCCTCGAAAATGACTCAGTATTTCAGAGATGTATTTTTAAAATGTGCATCTTTATTGTTAATATGATTCTGGCCACACAGGTCTCATTCCAACAGCATGTTGGGTAATCAGATAATAATTGTGTTTATCCAGTGATATAAAGGATATCTCTCCATACTAATTCACATGCTTATTTGAGTCTTGTTCTATTTTAATCATTCATGTGTCTACTTTTGCTAAGTACTTCCTTATTCTTTTCCTTGTTTGTACTATTAGATTATTTTCTCTTATTCATGAGTAACTTTTTGTTATTATACTGTTGAAAATACCTTCTCTGGCTCATTGCTTATCTTTGAACTTTGTATTTTATGATATGTTTATTTTTTGTCTTAAACAGGTTGTTCTTTTATTTTACAGTTTATATGTTATATGAATTTCTTTACATATATGTCATAAAACCAAAAAAGTAATAAAATGTACATTTTTACAAAATCATTTGCTACTCTTGATGTAAGTGCTCAACCAAAAATATATAGGAAATTATTTAACTAGGGAACCCAGACAGTCTATCACTGCGAAATAAATAAGAATGGGCTTTCAAACAGCCTGAAAGACCCCGAGATATGCAGATATAGTTCTTTGATATGGCATGGTATAATGTAGTGGGTTGGAGTGGAGAATTTATTGCTACATGTAGGAATGGAGACTTGGAAGAAAGACAGAAGAGAAAAGTCTCCATAGTGTAGAGTGTGCCTTGTTTAGCTGTGGTTGTTACTGCTCCCTGTGTATCAGAGATGATGAGGAAGAAGTCAGAATGGTCACTTGATTCTTGAAGTAAGTATCTCAGTTTGTCACCCTAGGCACCCAGAGAGCTGCTTCTTCTTGGACTGATCCCATGATGTTTGTTCTTTCAATGTGCATTGATTTCATGCTGATTGTTGAGGTTAACCGAACTGAAATTTTAAATTAATATTTAATTTGTTTTAAACTAAGTATTACTTTCACACAATGTTGTGTTACTGAAAAGGCCCTAAATCTTTAGGAATTTTTTAAGTTGAAGGCTTAAAAAAAAAAAAAGTAAAATGGCATTTAAATTGAGCAATTGCTTTCTGGATGAACTCACTGTAATTGGAGTAAGAAGGTTACTTAATCTTTCTTACTTTGCCCTAACTTTATAAATGAAAATTGTGTGTAGAACTCTCCAACCCTGCTATCATATCGGCCTTCATTTAAATTTACTTATGTCAACTAAAGATTCCTGAAAAAGTCACACGTTTATGAAGGATTCTTCAGACTAATTTAGAACCAGGTGATTATGGATAGAGCTGTAGATCCAGATCCAAAATTATCCTGGGCTACCTTTAATCTCCTTAAGAGCTATTTAACACTGGTCTCTGTGTCGAACATCCTCTGGATTATGAAGTAAATCCTTTGGAGTATATTAATTTAGCACATCACTAACTTCTCTCATCAATCCAATAGCTAAGAATGATTGAGCCAGTATCTGAAGCCTACACCACACTTCCCAGCCTTGCTATAACCCACCTTCCTGATGCCCCATCCTTGAATTTAATTATGCATTGGGTTTTTCTGCTGTGCTTTGTGAGAATCCTTGTAGATTTTTCTAATTTGCTCTTGTTCTGTGACTACGCAATACCCTCTACAGTGGCTTGGTCAGGGTCACTCATATTTGGTTCAGAACAGGATGTATCTTATCCCCTTCAGGGAAGAAGTTCTATTTAACATTGATACTTATATACACCACTTCAGCATAAAATTGTCTGTTTAAATACTCAAGCTTTAATTTCTAGAATATATCATCAACAGTTTGAAATTTGGGATGTTATCTGTACTGAAAATGCATTGTTCAATTAGGATCTTTTATTAATCTTTAGGTTATCTGTCTGCTGTGCCACCAAATCTGTGAGCAATTTGGATTCCAATCCAAGTTTACTCAAGTTGTTGCCATTCAAAGAATTCCATTGCTAATCCAAAGTACTATAAACATTTATATGCTAAATAAAGGCAATTGTCTTCTTGCATGGGCCTTATTTTCCCAAATTTTGAACAGTGGCAAAAAAAAAAAAAAAAAAAAACTAACTTAATGACAAATGAGCAAAAGAGATGAGATGTAAATTTTACTGTCTTCCTTATCTTATATGTTAACCCAAGGAAATAACAGCTGAGTTCAGTACTAAAGGGATATTAAAACATAATGAAAATATGCATAAAGTCTATGTGCTAATCTAGATTTGACTTACATAAATAATGTAAGCACCAGTACTTTTATTTTCCACTTAATAGGCTATACAAGGATTAGGAAGGGTGAAATGTACACCTATAGCTAACATTGTTCTGAACCTGATACAAGCAAAACTCACAATCTCACCTAGCCTAATATAGTATGTCAATTTCCAGCCTTTCTAAATAAAACAAAGGGGACAGATGGCCAGCAGAAAATATTAACTTCCTACCTTACAGAACCATTCAAAGACAATTATGTATAGATTAACAGAATCCTCTTTCAAGTTCGGTGTGCACTTTTTTCTGAGTTTCCTGCTATTTATCATCTCATAAAAGCTGCAAGAAATATCAAAATCCATTCAAGCTTTTTAGTATATGAGTGAAAAACACGTTCCTAACCTCACGATTGCCTGTGGAAGGAGCTCATTGCCAGGCTTGTATCCTATCAGACAAAGTATTGGTCTTTTCATGTCTCTAAAAGCCTTAATTCAGAGTCTTTACTAACAGACTTTAGTAATATGAGTGTAAAAGAACTTAAATCTTAAAAATAAATTCAGGTACTTATATTTTCAACTTTGCAAAAACCTGTAAGCCTAGTTCCAAATCCTAGAACTTCTTCTCTTTGTAAAGTTATATTCCATAAGATAAATTGGGGAACCTATTGAAAAATTGCAGTGAAGGATTCTTTACTGAAAAAACAGTAACCCCGGAGAAACGATCAACTGAAAATGACACATTAAGACTCATTTCTGGCCTTGGAGGGCACCTGTACACACGTGCATAAACTGACCCAGGCATGAGAATGAGCAAAATCAGCAGCAGCAGCATTAAAAATGGTTTTAAAAATAAAATACAAACATGTCTTAGATATAAAAACAAGAAAGTTATTTTTACACGTAAGCAACAGTGGGATTTTGAAAAGTAAAATATGATGCAAGCATGAAAATTCAAAATTGCATATAGATGGAGTGGAGACAGGCTAGAGGAATGTGCTGCAAAGCCTGGTATGAGAAATAAAAAGGACAGAGACTAAGGATTCTCCACTACACAAGCTTAATCCAGGGAGCGCAAGGACCCTGCAGAAGGAAAGCTGTAGTTCAAGAAATGGGAGGTCTTGAGTCCCTTACAGCCTAATAAAGCTATAGGGGACAGGGGACAGTCTTGAAAGGCTTCAGAAACTGACCCTAGGAGTGGTCCAGGAGTGATGAATTAAAACAATGATGTGTGCTCAGTAAGCACTCCGCTGGTCGCCATTACTGGGGGGTGGATTGATCAGGAAGAGCAGGGGTCTGGAGAAACAAGTTGTGTTTCTTATTTTGGGGAAAACCAGAGAAGGAAGGCCCACATTGAATATGGGTAGCTTCATCCCATGAAATGGGGTCTCAGACTGAGAAGAAAGAAAGAAAGAAAGAAAGAGAGAGAGAGAGAGAGAGAGAGAGAGAGAGAGGAAGGAAGGAAGGAAGGAAGGAAGGAAGGAAGGAAGGAAGGAAGGAAGGAAGGAAGGAAGAAAGAGGGAGGGAAGGGAAGGGAAGGGAGGGGAGGGGAGGGGAGGGGAGGGGAGGGGAGGGGAGGGGAGGGGAGGGGAGGGGAGGGGAGGGGAGGGGAGGGGAGGGGAGGGGAAGGAAGGAAGGAAGAAAGAAAGAAAGAAAGAAAGAAAGAAAGAAAGAAAGAAAGAAATTAACTGAGCAGCAGTGTGCTCCTCTCTCTGTGTGTTCCTGGATGCAGGTGCAATGTGATCAACCACTGTACAATCCTGCCACCATGCCTTCCCCATCAGATGGAATATACCCCCAAATGGTGAGCCAAACTAAACCATTCCTCCCTCAAGCTGCTTTGACCATGTATTTCATGACAGCTATCGGAAAGGCACCTGAAACATATGGCCAGTACAAAAATAGACCCCGGGGACCAAGTAAAAGAGTAAGGATGCTTACCAGAAAAAGTATGAGACCAAATACGACAGGCTTACCTCTTATAAAATGCTCATTTAAAGGGTTCATTTCCCACCATTCTTAGCAGGTGGAACAACATTTGATCTTTTTACGAAATATTTCGAGACACAAAACCAGGCTAATGAGAACAATAAGGTCATTATTAACTCCATGATAAATGAAGCTTTAAATGATAAAGTGAATATATTTAGCAGTATTTTTGGATAGTATGCTGGCTAATTCTATCTCAATTTGACACAAGATAATATTAATCTGAAAGGAGGGGACCTCAATTGAGAAAATTCATTCATAAGAGCCTAATGTAAGGCATTAATTAATGGTTGATAAGAGAGAACCCAGGCCATTATGGGTAGTATTACCCCTGGGCTGATGTTCCTGAATTCTATTAGAAACCAGTCTAAGCAAGCCATGATGAACAAGCCAGTAAGCAGTACCCTTTCATCGTCTCTGCATCAGCTCTAGATTCCTGCCCCGGCTGATTTCCTGCCCTCACTGCTTTTGATGATGAACTGTTATGTAAATGCAAATGAAATAAACCCTTTCTTCCCCAAGTTGCTTCTGGTCAAGGTATTTCATCAGAGCAATAGTAACCCTAAGACACATACTATTAAAAATAATTATTATTAACCTTATTTAATTTTTTGACACTTACTTTGGGTGATGGGGCAGGGAAAATGAATGCATGCCAAGGCTCTCATGTAGAGGTCGGAGAACAACACTCGGAATCAGCTCTCTCTGTCTGTCACAAGGGTTTCAGAGATTGAACTTGGGTGGTCAGGCTTGGCGGCCAGCATCTTTACCATCTCCCTTACCATCTCCCTAGACCCAGTTTTAAAATCAGACACAACTACAATGGATGGACAAGAAAGAAGAAAATTAAGCCAAAGTCCTTGGTTACTACTATAGAATAAAGTCAGCTAGAAATGAATCGAGATATGGAATTACATGCATATCTCCTTTTTTTTGGCAATGTGGAGGCAAAGTCAGAAAGAAATAAAAGAATTTTTAATTTTCTTCTATGAAAAGGAGAATGAGGGCAGGAGTTATGCAGGGAAATTGGATGTATAAAAAAAGGCAAATTATTTTGGTTCTATTGCAAAGCTTTGGGCACTATTAGATTTTTTTTTTTTTTTTTTTTTTTACAAAACAGCTTGCACACAGCCTTTGCCCTCATAAACAAGATTTTTGTAAGCAAGCGCAGCATAAAAACCAAGCGAGACTACGCCATAGGTTAAAAAATAAACCGTTTATTGGGGAACAAACTGTAGGACTGTTTCACAGGAGTAGAGGATAAGGGCTCAGAGGGAAAACAGTTGGACTTATATGATAGTCATCGGGGTGGGGCTCTTTGAGCTGGTGCAACTGTTCTGGTTAATCGGGAACTAATGCACTTTGTCTGTGGTAGTTAACTGTCAAGGGTAGAGAAGGGAAGTAGTGTGTTCTCTGACAAATAAAAACCAGCCTTAAGGGGTTTCAAAAGAATGCTGAGGTTAGGTTCTGTTCACCTGGTTAGAATCCTTCTGTTTAGCAAGTAAGAATCCCACCCTCGTTGGGCCCTGGCTGCCGTCTTAGGGCACTGTTAACAGCCCTACCATTTGGGGTTTGCTTTGTGTAGAAATTTTGAAATTCTTAACAATTTTAAAGTAGCAGTTTACCAAAATTTTTCTGTTGATTTTCTCTTGCGTTATCATGTTTTTAAAGATTTTGTCAAGGAGGGATGGAAATTAAGGAAGAATGGGGTGGGGGTGGCAGTGAGACCTTCAGGCCTACATTCAACACTTTGTAATTACCACCACTGCTTGAAGCCATACTTTTAATCTTAGTAGTTGGAGTCAATAAATATCGTCACAATTTTCTATTGCTATGAAAAGACATCAAGACCAGGGTAGCTCTCATAAAAGAAAGCATTTACTTGGGACTTGATCATATCCAATCCAAATGGATATTTCACATGATGTCAACAAAAAGATAGCTCACAATGAATACAAAATGTAAACTAGACCTAGCCATGTTTTCATGATTCATCTACCCCATGTCATCTTCTCCTCTCTCCATCTTCTCTCCCTCTCCCCCTCATAGTCCTCCTCAGACCCCATGCCCAGGAACTGAAACCTCGCCTGCTGCTCCTTTGCCTCTTAAAAACCTCCTTTAAGGCCGAGCAGTGGTGGCGCACGCCTTTAATCCCAGCACTTGGGAGGCAGAGGCAGGCGGATCTCTGAGTTCAAGGCCCTTCTGGTCTACAGAGTGAGTTCCAGGACAGCCGGGGCTACACAGAGAAACCCTGTCTCGAAAAAAAACAAAACCAAAACAAAATAAAAAAACTCCTTTAAGCAAACACACACCTGTCTATCATAAGCATTTCATTTGAAAAAGAAAAGTCTTAAGTGGCAAAAAAAAAGAAACAAATTGCTGACATAGATAAATCTTCCCAGCTGAGAAATATATAGTAAATATATCACTATTGACACAAGAGTAATTATTATAGCAGGTGTTTCTAGAAAGATTAATATGGAATGTCCTATACCAGATTTGTCATTTTACTTATTTATTTTGTGTGTGTGTGTGTGCATTGGTGTTGACATGCATGTATGTCTGTATGAGAGTGTCAGATCCCCTGGAACTGAAGTTACAGTCAGTTGTGAGCTGATACATGGTTTCTGAGAATTGAACTAGGGTCCTCTGGAAGAGCAGCCAGTGCTCTTAACTTCTGTACTGTCTCTTCAACCCCATATATCTGTCACTTTTAAACACCATCAAATACTGAATGTTCCAGGAGCAAAGATACCTGAGATGACTTCCACCTCAATGACTATGCACGTTCTCATCGCACATATGGAAAGATAACTCTGAGAAATCCTAGCTCCCCCCCCCAATTACTCAGGTACCTTTTAATAATTTCTAATAATCCAATTACTAAAATGAACTCAGAAATGTCAGTGCAAACAAGCTTTAGAAGGAAAAAACAATAGTTTCTCTTATTTGAAAGGGGCAGACACAATGTGGCCTCCATTGAGGATTAGAGTCAGAACCTAGTGATGCCATCACAACTTGGCTCCCCTCCAGCCTTTAGCTTTACCTGAGTTGGCTTCTGTTGCTGGCTTTATATCATGGCCTTTGGCAGCTCTAAGACCATCATCTGTACAGAATTCCCAAGCCTGGATGGACTAGTCTGGCTGCAACATAGAACTCCCAATGGCCATGAAGAGAGACAGCCTTGATAAGAATGGAGTTCCACCGGCCTGCGTCCATGCTGACCCTCTCCTGAAATCTGACCTGTATCCCTTATACAAAATGTGGTATTTTCAGCTGAGTGCATTTTATCTAATACAGATTTTTTTTTATACAAGACAACAAGACACTATAGAAAACAAATCTAAGAAATGCAGAAAAGATGGCCTTTCTATTTTCTTTACTGTAAGTTGATACTCATACGCCATTGAAGATGTTAAACTTTGGCCTCTTTTGTATTGTAAAATCAGCCTTCCAGGCAAACCTGAATAGATAAGGAGCTTGGTAAGAAACATATTTAATTGAAGCCAAAAATGAAATACCATAAATATAAAACAAATGGTAGAATGTGTCCCACTGGGAGAAAAAAACAAAAAACAAAAGCAAAAAAAAAAAAAAACCCTTGTAAATCCAAAATTATGAAATTGAATATGTTAAACTCTTAACTGTTTACCATAGCAAGTTTTAATTAACAATGGGTAGGGAGGAAAGATGTACTAAGATATAAGAAAAACACAGAATCCGACAACTCCCATAGTATACATTTGTTGTCCTAAAAAGGAATAGAGATGTTTACTATATCTTGAGATCTCCTCCAGTGGCTGGCCAAATATAAATAGAAGCCATTAAACTAAGATTCTATAAAAGAGAATCTTGTTGCCAAGGAGACCAAAATCCCAAACGCACAGGTCATGACCACAGTAATATCTCTTGGCATGTTTAGTTATGTAATTAAATTACAAATACATGTCTCCTAAAATTGAAAGGTCTTCCTACATTACATTACAGAAAACCCAGGCATATTCCTGAAGAGCTCGGACTTAGTCTTCAATCGTCTATCCACACACCACAGAGGAAGTTGTCTAAGCTGGGTTTTCAGAATGGGCATCCATCTTGCAGGAGAACCAGGAAGGCCTGGGGATGAGTTATCTCCCAAAGTATCAGACAAGTGGTAAGAGAGGAGATTGGAACTCTGAGTTTCTCCACAGAAAAGAACTAGATGTTGCTGTAAGTAGCCAGCACAATGTCTTGTTAAGAAATCCCGTATCTTGTCTGTAGACTATGGTTTCTGCTTACACACTAAGATAGTCATATATTAGTTGGAGATTCTGGTATTTGATAAGTATGGATAGTATAAAATTGTGATTTTGGTATACAAGTTGAACCATTAAAGGAAAGATCTATGCTGGAGGCATAAATGTAGGATTTCAGCTGAGAGATAGCTTGTCCACTGCCACTGAGTATCTTTTGCTCTTGAATATATATATATATATATATATATATATATTCATATACATACATATATACATATACATATACATACATATACATATATACACATATACATATATACATATATACATATATACACATAATGTGTGTATATTTGTGTATATGTATATGATGTATATATACACATGTACATACATATATACATGTACATACATATATATATACATATTTGTGTTTGTTACTATTTGATAAGGTTCTTATACTTCTACTTCCCTTCTCACCCTTATTCCACCCTAATCCCTTCCAACCCCTCAACACTAGGTAGGAAAGAAAAATTAGAGGGGAAAGGGGGAATAGATCTCTTTCAGCCAACCAAATAGACAACTTCCTGCTGATTAAAGTCATTGGATTCCTTGGAACAAGTCCAACCTCCGTTGTGCAGCAGTACAGCAGTCCAACAAACCAACAAACCAGCAATTCATCAATCCAACACTAACGAATGTATCAGCAGCAGGGGCATAAGCAGAGGGGAGTAGCAGCCACTTTCTTCAGAGCACATCCTGTCCTTCTTGGGGACTCTGGCAATTTATTCCTTCTCCAGAGTTCTCAGAATTAAAGTATCTGCAGCTGGCAAAAAGCACACCCCTTCTAGCGCATGAGACAATCATAGTTATCAGTTGTGGACAAACTGAAGCATCCCCATAATTTCACACCTGGGATTAAAACAAAACTATATTCACATAACATACCTGGGTTTTTTAAGGAACCAAAATCCTCACACCAGTTTTGGTTAGATACCATGTTTTTAAACTCACAGGTTTTCCTTTACGAGCACCTGGAGACACCCTGACTGATAGTTTAGTGTTAGTAATTAATCAGTCACAAGGAATGGGAGTTTCTCTAACAGTGGCCTAAACACATTAGGAGTTTAGCTTTTCTGAACAAAGCATTTAGCAGTAAACAGCCCAAAGATGATGCGGAAACACATAGTTCAGGTATCTTGCACTTTGCCCTTCTGTGACACTGTGCTCATCTTGTTCGAAACAGTTACTAGCATCTGTGCATCAATCAATAAGAGCAATGAATAGTCAAAGGGCAGTCACAATCTTCCTCACTAAAATAACTTCTTGTCAATACCAATCAGCAATCCATACATATGTTGCTTTACGCAGGAAAACAGTATTTGTATCTGATCCCTTACAAAACAATCAGAGTAATCTTCATGGCTATCAAGAGCAAAAGATTTTATTCAGTGGCAGTGGAAAAGCTATCTCTCAGCCAAAATCCTGCATTTATGCCTCCAGCATAGGTCTTTCAACTTGATTACCAGACACACAATTCAAATTATCCATGCTTACCAAATACTGGAATCTCCAACAGAATATATATACAAAGTATCAGCATATAGAAAATACTGAGTTTTGTACACACACAAGCTAGTGTTTGCCCCACACAGTCTGCCCCTCTGTGATAGTTCACTTAATGTCTTTTTGACTGGGTCACAGGGTACCCAGACATTTGATGAAGCATTTTTCCAGGTGTATATGAAGATGTCTGGGGAAGAGATCAACACAGGAGCCAGAATGAGTAAGTTTCTCTTCCTAATTTGTCTTCCTAAATCTTACATATTTACTTATAAATTTATGAGAGGAATCTCACCCTTGCCTGGCTTTTTGAACTGGAGAATCACTCATCTTGTTTTAAAAATCTATATGCCAGCGTAGAGTTGGTTTTTAGCTTGCCAAATGCCTATCTTATGACGAAAAACCAATACCTTATATGAACAGTATAGTCTAGACTAGACTAGCACAGTGCTCTCTGAAGAATATTGACTACTACAATTTCCCCCAGTTGTCTCATCTTCCTGACCTGTTACATCCTAGCCAGTCTTCTGTTCTTCCCACACATCCCTGCACTCTCTGCAATGCCTACCTTGAGCTTTTGCGTGTGGCTGGTTTATTCTGATCATTTAATTCCCAGATTGGCTTTCTCCATTCCCTCCACTCAGTCTTTCATTCTTAATCACAAACCCTTCATAGCAGTTAATCACATCCTATAATCCCAATTCCCAGTACTGCATCAGAACAAGGAACTATACTTTTGAGCCTATATATATATATATATACATATATATATATATATGAGTATTTACATATTTATATATCTATCACCTACCTCAATAATACCACAGAATTGGTACTAAAAATTTTGCTGAGGCATCCACTCATTCATTCAACAAATATAAAAGGCTCATAGGAAACGGTTCCAGACACTTTGAATTGAAAGAGCCATGGTTACCGCCTCTGTAAAGTTTACCCTCTAGGACAGAAGATACAGGTTAAACAATAGTATGTTAGAAAACAGAGGTTATTTTTCATGAATAGGACCCTCTGGACATCTACTCAGAGTACTTTGTCCTTCTTGGGATTTATTCAAGGACTGGATATCAGGAAAACACCAGGAAGTCTAGCACATAACATCCATTCCAAAAGTGCCCACAGAGCTTGTGAATCTCATCATGCACCGCTGGAAACTTACTGAGGTGTCAGTTACCCTGACACATACACTGCACAAGAGGATAATATCATCTATGGACCACTGGGGCAAATCATGTCAGCTGCACTAATGAGCAGATAGACAAATACACAGCAGTCAAACGACAGAGTCATGATCTTGATTCTGCCAAGACCAAAAGTCAACAAAATGAGGAGTGATATACTAATTACACATGCCAAAGTATTTGACCAGTGGGAAGCTAAAGTTATGTCGAGAACAGAAAAATAAAATACATGGGATGTTAGCTTAGATCACTACTTGTCAACAAAGCTGCCAGTTCAGAAAACACTAAGAACAAATGGACTACTATTCCAGAATATCACGTGAATCCCTCACCAAAGCTATGAGTGTATACCTAGCCACAAGGGAGGGGGAGGAAAGAGAGGGGGAAGGGAGGGAAGAAGAGAGAAGACAAGAGAGGAGAGGAGGGGAGGGGAGGGAAGGGAAGGGGAGGGGAGGGGGGAAGGAGGACAGGGAGGGGGGAGGGGAGGAAGAGAGGGGGAAGGGAGGGAAGAGAGAGAGGACAAGAGAGGAGAGGAGGGGAGGGGAGGGAAGGGAAGGGGAGGGGAGGGGGGAAGGAGGACAGGGAGGGGGGAGGGGGGAGGGAGAAGAAGAGGGGGAGGGAGAAGGAGAGGGAGAGGGGAGAAGGAGAGGGAGAGGGGAAGGGGGAGGGAGAGGGGAAGGGGGAGGGAGAGGGGAAGGGGGAGGGAGAGGGGAAGGGGGAGGGAAAGGGAGATGGAGAGGGAGAGAGGAGAGGAGAGGACTTTTGGATGGATAAACTTAACCAAGAAAGTGAAATACTTACATAACAGAAACTTTAACACTTAAGGAAAGAAATTGAGAAAGATACTAAAAGACAGAAAGACCTCTCATGTTTACAGATTAGAAGAATTAATATTATAAAAATGCCTGTCCTTTCAAAATCAACCTATGTTGTGGGGTATTCATCAGAGAAGACTCCTAAGACATGGGTTTAAGCCAATTGAAAATCTTTATTAGCTGGCCAGAGATGACACTGGCTATTTGAGATCTTGGTGTAGTCCTAAAACCTCCTCGGGGTGAGCTTTTAAGTACAAAAACCATGTTATGGATTGGCATACTTCAATTAACAATAACAGTTAACCAAACCTGGAAATACAGAAGCCAAAAGAAGGGTTAGTGCATTTTGAGGCTTTCCCAGAGCTATATGGACTTTGATGGATTAAACCTTTGTTTTAGTTTTAGCAGGTAGTAGTCTACATGCTGAGTTTTATAACCTGAATTGTACTTCCATCATAAAGTCAATTGTGTTAAAGTCTGGGGCCTACTAAAGTCTGGGGCTATGTTACATTTCCATATTGAATATAATGTCCATCAAAATTCCATTTTATTCTTCACAAAACTAAGAAAAACAATGATAAAATCCATATGAATACACACTCAAAAGACCTAAAATATTTTTTTAAAATTCAGAGTAGTAGGAATAATGAAAGAAATATCACTATACCTTTATATAGTCATACTAGATCCATGTTGATAAAACAGCAGTGTGTGTGTGTGTGTGTGTGTGTGTGTGTGTGCCCGTAAAGTCCAGAAGAGGTTATCAGGTCCCCCCAGAGCTGGATATACAAGCTTGTGGATGGACCTGGTGCTGTTTGTATGTTGATGCTAATTCCACTCTCCTGGGAGGGGTTGCAGACAAGGAGTGAATCATACTCAGGTGACTTCTTGTGAACCAATCCCCTAATGAATAAAGGAGCTAATCACTGGGCGAGTAGGCTGGACTTCTGAGTTTTAGAGGAGGAAGAGAAGAAGCAGGAGAGAGTAGGACCTTTTGGGGTGGGGATAGCATGAGGACAGGCTGGAACTACAAGTGCCTCCAGGTTTCAATGGCTGATCTATCAGGATTCACCACCTGAGGATTTAGATTTAATCAGGTTTACAGATTAGGATTTTAGTTGTTTCGCCCAGGGATTGAGTTACCATTGTTTCTGAACTAAGTCTGTGTGACATTTTTCCTTCACACAGTGGTTCAACTGGTTCGAGAGAGAAAGGTATGGTGGCAAAGTGTAGGTTTGCCAGATGTGCACCACAAAGGCCATGGGGGATTTTGAAGCACAGGTTTGGCGTGGTAGTGACCTGCCAGTGGAAACTTATCGAACTGGGTGAGATGTTTTGGGAGCTACTGGCTAGAGAGTCTCCATGAGATAAGAACATGCCATCCATTGCCCACCAGTGCATGGCCAGTCAGGCTGCCGAGGCAGAGAGTTTCTGGCTGGTTCATTTTTTTAATATTTCCCAGAGCAACTATAAGCCTTCCATCACAGGTGCTGAAGCTGAAATTGGGTCCTCCACAAAAATAGTATGTACTCTAAACTGCTGAGCCATCTCTTCATTCCCAAAGAAAAATTCTCAGAATGGCAATTCTTCTGGTTCTCCTAGATGTCATTGTGGTTTTGTACCTACATCCCCATGCCAAAGCATGCCAAGCTATTTACTTTTTTCTGTGAACTGTATTTAACTGCATCTCAAATAAAGTTATGGGGGAAAAAAGGAAGAAAAAAGAAAAAGAAACAAGAAACTTCTCCTTGAAGCCCAGTAGCTCACTATCTAGCTTTACCTTGCAGAGGCATGGAAAGAGAATTAGCACAAAGCAATAATACTAGTGCTAACTATGTTGATCAAAGACAATATTTACTGGCACCTAATTATCTGGTAAGTATTTGTGTCATGTATATGCAGGCACACATGCACATCACAGATGTGTCACCTCATTGATTCTCATCATCCCCTGGATTCAAAACTCTTCCCACCCCAGAAAATTGCAATTCTCAACAATTTCAGGTTTTGCATTTGATATGGAGACATTTACAATCAGGGCACCATAAAATCACCACCAGATGCTAACTTGTTCTGCAGGTCCCTTTATTGCTACTGAAAATATAATCTGCAAATCAGAAGATCTATATTCACACCAGCTTGCTGTGGATTCCCCAAACAGCCCATATTATCACTCTTTCACCTAGAGGAGTAACAGTGACTGCCAAAGACTAGGCTTTGCAGCTTCAGATTTGCTGAGTTGGGCTCTTGAACATGCAGCTCTGCTCAATGTCTGTATGCATTAGAGGACAAGAATATGTTTAGAAATATGTCACTAAAAAGCAGGGTGTAAGGTCCAGCATGGCTGAGAAAGGTGTGGGACAGTAAGACATGGTCCCTGACCCTGGAGCAGAGCCAGCAGGGCATAGATCTTCTCAAGTGCTGGCAGTTACTGTAGGCATAGGCTTGTTTGTATAATAATGTATATATTTTACTTTATGTTCCTCCTTTGGGAAATGTTCTCCCTGCCAAGGTTAATGACTCCATGATAATCAGAAATAGCATGATTCCAGGAACGGAGAATGTGTCTCGTGTTCATCAGCAAAATGGTAATGCTGTGACCTTGACGACAGTGTTTAAGGCTATGGGAAAGAACTCTGAAAATATGAGTTCAAGAATATATAAAGCAATGTAAGAACTGTTCTTTACAGGGTTTCTCCACTATGCATATTATAAGGATGCAATATGAATTGTATGGGGGGCTTTGAGGGCCTGAAAGAACAAAGAAAAAACAGAGGCAGATGCACCAAATAGCCAGTTTTGTCAGAAAGATATTAAGGAAGGAGATGAAGAAATTTAGGGAGTGGTGATTTCAGGGCAAGGCCCTCTCAGCTAAGCTTATTGTTTGTGTTTGCAGCTGAACAATGAGTAGTTTGGACTTTTAATCTAGAATGAACTACAATCCAGAAATGGAGAGCATCCTTGTGGTCCAGATCTTAACGAATAGTGGCTATGAAAAGCTTGAGCCCAGGCATAGTGGTACATACCTTTAATCCAAGGAGACAAAGGCAAGCAGATTTCTGAGTTCAAGGCCAGCCTGGGACAGAGCAAGTTCTAGGTGAAAAAAAGTTTAGGTCCAGGCATGGTGGTATACATCTTTAATCCCAGCATTCAGGAAACATAGCCATACAGATCTCTGAGTTCAAGGAAATGTCTACAGAGCAAGTTCTAGGATAACCAAGTTTAGGCAGTGAAAGAGCTGGAAAACAGAAAGCTGGTGATAATGTAATAAAACAATGGGGCAATGTTCCAGCTCCAGCAAGCAGCAGCTTCAGCCAAGTGGCTCTGTTTTTGGAGTCAAGAAGCTAAGGCCAGCCGGGCAGTGGTGCACGCCTTTAATCCCAGCACTTGGGAGGCAGAGATAGGCAGATTTCTGAGTTCAAAGCCAGCCTGGTCTACAGAGTGAGTTCCAGGACAGCCAGGGCTACACAGAGAAACCCTGTCTCAAAAAAAAAAAAAAAAAAAAAAAAAAAAGAAAAAAAGAAAAGAAAAGAAAAGAAAAGAAAAGAAAAGAAAAGAAAAGAAAAGAAAGAAGGAAGGAAGGAAGGAAGGAAGGAAGGAAGAAAGAAAAAATGAAAAGAAAGAGAGAAGCTAAGGCCATAAAATGCTGATTCACGCAAAGGGAACCTAGAGCAAATGATTGGACTGATATGCAATTCCTAAGGAAGTAGCTTATGCAAAATAAAACCTTTCATCTGCAAGAGAGAGTAGAGCAGGACCTGTCTGGAAGGAAGATCCTATTGCTTTCTATGGTTCATCTTTAATGCCTAGGCTTACAATCAGATAGTCAAGAATGTCTTTATGGACAGCTCCTACACTGGATAGAGGGAAAGGGTTGGAGAAATGATCGGTTTCTATGATCTATCTTGGAGAAGAGCAATTTGTAGTTTCTATAATTTGCTTTAGCAGGAGAAAGGGGGTCAGAGCATAGCAGGCAGGGAAGACCAATGTAGATTTGTGATGACTTTCCAGTGCCTTTTAGTGTAAAGCCCTAGGAACATCCAAGAGCAGTACCCCTCACACCGACACATGCACACACACATATATATATGCATGCATACACATGGACACACACACACACACACACACACACACACACCACAAGGCCTGCCCAGGATACCCTTGAACTTGTGGTTATCTAGCTTCCACAGTGATCACTTTCTAAGCATCAAGACTGTTTGGACTTATTATTATGCAATATAGTTTGACCAACCTGAAAGCCAATGCTGAGAGACTAGAAAAGCATGGGAAGACTCAAAAACGTTGCAATAAGAAAGGAGTCATCTTAAAGGAGCTGGAAAAGGAATACATGCCCTCCCCCCACCCTGAGATGAAGCAATGTGCAGGCAAACGTTGTGTTCGCTGTGATTAAGAGTCCATACAATTAAAAATTTTTAAGTGGCTGATTGAAGGATAATGCAGCAGATTTTATTCAGCCTCATATACCTCGGGGGGACACTGAGTTCTTCTTTATTACTTCTACTGCATGTGCAGTTTCCTTTAGAAATAAAAATTAAACCTCTACACAATTGCTTCCGAAGGCATTTTTCCCTTCACACTAATAATGGTTTTCATGAAACATCTGTGGCAAATTCAAATGCTCCTTTCTTTCTATTCACAGTTATCAAGAAACCAATGTAAAAATATGAATATACATAGGGATAAATAAACATATGTTGCTAACCATCCACCTTGAATAGCAAGCAGCTCTTACCTCGGCCTGTCTGTTTACCTCAAGGTGATTATCATTGTCAAGCACAGTCACAAATCCATACACAGAGGGATAGAGGTTAACTTCAAAAAGTCATTTCCCTCTCTTTTGTACTCAATCCTTTATGATAATATGAATAGTCAAAAATTAAGATGCATTTGCTGTAACTCTTTCAATCCTTGAGGAGCCCAGTATCCTTTTCTAGGGGTTAACATAGAAAGTAAGAATGACAGGGTTGAAGACTATTTGTGGTCTTAGTCCAACAGTAGCCCTGACAGCAGTATAAAAGGTCTCTACTTTACAGGTAGCTACTCCGCTTAACACAGCTCCTGCTAACATGAACAGTGCATACCCATGTATTCTATTCACCTTGGAACACATGCCACAGTTGGGGGTCTGACACTGTCAAGCAAACTTGCTCACAGTTTCACCGTCACAGACCAACATCAGATCTTTAGAAGAAAATCCTGCATCTTCTTACAAGATAGAAAAATGCCAGAATCTTGAGCTGAAGCAATCTAACACAGTGTCGATTTTCATTGAGGATATAAATGTGACTTAACTCTGTGGGTCGGCTTTTTTAAAAGCCCTACCCCTTCCAGGGGTATTGTTGGGCCTCCATGGCATTTAATTTCCCCAAATTATTCAGGGACTAGCTGTCTTTTTCTCTGTTTCCACAATTGATAATGTTGACTGTTCATCGATTTGGCCACTATTCTGCCCAGTATTCTTCGTAGATGTATAGATAACACTTAGATATTCAGATCTTGAATAGGAATATAAAGGTTTAGAAACACCTCGATAGGAAATCACCTGCTTTTAACCTTTTGAGAAATGACTTGCACAATGTTATCTACAGAGTTCTGCAACCCTGAAGTCATTATCCTCTTTACTAAGTTGTCTTATCTACCCAGGCACGTGTTGTGTTATGTCCTTGCTCTATAATGTGCTCACTTCTCACACGTGACCACTGCACACTTTTCCATTTAATACAGAATATTGTTCTTTGCAGTTTTGTTTTGTTTTTTAATTTTATTCATTGAAACGTCTTCAAGGTTAGTAATTAATTTTCTGAAATAAAGTGTTGTGTATGTGTACTTATAACTACAGTTTGCAATTTTGCAGCTTGGGGGAACATACTAATGTTACAAAGAAAAAAAGATTAAAAAATTGAAAGTTAAACTTTCCAGCAATACACAGGAAAAAAATGCCCCTAAAAACACAGCAACTAACCTCCAGGTGCTTTACACGTGTTAGTTCTAATTATTTTAACTTATTTTGTTGATTAATGTCTTAGTCAGGTTTTGTATTTCTACACACACACAAAAAAAAAAATATCATGGCCAAGAAGCATGTTGGGGAGGAAAGGGTTTATTCAGCTTCCACTTCCACATTGCTGTTTATCACTAAAGGAAGTTAGGACAGGAACTCATACAGAGCAGGAACTTGGAGGCAGGAGCTAATGCAGAGGCCATGGAAGGGTGCTGTTTATTGGCTTGCTTCCCCTCAGTTGCTCATCTTGCTTTCTTATAGAACCCAAGACTACTAGCCCAGAGATAGCACCATCCACAATGGGCTGGGCCCAACCACCCTTGATCACTAATTGAGAAAAATGCCTTAGAGCTGGATCTCATGGAGGCATTTCCTCAAGGGAGGCTCCTTCCTCTATAATAACTCCAGCTTGTGTCAAGTTGACACACAAAACCTAGCCAGTAAAACTAGAAAATAGACACATGGAGAAGTAACTGCCCAAAACCATATGTGTACACTGAGAGCCACATCCGATCAGAAAGATCTGGTTCTAATGTATCCTAATTTTTCTGCTTCTATCGTTTTCTTTCCTTTTTCAGCAAATCAATATATCCTAGATCTATTAGTTTCTGCAAATGTACAAAGTTGTGTCACCTTCCCATCTTTATCTGTTTGGTAGATTTCATTCCATTCTTTGAAAATGACCTAGCCCACGTATAAGGGATGACAAGAGAGAACCTGCATTGTGAGAAGTTTGAAGACATTATTTCTAAGGTTGTTGCTATGGGGAGAAGAAAAATAAACTGCTGTTTGGCTTAGTGTTTGCACCCACATGAAAACTGGTTCACGCACATGATTCATTTACTCTGGACTAGCTGGACTCCTTCCATTTCTATGCAAAGAACCTCAGTGGGGATCTACTTGGTGCTCAGAGCAAAAAAATTCAACATGACCCTTTGAGCTCCCGATAGGGAAGTTCTTGGCTCCAAAACTGTCCTGAGGACCTATGGATTCCTGGGTTTTTGTTTATAATGTTTTCATTACGTACAACATTAATTCGTTATAAAGTGTCTAATCTGAAAAAAAATCCTAATGATATCAAGTCTTAGAAGTCCCACCAAAACCCAACAAATATTTTTCAGCATACACTATATATGAGGTATTATATTGGCTATTATATGTAATAACAATAAATCTAATACAATTTCTACATTAAAGAACTCCAAAAATTATATAATAAAGGACATAAGAAAATTACATTAAATACTATTAAATTCATAAATATTGTATCTAAAAGGGTACAACTATGGATTAAACCATGATATTGCCATGTTAGTAATAAATCTGTGCATGTTGCCTTGACTGATAGCTGGCCACACTCTGAGGTGGGAGATTGGTCTTCTCTGATACCTACAAGATACAACACTTAGCATTCTACCATGTTGGAACTCAGAAAAACTACCCCAAACTACAGCACTTTGTCCTGCTGAGAACTTTGACCTACAATAGCCTGAGCATCCATTCTTCATCCCTCACTCTCCAGTCTTCCTACTTCCCTTGAGGGAGTCACAGAAAAACCAGAAATCTCCTTCTCCAAGGCAGGAATTCCTACATGTGAAAACAGGCCACAAGACATAGGAAGATCTTTGGTGACTTTTGTTATTACTATGACTGAATTCTTGACACCAAGTAACACTTTTGCTTAATGTGTCAAGAAAGGATACATTCCATTATGCCAATGAAGCCATGGTGGCACAAGGCAACTGGTTACACCGCATCCAGGAAACAGAGAACAGACCAAAAGTATGGTCAGAAATACCTCGAGGCCCAACACTAGTGACCCACTTTCTCCAACACGGCTATAGTTATCCTAATTTTCCAAGCATATTGTCTTAGTCAGAGTTTCTATTCCTGCACAAACATCATGACCAAGAAGCAAGTTGAACTGGAAAGGGTTTATTCAGCTTACACTTGCACATTGCTGTTCATCACCAAAGGAAGCCAGAACTGGAACTCAAGCAGGTCAGGAGGCAGGAGCTGATGCAGAGGCCATGGAGGGATGTTACTTACTGGCTTGCTTCCTCTGCCTTGCTCAGCTTGCTCTCTTATAGAACCCAAGACTACCAGCCCAGGGATGGCACCACCCACAATGACTCCTCCCACCCTTGATCACTAATTGAGAAAATGCCTTACAGCTGGATCTCATGGAGGCATTTCCTCAACTGAAGCTCCTTTCTCTGTGATAACTCCAGCTCATATCAACTTGACACACAAATCCAGCCAGTACACATATTATCACCTGGAAACCAAGTGTTCAAACACATGAGCCGAGCCTACATTGGACATTTCACAACAAACTACATTTACTGCTTTCTTCTGGATTTATCCTTAAGATCATCACCATTCCTGCCGGGTCTACTCACATATCTAGGGTGAAGAAATATCACACAGACAAGCCAAGAAACACATGAAAAAATAGGCCTTGATTGGTTCTCTCTCAAATTCATCACCACTATTAATTCAACCCCTATCCATTCAATTTTCTACATGGAAATACATACATCATTGAACCTAGCCATAAAGCTACAGTTCTTTCATAAGGCAGTTTGGTAAGTATGCCCAGCCTTCATCAGAGAGATGTCTGCAGCTGGAGGAGTCTCCTGACAGGCCGCATGTCAAGAATAAGTAAATGATAAGAGTGGAGTAGGTTCTCATCCCTAAATAGGACAGCTATGTAACACCCCCCTCCCCCCACACACACACCCAAGGCTCAGGGAACACTAGTGAAAAGGAAATAAAAAGACTGTAAGAGCAAGAGGATAGACAGATATACAACAAAAGATATCTTCTTGATATGGCACAGTCATATCTGCACAAGAGTGACCCTGTGGATATTTCATGGTGGGTGGGGGAGGGAACTATGAGACGTTATTCACCCTAAGGACTATTGGCCATTGATGGGTTTTGAGGGAGGGATAGCCAATAGTCCTTAGTGGTGTGACCACTGTAATGACCCTCAGTAATTTACCTCAGTAAATTACCCTCACCGAAGCTTGGAAGAAAGTGATAAAACCCAGTGGCCAAACAACACAAAGAAGACATGGAGAGTCGAGCTTACTGAAGAAGATATGAAGGTGGCCCTTGCTGAGAAGAAGAGTTCCAACCCTCTTTGCTAGCTCAGGAGGCTTCTTGAACTTCATTCAGCAGCCCTTTGAGTCTGATGGTTTGTGAAGATTCTCTTGCATGTGTAACTAGTGAAGTTTGTTCATTAACCCATCCAACTTGTAGTCCAGCTGAAGTATATACAATGCTGGAGAAGACATTTTCCCCCTTCTACAGATTCATATGATTTTATTTTCTTGGTTAATTTATGGTTTTTATGGAGTTACCTGCAAAGACATGAGAAATGTATGGGCAGCTATACCATGAAGGAAAAATCTTCATCTCTCTCCTCTACAACTATTTGTTGCTTATGTATCCTTAAGAACAGGAAGAGCCTAATGAGTCCTTATATAAATATATATTGATGAGTACTACCTTAATGAAAGGAATGTTTTCTACCTCAGCAGGGTTTCTAATGTATCCAGACAGTGTTATGTATTGAGAATGTAATCTGAACACCTCATGACCAAGAGCATTCACCTCCTTGCCTAAGCAGGGCTTTAATCTACAATACCAATATAACAATAAGGCAGCATTAGACCACACCAGTCCTTTGCAATCATTCAATTCACCGAATGAAGCAATTTGTGTCCAAGTCACACAGCTTAGATTTATTTATACCAATTGAACTATCGAGTGTCATTTCATGTCCCAGCCTTGTTCTGATGATGGCCCATAATTCAGGAATGCTGAATTGGAAGGGCCACCTCCTGGGAGTAGTTCCAGAGAACCAGAAAAACATGCACCTGCTTTGTCAATTTCCATTTTAGCAGAACTCGAGGTTACCTTAACAGATGCTCTGAGCACTAGCAGTGAATGAACATTTTCCCTCTGTGGATATTATAATAAATCCAGAAAAGGTCCAGTTCTGACACCTAAAGGGCAGCAAGTTTACATCATTGACAAGATGCTATTAGCAGTCGCTCTCACCGCTGGTCTTCAGGCTTGGAGGAAGGCAGCTTGTGTTTTGTTTTATGACATAATCACAGCATTTTCCAGTTGGAGCTGGAGCTCGTTTGCTGTGTGGAGGCACTGCAGTTTCTCACTTAAAGTATAACAGTGGCTATCCATAGACTCCATGCATTCTGGGGCTCAGCACACACTGCGGAGTTGTATTCATAACCAGCTAGTAGACAATCAGCAATATTTCTGACCTAATATTCAGGCCAGGATTTGGATCTTCATCCTTTTTCCCAAAGTGTTTTCCTGCACAGGGTTTCCCAACTACAAGCCCTGCTCCACATACCTTCACAGGTTCAACCCTAGTTATATATTTCACCAGGAATTTTTTATTCCCCTAACATTCCATCTTCAAATTTTTTCTGAGTCACTTTTACACAAAGTGGGGAAAAGCAATAAAAAAAAAGTTCTAATACCTGACATCTCTCAGATACTGAGCCACCAACCAGGCAGCATACACGACCTGGTCCAACCTCCCCATCACATATACAACAGAGGACTGCTTGGTCTGATCTCAGTGGGAGAAGAAGTGCCTGATCCTAGAGGGAAGAGACTTGAGGCCTCAGGGGGATGGGAAGGGTGGGGACATCCTCTTGGAGACAGGAGGGAGGAGAAATGGAATGAGGAACTGTGGGAGGGTGGACCAGGAAGTAGGTAACACCTGGATTGTAGATAGATAGATAGATAGATAGATATATAGATAGATAAGATTGATAGATAGAAAGATAGATGTAATAGAAATTTTAATTTTAAAATGTTTTAGAAAGTTCCAAACTCTTTCAGAGCAAACTTATGTAAATTATATATATATATATATATATATATATATATATATATATATGACTTTCTTACAGCTCCAGGCTCAAATAAATTAGTTATAACTTAGCTGAAGAGATAATACTCAGCTTTTTTTTTTATTCTAAAGAATAATGGAGAAAGGGGGCCACTTCCTGATTTAAGCAGGAAAAGAAATTTGATAGAAATGTACAATAGTCTCCCATCATCTGATTTATCATTCTGCAATTTTACCTAGCCTTTAAAAATTCCTGTCTGTAAGTACTAAATAAAAACTTACAGAAATAATGTATTCATCTTAAATTGCACCCTTCATTGGTTACTTTTCTCACCACTGTGACCAAATGCCTAGCAAAAAAAAAAACAACTTAAAATCCCATCTCACTCTTCTCACAATTAGTATGATGAGCTGGAGACCAAGTGATTGACACAAATCTGCATTTCACATTTAAACTATGACATCTCACCTCTAGTTCCCATTATTAATGTCATCCCCTGATGCAAAATGGATTCAGTTCAACTTCAACAGTTACTATAATCTTGAGCTTCAATGCTGTTCAAAATTCTAAAGTTGCTCCTGAGACTTGAAGCAATCTCCTAACTGTGAGCTCCTGTACATTAAAAAAATAATAATAACTTACATCCATTCCTATACAATAGCACAGAATAAGCATTCCCATCCTCTAAGAAAGGAATGGGAAATTAGCAAGGAAAGATCAGACCAAAACTAACCAGGGCAGCTGCAGCTCTGTGTTCAGCATCTGGGGCTCAGAATAACATAACCTGGACCCTAATTGGGTTGAGTAGTACTTCCCTGATAATACCCTCCAGCTCTATTGCCTAGAGCACACGTGACCTCTCTTGGGCCAGATCCACTCAGTGTTTGCAGCCTTCTTCAAGCAACACCACATGTTTCTGGCATCTCCAATATCAGTGGTCTCTACTGCAGCTTAAGCCTCAGCATCACAGCTAATGTCATGATGGATCAAGAAGCAAAGATGGAACAGCACTCAGTGCCACGTTCTAAATATCAAGGCCTTCTTCACCTATATCCCACCTCCCAAATGTTCTAGGATCCTGCAGTAGTAACATCAGCTGGAGACCAAGTGTTCAAACTCATAAGCCTATAGTAGACCTCTTACGCCGAAACCTCAACACACACCATATTAAGTGGCATAACATTTGACACTGCCCCCATCCTCCACAGGACACAATCACTTCTGTCAAGTGAAAGCATGCCATAGATGCTACTCACCCATTATCCACTAAGCCTCCTCACCTACCAGATTGACTATTATAGCATCACAGTGCTTATAAATAATTTTTATTCCACTCAATAATGGTCCCAACACATAAGTATGTTATCTGAGTTTTTTGATTAACATTCCTATTACTTGTCATTCCCTTATTTGTAATAATTATAAATTAATTATAATTATAAATTAAAGTTTTAATTATAAATTATAAATAAATTTTAATTATAAATTTTAATTATAAATGAATTATAATTATAAATTAAACTTTATTACCATATTATAATAATTATAAATTAAACTTTATAGGAAAACATCTAGTATATGCAGGGCTCAGTACCATCCACAGTTTCAGGTTTCCACTTGGGGTCTTGGAACATAGTCACTATGAATAAGGGATGAATTGCTATTATCTTTTTTAAATCCATTCATTTAGCAATAAGGAAATGATATTCAGATGAGTTAGGAGACCACCGTGGCTCATTACCTAACAGAGCAGAACAGGGATTTGAATGTCTTTCTGTTCAATGTCTTTCCCACCATGCTACATGTACTAATTATTTTGAGTATTATATCTATTATAGAGTGGCAATATTTTTGTCCTATGAAGTGGAAACTTCTGATTTCTTTGGAAAATCAGTTATGTTAAATGATGTTTTGTTGGAGCACACAGGTAGGGTACCCATGCTTTTGCTAAAGCAGCCATGGGAAAGAATTTTTTGCTGAAGCAGACACACATGAAATGATGTTTGGCTAAAGCAGAGATGTGAAAGGACACATGGTGTTTAGAAGGAATAGAAATATAACCCAACAAACAGTCGATGATGCTGGATGGTATTGGTATGCCTTACCATTGTTTATTGGTCATCATTTGTCATGACTCCATAGAGAGAAAGACACCAAAAACTTCTGGTGGTGTTTTGGCAGCTTCTCACTACTTCCAAGGACTCAGGCAAATTGGCAGAGTGAAGTGGAAGTTTCTGGATATGTCAGCTGATACAGATTTGTGTGGACTTTTGCTAAGAGAGACTCACGTGGAGTTATGCTAGGACAAATTCATGTGGTATTTTCCTGAGGCAAGACCCATGTGAGGACATGTGATATTTGCAGGGAGTATCAATAGGACTCAGCGAACAGTGGCAGTGGGCTTGCATAGCTAGCATAGCTTTCCAGTGCTTCATTGGTCTCACGTCTCAGCTGATCTTCACACCTTTGAGAGAGGCATGGCAGAAAATTCCCGGCATCCCTAACTGGTCCTGGTCGCTCCTGCTGACTCGTGCAGATATGGCAGAGACCTGGCTGTTTTTGCTATTGTATGACACTTCTGCTGATTTGTGTTTGCTATCCTGATATTACTGAACTGGACTGCTGGTATCCTGACAATTGGAGATTGAAATCACCCCAAGGAACTACTTCTAAACAGCATACAGCTGAGCCTCGCAGCTTCTACAGGATCAAGCTGCTGCTGCTGAGTCATGGGAACTGAACTGCTGATATTCTGGCAACACAGATTGTATTTGCTCCAAAGAAATATTTCAAAACAGATTCACTTCCCCCATATGCTACTAACATTTCTTTTCAACTACCTCTGATGAGCAATGTGCTAGAAGAGAGGTTAACGCATTTTTTAAAACCCTTATTAAAAGTGGGTTTTGAAAAATCGAAGCCTACAGTCTTAAGAAAAGATTATTCTGTATTGTCTTGTGACTTGATGGGCTCCTAACTTATTAGGTCTAGGGTAGACAGACCACGCTGGGAAAGTTAGGAAAAGACAGAGTAAACCAAGAAACAGCTCAAAGACTAGCACATGAAGATATGACCAATTCACGCTAAAGCATCTGCAGGGGAAACTGTTCTTCATTACAGCAACATCCTTTTGAATAGCATTACACAGTTAGACTTCCCACTCAGAAACCCAGAACTTTAATAAGACCCAATGCATCAATATGCATACATAGCAGCTATGCTATAGTTTTAGCCCTGAACCCTACAACGAAAAGGATTTTCTCAAAAGACTCAAACTTAGTTTGTGATGAGTAACATATTGAATGATTAGGTAAAGTAAGGCAGGACAAACCTTTGCACCCAGTTGTAAGTGGCAACTCCAGGTTCCTTGCATTTTACAATCATTATTGTTGAACCTCCATTTTGGATAAGTTTGATTTTCTCCAGAACTGTCCAAGCACTGTTGATGGTCTTCTGTGTGTGAATGCATTCTCTTCCCTGGCTTCAGGTCACCCTCATATATCAGATACATGGGTTTTTTCTGCTTTATAAGGTAAACTACCTGGCCTGCACACAACTGAGGACACTGTCTGTAGGATGTTGGCACTTCAGTGGGGTTCCTCAGACTACTTATCTGCATCATGTCATACCTGACAATAATGTATCACAGATCTTTCTAAAATGGCTTCAATGACTTGAGCACTTTGTGCTCTCTCTGAATTCTTTTTTTCAATTTTTATCTTCAGGCATAATGTAGTGGGATGAAATCTTTCAGAGTAATTCTAGCTTTCTATGGGATACAAGTTAAATTGCAATCTACCCCTGAGGTGATTTGAATGAAAATGGATCCTATAGATGCATATAAAATGTTTTTTATTAGGTATTTTCCTCGTTTACATTTTCAATGCTATCCCAAAAGTCCCCCATACCCACCCCTCCCAATCTCCTACCCACCCACTCCCCCTATTTGGCCCTGGCGTTCCCCTGTACTGGGGCATATAAAGTTTGCAAGTCCAATGGGCCTCTCTTTGCAGTGATGGCTGACTAAGCCATCTTTTGATACATATGCAGCTAGAGACAAGAGCTCCGGGGTACTGGTTAGTTCATATTGTTGTTCCACCTATAGGGTTGCAGTTCCCTTTAGCTCCTTGGGTAATTTCTCTAGCTCCTCCATTGGGGGCCGTGTGATCCATCCAATAGCTGACTGTGATCATCCACTTCTGTGTTTGCTAGGCCCCAGCATAGTCTCACAAGAGAGAGCTATAACTGGGACCTTTCAGCGAAATCTTGCTAGTGTATGCAATGGTGTCAGCATTTGGAAGCTGATTATGGGATGGATCCCTGCATATGGCAATCACTAGATGGTCCATCCTTTCGTCACAGCTCCAAATTTTGTCTCTGTAACTCCTTCCATGGGTGTTTTGTTCCCATGTCTAAGAAGGGGCAAAGTGTCCACACTTTGGTCTTCGTTCTTCTTGAATTTCATGAGTTTAGCAAATTGTATCTTATATCTTGGGTATCCTAAGTTTCTGGGCTAATATCCACTTATCAGTGAGTACATATTGTGTGAGTTCCTTTGTGATTGGGTTACCTCACTCAGGATGATGCCCTCCAGGTCCATCCATTTGCCTAGGAATTTCATAAATTCATTTTTCTAATAGCTGAGTAGTATTCCATTGTGTAAATGTACCACATTTTCTGTATCCATTCCTCTGTTGAGGGGCATCTGGGTTCTTTCCAACTTCTGGCTATTATAAATAAGGCTGCTGTGAACATAGTGGAGTATGTGTCCTTCTTACCGGTTGGGACATCTTCTGGATATATGCCCAGGAGAGGTATTGCTGGATCCTCCGGTAGTACTATGTCCAATTTTCTGAGGAACCGCCAGACTGATTTCCAGAGTGGTTGTACAAGCCTGCAATCCCACCAACAATGGAGGAGTGTTCCTCTTTCTCCACATCCACACCAGCATCTGCTGTCCCCTGAATTTTTTATCTTAGCCATTCTGACTGGTGTGAGGTGGAATCTCAGGCTTGTTTTGATTTGCATATCCCTGATGATTAAGGATGTTGAACATTTTTTCAGGTGCTTCTCTGCCATTCGGTATTCCTCAGGTGAGAATTCTTTGTTCAGCTCTGAGCCCCATTTTTTAATGGGTTTATTTGATTTTCTGGAGTCCACCTTCTTGAGTTCTTTATATATATTGGATATTAGTCTCCTATCCGATTTGGGGTAGGTAAAGATCCTTTCCCAATCTGTTGGTGGCTTTTTTGTCTTATTGATGGTGTCTTTTGCTTTGCAGAAGCTTTGCAATTTTATGAGGTCCCATTTATCGATTCTCGATCTTACAGCACAAGCCATTTGATGGAATTGTTTGGGAAGGATGGGAAGGTATGTCCTTCTTAGAGGAGGTATGTCACTAGGGGCAAAGGATGCCTACAGTTCCCATTGTGCTACCTGCCTCCTGCTGGAGGATTCTATATGAGTTCTCAGATGATGTTCTAGCTATAGTTGCCATGCCTACACTCTCCCATCATAAATTTCATGCTCCTAGCGACATAAATCCAATTAAGCTCTTTTTGTATATTTTGCCTTGGTCATGGTACCTTATTACAGCATTAAGAAGAAGTCAAAACAGAAGTTAGTGCCAGGAAGTGGGCTACAGCCATAACAGACCTGACCATGTTGTATTTTGGAGGAATGTGGAAAACGTTGGGACTCTGGATTAGCAAAATGGTTGAATACTATAAGCAGAACTTAATGGCCCATCCTCATAGGGGCTCAATAGGCAATAGTGCTGATAGAAATATGGACTATGGAAGCCCAGCTCAAGAGACAACCAAAGGGAACTATCAGTAACTGGGCTAGAGACCATTCTTGTAACATTGTGGCAAGAGGTGTTGCTGCCTTCTGCCCTTGTCCTAAGAATTTGCTTGTGGCTAAATTGAAAAACAATGGACTAGATTCTCTGGTGGAGGAGATTTCAAAACAGCCCTAATATTGACTCTGTCACTTCATTATTAGCAATCACTCTTCTACAGGTCTACAATGAAAAAGACCAAGTGGGGCAAAATAAATACAAACTATACAGTTTGAGGATAAAAAGAGACCCCAAAAACTTAATGTTAGAACCAAGGCTTATGGTAAAAGAGATTAAGAAATGAAGGAGAGGCCTGATCCAAATTACAATAAAGAGAAGGGTGCCCTCAGACAAGACCCTACCCAACTAAGCTGCCAACTTGTAAGAAGAAAGGGCCTAGGGAATTTTCTGTTCCTAGAAAGCAATAATAAAAGTAAATATCTGAAAATGTGACTCAATAGTGGCAGGCACCATCCCAAGCATGCAGACAAACTTGGCAGTGTTGTTCACGTGGTGTTAGCTTAAGAGTCCTGAAGGATACATGACTATCAAGGTTCTGGGCTCTCCTTCCAAGGTTGAAAAACACCACTGAAGCCAGGTGTGCATCAGAGGTGTCTCTGTGTGAAGGCCCAAAGAGGCCATTGTGTGAAACTGTGACAGTGAAGCCTGAGTTGAGCTGGAGACCACAAGATGTTGGCAATGCCAAAGCAATGAGATAGCTGACAAAGAGAACTACAGACAGGGAGTGGAGCCAGCCCAAGAGAAATAGTATCCTACAGGCAGCAAAGCTGGATGGGCTGAGTCAAATAAGCCCTCTGTCATCAGACTTGAAGGTTCAGGATTTGGAGTTCACCTTCTAGGTTTTGATTTTGCTTTCCTAGAGTATTTCCTCTTATGCCCCAATTCCTCTTTTCCAACTACACTGTATGTTCTGTGGAACTATTTGGGAAGGATTAGGAGTTGTGTCCCTGGGGGTGGGCTTTGAGTTATAAAAATCTCTTGCATTGCCAGTGTGCTCTCTGCCACCTACCTGTAGATCAGATGTATTCTCTCAGCTACTGTTCCAGTCATACCTTCACTCCATCATATACTCTGACCCTCTGGAATAGTAACCCAAATTAAACTCTTTTTTTAAATAAATTGACCATGATGTCTTATAAAAGAAAGAAGATAAGACAACCACTAGGAGAAGGGAATTCCAGGAACATGTTCTTCACCCCATTATAGTGTACATGTTTATGTCTTCAAACACACACACACACACACACACACACACACACACACACACACACAAAACCAGGTCATATCCATTTCCAAGCGGCTTGCAAATTCAAATCAGGAAGCCTACGTGAATGCCTTCTCTTCTATCTCTCCTAGCCCTGGGTTATTTTTGTTTGTTTTTGTTTTTGTCTTTTGTTGTTGTCGTTGTTTTTGTTGTTGCTGCTGCTGCTGCCTCTACTGCTGCTGCTGTTCCGTTTTTTGGTTGGTTGGGGGGGGGGGTTTTGTGGGTTGTTTTTTTTGTTTGTTTGTTTGTTTGTTTTGTTTTGTTTGTCTGTTTGTTTTTGGTTTTGGTTTGGTTTGGTTTTTTGATTTTTTTTAACTCTACCTGTCCTTAGATAGAAGGGATACTGTTATATCTTAAGAAATCCCATATCACTGCATCTTCTCTTCCAAGGTGCTGATTAACTCACAGTTCATTTCTAACCCTCTTCAAAGTACTTCAAGTTATAATGTTGTAGAGAATCCCTCCTTTGAGTACAAAACTGGAAATAATCTTTAAAAGATAAACCACGCCTTTGGTTTTGCAATACATTGGTTTTTATAAAAACCAATATACAGTATTTATTACATATAACTTTAGCAAACACTAATGTTATGGGGGGTTGTTTGTTTGTTTGTTTGTGTTTGTTTGTTTGTTTGTTTTTTGAGGCGGGGTTACTCTGTGTAACCCTGGCTGTCCTGGAACTCACTGTGTAGACCAGGCTGACCTCGAACTCAGAAATCCACCTGCCTCTGCCTCCTGAGTGCTGGGATTAAAGGTGTGCGCCACCATGCCCGGCCTACACTAATCTTTCTTTGCATGCCCTAAGCCTAAATCCTAAGTGAAGAGATCTGAATATAAGCCAAAATCATACTGAGCCCTAGAAGAAAACTATGCTGAAATTTCAAGCAACTAACAATAACCTCCTGAGTGTTGATCCCCACAGGAGCCAACCCTGAGCCACCATTTGTTCTTGCCTGTGGTCCAGCCAATCTAGTTTCTTCCACTTAAATAATCGTAGCTAGACTTGCTTATGGCAGATCCTAAGAGAAACTGGAATATATATATATAGATAGATAGATAGATAGATAGAGAGAGAGAGAGAGAGAGAGCGCATCATACATACAATTAGAGTTCTTCTCATAATGTATTTAAGGCTTTCAAAGTGATGAGAAATGCCTAAGTGTTATTATTTTAGCAGCCACGGTTCTTACCCTCTGAGTTGCCCACTTTCTGTCTGTCTCTTTTTGATGAAAGTCTAGGGTCCAAATGTTTAAGGTCTGGAACACAGCAGTGGGATAGAAAAAGGCAAAACCTTGTTCACAGCACGATCCCTGAAAATATCACACCACTGTCTGTCATCGCCCTTTGTGATGGCAGCCCTTCAGCTGTTTGCTCAATTTCTACGAACTTGGTGATGAATGAGGCTTTCCAAGGGCTTTTACACACAGCTCTATTATTTCACTGGGGCTCACTGAGCACTTTAAACAGATGAAGACAAAGAAAGCCAGCCATATAATTCAGTGTCTGATTGCTTTTCCACATGTCAGTCCTGAACAGCACAACCCTCCCTTGAGCAGCTTCGAGTGGCTGCCTGACTGAATCTGGTGAAGGCTGATAAATTTTGGAATGCTCTTTCAACACAAGGAAAGCAGCATCGCGATGGAACATGTACTACAGCACTCTGTACCTGGCAACCCATGCATCACGGTGTGCAGCAGTCAGTGAGGGGGGAGAAGCTGCCGAGACTTCTCCATCCTCCTCCAAGTTATTACCAGTACCTGGGGGACATGAGCTGTTCCATATGTTTTGAAGTGTTAACTGTAATCATAGTGTTTAAATAATAGGTTATTGCTTTTAAAAATGATTTTTAAGAGTGAGCACTTCCAGAAATAATTTTAAATTCAGTGAGGAACGAATAGATGGGATTGACTCTCGGAACATTTTCTCTTGCCCAGGGAAAGAAACATTGCACTTAAATTTGTTCAACAGCCGCATCCAGGTGCATGTGTGCACGTGCACATGGAGGCCAGAGGTCAGTGGGGAACGCCCTCCTCAATCATTCACCTCAGCATATTTTTGAGAAAGGGGATTCTCACTGAACCGTGAGCTTATCCATTGGCCAGACTGCCTGTCCAGAACTCCAGCAATACACTTGTCTCCAACCTTTGGCAGTGGAGTTACAGACACGGCACATGCCTGAAATTTTACATGGGCGTTGAAGATCTGAACTTAGGCCCTCGTGTTTGTGTACCAAACCTTTGACCCCCTAAGCTATCTCCCAAGCCTCTCCACTGATTTTTTTATGTGACAACCTTTTCAAGACAGGATGAGAAAGGAAGTACATGGAATCAATCTATAGACTGTGCCTTTAGAGGCCAGGTAAGGAAACCCAATCACACTAGTGGGAGTGGCACAGGGAAGCGAGAACAGAATTTAACCTTGGGATTTATTGTGTGCAGGTGGTGCGGGAAAGGAAAGTGGTCATTTCTCCACCTCTGTGGTTCTACTTAATTTCAGATACATCACCTCTTGGTGCTTTGTCAACATCCCTTGAGAGTGCTTCTTGCTTGTGCACTACTTTGAAAGAAAGAGTTAGTAGAAAAGGCTTTAAGTAACACATCCCTGGTAGACACTTTCCCTTGGACTCCAGGCACAGCCTATTCCACACACCTAAATAACAACAGCTCATGGGGAAAATATGCATAATCAATAGTCTGTCCACTGATTCGAATACCCCCGAGGTCCATTTCTGCAGTTTGCTGAACATATATTCCAGGCGCAAGAGCGGTTGGAATGGTATGGATTCATGCACAGCTGTTTTAGTCCTGTTAGGGCATAATTATTTTCAAGGGCTTTGCAGGAGCAGATGTTTTAAGAGCATGATAAGTGCATGTCTTTCTTCGACAGATGCTTTTATATTTGCATAAACAGAACATCAGTAGCCTATTGTCCTTTTGATGCTAGAAGGTAGGGTAGAAGCTACAGCCATCAGTTTTCCTAACCATTGATAAGCAGAGATATTCTCTTCTCTCCCTCCCCCAAAACACCAGCAATCTCTCTCCTTCATTCACTTTCTCCGAGAGTGGCATTTCCAGCCATTCTGGCTCTGATCCTCCCCACCTCCTCCCATTGGATTATTTGAACTTGATTTTTCCTCATGAAGTCTTTGTAAGCTGGAGCAAGCCGATTGCACCAGTGTCCTATACTGAATGTCATCGTCTCTGTTGGGTTTGTACCTGCTGCAAATCCCTGTGTTTAGATAGCAGCTTATTTCCTCAAAGTCTAGATGCACTTCTACTTGATCTTGCTGCAAAGTACCCTCCCATATTGTTAGTACAAAAATCTGTTACCATGGTAAATAATATTCTGCCATGCATTCATCAGAAGAGGCTGCCAATCTTGTCATTTTTCACATAAGCAGAATATGCATAGCTCTAAAGGAGTATTCTTTCTAGCCAGAGTAGATGATCTGAAGATCTTTTAAGTATGGAACACAGGTAGAGCTATGAGCATGTTAGGTGATTCTCCAATGTACCTCTGTATATATAGAAAAGTACCTTTGTGGTGCTTGATCTCTGAGGTTTGTGAAGTGCATTTTTTCTTTAAAGATAAATGCAGACATACAAATGAGGTCGGGACCCTTCTAAATTCAGAATATTTTTGAGGTGCTAGCTAAAAATGAGAGAATGACTTCTCTTTTCAATTTTTCTCTGCCTAAATAAACACAGCCTTCCCCTTCTCCATTTAGTGCTCAGATTCAGTGCAGCCTCCAGGTTCCCACAGCTTCATCAGTCATTCAAAGCTTCAGGTATCTTTCCAAATGGCCATTACATATCCAACTCAGCTCATGGCCAATGGCCCACCCACACTTACACACTGATTATGTGCCTTGCTATGGGCTTGGGACATCAGAGTAAAACAGCTACTATTTGGTGAGGAATAAACACTTACATGTATTGTTCAACTGAAGGATGTTTAGGCAGAATACAGCACACAGAGAGCTAAGAACACAAAATGAACACAAAATGAACTCGTTGAATTTGGATATCCATAGAGAGAATAGTTCTTAGCTTTCTATTCATTTTCATACTCTCCTGTCTGACTGGAAAAGGACACTGGTCCTTCCCAGGTCAAACCAATCGTTAGACATATGCATCCTGTTAGAAGATGTTAAGTGAAGTTTCTTTGCAGTTGTAGAATCCCAGCAAAAATAGCAACACAAAGGACAGTAATAAATTGTTTAAAAAAAAAAGCCTATCATCTATAGAGAGGTGTTAGATTAGTTACATAATACTTACCACTGGTGACAAGACAGCCCATCAGTGCCCTGTACCTTACCTATAGCCCATATAAGAGAAATCTAGACATTAATTAAGGTGCTATTTAAAGGGTGTGCATGGAGACAGAACAAGTTGGGTACAGTGACCTCCTTTCTGCCACCCACAAGGAGCACAGTCCCTAGGGAAAAAAATAATTCATTGGTAATCCTAGGACTTTCCTTAGACTGGAAAAGGCCTTACAGATGGTTTCTTGCTACATTTATAAGCAGCCATCCCTATGCAAATACTAATACAGAATGCAAGAAAATTCTTGAGGAGAAATTAATATAACTATCTAAAGTTGGGGAAAATACACTCAGCAAAGACATTGTCAGCTCCATGACCTTAAAAGCATAAAGTGGGAATCAGTTTCCAGCAAATGACAACAGGACAAAAATTGCAGGGCAAAGAAGGAGAGGAGCATTTACTGAAACATCAGTGATGATGTCTGATGTTTCCTGTGGTCAAGGGACACTTTAGACAGGAGCAAGAAAGAAAATGCCTTGAAAGGCCCACATTAAACAAGTGCACTGCTGAAAAGCTTTTGCCAGCAGGAAGAGCCTGTGTATACCATCAGGCAGGAAGGGTCACAACCATCTGCAAGCCAGGAAAAAACAAATTGTCTGGCACCTTGATCTTGGATGTCCAGCCAGCAGGACTGTTAGAAGATGAGCTGCTGTTGTTCAAGCTGCTCTGTCTGTAGCTGGGGGAAAAAAAGCAAATTCATAAAGATCCTGAGTTGTAGAGAGGCCATGTGCACTGACCTCTGTGAGAAAAGAGTTAAAGAAGAGGATGGAGAGATGGACACTGGGTGAACCCTGGTACAAGTGGGAGGCATCAAGGACCAGGGAACAGCAGCAGCCTCATCATTTTGTCCTTCTTCTAAGTTAACTCTCCCCATACTGTTTACCCTGATGGGAGGAAGGATCTGAACATACAAGGAAAGTAATTCAGGAGCAGCATGGAGGGAGGAGAGAGCTACAGGCTTGGCATCAAAGGCATCTAGAATCTGTAGCTTGAGTAGAAAACTGAAGTTTGAAAAGTACAGAGATGAAATGCAAAACACTCAAGATAGGTGCCCCTGGAAGTGTTGCTGGTGTGGCTGCTGCATCTCATGTGTGCTAGTAGGTGGCTAAGAGGAAAGAGACATGTCTGCCCTCAGGGTTCTGACCTGTGAATATCTGAATGATTGATTAACAGCCTAACACTCCCTGAAAAAAGTAAGCCTGAAATGACCACCAGTCAGGTACCACACAAGTCTGGTAGGGACAGACCATGCCTGAGATGCAAATGGGAAATTCCACTCCTGAGACAACTTCAGACACTCAGAGACCCCAGGCATCACTAAGAGGATCAATTAAATTGTAGAGATAAGAAAGAGAAAGAGAAACAAAAGGATGTGGGCACAATTAACAGATGCAAAACTGGAGACTCAAGGATAGTAAGCAACAGCCTGATGTGAATAGTTGACTATGCCACATGGGACCATGATGGAGACCTGACCTGTATTGCCACCAGGGGCCATGTCTGGGCCCCTGGCCCTGTAGCAGTAGGGATCTGTTATCACCCAAGGCCACACCAATGTCTCTAGGCTGGGCTGTCACCCAGAAACATGTTGATGTCTTAGGGCTGTGCAGAACTAGCCCCACCCCTCATATGAGCATCATGGAAAAGCTTTCCCTAGGGGCATGTGAGAGGGAGAGCTGACCCCACCCAGAGCCAGCTGCAGTACTCTGAAGAGAGGCCCCACACATTGTGAGAGTTGCAGGTGAGCTGGTCTCAAGAATATGAGCATGAAAGAGCTGGCCTTGCCACTCATCTCCCATGCAGCGGCATGGACAAGGGAAAGATACCCTCCTCCCCAGTTACCCCTCACCATCTGTGGCTAGTGGGAGATCTGACACTGGGGTCATGAAAGCAGGAGAGCTCCCTGTCCCTCCCCACCTGCAGCATTTGGGAGATTGGGCCCTATACCTCTCCTGCTCAGACAGTAGAGCTGTCCCTAGATGTAGGGGTTGCAGGTAAGCTGGCCCCAAGGGCATGAGCATAGGAGAGCTGACCCTGCCTCTTATCTTCTGTGCAATGGCATTGTCAAGGGAGAGATCTTCTCCTCTCTCTTTTGCCCTTGCCACCTGCTATGGGAAGGAGAGCTGGCCCTGTCCCACATCTCCTTCAGTACTCTAGAGAGCAGGCTCTGAACCTCACCTGGGCAACACAGTAGAGCTGGCCCCTTCCTCGTTCCTTACCAGCTATGGCAGACTTATCTTGGAGTCATGAGAGTGGGAGAACTGGTCATGTCCCTCACCATGGTAGACCCTGCACCTTATCTGAGCAGCAGGATAGAGCTGACACTGGTAGTGGGGTGGGGGGGGACCTTCTGGTGAGTCAGCTCCAAGGGCATAAAAGCTGACCAGCCCAGATCCAGGGCTTTGAATGGGCCTAGCTCGACATGTACCCTATCCATAAACTGCTGGAATGCATGAAGGGGCTGGACTTACTACAGAATTTCCATCACACAGGGCAACAACAGGATATCTGAGTGAGAGAAGGATTCCCAGTGAGGTTCCTGTGTTGATAGAGTAGAGGAAGCCAGAGGCCTCAGACCAAAAAAAAAAGCAAAAAAAAAAAAAAAAAAAAAAAAAAAAAGGAGTCAGGAGTCATCGCAATGAACATTTGTAAGCAAAGTATGGACAAAGGGGTATATTGTGGCACACACTGTGATACACTACAGCTTCTACAATGAGATTTTTTTCTTTGTTGGGGGTTTACCAATACCAGGGAACAAGAGATAAATGAGACTGGGGTACAGAACTGTTAGAAGATGAGCTGTTGTTGTTCAAGCTGCTGTCTGTAGCTGGAAAAAAGCAAGTTCATAAAGATCCTGAGTTGTAGAGAGGCCATGTGCACTGACCTCTGTGAGAAAAGAGTTAAAGAAAAGGATGGAGAGATGGACACTGGGTGAACCCTGGTGCAAGTGGGAGGCATCAAGGACCAGGGAAATTCACAAAGAACCAGTAGTAAGTTTAAAAAGAAAGTAATGAAGGAGGGAAAGAAGGAAGAATGATAAATAATAATAAACAGTCAATATGCCAGCCAGCTCAGCTCCTATGAGGGCTCCCCTCCTGCCTTACAGATAACCGTTTTCTTTCTATGTCTTCACATGGTGTAATGGCAAAGGACACTTTCTGGTATCTCTTCATATAATGATGTCATTACAGGGCCCTATCCTATTGTCTCATCTAAACTTACTCTTTCCATAGCATTTATGTATCCAACTATAGTCGCATTGGAGTTAGGGCTTTAACACATGACTTTTCAGAGGACAGTTCCATCAGTAGCAGTCACTACAAAAATAACTGAGAAAGACAGGGGACAAAAAGAGAGGGAAAAAATAGGTAATGGAAATCTATAGCAACATATAAAATATTTTCTCACCCAGAAATAAATTGAGGAGAAGCATGTAATTGCATGCTTAAAGCATCCCTGGAAAAGAAGAATTGCTAATTACAAATAAGTGCAAAAACGTATTAGAAGAGAAATTTATTTTTAAAAAAGTCACAGTAGGAAACAAACACAAAGCAAAAGCCCGGGCACACCGTGTTAAGTGAGTGAGTGCATGGGAAATCCATGGCTGACGTGTGGTGGAGAAAAAATGAACTTGGGTGGCATGTTGAAAATTCTGTAGGCAATCAAACTCTTTAAATATATTTAAGTGTGTGAAAGAAAAAAATAAATTGGCTTGAGAAAACTTACAAAAATTATGCATTCATTTTACTATAAGAACACAAGTTCTAACGAACTATTCAAGAATCATCATCCTGACTGGAAGAACAGAAAAAAAAAAGCTATGAAATATGTTGGCATCTATTTTAAAGTGATAGACAGTCTGGGGTGTCTTCACAGAAGAAAACTCACAGTGAGATGAAAATTCAGCAAAATATAGTTCAAGATGGCAGACCCAGCACAAGCCTTTGCCACTTCTTTGACAATTCACAAAAAAAAAAAAAAACAGTTTTAAAAGACACCAGGAAGAGAGGCTGTAAAAAGTCTGAGACCAAGTCAAAGTCCATTTGGGGCATAGCCAGCAGCGTTGAGCAACAGTGTTGTTCCCTGAGATCCATTGCCAGACCCACAGCTCTGCCTGACTCCTCAAGGAGTCCTTTTAGTATTCAGAACATCTAGATAACACCAGGAACAAGAACATGGCTAAAGGACAAGTAAGAACACAATCAACAAGAGCCATGGCAATATGATATCACCAGAACTCAACTATCCAATTACAGCAATCCCTGAATAAGCTAAAACAGTCTAAGCACAAGAAAATGAACCTTAAATCCAATTTTATAAAGATAATAGAGGTCATTAAAGAGGAAATGAATAAATCCCTTAAAGAAATATGAAAATATAAAATTAAATAGTTGAAAGAAATTAATAAAATCATCCAAGAATTAAAATGGAAATAGAAGCAATAGAGAAAACAAAAACTGAGAGAATCGTGAAAATTAAAAACCTAGGGAAGAGAACAAGAACTACAGATACAAGCATCACCAACAGAATACAAGAGATCAAAGAGGATCTCAGGCCTAGAAGAAATGATTGAAGAAATTGAGACATCAGTCAAAGGGGCCAGGCAGTGGTGGTGCATGCCTTTAATCCCAGCACTTGGGAGGCAGAGGCAGGCAGATTTCTGAGTTCGAGTCCAGCCTGGTCTACAGAGTTCCAGGACAGCCAGGGCTACACAGAGAAACCCTGTCTCAAAAAAACAAAAAAACAAAACAAAACAAACAAAAAAAGTTATAAGGAGAAAAGGTAAAGTAAAATATAAAGGCAGACCTATCAGAATTATTCTCAGTAGAACATCTAAAAGCCAGAAGGGCTGGGCAGATGTCTTGCAGACTCTCAAAAACCACAGATGTCAGCACAGACTATGATACCCAGCAAAATTTTCAATAACTATAGAGAAAAAAACAACATATTCTATGACTAAACAAAATTTAAACAATATCTATTCATAAATCCAGCCCAACAGAAGATACCAAAAGGAAAATTGCAACCCAAAGAGGTTAACTGCACCCAAGAAAACAAAGGATATAAATAACCTCATACCAGCAAAACAAAGGAAGGGGAACACACACTACCAAAACCAACATCAAAATAACAGGAATAAACAATTGGTGCTCATTAATATCTCTCAACATAAATGGACTCAATTCTCCAATAAAAATTTCCACAGGCTAACAGAATGAATGCAAAAACAGGATTCTTCATTCTGCTGCGTATAAGAAACACACCTCAACAACAAAGATAGACATTGCCTCAGAGTAAAGGGGTGGGGAAAGATTTTCCAAGTAAATAGAACCAAGAAGCAAGCTGGAGTAGCCATTCTAATATCTAATAAAATAGACTTTAGCCAAAAGTAATAAAAATAAGTAAGGAAGGACACATCATACTTATCAAAGCAAAGATCCACCAAAATGGTGTCTCAATTCTGAACATGTATACCCCAAAAGCAAGGCTCCCATATTTGTAAAAGAAACATCACTAATGCTTAAGTTGTACATCAAACCCCACATATTAATAGTGGGAGACTTAAAGACTCCACTCTCTCTAACAGACAAGTCATTGAGACAGAACGAAACATTTCACCTAAATATTATCTATATCTATATCTATATCTATATCTATATATATATATATATATATATATATCACAGTACCTTCTTCAAAACTGACCATATAGTTGGTCTCAAAGCAAGCCTCAACAGATAACAACAAAATTGATGGTTCAATATAGAAAAATCCATCAATGTAATCTACCATATAAACAAACTGAAAGAAAAAAAACACATGATCATATGTTAGATGCAGAAAAAAAGTTGGACAAAAATCATGTTTACTTGAACATAAACATAATTAAGGCAATATTCAGCAAGCCAATAGCCAACATCAAATTAACTAAACAGAGAGAAACTTAAAGCAATTCCACTAAAATCTGGGACAAGGCAAGACTGCCCACTCTCTCTTTACTTTATCTATTCAATATAATTCTTGAAGTTTTAGTTAGAGCAATAAGAAAAGTAAAGGAGATCAAGGGGAAACAAGTTTAAAAGGAAGGTTTCAAGTATCTCTATTCACAGATGATACAATAGTATACATAAGTGACTCCAAAAAAATTTTACAAGAGAACTCTTACAGCTGATAAACACCTTTAGCAAAGTAGCTAGATAAAAAATTTACTCGAAAATTTAGTAGCCTTCCTTTATACCAATGTTAAATGGGGTGAAATAATTAGGGAAACAACAGCCTTTACAATAGCCACAAATAATATAAAATATCTTGGTGTAACTCTGACCAAGCAAGTAAAATACCTGTATGATAAAAACATCAAGTTTCTGAAAGAAATTGAAGAAGATATCAGAAGATGGAAATATCTCCCATGCTCATGGATTGGTAGTATTAACAAAGTAAAAATAGCCATCTTACAAAAAGCAATTGACAGAGTCAATGCAATTCCCATAAAACTCAAGTACAATTATTTTCAGGCCTTGAAAGAGCAATTCTCAACTTCATATGGAAAAACAAAAAATACAGGATAGCTAAAACAATCCTGTATAATAAAAGAACTTCTACAGGTATCACTATCCCTGAGTTCAAGCTGTACTGCAGAGCAAAAGTAGTAAAAAACAGATGGTATTGGCATAAGAACGGACATGTTGGTCACCAGAATAACGTCAAAAACCCAGAAATAAACCCACACACCTATGGACACTCAATTTTTGACAAAGAAGCTAAAACAATAAAATGAAAAAAAAAAAAAAAGAAAGCAGATGTCTGCATGTAGAAGAATACAAGTAGGTCCATATTTATCCTGCACAAAACTCAAGTCCAAGGAGAACACATCTCTGTTGCTGGTGGAATTGAAAACTGGTACAACCACTTTGAAAATCAATTTGATGGTTTCTCAGAAACTTGAGAATAGTTCTACCCCAAGACCCAGCTACAACACTCCTGGGCATATTCCCAAAAGATGCCCCAGTAAACCACAAGGACACTTGTTCATCTACGTTCATAGAGGCTTTATTCATAATAGCAAGAAACTGGAAACAACCTAAATATCCCTAGACTTAAAGAATGGATATAGAAAATGTGCTACATCTACTCAATAGAATACTATTCAGCTGTTAAGAACAAAGACATCATGAAAGTTGCAGGCAAATGGATGGAACCAGAAAATATCATCCTGAATGAGGTAAGATAGACACAGCAAGACATGCATGCTATGTTCTCACTGATAAGTGGATATTAGCCATAAAGTATGGGATAACCATGCTACAATCCACAAGCCAAAAAAATGTTTACAAACAAACCAAAAAAACAACAACAACAAAACTAACTAATAAGGAAGGCCCAAGGGAGGATACTTGAATCTCACATAGAAAACAAAATAAGGGCTGGTGAGATGGCTCAGTGGGTAAGAGCACCCGACTGCTCTTCCAAAGGTCCCGAGTTCAAATCCCAGCAACCACATGGTGGCTCACAACCATCCGTAATGAGATCTTACTCCCTCTTCTGGAGTGTCTAAAGACAGCTACAGTGTACTTACATATAATAAATAAATAAATCTTTAAATAAAATAAAATAAAATAAAATAAAATAAAATAGACATCAGAGGTGGATGGAGGGATAATGCGGGAAAGGAATGTGAGGGTGAGACTGGAAGGAGAAAAGGGAGGGGGCTACTATCTGGATATAAAGTGAAGAAAGAAAGCAAGAGAGCAAAAAAGCAAGCAAACAAACAAACAAGCAAGCAAGAAAGAAAGAGACAATTCTGAGACTGTGTGGAACATCAATGGATCATATAGTTGTCCAGGCTTCATGAATACGACAGCTTGATTTTCACAGCCAGAGGTAGCACCTCTTGGGAATGATCCGAAGAGGACTGAAGCAGGTACTGTTCACCATGATATCTTCTAGAAGCAGTGAGGAAAGAGAACAGCAGGGCTGGCTGCTGAAATGTTTAAATGCAATGAGACTGACGGAAAATAAATTTATATTGATGTACCAGAGTGCAGAACAGGATAGAAGTTAAATATGAGCAAAAGCAGAGAGAGCCATATAAACTAGTTCAGGTTAGCCAGCATCTTATTAACAGAAATTCCATGAAAAGAAAACAGAGAGATATAAAAGTAAGGTTTAATTTGATGATAGGGATATCGAACAGAATTCAGAGTCAGAGAAATGCAGTCATAGCATGCTACAAGTCTTGATAGCAAAATAATAATAACAACAACAACAATAATAATAATGATAATAATAATGATGATGACTATTATATGCATAGTAATACAAAGATTGATTTTTTTCACTTCAAAATCATAAAACAGAAAACCAAAAAATATAGCTGTAATTGCAAAACAGAATTAAATGTTATCAACCTCAACCATATGAAGCAAAAATTAATCTGATGAAAAGTAGAAAGAGAGAGGAAATGGGAGCAGGACTAATTTTCCATCTTTTTTAAATATATTTTTATTAGGTATTTTCCTCAATTACATTTCCAATGCTATCCCAAAAGTCCCACATACCCTCCCCCCCCCACGCCCCTACCCACCCACTCCCACTTTTTGGCCCTGGCATTCCCCTGTACTGGGACATATAAAGTTTGCATGTCCAATGGGCCTCTCTTTCCACTGATGGCCGACTAGGCCATCTTTTGATACATATGCAGCTAGAGACAAGAGCTCTACTGGTTAGTTCATAATGTTGTTGCACCTATAGGGTTGCAGAACCCGTTAGCTCCTTGGATATGTTCTCTAGCTCCTCCATTGGGGGTCCTGTGATCCATCCAATAGCTGACTGTGAGCACATCCACTTATGTGTTTGCTAGGCCCCAGCATAGTCTCACAAGAGACAGCTATATCAGGGTCCTTTTAGCAAAATCTTGCTAGTGTATGCAATGGTGTCATCGTTTGGAGGCTGATTATGGGATGGATCCCTGGATATGGCAGTCTCTAGATGGTCCATCCTTTTCTCTCAGCTCCAAACTTTGTCTCTGTAACTCCTTCCATGGGTGTTGTGTTCCCAATTCTAAGAAGGGGCAAAGTGTCCACACTTTGATCTTCATCCTTCAGTTTCATGTGTTTTGCAAATTGTATCTTATATCTCGGGTATACTAAGTTTCTGGCTAATATCCACTTATCAGTGAGTACATATCATTTGAGTTCTTTTGTGATTATGTTACCTCACTCAGGATGATGCCCTCCAGGCCCATCCATTTGCCTAGGAATTTCATAAATTCGTTCTTTTTAATAGCTGAGTAGTACTCCATTGTGTAAATGTACCACATTTTTTGTATCCATTCCTCTGTTGAGGGGCATCTGGGTTCTTTCCAGCTTCTGGCTATTATAAATAAGGCTGCTATGAACATAGTGGAGTATGTGTCCTTCTTACTGGTTGGAACATCTGGATATATGCCCAGGAGAGGTATTGCTGGATCCTCCGGTAGTACTATGTCCAATTTTCCGAGGAACTGCCAGACTGATTTCCAGAGTGTACAAGCTTGCAATCCCACCAACAATGGAGGAGTGTTCCTCTTTCTCCACATCCTTGCCAGCATCTGCTGTCACCTGAATTTTTGATCTTAGCCATTCTGACTGGTGTGAGATGGAATCTCAGGGTTGTTTTGATTTGCATTTCCCTGATGATTAAGGATGTTGAACATTTTTTCAGGTGCTTCTCGGCCATTCGGTATTCCTCAGGTGAGAATTCTTTGTTTAGCTCTGAGCCCCATTTTTTAATGGGGTTATTTGATTTTCTGGAGTCTACCTTCTTGAGTTCTTTATATATATATTGGATATTAGTCCCCTATCTGATTTAGGATAGGTAAAGATCCTTTCCCAATCTGTTGGTGGCCTTTTTGTCTTATTGACAGTGTCTTTTGCCTTACAGAAGCTTTGTAGTTTAATGAGGTCCCATTTGTCAATTCTCGATCTTACAGCACAAACCATTGCTGTTCTATCCAGGAATTTTTCCCCTGTGCCCATATCTTCGAAGCTTTTCCCCACTTTCTCCTCTATAAGTTTCAGTGTCTCTGGTTTTATGTGGAGTTCCTTGATCCACTTAGATTTGACCTTATTACAAGGAGATAGGAATGGATCAATTCGCATTCTTCTACATGATATAATTTTCCATCTTACAGAAAAATCAAACCAGTTGACTTGAGTCAAAGGAAAAAGAAACAGAATAGTTGACACATTTTCTGAAGTTATAAAGAAGACTAGCTACATTACGTAACCATCAGTGTGTTAGGATCAGGAAATGAGCATGTGGGTGAGTCAGGCAAGCCTTTATCTTTCATACTAATTAGTGGACATTGCCTGTGGTCAGTAAATTTAGAACTGACAAATTTTATTTAAGTACATACCAGAAACACTTTGGGAACTGGCTAAAGGGGGTGTTGGTGGAAATGAGTGTGAGATGGCCAGTAGGAGCTCTCCCCTCCCCGGGAGCTCTTAGTATCCTTGGTATCTTCCTCTGGGAATGTCACTTAATGAGTTATTCTGCTTTCTGGTACTATGTCTCACAGCTGGTACTGTGAGATAGACAGCTTTCAAAAAGAGAATGTTTGGGCTGACAGTTTGGGAGGATCTCCACCCATGATCAGGCTGTTCCCACTGTTTAGGGGCCATGTCAAGACACCAAACCACATCACAACAGGAAGTCCAGAACAAACATGACCAGGGCACAAAAAGATAGAAAAGGGAAACTAGCCGGGGCTTTATAATCACCTTCAGTGGACACCATGACCAGAACACCTGTCACTAGATCCAGCATCTTAAAGATTCCATATCTTCCTGACAGCTCTTCTCTAGGAAACAAGTCTTTAATGCACTAGCCATTAGGAGAAATTTAAGATCCAAACTAGAGTACTTGTGTAATATAAAAAGTACAATGAAATCCAAAAGTCAAGTATTTTATAAATAACAACTGTCTCCACTTTCCAAATACTGACTGAGGCCAAAACCACCGTCAGGTGTAGAAGAAAGACTTGATCTAGCAAGGAACTGGCTGATGGGCAATAATTAATGCAAGTATTGAAGACTATTTCCCATATCTCCTTCCTATCCTCCCCCTCCTCTCTCTCTCTCTCTCTCTCTCTCTCTCTCTCTCTCTCTCTCTCTCTCTCTCTCTCCTTTCCACAGATTGGACACAATTTTCTCTTTGAAATCTGTTCAAGACAATCAGACAGACACACAACATTGATCCTCCATGGACTCCTATAGTCAGTTAACACACTCTTTCAATCCTGTTATTTAGGAGGCAAAGGCAAGTAAACTCTGTGAGGGTGAGGCCAGCTTGGTCTACATAAAGAGTTCCAGACAAGTCAGGAGTACAGGGGGAATCAGTGAAGCAACAACATAAAAAGAAAAGAAAAAAAATCAGTCTGGAAAAAAATGTGTATTCAAAGAGCCAAAATACAGAACAAATGGTAAATTTAATTTTAATCATCCTTTCCAAATATGAACAAAAAAACCATAACAAGCTACACTACTAAGATAATAATTACTCCAACCACATGGGTCAACAAACTTTGTCTGCAAAAGGCTAAGAAACATGTTGTTAGGCTGAACAAGCTAAGAATCTACCATGGTAGAGATAGATAGATAGATAGATAGATAGATAGATAGATAGATAGATAGATTATATGTATATATATATGTATATATATATATATATATATGAATAAATTTTTCAAAACTCACAAGCTGTAGTTAACTTACTCCTGAGCTAAAGTATCAAGGACAATTAGACAAAAGGCATTTTCCAATTAATATTATGTGTAAAATTATATCACATAATTTACAACTTAAATCATTGTGTTAATGTCAAATACAATACTATCGACATTTACTTTATATTGTTGTGTAATTCTTGATATTAAAAAAAAGCCTTTGACTAGGATCTGGTCAAATAAGATTTAATGTGCACCTATTCTATGCCATTTCATCCCATCCACAGACAAAATCAAGTCAAGTGACGAATCCAGTTCTTCCCAATGAAACACTTCTTTGACAGCTGATATACTTGATTCCCCACTTCTCCATCAAAATGAGATCCCCAAGTAGATTCAACTATATATTCTGTTGCTGCACTCTGAGAAGTGCACCAAGGGGCAAACCAAGGGGCCATCTCTCCACAGCAGGTGATGCTGACTTCCAATTTTAAGATATGAATTTGAAAGGGCTCTTTGGTACTTCAAGTAAGTGACTATAGAAACATGAACATTGATGGCTTACTGGAAAGTAAACATTGATAGCTTGCTGAAAAAAAATGTCTGTTTAGTTGCTATAAAAATATATTTATTAAGCAACTTGGTACCCCTAAGGCCTTGAAAGAAAGATGAAATTTCAAGACCTGTAAGTCATATAAAGTACTCAGAAATTTCTGGTTGTTTGTGAGCCTAGAGGCTGCCTGGGGCTGAGAATAAAGAAAAACAAACCTGGGCATGCCCCATAGTTAAAACATTCCTGGGAACAGCTTGACCATAAAGATAAAGAGGAATGTGAGGACATAACAGGGCTATCTGAACTGAGTCGACAACTCACAGAACTCTGACACCCTGACCTGCACGAATTCTTTTGTTGATGTTTGAATAAGCCAATAGTGTATCACTATGCTGAATTCCCTACCCCTAAGCCCTTTACCCCATAAAAACCCCTAGCTTTCGAGCCGAATCTACTGTCTCCTGCATGAGATATGTTTCGACCTGGAGCTCTGCCATTAAACTGCCTCCTGTGTTTGCAGCAAGGATTCTCGTGTTTCTTTGGGTGTGCTCTCTCTCCTGAGACTAGAGTGGGGGTCCCCGAAAGGGGGTCTTACAGCCTAACTGTACCTTCTACTAAGATTGAGGAGGCAGGAGCGATGAACCACCAATCAAAGAAAATACCTGGTGGAACTCATGGCTCTACCTTCATATGTAGCAGAGGATGGCCTAGTCAGTCATCAATGGGAGGAGAGGCCCTTGGTCCTGTGAAGATTCTGTGCCCCAGTATAGGGGAATGCCAGGGCCAGGAAGCAGGAGTGGGTGGGTTAGGGAGTAGGGGGAGGGGGAGGGGATAGGGGATTTTCAAAGGGGAAACTAGGAAAGGGGATAACATTTGAAATGTAAATAAAGAAAATATCTAATAAAAAAAAAGAAAGATTCAAAAATCAAATGAGCTTCTACATTAAAATCCTAGCTGTATTTATCAGCAAAATACAAACCTAAATAAAATCTTAGATAGCATTAATGACTTGATCAAAAAGAATAAAGTCACTAATGATGAGGAAAACCAATTGATAGGCTACCCTAGGTCATAAAACAACAAAGAAAACCTCCCAGCTTTCTATAGAAGCAACCAAGATTGGACAGAATAGTTCTTATTAAACTTATAACTATAATTTCAATGCCTAGATACAGAGGGGAGCATTTAAAATACTAGCTCCAAACAAATCACCGTAGAGCCAAGAGTGAAAGAGATTGACAGTAACAGTCCCTAGTCTATAGAAAGAATTTAATTATACAAAAAAAAAATCAATATTGTATAACACCAAAAATCAGGTTCTGAGAGACATCTTGTTTTGCTTTTAGCTTAATAGAGAAAGAGATGTACAAACATCTACCCACCAGCACATCCCAAGGCACAGGCTAAGTGTGCCTACAACACAGCTGAGAATTTTACTTCAAATTCACTAAGGAGATCTTCATAAATTCTTCCACCAGTCGTTCCAAAGTTTCCCTAGGTGAAATTTATCTCCAGACTCCCTCTCCCTTCCTCTCTCTCTCTTTCTTTCTCTCTCTGTCTCTTTGTCTCTGTCTCTGTCTCTCTCACTCTCTCTCTCTGTATGTGTGTCTGTCTGTCTGTCTGTCTGTGTCTGTGTGTGTCTGTGTGTTTTGTGTCTGTGTGTTTGTGTTTGTAAAAATCTAAATCCAAACCTGTTTGGTTCAACCAATTCCTGTCCTAATCTTCAGATACTTCATAATCAACATGAAAATGAGACAGGACTCCATGTAAAATTACTGAATCATAATTAATTTTTATATTAAAACGTCAGTTAGCAGTTACAAACTATTTCCTAAACTTCCACCTTTTAACTTAAGGACTGTATGCACCATTATTTAGCTAAACAAAGACACCCACTATAAGATATAGAAAAGACCATCATTATCAACGAGGTCTGCTTTCCCTAGGAAAACAAAAGTAGAATTGTGTCTAGAATTTTAGTCTGGAAGACCATTTAGTCCACTTCCCTACAAGTCTTGCTATTGATGGCTCTACGTGGTTAATAAACCACTAGGCCTACTCTATAAAATAGCCCATACCCTTGATATTTTTGTCACCTATTATATAATCAAAATGACCCTTTCTTTCCATTTTAGTTATGTACTTGGCCAAAAATCTTTGAAACCCAGGTGGTGGTAGTGCACACCTTTAATCCAAGCACTCAGGAGGAGGCAGAGCCACGTGAATCTCTTGAGTTCCAGGACAACCAGGGTTACACAGACAAACCCTGTCTCAAAAAAAAAAAAAAAATCTGAGAAACTACTTCCATCCACCAAATTTTTTTCCATAAAGAAAAATATACTAGTCCTTCTTAAGCACAAACACATTTCATCCAGATTTGAATGTCCTCTGATCGAGCAGAATGAAACAAATAATTCAGGATGAAGAGACTCTAAACAACTATGAAGACACAACGTCTGTTGCTTTTCTATTTTATCTATACAAAGTCTAGCAATGTTCGTTTGAATAGGCTAATCAGAAACCATTCCTTGTGAAAACTCATTTACAAATCTACATGAGGTTGCATGTTCCAAAAACTATTAATTAAATGTATGGTAGTTAACATGTTTGATAACGAACAAGGTTAGCAGAGTTATGAAGGAAAGAAGAAAGATCCATTTTCCATGTCTAACCTTCACTTCACTTGAAAGCAGAAACAACAGTGCAGAAACAACAATATACCCATCATACCCATCATACCCAATATACCCATCATAGGATTTCTCATCCAAAACTCTCAACTGATCCAAGAAACTTGCACTTTAAATGGATTCCTAATCAATTTCCACAGAACTCTGCTTTCGACTGCTGGCAGATTATACTTATTTATGGTTCTTTAAAATCAAAGCAAACAAAAAATATCTTCACAGATACTATATTAAAAGCAACAATCTGGAAACAGCGGTCATCCTCCTCCTGGGACCATCAGGATAGCATGGGTATCTTTTGCACAAAATTACAAATAAGAATGGACAAGAACCAGAGCCGGAGAAATAGCTCGGTGGTTGACAGCACTTGCTGCTCTTCCAGAGGACCCAAGTTTGGTTCCCAGAATCTACATGGTAGCTCACGACCTCCAGTTCCCTCCAGGGCCTCCATGATCACCAAGCATGCATGCGGTACACATACATACATGCAGATATATATTCAGAGACATAAAATACAGATCAAATATTTTTGAAATGAATGGGCAGGTATTAGCATTTTGTCTACACTCTGCCCCACAGTTACCATGCAACAGCCAGGTGTGCCTGACTCAGTAGTAAAAGGGGCTGCTTGCCCCCTCTTCTCTCTCTCTTGCTCTTGCCTTCTTGCTCCCATTAGATTTAAATCTCATCTCGTGTGGCTCTCTTTTTCCCTAATTCTGTTTCTCAAAATTGTCACAGACGAAACTAAAGTTATTCAAAACAATCTTACATAATTTAAGAGGCTATATGCATATCTGAAGATGCGCATCCAACATGCAAGCATGCACTGCAGGGTATTCAGGACTGAAAGCAGTTCTCTACAGTGGAGAATTACTAGTGAGCAAGCAAGCAAGCAAGCATTTCTACACAACTAATGAAAAACAATACAACAGTATAAATAACTCAGTATTTTGAAATGAATTCGGTACCCACTTCTTAAGCAGAGGAAAAAAGCAAAAGAACAGAAATCACTTTAAAACTATTAAAGCAGCTTTTTCAGGTAACTCAATTAAACTGCTATTTGCCAATTAAGGCTCATCCTGGGCCAGAAACAATACCTTCCAGCTGCATCATTAGCGTCTCTAAAATAAGGCGCATCAGTCCTGCAGCTAACTCTAAAATTATTACAGTCTATTTTTATAAAGCTGATTAATTTACATTTAATAAGGTGTTAATCGAGTGTTTGAAATGTTTCCAGTCTTTGGGTCTAATTTGATGTGTCTTCAAGAAGCTTATAACAGGAGCTTAGATGGGAAACAGAAAGGTTACTTACATACATAAAATGCATAAAGTACAACTTCTTTCAGATTTGGTTTTAACTCAATAAATATGCTTTTAATCACAGCCCCACACTGAGCTCGGCAAAGGATATAAATTTACACAAGGGAAGGAGCTTCGTGGTAAGCACTGGGAAAGAGAGAATTATTATAAAAGACTTTAAAGAAAATTAGGAATTATTCCTAGAGAAAGTAACCTCGGTTCAGAATATGAGCCTGAAGAGATGGACTGGATTTTAGTAGGCTCGGATTTCAAATCTACAGAACTGCAGGAAGTAAGAACCAATAAGCAAAGATGGACCAGATACAGAGTGAGAATCTGTAATTTCTGAGTCCCATACACGATGCGATGCAAATATTCAGCCAAAGGGGGGGAGGGAGAGGGGGAGGGAGAGAGGGAGAGGGAGGGAGAAGGGGAGAGGGAGAAGGAGAAAGACTGGAGAGGTGGCTCAAAGGTTAAATAAAATTGATTGCTTCCAGAGGACCAAGTTCAATTCTCCGTCACCTCCCACAACAGATGACTCACAACTACCTATAGCATTCTTCTGGCCTCCATGAACACATACACATGATTTAAAAAATAAATAAATAAAATACTTTTTTAAAAAATCAACAATCCACTAGACCATGGACACAATATACAGAAGTTCACAGAAGAAATGGAAGTGGCCCCTAAACATAACAAAAGATGTTTACCTGCTCTTATTTAAAGTGCATCATTTCATAAGAATCTACACTGTGGTACTCTTTCTTACAAATTAAGAGACCTGAGTGCTTAAGATTGATGGTTCATCTTACTGCTTGCAAGCCCCTGGCAGACAGTGCTGGAGGGGACTCACTGTAACAGGAGGGCCTCGTGTAGAAAGTTAATTGGGAATTTTCTAGAACCCATCAAAGTGCCTGTATGACTTTGCCTATATATTTCTACCAGATAGTTGTGCTCTAGAGCTAAATGACAGATATCTGACAATTTGCGGAACAGAGGACATGTTGAACACACACCAGCAACATTCAACCTGACAGAGCCGTGTGAGAAAAAAATATATATATAACAGGGACACCTGCATTCCAAAGTCAGTAACAAAGTCAAGAAACTGCACGCACACTGGTTTCCAAAGTAGTCCGAAGGCTTTAGCAGGTGTGCTGACTGACGGCACCTGGACTATTTTTAAGTCGCTGCGTGTTAGAGACACACACTGAATGCCTTACGATTCAGATGATGTAGAGTTTCCCATTTGCTTTAGCTCCCTGAAAAGCAAACCATCAGGAGCTGGGTAACCAACCCAGCCAAGCCCTGGCTGTGATCGGAGCTGGGGAGGGTAAGCAGGAACTCACTGTATGTTTTAGACTTCTGTGTATGCTTGAAATGTTTCCATATTAAAAATGTTCTCGAAATGGCATTACCTAAGGTATGAGAGTATCAGCTGAGTACCATGTCCCTGAATAAAAGGAGGAGGAGGAGGAGAAGGAGGAGGAGGAAGAGGATGAGGATGAGGAGGACGAGGAGGAGAAGGAGGAGGAGGAGGAGGAGGAGGAGGAGGAGGAGAAGGAGAAGGAGAAGGAGAAGGAGAAGGAGAAGGAGAAGGAGAAGGAGAAGGAGAAGGAGAAGGAGAAGGAGAAGGAGAAGGAGAAGGAGAAGGAGGAGGAGGAGAAGAAGAAGAAGAAGAAGAAGAAGAAGAAGAAGAAGAAGAAGAAGAAGAAGAAGAAGAAGAAGAAGAAGAAAATGAAGGACAATATATCATTCCCCAACCCTGGAAAAGTATGTTAAAAAAGACGATAGGACAGGCAGACTCCAGAAAGAGAGCCCTGAATTGAGAGCATTGAACCTGATTATGGAGGCTTGTTATCCCAGCTACTCAAGAAAGGGTCAAACAGCAGAAATGGGACCCATGGCCCTAGGTTTAATAACCCTGGACGACGACGACGACAACAACAACAACAACAACAACACACACACACACAAAGGCTGCAGGGCATTAGATTTAACAACAATGAGAGTAGTGATAAGAATGATAGGTGTAAGGCAGACAGCAAACCAGCAAATGTCTAGAAAAGGCCACGTAGGCTCGTTCTTCTACCAAGAAGCCTAAAACCCTGCGTGTGCAAGCAGACAGAACACACTGCAGGCTCTGGTTCAGCTAAGGAGCTTGGGATGCATCAGGCGCGTCTGCTTTACAAATGAGCAGCAATCAGAAGGGAGTGCTCAAGCCAGCACCAAGCACGTGACCAGACACAGCCCTCAGTGCAAATCTGCCTCTGGTTACTTGGAGGAAATCATTTATTACTGCAGGCTACAGGGAGAAGCAGGCACAGGCGCGCTACACAGACTCGCTACACACGCCTCTATGCTGAACTGTCTCCAGATGTTAGCTCGGATGTCTGAGCAACATCAAAATGTCACAAAAGCCCAGAGGATCCATGGGGGGAAAAAAAACTTGTAGCAAGTTTAAGGGCAAGGATTAGTGTAAGGACAGAATTCTGGGGTCTCCTCAATGCAAAGATAAACCCCTTTATCTGATTCTAAGAATCCAAGACCAGGAAGTGTATCTTCCACTTATGTGTTCAATAAATATGTGCTGTGGCTCTGTTAGACTCCATGATTGGTGTTAGGGATGAAATAGTCAGTGTTGTTCATGGGAAAAGACTTAGGATTGAATGGAGAAGATCCTCACTTCTAATGGGGAGGATCGCTCACACTTAGGGAGGCTTTTTCATGAGCCAACTCAGGAGCAGATGGTCAATGGACCTACATCGTGGGAGAAAAGCAGTAGGTAGTTTCAAGCAGAGAGCAATTAGGAGCAGAGTGATTGCAACGTGTCAAGTCGTAAATGAGAAAATAATCATCTACTAGAAAACAGAATCATGGCTCAGAGACATAGAAAGAAGAAAACAACTCCATACAGAAAGATAATTTAATCCAAAAGGAAACTTGGGAAAAAAAGGACTACTCTACAAGAGAAACTCTATGTGTGTGAGACAGGCTTCTAGCCGCCAGGGAAGCTCTGTGAGAGACTGCAGATTGGAGATTGGGGTGTCCCCAATGCAAAGACTAACTCCTTCATCTGAGTCTAAGAACCCAAGACCAGAAAGGATATCTTCCATCTATTTATTCAGCAAACATGTGCTGAGATTCTGGTAGACTCCTCTGCTCGACAATCCAGCCATCAGACCAGCCAGTTAAGATATCCTGAGCCTCCTCCCAACTCCCTCTCCCTCTGGATCATAAGCTAATCAAAAGGTTAGCCAATGAAGAGGGTTTTTTTTTTCCATTAATTAATTTATTTATTCATGTTACATCCCAGTCGCTGTCCCTCCCTCTGTCCCCCCCCCATACACAATATTAAGGTTAATTTATTGAATTATTATGTTTTTACCTTTTTTTACAAAGTACCATTTGAGTGAAAAGACATTGAACAATAGCCGGGTGAGTGGATGAAGCTGCTGCCAGAAGCCATGGCTTATTAAATGATAATACTAATGCCAAGTGGGCTACCTATGAGTTGATCAGGAAGACCCCTGATAACACCCTCCCCACCCACAAAGAATACAGGCAATTGTCACTGCTGTTAGAGACCTACCAAAACGAGACTCTAGTTTCTAGGACACCACACACTCTGGTCACAGGACATAGAGAAATCAAACTGACACCAGGTGAGAAGCTAGAAGCTTCCTCCCTACTGGCTAGCCTACCTGTTGCCAAAGATGCTGCAAAAGGCTGCTGGGGTGACTGACACTGGAGTGTCTCCCTCAATTGTTGTCCCTGCACACAACACTGCCACCCAGCCAGGTAAGATGTGTCCACTGATGTAATAGAGGATTGTCTGTTAAGGGAACTAACTGAATGCTTTCTGGTTGCAAGGAAGACCTGCTCTACAGGAGGCATTTCATTTCTGGTATTGTGAACCTGATCAAAAGCCCAGGGCTGGGGCACTCATAGAGCTTATTGGTGAAGCTACCGCTGTGATATTTTTAATAGGACATGGTCCACCAGTCAAATCGCTTTCAGAGTAATTGTGTTTATAACCATAAAATCAGTGCTGCTCTTAGATTTTTTTTTTAGGTAAGTCTTTTTTTTTTTTTTTTTTTTTTTTTTTTTTTTTTTTGCAGAGGTTAGTTGTAACTGCAGAGATTCATAACTGATAAACAGTGATGGGAATAAGTGGCTGTAAAATGTTCAACCATAAATGAGACATCTATAGTCAGCTCAGAGAACATCTGGAAAGGGAACAGGCAGGGTGCTGTGCATGACATTGCCATTGCATTCTTGAACTCACAGCATTGTGGTGTCTCCATGAAGAAAAAGGTAAGTAGATCCATATTTATCACCCTGCACAAAACTCAAGTCCAAGTGGATCAAAGACCTCAACATAAAACTAGACACACTAAAACTAATAGAAGGGAAATTGGGAAATTGTCTTGAGCACATTAGCACAGGAGACAAGTTCCTGAACTGAATGCTAATATTTCAGACACTAAGATCAACAACTAATAAATGGGACCTCATGAAACTGAAAGGCTTCTGCAAGGCTAAGGACACCATCAATAGGACAAAGTGGCAACCTACAGAATGGGAAAAAAATCTTCACCAACCCTGCTTCTGACAGAGAACTAATACCCAAAAATATAGAAAGAACTCAAGAAATTAGACACCAACAAACCAAAGAGTTCAGTATTTTAAAATGGGGTACAGAGCTAAACAGAAACTTCTCAACAAAGAAATCTCTACTGGCTGAGATGTACTTCAAGAAATGTTCAATGTCCTTAGTCATCAGAGAAATGTAACTCAAAATGACTCTGAGATTCCATCTTACACCTGTCAGAATGGCTAAGATCAAAACCTCAAGTGACAACACATGCTGGTGAGGATTCAGAGTGAGGGAAACACCCCTCCGTTGCTGGTGGAATTGCAAACTGTACAACCTCTCGGGAAATCAATCTTGTGGTTTTTCAGAAATAGTTCTACCTCACGACCCAGCTACCCTGCTCCTGGGCATATAACCAAAAGATGCCCCACCATACCACAAGGACATGTGCTCCACTGTGTTCATAGCAGCTTTATTTGTAATAGCCAGAAACTGGAATCAACTCAGATATCCCTCAACTAAAGAATGGATATAGAAAATGTGGTTTATTTACACCATGGAATACTACACAACTATTAAAAACAAGGACTTCATGAATTTTGGCAGGCAAATGGATGGAACTATATATATATATATATATATATATATATATATATATATATATATATATATATACATATCATCCTGAGTGAGGTAACCTAGACTCAAAAGGACAGGCATGGTATGGTCTCACTGATAACTGGATATTAACCATAAAGTACAGAATACTCATTATACACCCCACAGACCCAAAGAAGTTAAACAAGAAAGAAGGCCCAAGAAGGGATGCTTGAATCTCACTTAGATGTGGAGACAAACAGTCATAGGAGGAAGAGAGAGAGAGAGAAATGGATGGGAAAAGAGAGGAAGAGGAGAAAGAGGGGTAGGATCAGGTGTGGAGAGAGACAGAAGAGAGGCCCAAAGGGCCAGGAGAATGAATGGAAATATGCAGCTTCGGGGAATGGAAGTTGGGGGGTGGTGGATCCCTAGGAAGTCCTAGAGACCTGTGGTTAAGGAGGGTCCCAGGAGTCAATGCGGCTGACCTTAGCAGAGATACCTAACAATAGAGACATGGAACTTGAAGAGTCCACTTCCTGTAACCAGGCAGGACCCCCAGTAGAGGGACCCCCACAAAACTTCCCACCCAAAATTTGTCCTGTCTAAAAGAAAAGCAGGAACAAAGATGGTGCAGAGACTGAGGGAACAACCGACCAATAACTGACCCAACTTGAGACCCATCCCATGGACAAGCACCAGTTGCTGACATTATCAGTAATACTCTATTATGCTTGCAGACAGGAGCTTAGCATAACTGTCCTCTGACAGGCTCCACCCAGCAGTTGACTGAAACAGATGCAGAAACCCACAGCCAAACATTGTACAGTGGTTGGGGACTCTTACAAGAAGAGTTGGTGGAAGGATTAAAGACCCTGAAGGGCATGAGAACTCTACAGGAAGACCAACAGTATCAACTAACCTGGACCCCTGGAAACTCTCAGAGACTGAGCCACCAACCAAAGCGCATACATGAGCTGTACTGTGACCCCGGCAGATATGTAGCAGGCATATGAATCAGTCTCCATGTGGGTCCCCCAACAACTGGAGCAGAGGCTTTCCCTAAAGCTGTAGCCTGACTGTGATATCTGTTCCCGAACAGCAAACAGCGTGCTGCTTTAAAGTCTGGCCTCAGTGGAAGAGGATGCGACTGATCCTATAGATACTTGATACAAAAGGGTAGGGAAAATATCTAGAGGGACGCCCACTCTCTCATAGGAGACAGGGAGGGGTAAAGGGGAGAAACTTGGGGATGGGGGATGGGGAGACCCAGACCTGGGGAGGAGTCGGTGTTTAGAATGTTAATTAATTAGTTAATTAATTAAAAATAAGAAAAATGAAAATGTAAAGCAAGAAGGAAAAATAGAGTACTAGGCAAAGCCATTTCCTTAGAAGGCCACCCTATGGTTAATCCTAGGCATGAAATTCATGGGCTTTATTAATCCCTCCCTGCCCTCTGCTCCACCCTGCCACCACCTCCCACCCTAATTCCCCGCCCTGCACCCCGAGTTAGGAACATAGCTGCAAATTATGTTCTGCTTTCCTCAAATCATTGTTGCTTTGACAGGCAATGCCTACTCTTGACGGAGGAGGGCAGTGTGGAGCTGCTGGCTGGTCTATGCCCTGCCCTTTTTAGGTTGACTCTAACAATCCCAAACAAGTGCAAACTACGAGAGAAAATTGACTTTTGAAGAAGACAAATATGAAAATACAGCACCCATGTGAAAAACAGAAACAAGAGTTAGGGGTTGTACATTGAGAACTGCAGAGTTAGCTCCCAGTTCCAACAGTTTGTCTCTGCTCGGCGCATGCTCCCTGTTCCCTTCAGGATTTGCTGCATCGGTGTGTCCACTCTTTGTTTATTTCACTTCACGAGTTCCTTGTCGTTTAATTAATGCTTTGAAATGAAGCACGAAATTTTCTTATCAGTTCATTCTGAAAATATATTCTGACTTGTTAATCCCACTCTTCTTTAGCAGACAATGTCTATAGTCAACGTTACAAGGAGTGACAAGGGCAATTATCATTAAAAACTGAGCAGAGCAAAGCTGCTGTAATGAGCAGTGCTATAATTCACTCACCCAGATATTTGTTGATAGAGGGAGAAAATGAACCTACCTTTCTCCTCCAGAGAACAAAGCAATTACAACTTGTAAAGTAATACGGAGAAATTGTCATTTAATAGGAAACGGAGAGAATGGTAGGCACAGAGAAACACAAAGAAGAAAGATACTGCACAAAAGATAATTTACTTTATCAAAACTTCCCTTGTGGGTAGAAAAGGAGTTGCCAGAAATGTCAGAAAGTACAGCAATATATTTTCTCTTATTCACGTTCAGAAAGTTGCTATCAGAAATGGTACAGTGAGAAATCTTTCTCTGAAAGTAGAAAGCAAGGAACCATTGGTAAAGGATGGATGGATAGATGGATGGATGGATGGATGGATGGATGGATGGATGGATGGATGATCCATTCTAGAATATACACGTGCACACAAAAACAAGCAATCTCCACAAATATACTCAGGCAAAGCCCAGAATTCAAGGAAGGAAGGAAGGAAGGAAGGAAGGAAGGAAGGAAGGGAGGGAGGGAGGGAGGGAGGGAGGGAGGGAGGGAGGGAGGGAGGGCTTACTATTTAGAATAAAAAATCACGACGGACCAAATGAGAAATAGCCACCCACTGTCCTGGATTTCAAAGACATTTGAGCGCACTCCTGTTCCATCCTGTTCTATAACAATGCTGAACGAGACTTCAACCAAAGTACTTGAGCTTCTCTTTGAGCTCTGTCGCCCACACCCAGCGTTAAATCCCTCTCTAAAACCAGCAAAGACCCCACTTACTTGCCAAAATGCTGTAGAATTCAGGCAATGATTCTAGCACTCTGGAGCTGAGAATGCATATCAGAGGCTACAGCACAAGCTAGAGTCCGATGGACCCTGCTAACACGGGTTCCCCCACTACTGGGACCACAAATCCTGTCACTCCTCAGGGTGTTAGGATTGCCACAGGAGAAGCTCAGAGATCTCTCCCTGTTTCCCGTATTTGGGAGAAACTGTCTCTTCCTACAGTAGCTGTGATAAGGACGGCACAGTGAATGCAAAGAATGTGAACTCTTTAGGAAGGAGTAACACGTATTAAATAGAAAAAATCGTTTCAGTATCTTACCTACAAACCAATTCACACTCTCCTCCACCTCTGCTGCCCACCCCCTCGGACTTCCTCTTCCCTCTCATTTTTTGCTTTTGTTGTTAATGCTCTTTTACACATACACTTATTCTATTTTTTTCTTTTTTTTTTCTTTATTACATATTTTCCTCAATTACATTTCCAATGCTATCCCAAAAGTCCCCCATACCCTCCCCCCCACTTCCCTACCCACCCATTCCCCCTTTTTTTTTGGCCCTGGCGTTCCCCTGTACTGGGGCATATACAGTTTGCATGTCCAATGGGCCTCTCTTTCCAGTGATGGCCGACTAGGCCATCTTTTGATACATATGCAGCTAGAGTCAAGAGCTCCAGGGTACTGGTTAGTTCATAATGTTGTTCCACCTATAGGGTTGCAGATCCCTTTAGCTCCTTGGGTACTTTCTCTAGCTCCTCCATTGGGAGCTCTGTGATCCATCCAATAGCTGACTGTGAGCATCCACTTCTGTGTTTGCTAGGCCCCGGCATAGTCTCACAAGAGACAGCTACATCAGGGTCCTTTCGATAAAATCTTGCTAGTGTATGCAATGGTGTCAGCGTTTGGAAGCTGATTATGGGGTGGATCCCTGGATATGGCAGTCCCTACATGGTCCATCCTTTCATCTCATCTCCAAACTTTGTCTCTGTAACTCCTTCCATGGGTGTTTTGTTCCCGATTCTAAGGAGGGGCATAGTGTCCACACTTCAGTCTTCATTCTTCTTGAGTTTCATGTGTTTAGCAAATTGTATCTTATATCTTGGGTATCCTAGGTTTTGGGCTAATATCCACTTATCAGTGAGTATATATTGTGTGAGTTCCTTTGTGAATGTGTTACCTCACTCAGGATGAGGCCCTCCAGGTCCATCCATTTGGCTAGGAATTTCATAAATTCATTCTTTTTAATAGCTGAGTAGTACTCCATTGTGTAAATGTACCACAATTTCTGTATCCATTGCTCTGTTGAGGGGCATCTGGGTTCTTTCCAGCTTCTGGCTATTATAAATAAGGCTGCTATGAACATAGTGGAGCATGTGTCCTTCTTACCGGTTGGGACATCTTCTGGATATATGCCAGGAGAGGTATTGCTGGATCCTCCGGTAGTACTATGTCTAATTTTCTGAGGAACTGCCAGACTGATTTCCAGAGTGGTTGTACAAGCCTGCAATCCCACCAATAATGGAGGAGTGTTCCTCTTTCTCCACATCCTCGCCAGCATCTGCTGTCACCTGAATTTTTGATCTTAGCCATTCTGACTGGTGTGAGGTAGAATCTCAGGGTTGTTTTGATTTGCATTTCCCTGATGATTAAGGCTGTTGAACATTTTTTCAGGTGCTTCTCTGCCATTCGGTATTCCTCAGGTGAGAATTCTTTGTTCAGTTCTGAGCCCCATTTTTTAATGGGGTTATTTGATTTTCTGGAGTCTACCTTCTTGAGTTCTTTATATATGTTGGATATTAGTCCCCTATCTGATTTAGGATAGGTAAAGATCCTTTCCCAATCTGTTGGTGGTCTTTTTGTCTTATTGACGGTGTCTTTTGCCTTGCAGAAGCTTTGGAGATTCATGAGGTCCCATTTGTTGATTCTCGATCTTACAGCACAAGCCATTTGCTGTTCTATTCAGGAATTTTTCCCCTGTGCCCATATTTTCAAGGCTTTTCCCCACTTTCTCCTCTATAAGTTTCAGTGTCTCTGGTTTTATGTGAAGTTCCTTGATCCACTTAGATTTGACCTTAGTACACGGAGATAAGTATGGATCGATTCGCATTCTTCTACATGATAACAACCAGTTGTGCCAGCACCAATTGTTGAAAATGCTGTCTTTCTTCCACTGGATGGTTTTAGCTCCCTTGTCGAAGATCAAGTGACCATAGGTGTGTGGGTTCATTTCTGGGTCTTCAATTCTATTCCATTGGTCTACTTGTCTGTCAGTATACCAGTACCATGCAGTTTTTATCACAATTGCTCTGTAGTAAAGCTTTAGGTCAGGGATGGTGATTCCACCAGAGGTTCTTTTATCCTTGAGAAGACTTTTTGCTATCCTAGGTTTTTTGTTATTTCAGATGAATTTGGAGATTGCTCTTTCTAATTCGTTGAAGAATTGAGTTGGAATTTTGATGGGAATTGCATTGAATCTGTAGATTGCTTTTGGCAAGATAGCCATTTTTACAATGTTGATCCTGCCAATCCATGAGCATGGGAGATCTTTCCATCTTCTGAGATCTTCTTTAATTTCTTTCTTCAGAGACTTGAAGTTTTTATCATACAGATCTTTCACTTCCTTAGTTAGAGTCATGCCAAGATATTTTATATTATTTGTGACTATTGAGAAGGGTGTTGTTTCTCTAATTTCTTTCTCAGCCTGTTTATTCTTTGTATAGAGAAAGGCCATTGACTTGTTTGAGTTAATTTTATATCCAGCTACTTCACAGAAGCTGTTTATCAGGTTTAGGAGTTCTCTAGTGGAATTTTAGAGTCACTTATATATACTATCATATCATCTGCAAAAAGTGATATTTTGACTTCCTCTTTTCCAATTTATATCCCCTTGATCTCCTTTTGTTGTCTAATTGCTCTGGCTAATACTTCAAGTACTATGTTGAAAAGGTATGGAGAAAGTGGGCAGCCTTGTCTAGTCCCTGATTTTAGTGGGATTGCTTCCAGCTTCTCTCCATTTACTTTGATGTTGGCTACTGGTTTGCTGTAGATTGCTTTTATCATGTTTAGGTATGGGCCTTGAATTCCTGATCTTTCCAAGACTTTTATCATGAATGGGTGTTGGATCTTGTCAAATGCTTTTTCTGCATCTAACGAGATGATCATGTGGTTTTTGTCTTTGAGTTCACATACACTTATTCTTAACCCTAGTTTCTAATTTAAATATAAAAGATACTGTCACATTTGTGCAACAGGATGTATGTCAGAACGTTCCATCAGAGTGAGGAGCTTCGAGCCAACGGATTGTGATACGAATGCGCAATCCCTCAGCTCAATCGAGTACCAGATGTTTGATCCCCCTTCAAAACACACTCAGCTGCTTCCCATGCACTGTCCCGGCAGCCTGTTCCATTCACAAACTTTCAATTATTTCAAAGTTATGTTGTATACTAAATTAAAATCTGCCTCCACATAGCTTTCTGCCCCAATTACAGTTCTGCACTTTAGAATCACAGAAACATCTAATCTCTTGCCTTCCTTTCCAGCTCTTTAAGTATCTAATAGCAATTATCTGCCTCACCAAAAAAAAAAAAAAAAAAAACGCTACAAAGTCTAGGGCTTCTTCAGAGTTTCAAGTTAACAGCTCTGTGAGATTTTGCTTGGGCTTTTCCAAGCATAACCCAGCTTTGATGGCCCCAGGGGATTTTAAAAGACAGAATCTTGTTTCCAGAGTGAAATGTTCTTCTTCACTGGGGCACAATCAGCTAAGTGAACTTAGGCAAACTGAGTAGAAGCTTCTAGGTGGGTGGAGACAATAGGCTCAGCGAGCATCTCAAGTAGCAGGAAGTAAAAACCGTGCAGGCTGGAGCAGGGACCCAAATGGGAGGCAAGAGAATGTAGATTACAGACTCGATAGGAGCAGATATAAAGGATATAAAAGATATAAAGGACAAAATAATGGCTGGCAGGCAGAACATAATCAATAGAAGCTAAATATGTCTAACATGTTGATGTTCTGTTCTATTCTGGGGCTTCCAGACACCATGGCAGCCTTTACTTGACCAAACATTGATTGTATGTTTATAAAGTGACTCTCTCTCTTTCTCTTTCTCTTTCTCTCTCTCTCTCTCTCTCTCTCTCTCTCTCTCTCTCTCTCTCTCTCTCTCTCTCTCTTCTATCTTCCTCAGAATCAGAAACTCAGGGCTAAGGAAGCTTGACAAGAACCTTGTCCTCAAGGGGCTAATGTCACAGTGAAGAGCACAGAAAGCCCCTGAGTGAGTGATTCAGGTCATCAGCAATGACAGTGCTTTGCAGGTAAATAAAGCCATTTGCCACCCATGTGTTCTTAGGTCACCCTAGTTCTCTATCATCCATTGTTTTTCTTTAAGATACATTGTTATATCTATGTTTTACATGATAAGATATTGTATCTTACAAACACAATGTTATTTGAAGAGTTAAATTCAATAATATTTTATACTAGAATTGCACTAGTCACAACGTAGTGATTCAAGTAAGACATGGATTCTTTTTATTATACTCTATATTATACCTTTTATTATACTCTTTATTATCAGCTGTTTTGATTATTTGTTTGTTTGTTTGTTCGTGTACTAGAAGTTCATTTCCAGCAATTGCCATGGACAGGGCCTAGTCAGGCCCTCTCAATCCGTGGGAATCGGGGTTCCGGCAGATGGGCATAGAGTTGGCAGGAATTGACAGACAGATGCAGACACAGAGAGTGTGCTGGATCTGAATGTAATTTGTCTCAAAGCGAGCACCAGTCTTGCTGGTGACTTTTACACAAAACAGAAGAATGCCTACGAAGTACTGGCAGGAAACAACTGGGATAAAATTCAATGTTAACAACTGGGATCAAAAGCAGCCTCACTTAAGGTCAGCTCAATCTTAGAAGGGCTTCATGCCCTTGCCATAGTTCCTATTCTAGTCTATTGTATAGTCCACCTTCCCCCTAGGCCATTGTAAATTCCTGTGTATGGGTGTAACTCAGCTATCTATAGTTCTAAGTATCTACTCTGGCTCCTCCTTAGACCACAACCTTCCTTCTTCCTAGATAATGGCAAATTCCTGCATATGGGAGTAGCGTGCCCTGAGATTTCTAACTCTTATCCGGTAAGATACTGTAAGAAAGCAAACAAGACCCTCCAATTTATCACAGAGACAAATCTGGGGCATTCTAGCTATAGGGATGCCCAATTTCCAGTAGACTAAGTTTCCATGAACTTTTAGCCTCGGAACCACGTCCAGGCTTTTGAGCCAGTTATGCAGGTCACTACTGGAGTAGATGTAGCAAGCAATACTATGGGGGAAAGAAAGTTTGAGGGGGGGGGCCTTAATGATTCTCCATTCAATCTGTTTTGCAGTTCAATAAACCCCCTTGCAAGGAATCAAAACTGGTGGATACAGGTATCTTAGCATATGTCACACCCAGATGCATCCGAAACCATGTTTCCCTCACATGCTATTAGCAGAGAAGCAAGTCTGACCCCAGAACTAAGCATCCTAGCTCCCGTTTTCAGAAGGGAGTATGACAAGACACCACCTTGGGATGGAAACCCTGAGGCTACAGCACAGCCATCTGGACCAGTGATCCAGAGAGAGGTGGAGAAGCAGGGGAAGTGCATGATTGCCTCTTGTCAGCCACTCTGTTCTAGTCAGCGACTCTGTTCTTACTGCAGACAGCAAGTTTCCTGGGCTGCACTTGTCCCTACAGGGTTCTACCCTCATCTCCTTTCTCTTTCTCATCTACCCTCATCCCAGTCACTCTCTGCCCCCTAACCCATCCCCAGAAGCCTCCACAAGCACTTCTCTTGTGCTTCTCTTCTGCTGCTCTGCAGTTCTACCAATTCTAACTCAAAATGTCAATGGCTTTTGGTGCCTGCTGAATTAGTGAAACACTACAGAGGGTAAGAAATGCCTGACTGGGATCCAGTGAGGGGAACATATTGCCTCTACTTCTTCCAGAAAGCCTAAAGAGAAAAACCTTCTTTACAAACACACACACACACATCATTTTTTAAACATAGCTATTTCCCTTAGAAATTCATATTACTTTGGTAAAAATAAGTTATGCTACATTCTTTGTAAATGTGATGGTTTGAATGCCAGTTTTTAGTCCCCACAAGCTCATGTGATTGAATTCTTCAATTCCATTGGATAATCTATTTGGGAAGGATTAGGAGGTGTGGCCTTGTTGGAGATGTGTCATTAGAGGTAGACTTTGAGGCTTCAAAAAGCTCATGCAGCCCTTCCGGCCCACTCCAGCACCAGGGTGCCTGGCCCGCGGAGTCTCCGGACACCCGCAAGAAACCACACAGGACTCCCCACAGGATCCTAAGACCTCTGGTGAGTGGAACACAGCGTCTGCTCCAATCCAATCTAATCGCGTGGGACCTGAGACTGCATTAACTAGGGAAGCAGATAACCCGGCCTGAGCAGGGGCACAAGTCCCTTCCAGTTCACTCCAGCACCAGACTTCCTTGTGCGCGGAGTTTCTGGACACCCTCAAGGTCCTCACAGGACCCTCCACGGGATCTTAAGACCTCTGGTGAAGAGAACCTGACAGCCTCTGGAACAGGCAGAAGCACAGAGGGGCTGAGGCAGCACCCTGTGTGGGCCGGGGACAGCCGGCCACCTTCCGGACCGGAGGACAGGTGCCCGCCCGGCTGGGGAGGCGACCTAAGCCACAGCAGCAGCGGTCGCCATCTTGGTCCGGGACCCACCGAACTTAGGAAATTAGTCTGAACAGGTGAGAGGGTGCGCCAGAGAACCTGACAGCTTCTGGAACAGGCGGAAGCACAGAGGCGCTGAGGCAGCACCCTTTGTGGGCCGGGGACAGCCAGCCACCGTCCGGACCGGAGGACAGGTGCCCACCCGGCTGGGGAGGCGGCCTAAGCCACAGCAGCAGCGGTCGCCATCTTGGTCCGAGACCCGCCGAACTTAGGAAATTAGTCTGAACAGGTGAGAGGGTGCGCCAGAGAACCTGACAGCTTCTGGAACAGGCAGAAGCACAGAGGCGCTGAGGCAGCACCCTGTGTGGGCCGGGGACAGCCGGCCACCTTCCGGACCGGAGGACAGGTGCCCACCCAGCTGGGGAGGCGGCCTAAGCCACAGCAGCAGCGGTCGCCATCTTGGTCCGGGACCCGCCGAACTTAGGAAATTAGTCTGAACAGGTGAGAGGGTGCGCCAGAGAACCTGACAGCCTCTGGAACAGGCAGAAGCACAGAGGCGCTGAGGCAGCACCCTGTGTGGGCCGGGGACAGCCGGCCACCTTCCGGACCGGAGGACAGGTGCCCACCCGGCTGGGGAGGCGACCTAAGCCACAGCAGCAGCGGTCGCCATCTTGGTCCGGGACCCGCCGAACTTAGGAAATTAGTCTGAACAGGTGAGAGGGTGCGCCAGAGAACCTGACAGCTTCTGGAACAGGCGGAAGCACAGAGGCGCTGAGGCAGCACCCTTTGTGGGCCGGGGACAGCCGGCCACCATCCGGACCGGAGGACAGGTGCCCGCCCGGCTGGGGAGGCGGCCTAAGCCACAGCAGCAGCGGTCGCCATCTTGGTCCGGGACCCGCCGAACTTAGGAAATTAGTCTGAACAGGTGAGAGGGTGCGCCAGAGAACCTGACAGCTTCTGGAACAGGCGGAAGCACAGAGGCACTGAGGCAGCACCCTTTGTGGGCCGGGGACAGCCAGCCACCGTCCGGACCGGAGGACAGGTGCCCGCCCGGCTGGGGAGGCGGCCTAAGCCACAGCAGCAGCGGTCGCCATCTTGGTCCGGGACCCGCCGAACTTAGGAAATTAGTCTGAACAGGTGAGAGGGTGCGCCAGAGAACCTGACAGCTTCTGGAACAGGCAGAAGCACAGAGGCGCTGAGGCAGCACCCTGTGTGGGCCGGGGACAGCCGGCCACCTTCCGGACGGGAGGACAGGTGCCCACCCGGCTGGGGAGGCGGCCTAAGCCACAGCAGCAGCGGTCGCCATCTTGGTCCCGGGACTCCAAGGAACTTAGGAATTTAGTCTGCTTAGGTGAGAGTCTGTACCACCTGGGAACTGCCAAAGCAACACACTGTCTGAGAAAGGTCCTGTTTTGGGCCTTCTTCTTCGGCCAGGAGGAGGTCCAAATACAAGATATCTGCGCACCTTCCCTGTAAGAGAGCTTGCCAGCAGAGAGTGCTCTGAGCACTGAAACTCAGAGGAGAGAATCTGTCTCCCAGGTCTGCTGATAGACGGTAACAGAATCACCAGAAGAACAATCTCTAAACAGAGTCAACTATAACTACTAACTCCAGAGATTACCAGATGGCGAAAGGTAAACGGAGGAATCTTACTAACAGGAACCAAGACCACTCACCATCACCAGAACCCAGCACACCCACTTCGCCCAGTCCAGGGAACCCCAACACACCTGAGAACCTAGACCTAGATTTAAAAGCATATCTCATGATGATGGTAGAGGACATCAAGAAGGACTTTAATAAATCACTTAAAGAAATACAGGAGAACACTGCTAAAGAGTTACAAGTCCTTAAAGAAAAACAGGAAAACACAATCAAACAGGTAGAAGTCCTTACAGAAAAAGAGGAAAAAACATACAAACAGGTGATGGAAATGAACAAAACCATACTAGACCTAAAAAGGGAAGTAGACACAATAAAGAAAACTCAAAGCGAGGCAACACTAGAGATAGAAACCCTAGGAAAGAAATCTGGAACCATAGATTTGAGCATCAGCAACAGAATACAAGAGATGGAAGAGAGAATCTCAGGTGCAGAAGATTCCATAGAGAACATCGGCACAACAATCAAAGAAAATGGAAAATGCAAAAAGATCCTAACTCAAAATATCCAGGAAATCCAGGACACAATAAGAAGACCAAACGTACGGATAATAGGAGTGGATGAGAATGAAGATTTTCAACTCAAAGGTCCAGCAAACATCTTCAACAAAATTATTGAAGAAAACTTCCCAAATCTAAAGAATGAGATGCATATGAACATACAAGAAGCCTACAGAACTCCAAATAGACTGGACCAGAAAAGAAATTCCTCCCGACACATAATAATCAGAACATCAAATGCACTAAATAAAGATAGAATACTAAAAGCAGTAAGGGAAAAAGGTCAAGTAACATATAAAGGCAAGCCTATCAGAATTACACCAGATTTTTCACCAGAGACTATGAAAGCCAGAAGAGCCTGGACAGATGTTATACAGACACTAAGAGAACACAAACTGCAGCCCAGGCTACTATACCCAGCCAAACTCTCAATTATCATAGAGGGAGAAACCAAAGTATTCCACGACAAAACCAAATTCACGCATTATCTCTCCACGAATCCAGCCCTTCAAAGGATAATAACAGAAAAAAACCAATACAAGAACGGGAACAACGCCCTAGAAAAAACAAGAAGGTAATCCCTCAACAAACCTAAAAGAAGACAGCCACAAGAACAGAATGCCACCTTTAACAACTAAAATAACAGGAAGCAACAATTACTTTTCCTTAATATCTCTTAACATCAATGGTCTCAACTCGCCAATAAAAAGACATAGACTAACAAACTGGCTACACAAACAAGACCCAACATTTTGCTGCTTACAGGAAACTCATCTCAGAGAAAAAGATAGACACTACCTCAGAATGAAAGGCTGGAAAACAATTTTCCAAGCAAATGGTATGAAGAAACAAGCAGGAGTAGCCATCCTAATATCTGATAAGATTGACTTCCAACCCAAAGTCATCAAAAAAGACAAGGAGGGACACTTCATTCTCATCAAAGGTAAAATCCTCCAAGAGGAACTCTCAATTCTGAATATCTATGCTCCAAATACAAGAGCAGCCACATTCACTAAAGAAACTTTAGTAAAGCTCAAAGCACACATTGCGCCTCACACAATAATAGTGGGAGACTTCAACACACCACTTTCACCAATGGACAGATCATGGAAACAGAAACTAAACAGGGACACACTGAAACTAACAGAAGTGATGAAACAAATGGATCTGACAGATATCTACAGAACATTTTATCCTAAAACAAAAGGATATACCTTCTTCTCAGCACCTCATGGTACCTTCTCCAAAATTGACCACATAATAGGTCACAAATCAGGCCTCAACAGATTCAAAAATATTGAAATTGTCCCATGTATCCTATCAGATCACCATGCACTAAGGCTGATCTTCAATAACAAAATAAATAACAGAAAGCCAACATTCACATGGAAACTGAACAACACTCTTCTCAATGATACCTTGGTCAAGGAAGGAATAAAGAAAGAAATTAAAGACTTTTTAGAGTTTAATGAAAATGAAGCCACAACGTACCCAAACCTTTGGGACACAATGAAAGCATTTCTAAGAGGGAAACTCATAGCTATGAGTGCCTTCAAGAAAAAACGGGAGAGAGCACATACTAGCAGCTTGACAACACATCTAAAAGCTCTAGAAAAAAAGGAAGCAAATTCACCCAAGAGGAGTAGACGGCAGGAAATAACCAAACTCAGGGGTGAAATCAACCAAGTGGAAACAAGAAGAACTATTCAAAGAATTAACCAAACGAGGAGTTGGTTCTTTGAGAAAATCAACAAGATAGATAAACCCTTAGCTAGACTCACTAAAGGGCACAGGGACAAAATCCTAATTAACAAAATCAGAAATGAAAAGGGAGACATAACAACAGATCCTGAAGAAATCCAAAACACCATCAGATCCTTCTACAAAAGGCTATACTCAACAAAACTGGAAAACCTGGACGAAATGGACAAATTTCTGGGCAGATACCAGGTACCAAAGTTGAATCAGGATCAAGTTGACCTTCTAAACAGTCCCATATCCCCTAAAGAAATAGAAGCAGTTATTAATAGTCTCCCAGCCAAAAAAAGCCCAGGACCAGACGGATTTAGTGCAGAGTTCTATCAGACCTTCAAAGAAGATCTAACTCCAGTTCTGCACAAACTTTTTCACAAGATAGAAGTAGAAGGTATTCTACCCAACTCATTTTATGAAGCCACTATTACTCTGATACCTAAACCACAGAAAGATCCAACAAAGATAGAGAACTTCAGACCAATTTCTCTTATGAACATCGATGCAAAAATTCTTAATAAAATTCTCGCTAACCGAATCCAAGAACACATTAAAGCAATCATCCATCCTGACCAAGTAGGTTTTATTCCAGGGATGCAGGGATGGTTTAATATACGAAAATCCATCAATGTAATCCATTATATAAACAAACTCAAAGACAAAAACCACATGATCATCTCGTTAGATGCAGAAAAAGCATTTGACAAGATCCAACACCCATTCATGATAAAAGTTCTGGAAAGATCAGGAATTCAAGGCCAATACCTAAACATGATAAAAGCAATCTACAGCAAACCAGTAGCCAACATCAAAGTAAATGGAGAGAAGCTGGAAGCAATCCCACTAAAATCAGGGACTAGACAAGGCTGCCCACTTTCTCCCTACCTTTTCAACATAGTACTTGAAGTATTAGCCAGAGCAATTCGACAACAAAAGGAGATCAAGGGGATACAAATTGGAAAAGAGGAAGTCAAAATATCACTTTTTGCAGATGATATGATAGTATATATAAGTGACCCTAAAAATTCCAACAGAGAACTCCTAAACCTGATAAACAGCTTCTGTGAAGTAGCTGGATATAAAATTAACTCAAACAAGTCAATGGCCTTTCTCTACACAAAGAATAAACAGGCTGAGAAAGAAATTAGGGAAACAACACCCTTCTCAATAGCCACAAATAATATAAAATATCTCGGCGTGACTCTAACGAAGGAAGTGAAAGATCTGTATGATAAAAACTTCAAGTCCCTGAAGAAAGAAATTAAAGAAGATCTCAGAAGATGGAAAGATCTCCCATGCTCATGGATTGGCAGGACCAACATTGTAAAAATGGCTATCTTGCCAAAAGCAATCTACAGATTCAATGCAATCCCCATTAAAATTCCAACTCAATTCTTCAACGAATTAGAAGGAGCAATTTGCAAATTCATCTGGAATAACAAAAAACCGAGGATAGCAAAAACTCTTCTCAAGGATAAAAGAACCTCTGGTGGAATCACCATGCCTGACCTAAAGCTTTACTACAGAGCAATTGTGATAAAAACTGCATGGTACTGGTATAGAGACAGACAAGTGGACCAATGGAATAGAATTGAAGACCCAGAAATGAACCCACACACCTATGGTCACTTGATCTTCGACAAGGGAGCTAAAACCATCCAGTGGAAGAAAGACAGCATTTTCAACAATTGGTGCTGGCACAACTGGTTGTTATCATGTAGAAGAATGCGAATCGATCCATACTTATCTCCTTGTACTAAGGTCAAATCTAAGTGGATCAAGGAACTTCACATAAAACCAGAGACACTGAAACTTATAGAGGAGAAAGTGGGGAAAAGCCTTGAAGATATGGGCACAGGGGAAAAATTCCTGAACAGAACAGCAATGGCTTGTGCTGTAAGATCGAGAATTGACAAATGGGACCTAATGAAACTCCAAAGTTTCTGCAAGGCAAAAGACACTGTCTATAAGACAAAAAGACCACCAACAGACTGGGAAAGGATCTTTACCTATCCTAAATCAGATAGGGGACTAATATCCAACATATATAAAGAACTCAAGAAGGTGGACCTCAGAAAATCAAATAACCCCCTTAAAAAATGGGGCTCAGAACTGAACAAAGAATTCTCACCTGAGGAATACCGAATGGCAGAGAAGCACCTGAAAAAATGTTCAACATCCTTAATCATCAGGGAAATGCAAATCAAAACAACCCTGAGATTCCACCTCACACCAGTGAGAATGGCTAAGATCAAAAATTCAGGTGACAGCAGATGCTGGCGAGGATGTGGAGAAAGAGGAACACTCCTCCATTGTTGGTGGGATTGCAGGCTTGTACAACCACTCTGGAAATCAGTCTGGCGGTTCCTCAGAAAATTGGACATAGTACTACCAGAGGATCCAGCAATACCTCTCCTGGGCATATATCCAGAAGAAGCCCCAACTGGTAAGAAGGACACATGCTCCACTATGTTCATAGCAGCCTTATTTATAATAGCCAGAAACTGGAAAGAACCCAGATGCCCCTCAACAGAGGAATGGATACAGAAAATGTGGTACATCTACACAATGGAGTACTACTCAGCTATTAAAAAGAATGAATTTATGAAATTCCTAGCCAAATGGATGGACCTGGAGAGCATCATCCTGAGTGAGGTAACACAATCACAAAGGAACTCACACAATATGTACTCACTGATAAGTGGATACTAGCCCAAAACCTAGGATACCCACGATATAAGATACAATTTCCTAAACACATGAAACTCAAGAAAAATGAAGACTGAAGTGTGGACACTATGCCCCTCCTTAGAAGTGGGAACAAAACACCCATGGAAGGAGTTACAGAAACAAAGTATGGAGCTGAGATGAAAGGATGGACCATGTAGAGACTGCCATATCCAGGGATCCACCCCATAATCAGCTTCCAAATGCTGACACCATTGCATACACTAGCAAGATTTTGCTGAAAGGACCCAGATGTAGCTGTCTCTTGTGAGACTATGCCGGGGCCTAGCAAACACAGAAGTGGATGCTCACAGTCAGCTAATGGATGGATCACAGGGCTCCCAATGGAGGAGCTAGAGAAAGTACCCAAGGAGCTAAAGGGATCTTCAACCCTATAGGTGGAACAACATTATGAACTAACCAGTACCCCTGAGCTCTTGACTCTAGCTGCATATGTATCAAAAGATGGCCTAGTCGGCCATCACTGGAAAGAGAGGCCCATTGGACACGCAGACTTTGTGTGCCCCGGTACAGGGGAACGCCAGGGCCAAAGGGGGGGAGTGGGTGGGTAGGGGAGTGGGGGTGGGTGGGTAAGGGGGACTTTTGGTATAGCATTGGAAATGTAAATGAGCTAAATACCTAATAAAAAAAAAAAATAAATAAATAAAAAGGAAACAAATGAGAAAAAAAAAAAAAAAAAAGACCTCTGGTGAGCGGTACACAACTTCTGACAGGAGGCAGGTTCGAACAGCAGATATCTGGGCACCTTCCCTGCAAGAGGAGAGCTTGCCTGCAGAGAGTACTCTAACCACTGAAACCAAGGATAGATCTAGTCTCCCAGATCTACTGATAGAGGCTAACATAATCACCTGAGGAACAAGCTCTAACCAGAGACAACTATAACAACTAGCTCCAGAGAATACCAGATGGCGAAAGGCAAATGTAAGAATCCTACTAACAGAAATCAAGACCACTCACCATCATCAGAACCCAGCACTCCCACCCCACCTAGTCCTGGGCACCCCAACACAAACGAAAAGCTAGACCCGGATTTAAAAGCATATCTCATGATGATGGTAGAGGACATCAAGAAGGACTTAAATAACTCACTTAAAGAAATACAGGAGAACACTGCTAAAGAATTACAAGTCCTTAAAGAAAAATAGGAAAACACAACCAAACAGGTAGAAGTCCTTAAAGAAAAACAAGAAAACACATCCAAACAGATGATGGAAATGAATGAAACCATACTAGACCTAAAATGGGAAGTAGACACAATGAAGAAAACCCAAAGTGAGGCAACGCTGGAGATAGAAACCCTAGGAAAGAAATCTGGAACCATAAACGCGAGCATCAGCAACAGAATACAAGAGATGGAAGAGAGAATCTCAGGTGCAGAAGATTCCATAGAGAACATCGGCACAACAATCAAAGAAAATAAAAAACGCAAAAGGATCCTAACTCAAAACATCCAGGAAATACTGGACACAAGGAGAAGACCAAACCTACTGATAATAGGAGTTGATGAGAATGAAGATTTTCAACTTAAAGGGCCAGCAAATATCTTAAATAAAATTATAGAAGAAAACTTCCCAAACCTAAAGAAAGATATGCCCATGATCATACAAGAAGCCTACAAAACTCCAAATAGACTGGACCAGAAAAGAAATTCCTCCCGACACATAATAATCAGAACAACAAATGCACTAAATAAAGAGAGAATATTAAAAGCAGTAAGGGAGAAAGGTCAAGTAACATATGAAGGCAGGCCTATCAGAATTACACCAGACTTTTCACCAGAGACTATGAAGGCCAGAAGAGCCTGGACAGATGTTATACAGACACTAAGAGAACAAAGTATTCCACGACAAAACCAAATTCACCCATTATCTTTCCACGAATCCAGCCCTTCAAAGGATAATAACAGGAAAAAACCAATACTAGGACAGAAATCATGCCCCAGAAAAAGCAAGAAAGTAATCCCTCAACAAATCAAAAAGAAGACAGCCAAAAGAACAGAATGCCAACTGCAACAACAAAAATAAAAGGAAACAACAATACTTTTCCTTAATATCTCTTAATATCAATGGACTCAATTCCCCAATAAAAAGACATAGACTTACAGACTGGCTACACAAACAGGACCCAGCATTCTGCTGCTTACAGGAAACCCGTCTCAGGGAAAAAGACAGACACTACCTCAGAGTAAAAGGCTGGAAAGCAATTTTCCAAGCAAATGGTCTGAAGAAACAAGCTGGAGTAGCCATTCTAATATTGAATAAAATCGACTTCCAACCCAAAGTTATCAAAAAAGACAAGGAGGGACGCATCATACCCATCACAGGTAAAATCCTCTAAGACAAACTCTCAATTCTGAATATCTATGCTCCAAATGCAAGGGCAGCCACATTCATTAAAGACACTTTAGTAAAGTTCAAAGCACACATTGCACCTCACACAATAATAGTGGGAGACTTCAACACACCAATTTCATCAATGGACAGATCGTGGAAACAGAAACTAAACAGGGACACAGTGAAACTAACAGAAGTTATGAAACAAATGGACCTGACAGATATCTACAGAACATTTTATCCTAAAACAAAAGGATATACCTTCTTCTCAGCACCTCACTGGACCTTCTCCAAAATTGACCATATAATTGGTCACAAAACAGGCCTCAACAGATACAAAAATATTGAAATTGTCCCATGCATCCTATCAGACTACCGTGGACTAAGGCTGATCTTCAGTAACAACATAAATAATGGAAGCCAACATTCAAGTAGAAACTGAACAACACTCTTCTCAATGATACCTTGGTCAAGGAAGGAATAAAGAAAGAAATTAAAGACTTTTTAGAGTTTAATGAAAATGAAGCCACAACATACCCAAACCTATGGGACACAATGAAAGCATTTCTAAGAGGGAAACTCATAGCTCTGAGTGCCTCCAAAAAGAAACTAGAGAGAGCACACACTAGCAGCTTGACAACACATCTAAATGCTCTTGAAAAAAAGGAAGAAAATTCACCCAAGAGGAGTAGATGGCAGGAAATAATCAAACTCAGGGGTGAAATCAACCAAGTGGAAACAAGAAGAACTATTCAAAGAATTAACCAAATGAGGAGTTGGTTCTTTGAGAAAATCAACAAGATAGATAAACCCTTAGCTAGACTCACTAGAGGGCACAAGGACAATATCCTAATTAACAAAATCAGAAATGAAAAGGGAGACATAACAACAGATCCTGAAGAAATCCAAAACACCATCAGATCCTTCTACAAAAAGCTATACTCAACAAAACTGGAAAACCTGGACGAAATGGAAAAATTTCTAGACAGATACCAGGTACCAAAGTTAAAACAGGATCAAGTTAACGATCTAAACAGTCCCATATCCCCTAAAGAAATAGAAGCAGTCATTAATAATCTCCCAGCCAAAAAAAGTCCAGGACCAGATGGGTTTAGTGCAGAGTTCTATCAGACCTTCAAAGAAGATCTAATTCCAGTTCTGCACAAACTATTCCACAAAATAGAAGTAGAAGGTACTCTACCCAACTCATTATATGAAGCCACAATTACTCTGATACCTAAACCACAGAAAGATCCAACAAAGATAGAGAGCTTCAGACCAGTTTCCCTTATGAATTTCGATGCAAAAATACTCAATAAAATTCTCGCTAACCGAATCCAAGAACACATTAAAGCAATCATCCATCCTGACCAAGTAGGTTTTATTCCAGGGATGGAGGGATGGTTTAATATATGGAAATCCATCAACGTAATCCATTATATAAACAAACTCAAAGACAAAAACCACATGATCATCTCATTAGATGCGGAGAAAGCATTTGACAAGATCCAACACCCATTCATAAAAGTCTTGGAAAGATCAGGAATTCAAGGCCCATACCTAAACATGATAAAAGCAATCTACAGCAAACCAGTAGCCAACATCAAAGTAAATGGCGAGAAGCTGGAAGCAATCCCACTAAAATCAGGGACTAGACAAGGCTGCCCACTTTCTCCCTACCTCTTCAACATAGTACTTGAAGTCCTAGCCAGAGCAATTCGACAACAAAAGGAGATCAAGGGGATACAAATTGGAAAAGATGAAGTCAAAATATCACTATTTGCAGATGATATGGTAGTATATATAAGTGACCCTAAAAATTCCACCAGAGAACTCCTAAACCTGATAAACAGCTTCTGTGAAGTAGCTGGATATAAAATTAACTCAAACAAGTCAATGGTCTTTCTCTACACAAAGAATAAACAGGCTGAGAAAGAAATTAGAGAAACAATACCCTTCTCAATAGTCACAAAAAATATAAAATATCTTGGCGTGACTCTAGCTAAGGAAGTGAAAGATCTGTATGATAAAAACTTCAAGTCTCTGAAGAAAGAAATTAAAGAAGATCTCAGAAGATGGAAAGATCTCCCATGCTCATGGATTGGCAGGATCAACATTGTAAAAATGGCTCTCTTGCCAAAAGCAATCTACAGATTCAATGCAATCCCCATCAAAATTCCAACTCAATTCTTCAATGAATTAGAAAGAGCAATCTCCAAATTCATCTGAAATAACAAAAAAACCTAGGATAGCAAAAACTCTTCTCAAGGATAAAAGAACCTCTGGTGGAATCACCATGCCCGACCTAAAGCTTTACTACAGAGCAATTGTGATAAAAACTGCATGGTACTGGTATACTGACAGACAAGTAGACCAATGGAATAGAATTGAAGACCCAGAAATGAACCCACACACCTATGGTCACTTGATCTTCGACAAGGGAGCTAAAACCATCAAGTGCAAGAAAGACAGCATTTTCAACAAATGGTGCTGGCACAACTGGTTGTTAACATGCAGAAGAATGCAAATCGATCCATTCCTATCTCCTTGTACTAAGGTCAAATCTAAGTGGATCAAGAAACTTCATATAAAACCAGAGACACTGAATCTTATAGAGGAGAAAGTGGGGAAAAGCCTTGAAAATATGGGCACAGGGGAAAAATTCCTGAATAGAACAGCAATGCCTTGTGCTGTAAGATCGAGAATTGACAAATGGGACCTCATGAAACTGCAAAGCTTCTGTAGGGCAAAAGACACCGTCAATAAGACAAAAAGACCACCAACAGATTGGGAAAGGATCTTTACCTATCCTAAATCAGATAGGAGACTAATATCCAATATATATAAAGAACTCAAGAAGGTGGACTCCAGAAAATCAAATAACCCCATTAAAAAATGGGGCTCAGAGTTAAACAAAGAATTCTCATATGAGGAATACCAAATGGCTGAGAAGCACCTGAAAAAATGCTCAGCATCCTTAATCATCAGAGAAATGCAAATCAAAACAACCCTGAGATTCCATCTCACACCAGTCAGAATGGCTAAGATCAAAAATTCAGGTGACAGCAGATGCTGGTGAGGATGTGGAGAAAGAGGAACACTCCTCCATTTTTGGTGGGATTGCAAGCTTGTACAACCACTCTGGAAATCAGTCTGGCGGTTCCTCAGAAAATTGGACATAGTACTACCAGAGGATCCCGCAATACCTCTCCTGGGCATATATCCAGAAGATGTCCCAACTGGTAAGAAGGACACATGCTCCACTATGGTCATAGCAGCCTTATTTATAATAGCCAGAAGCTGGAAAGAACCCAGATGCCCCTCAACAGAGGAATGGATACAGAAATTGTGGTACATTTGGGGATCCTGATATAGCTGTCTCTTGTGAGACTATGCTGGGGCCTAGCAAACACACAATAGATGTTCACAGTCAGCTATTGGATGGAGCACAGGGCCCCCAATGGAGGAGCTAGAGAAAGTATCCAAGGAGCTAAAGAGATCTGCAACCCTGTAGGTGCAACAACATTATGAACTAACCAGTAGCCCGGAGCTCTTGACTCTAGCTGCAGATGTATCAAAAGATGGCCTAGTCGGCCATCACTGGAAAGAGAGGCCCATTGGACACGCAAACTTTATATGCCCCAGTACAGGGGAATGCCAGGGCCAAAAATGGGAATGGGTGGGTAGGGAAGTGCGGGGGGAGGGTATTGGCGACTTTTGGGATAGCATTCTAAATGTAATTGAGGAAAATATGAAATAATAAAAAATATTTTTAAAAAATATTAAAAAAAAAAAAGCTCGTGTAATTTCCAGCATGCCCTCTGCCTCTTGGTATGGATCAAGATGTGACCTTTCAGCAGTTCCTAGTTCCATGCCTTTTCTCCACCATCATAGACACTAAGCGTCTGGAGCCACAATCCCAACTAAATGCTTCCTTGTATAAGTTACCTTGGTCATGGAGTTTGTCACAGCAATACAAAAGAAGCTAAAACTTCATGGCCTTGAGTCTTCCTTGGCCCTCCCTAATCCTGGAACCTTCTATCATCAAGCATTCTGGGGACCAAATGATTTCTCCTTGTGGGAGAAGTCACACCCAACAGTCTAGCTCTTCGCATTATTAACACTTTTGTGAGGATGGAATACTTTTCCAGACTCTTCCTTGACTGATAAAAGTACTCAAGTTGACCTACTGCCCTTCACTCTGTTTCCACAAACCCTGAAAAGCTCTCATCTTTCCTTTAGGTTTCTTGGTTCTTGAGTTGTTACCAAGTGATCAATGGCTATGTCCAGCCCCCTGGAAAGGTACATTTACCATTATCAAGCCATGGTGAAAACCTGCCTCTTTCAAGTTGTGGCAGTGTGAAGAAATATCTAGACTATTATTACCTTGTCTTGTTAGATGAAATTTCTACATAGGTTAGCAGTTATGGACCCTCAAGGTTTAACTTCTTTCTACTTCCTCAGTTATATAATGCAGCCACCCATTTCAATGAATACATGGAATGAAGAGAGAGACAGAGAGAGGGCGAGTGAGGGAGGATGATAGATGGACAGTTTAATAAGTTCAGCGCTAAGAACTGGGACCCTGGTGTGGAAAGAAAGAGTGAAGAATTGTGGTATGTTTTATTACTATAATTAAATATCTAAGTAAGGCTAACTTTATAAGGAAAATAGGTTAATTAAGCTTAGAATTTTAGATGCTAAGCATCCAAATAGATTTGTAAAAGTGCTCATGAAAAAACACCATTAGCTGTGGGTAATAGTGTTAGATGCACATCAGGAAGTAAGCAATACCATCATCAAACATGGAAGCAGAAAAACTGGAGTCCTACAACCTCTTTTGAGAGTAGCAACCCAATGACCTAGAAGGCTTGTTCCAACCCCTAAAATTTCCATACTACATCTCAATAGTATCACCCAAGAGACTACACCTCCAACCATAAACCTCGAGACAAATCACAGATCATAGGGAGGCAAATTGTTAAGCTTAAAGTAGGTACTCATAGATCTCTTGCACGGCCTCTGTCCTAGCCCTCAGTTCTTGGTCCTTTGTCACAGGAACCATGGAATTTGCTCAGTTTTACTGCTCCAAAAGAGGCATGCAATGAGCTTCTGTCTCCCTTTGCCCTAAGTAACCATAATCAAACATCCCCATTTATCTTTCTTAGACTTAAGCTCTACCCTTACTTTCCTTTTCATTAATTTTCCTGCTTTCACTTAACAATGGGTTCTCTAGTTGCTTTATTTTTTCAATATAAATGTAGCTACAATTCAACCCAAGAGCTATTGACTATCATACAGTAATGAGGTCTTATGACCTCACCACAAGAAAAACATCTGGGCCCCAGTATGAGTCAGTTAAGAAAGCCTGGAATTTCCAATCAAAGTCTTTTACTTTGCTGTGCCCAAGAAACATGTATGTCCAGATGCAGAGAAAAGTGGGGACTTTGTCTGTTTGTTTCTTCTTGCACACAGGCGGAACCTCCCCTTCTCTCTTTTTATAATGACAAACCTGTTTACAGAAAACGAAGTCAATGTTGACAGAACAGCTGCAAATCAAGAGAGCTGAGTCCTGGAGCTGGAGAGATGGCTCAGTGGTTAGGAGTACATTCTGCTCTTACAGAGGACTGGAGTTCATATCCCAGCACTCACAGCAGGCAACTCACAATCACCTGTAGCTCCGGCGCCATAGGAGCTGATGCCCTCTGCTGGCTTCTGCAGGTACCTGCATTCACATGCACAGACACACATGCATAATTTTTTAAAGAGGAAGTCCTATATAAGTCCTCTGTAGAAATCAAACTGAGAAAAGGGACTGATCCAGACCTGTGTATTACTGGGCATGTTCTTTATGTCATCTCCACAGCCTTTTCACTAATCTCAAAGAAAATACATGAAAAGTAAACATTTCCCTAAAATGTACAATTCTTTTTTCCTTCTTGTCAGGAGTGTTAAAAACAAGTCTCATACTTTCGCCAGATAAGTAATCATCCCAAGAGGCAGGAAATACTCTTGACATTTTTCCAGTAACAGGTTGTTAATATAACTCGCTGTAGCTGAAGGCATGTAAAATACACTTATCATGACTGCTGAATAAAGGTTGTGCGTGCTTTGTGTTTTATTCTTAATCAGACTTTAAGTGTCTTGGCAAACCTTCAGCTAGACACAAGAACTCATGAGATCCATAATTCTCAGCAGAAGAAAACCAACTGGCAAAGTCCACTTCTCTGGATAAATCCCGTATCGAGTAGAGCGAGAAGTCAATATGAAAAGAAGAAGAAAAAATTATTACAATCTTTCTCCAGGGTAATGTCTGCAAAGTGTCACCCGGGGAAGCCCCAGAAACACAATTGCACCACAGCCGACTAGCATCGCATAAGTCCTATTACCTCAGCTGCCAGAGAATGAGCAATCACGGAGATAGATGCCCTGCTTCCCACAAAGACATCATTCCTTTCTCCGAGCCGCTACTCGCAGAGCATGGAAAAAGAAATGTGTGCGTGTTTAAAAATACAGGCACATGCCCCATTCATCTGATGCTATTTCCTTAGAATATTAAGTTGTGATCTCCAATTAAAATGAAACCAGGGACTGTTCACATCGAAGAGCCTTCCTAAAATAAGATGTGTAAGGTTGAGTCAGGGCTTTCCTACTAAAATATTTACCAACCATGGGATTTGTGGAAGGTGCTCTTGCTTTCGAGGCCCTTGTTTGGTAGGTAGTCCTGAGACTTGGACTTTACTCCATAAAGAAGTTTGCAAAACATATTTGGTTTTTTGGGAGTTTTTTTGGGGGGGAGGGGTGGTTTGGTTTGGTTTGGTTTGGTTGGTTTGGTTTGGTTTGGTTTTTCAAGACAGGGTTTCTCTGGGTAGACCTGGCTGTCCTGGAACTCATTCTGTAGAACAGCCTGGCCTCGAACTCAGAAATCTGCCTGCATCTGCCTCCCAAGTACTGGGATTAAAGGCGTGCGCCACCACTGCCCAGCTTGTTTTAAAAAACAAGAAACAAACAAACAACCACCACCACCACAACAAAACAACTGTTCTTGATTAAAGGGTATTCCATAGGTGTCCTTTAAAAACCAGACTCCCTGCTGGGTTTTGAATGAGTGATGTGCTATTGTTGTTGCTGCTGCTGCTGCTGCTACTGTTGTTATTGTTGTTGTTGTTGTTGATGATGATGATGATGATGATGTTTAGATTTTTTCTTTTATTCTTCTCTCATACATTATATCCTGACCACAGTCTCCCCTCCCTCTACTCTTCCCAGTCCTCCCTCAACCCCATCCCACATACACATAAAAAGAATCAGGACTCTTGAAGGCCTCTCCCACTTGTTATGGCTGTCCCCAGCGAGGCAGACCTTTTATCTACCTCTTTAATTGTAAAACAGCGTTCCCAGGAAGAAACTACTTTACTACTTTACTGCCAGTCCCACTGCAAGGCTGATTGACTGATGAGAACTGCATACATTGAGAAGAAGCTGGAAGGTTGACATTTCAGAGCCTAGTTACAATTTATCTTGGACTCTCTGTAAGCACCTCTCTGTAACCAGGCCTTGTCCACCTCCTTGTCTAACCTAACACCCTGTGACTGACAGATGAAACCTCTTAGACAGTATCAACTTAACAAAACTATAGTTTCTAACAACCAAAAAACTAAGAGTGGCATAAGAGCATCTGTGGCCAATAGCTGAGATCTTTGCCTTCCTGTAACCACCCACTTAATTAGTACCAATGTATTTAATGTTCTGTCACTGTACTGGCTGGTTTTGTGGGTCAACTTGACACAAGAAAGGAGCCTCCCTTGAGGAAATGCCTCCATAAAATCCAGCTATAAGGCATTTTCTCAATTACTAATCAAGGGTGGGAGGTCCCATTGTGGGTGATGGCATCCCTGGGCTGGGAGCCTTAGGTTCTATAAGAAAGCAGGCTGAGCAAGTCAGGGAACGCAAGCCAATAAGTAACATCCCTCCGTGGTCTCTGCATCAGTTCCTGCTTCCTGTCCTGCTTGATTTCCAGTCCTGAATTCCTTTGATAATGCACAAGAATGTGGAAGGGTAAGTTGAATAAACCCTTTCCTCCCCAACTTGCTTCTTGATTATGATGTTTTGTGCATGAATACAAGCCCTGACTAAGACAGTCATTGAAAAAAAAAAAAAAAACCTTATGAAACTGTGTCTACATTGGAACATGGAATTTGGGGACCAAGGGTGTGGCTAAACCTGTGTTCCTGGGCCCTGCTCACTCATATTTGGATCCAGAACAAACTATCTTTTATCCTCTTTGAGATAAAGGCTGCATTTTGCAACTACATAATTGACCCTGGAATAGAGAACTTCAAATAGAGAAAAAGATGACCCACCGTTATGCCTAGCTCCACCTCTGAGCCTTCCTGTACTCCAGGCTCTTCCCTCCTGCACCTCCCCATAGCCTCCTTCCCACTCCTATTCCTTTGACCCCTACCACAGTTCATTCTGTCCCCGTGTCATCCTTGGCAGCAGCATCCATATTAGAGCACCCAGTGTCGCTCTCTTCCTGCACAGTGTCCAGCCTTTAACTTATTGGGATTATTGGCTTTGGTATCAGTTTGTTTCTCTGCTGTTGGGAGAAAACCAAAACCCAGTTGGAGAAGGAAAGGATTTATTTTGGTTTATACTATACATACTAAGGGAAGCCAGGTAGGAACTCAAGGAAGGACTATGGAAGAAGAACTGAAGCAAACAACCAGCACCCCACCATCTGGCTTTGATGCTTGGTGAGACGAGACCATACATGGTTTGTCCATGATTGTGACCTGTTGCCTGGAAACACACACAGCACACTAAATGAAGGTGCCTAGCCTTTCAGCAGCTTTCCTATGTCTATCCTTTCCTTCATCAATGTTTAAAAACTACATTACCAGGAACGTTTCTCCAATGGGCTCTGCCCCACTGTCAACACTCATTCCTCGCTGAATTCTTTGTCTACTTGCTATATCTTAGAGTTCTAGTAAGCCAGTGCCCCTAAGTTGGCCAGTAATTCTCTCCTGATGGACAAATTCAGTGGCTTCCTCGAGCTTCATCCCCTGTTAGTTACCATAAAGTGAATGAGCACTGCTGACCCACACCCCTTCCCTGTCTCCTTCCCATTCATTGTCTTGACTTTCCTGCCCTCCCCCCTCCTCCAGGTACTTCAACAGAATCACATTCCTCCCCTTTCCAGCTCTTCCTTCTGCTCTCCCTGCGTCTGTTAACATGTTCTCCATCCACTGCCAAGTTTCAGGGTCTTTCCTCTCAAGCGTTCATTTAATCATTGCCTCGGCTTCAGTGCACATCCTGTTGAAGTCTAAATCTCAAGCCATTTCAATGTGCTTCCTGGCCACTCAGTTCTATGCCACTGCCTTTTCAAACAAGCCCAGCCACATGGCTTCAGACAAACAAATAAACCTTACTTTTTGATGTCTCACAAGACCCAATACAAAAGCCATGACTTGTCTCTCAAGGACATAGGGCTACCAATCCCTGCCTGAAATAACTGCTTCATTGTTGCCTAAAAACTTCTAAAATTTTTCTGTTTCTCATACATACCACATCCTAACAGGTAGGCCAAGGGTGCCCAAGCTAAAGCTAAGAAACTGACCTTATTTCTCATTTTGTCTCCACTGGAAACTTTTTCTGCAGGGATAATAGAGGACACGTATGTTGTGAGCTGAATCAAAATCTCTCACATCATCAAGGATACTCACTTAGATATAGTAGGTACAAGATACAATAGACCTATGTCTAGATACCTTTAAAAATACATAAGGTGTTACTGCTCAGTTGCAAGGCTCAAAAACAGGAGCAAGGGATTGAATCAAGAATAATTATACCTTCTGTTTTCAAGGAAAGATTAAATACTTGCAAATGGCTTTAATGAGTTGTTGAATCATAAAATACTCAAACCACCTGAAAACATCAGCAAGTTTAAATTGTTGCTATAGAAGCTTTAGTAGAATACAGAGCATCAAAAAAAAGGAAAGAGAAATTGAATTGTGTTAAGAATTTAGTCACAAGATGATTTATTATTGTTAGAAATAAAAAATAGGGAGCACACTAAAGCCCCACCAGCATGGGGTGGCACAAGCTACAGCATGTCGACCTGATGCAGTGTGTTTCTAGCATTAAAATTGGCACTTGGACTATATTTTATAACATCAAAAGATCATTAACAAATGAATAGAATATGTTAGTTACCTTTCCATTGTTTTGATTTAAAGAAAATACCATGATGAAGGGCTAGAGAAATGGCTCAGTGGTTAAGAACTCTGTCTGCTCTTCCAAAGGACCCAGATTCAATTCCCAGCACCCACACAGCAGCTCACAACTGTTTATAACTCCATCCAGTTTCAGAGGATCTGACACCCTCACAGACACATACATACAGGCAAAGCACTAATGCACATAAAATAAAAATTACATTTTAAAAAAAATGCCATAATGAAAAGCAACTTTAACAAGAAAGAGTTTATTTGGACCTACAGTTTCACAGTGAAAGTCCACAGTGCTCAGGGACGGAGGTTAGAAGGAGCAAGAAGCTGAAAGGCCACATCTTCAACCATAATCACAAGACAGACAGTGAACTGGAAGTGGGCAAGGCTATGAATTCTCCAAGTCCACTCCCACTGATATATTCCTAAAGATTCCATAACATTCCCCCCAAATACCACTACTAACTGGGGTCAAATATCTGAGCCTAAGAGGCACAGTGCGCATGCAAACCATCACAATGCTGTCATTCATTGTGCATTTGTATGTGGTACATATATACATGTACATATAAATATACATATACATATACATATTCTGTAAGACAAAACACTAGATGCATAACAGTCACTTCATGGCCTAGATACATTAACATTCATAGGATACAAAATTATCTACAGACTTACTTCTACAAAGAGCATGTTTTTAATGTTGTCTTTATTAAAAGGAAACAATGGGGTCATTGTTTCAAACGTGAGGGAAAAATAGGGCTGAACAAATACTAAGACTAATTAAAATTACAGCTATAGAGCAACACCTGGAGTCCTATCTCAACGAAAATATTATCCTTATTGTGTAAATAATGTCCTGAGACTCCCCTACATCAGGATTTGAGAAGATTCCCCCACCTTGGGAAATCAAAGTACAAAGAGGCAAGTAGCAGTGAAAGTGAAAAGGAGAGAAGCAAGGGGAAGCCCGCTTCAGAAAAGCAAACAAAAGACGGCTCGATTTTGACAATAATGAGCTCAGCTCCCAAGGAAACCTTTCCGCAGATGGGGCTCTTTGTTGTGACTGCTATGAGGTATCTCCTGGGTGAGAGAGAACAGACTTTCGTTTCACGGGATATTAATATATAGGCACAGTGCACCCAGTTTATCTACTAAACAAGATCAGCTCTCAACACTAGACAACACGTGTTTCTTCTGCTGTTGTTGACATGTTTCTGTGGTGCTGGCCATAGGTGCCCAGTGCTCCCTATATGCTAGGTAAGTGCTCTACTACTGAGCTACAATCCCAAGCCTTAGAGCAATGGCTCTCAACCTTCCTGATCCTTCAACCCTTTAATACACTTGCTCATGTTGTGATGACCCCCAACCATAAAATTATTTCTCGCTACTCATTACTGTAGTCTTGCTACTGTTGTGAATTATAATGTAAATACATGATAAGGATATCGAATATGTGACCCCTGGTGAGTTCAAGACCCACAGGTTGGAAACCACTGCCCTAGAAGCATCCTTAAAGAAAAGGAAGTTTAACACTGTTTTGTTTCTGGTAACTACACAATGTCCTGATGCTTTTATCTGTCAAGCTTACTAAACAGTACCTTCTGTGGCACCCCTGTACCTTGTCATCCTGAATTTTGCCTTTAAACAATTAACCATAAGGCAGGGACATTGTCCTTTCTAATGTGCTTTCTTTCCAGATGGATGCTCAAGATGCCATTCCTACTTACTTAAGGGTAACCTCACTGGAATGGCAATGGCCTTGAACACGGCATTCAGCATCACCCACCCCACTCAGATGATGTAGCCAGAGAGCCCTTTCTCTTCTACTCTCAGACATCCTGCTATATTAGTGTGTTGCTGACTAAATTTAGCTTCTCTCTGTTCTAGTACTTTCTGTGATTGGATCATTTGTACACATTTTTTTCCCTCTTAGAACAGTGAAAGAATTGTTACAATGGTTTCCCCTTTTCATGGTATCAAATGAGTCATGAGCTAAAGCAGTAAACTGTTCAGACACAGAGCTGGATCCTGACGTTTCTTCTTTCATATTTCTACATCTTGTGGGTATGCCAACTGAACTAGGAGCTTAGCAAAGCAAACCAGCTTTCCCTGTTCTAAGATCTTCTAAGTGAAAACCTTGGCAGGGAACCCCAGCTGTGTGCACCACTGCCTCTGATGTATAATGACCCTAAGATGGCTACATGAGAGTAGCAAAACCCTTCCCAATGGAATGCTCAAAGCTTTACTTTTCTTCCCTTCGTCTGATGTTTTTCGGACATAAACGTGTTGCCCAGACTCCACACACGCCTACTAGAACTAGCAGGATGAGAGCAACTTGGGAGAAAGCTCTTCTGAATCCATGGAACCTCTATGAACCCCCAGGTTAGGAAAGGTCCAGACCACTGTCAGGATCTAGGACTCCAAGCGTACTGTAAGGGGGAATATGAAAATACGACTTCAAGAGAGCTAAGCTATTTTAAATATTTATGATGCATTTTAAACATTGTGCTACTCATATTGAATGCTCAAGATTTTCAAATATCCATTCAAAATTCCCCATTGGCCTGGTGCATAACGAACATACTCTCACATTCTCCTCACACACTCCTGTATCTGCATAGCCTGATTTAGAGATGCTATCAAAAGTCTCAATGTGAAGTCCTTGAATGCAAGTGAGACAATGTCGCATGGCCCTCCTCACACCCTCACCGGCAATGGGAACTGTATCAATAAATGTGTGGCACCTACCTCAGCACCCAGAAAACATGAAGTGCCTGCTCCAGTGGTAATTAGCTCCCTTTCGCATAAGGCTATAAAGCAAATATGTAAATTAAGCACCTTAAGTTTTATGTTTAAATATACAAGTCCCATGGTGATCTCTCCATCCAGTACTTTCTAATAACCATTACCATGTTACATGGGAAGTTGATTGCACCACTTGTTTAACATCTGTTTACCAGAGTTTGTTCTTCATTTTTTTTTTCAAGTAACATCAAGAATTTAATTCCAGAACAGAAACCGTTAGCCTGGCATTATAATGCCCTAGGGCAGTGGTTCTCAACTTGTGGGCCATGACCCCTTCGGGTAGCATTATCAGATATCCTGTATATGAGATATTTACATTACAATTCATAATAGTAGCAAAGTTACAGTTATAAAGTAACCAAAAATAATTTTATAGTTATAAGTCAGCACAACATAAGGAACGCTATTAAAGGGTCCCAGCATTAAGAGGGTCGAGAGCCACTGCCCTAAAGGGATTAAGAATGCCATAAAATTCAACCCCAAATTAAGTCTCTGCATGACTCATCAAGGTACTCAAACCACCAACAATATTTTCAAAAAGACACATCACCCCCAAATTAGTGATCATCTATGTAGGGAAGCATAGATGGGTGTACTTCAGCCACCGCAGCTGTGCACACAGCCAGTCTCTCAGTCCTAGGACACCAAAGTGCTTTATGACAAAGGATGAGCCAGGAGGCCATTCAAGGAGACGGTGCATGCCATCTGTGTGGCTACCATGTTTGATTCCTGTGGCTACCTTAACAAAGTGCTCAAAACTAGAAAGCTTCAAACCACAGAAACCTGGCTCCCATTGCTAGATGCTAAAGGTCTGGAATCAAGGCATCATTGGGCCTAAGCTCCTTCCAACGCCTCAGGGTGGGAATGATGGATGTGGAGCTCATTCTTCACTCTTCCAAACTCTAGCAGCCACCAAGGATACCTTGTGCTGTAGAGACAAAACTACTCTGTGTTTCTGTCCTCATAGGACCACCTGCCTATGTATGTTTGAATCCAAAGTGTGTGCTTCCTACAAGGGTGACAGGCATGTTTCAGTGAGGAACTGCTTAAAACATTAACTGGGAGGCCATAAGTTACGATACATGTGGGATATAGTTTCTCTTTAAACACAAACATATAAATGGATTATGAAAAAATATGAAGTGCTTGGACACAGATGTATGTGTGTCTGCATATGTTTGTGAGGATGACAGGTCGACCCTGGGGACTGATTCTCTGAAGACATCCACTTTTTTTTGGAGACCGAGTGTCTCTCTGGGACTAAGGCTCACCAATTACACTAGGCTGACTAGCCAGCAAGCTCTAGGGATCAGCCTGTCTCCATTTTCCCGGGTACTAGAATTACAGGTGTGCCATTACACACATGGCATTTCATGTTAGAACTAGAATCAAACTCGGGTCCTCAGGCTTGTGCATCAATCAGTTGACTAAGTCATTGCCCTAGCCCTCAAGAGACAGCCTTAAATAACATAAGCATTACTAGTTATTCCATGTTAAGGCAAAATATTAAATAGCTAAGTTTTTCTACGTTTATTTTAACTCCTCAAGCATTAGAAAGTTTTCACATGGCATTGCCAGTGCCTGGCAAACACAGAAGTGGATGCTCACAGTCATCTATAGGATGGAACACAGGGCCCCCAGTGTAGGAGCTAGAGAAAGCACCCAAGGAGCTGAAGGGGTCTGCAACCCTATAGGTGGAACAACATTATGAACTAATCAGTACCCCCAGAAATCGTGTCTCTAGCTGCATATGTAGCAGAAGATGGTCTAATTGGCCATCATTGGGAAGAGAGGACCCTTGGTCTAGCAAACTTTATATACCCCAGTACAGGCAAAAGCCAGGGCCAAGAAGTGGGAGTGAGTGGGTAGGGGAACAGGGCGGAGGTGGGGCATATAGGGGACTTTTGGGATAGCATTTGAAATGTAAATGAAGAAAATATCCAAGAAAAAAAAAAGTTTTCACAGAGCTACTCTTTTTAAAAAGCCATTTGGATTCATTTGTAAGACCCCACCCTACCATAGTTACTTCTAATAAACTTTTTGTACCTGCCAATCGAGTAGAGAGATAGATAGATAGATAGATAGATAGATAGATAGATAGATAGATAGACTCACACATTTGATTTTTGTACTAGAATTTCTCAACGCATTAGATGGGATGAAGAGCAGAATTTCTCATTTTCTATATGATTTACGTATAGACAGTAAATTAAAATCATCCATGAGATCTATACAATGTCAAAATTGGAGAACCAAACAAAAGGACAACTTTATTACATTTTATATATATATATATATATTACCTCACAGTTTATATAAACTAGTCTTTCACAAGTCATGAGAGAAGCTATGTGGAACACTAGGGAGGGTCCAGATCTGCACAGAGTGCGGTATGGGGCAGGAGATGGAAGGAGCAGGAGGCTGGAGCTGTCTACACTCTCACAACTAGCTCAATCAAATCTTCTAACACCAAGGCCTGGAAGGAACAGCATCCACACTTCTGCTTCTCAGCAATGAAAACACTGTTAGCTCAGGCTCACTAGGACCCTCAAGAGGCACAGGAACCCAGGGTTCGTTTCTAGTTGCTCTAAAAGATAAGTATTTGCTGTTAATGACAACAAGCCCATCCATGTCCCATGTGAGCTCAGGGAACATTGTATCTTATCTGCAATGAACATGCAGATTCTTATAGCCATGCATGCATTCCAAAGGACATTTCTAGATGAAGAAAGTCCCCAGCTCTAATGAATGACCAGCTCTAGGAAGCCACAGTAAAAACTGACCGGAAGCATGAATTTAGGCAGGCATTTGCTAAATGCCTTTATGCTGAGAGTAGTTTTACTATTTCAAACACAACTTGGTAGATATTTATTTAGAGAGAAGAAAGTGACACTACAGAAAATTGTCACCAAAAAATTATATATTTTATAAAGCACATTCCAGACTTTATTCAGAACACGATGAGCTGGCATATTCAATTAGGACAGAAAGTACAAAACATTCTTGGTGTATGGAAAATTAAATCCCTTTCAAATCACTGTAAAGTTTTCATCAATGTAGACCAAAGGAGAAGAAATGACAATACAATCTCAAAACTTTATTTTGTTTTTGTTTGTAATTATTTCTTTATTTTTTTGAAATTATGATACAATTATATTATTTTCCCCTTCCTTTTTCTCCCTCTATACCCTCCCATATATCCTTCCTTTATCTCTTTCAAATTTATTGCCTTTTTCATTAATAATTGTTACATACATACATATACACATACACACACTCACATACTTACATACATACATAACCCTAATTACATGTGTACAACCTACTAAGTCTGTATAATGTAACTTATATGCATATTTTTGGGGGGTGACCAAGTGGTATTGGATAACCAATCGGTGTGCTCTTTCTTGGGGGAGACTATTTCTCCCACCTCAGCATTCCTTAGTTTCCTATAGTTCTCATGGGCTTTCTCCATCCAGGAAAGCTCTTCTATTGTTTAAACTTTATTTTTAAGTGGTAGTTTAGTCATTGTGGCATCATAACAGTAAAGAATGGACCAAACTCCAGAAACATGTTATCTTCCAGGCTTAAAACTCTCTTTGCTGCCTTAGGGGAAAAGGCATGTTTCTTTTTTAATCAATTGTATGACCAGTTTGCAATAAATTTTACTTAGAATTAGACGTGACTTAATTTACCATGACTTCGGCATCTCCAGAACCCAGCAGGGGCTTAGCCATTAGGATGAACTCAAGCACACAGCTCTTTTTTAACCATTAATGGCCCCATTCTGCCAAAATTTAATTCCCACAGCTGCCAGCCACAGCACCTCACTTGTCTCCTAGATGCCAGTGCTGCAGCCTGACCCAGTCATGAGGTAACTCACCTTCAGCTAGCAACAGTCACAGAGTGGAGACCACAGACCCCTGACAGGCAGATCAGATGCGCTAACTGGTATAAATGTACCAAAAGAATTACAAGTGTTGTTATGTCAACAGATTACCAAACATATTTTTTGCATGATTATTACGAGGTACAAAAGCAAACTGATGTCCCCTGAATCCTCCCAACCTATTAAACTAATAAAATACAGTCAAACACAATGACACGGAAAATCCTGTTCACATTCATTTGATGTCTTAATGTGTCGGATATCGTACAGGAATGATTACATTTGCTCATAACAATATGGAAAACAGGTACTTGCTATTATGTACTTTATAAATTAAATCACTGAGAGTCAACCAAGTGAACTAACTTCAGCATCGTACAACCAGGACAGAGATTTGAACCAATCCAACTCCAGATCCTAAAATACATAGTATATAAGCATGGAATGATTTCATCCAATTTTGAAAAAAAATTTAATTAAAATTTAAAAAATACTTACGTCTTTTTTAATTTGATTTTTTATTTATTCACTTTATGTCCACTCACTGCCCCCTTCCTATTCACCCCCTCCCACAATCCTCAATCCTTCCCCCATTCCCCCTTCCTGTCTCCTCTGAGGAGGTGGGGTCCTCCTAGGTATCCCCCAACCCTGGCACTTGCAGTCTCTGCAAGATTAGACATTTCCTCTCCTACTGAGGCCAGACAAGGCAAGGCAGCCCAGCTAGAAGAACATATTGGAATTTTATTGTTTTGTTGTGTTGTATTGTGTTTATCTGTAGACTCTCAGGATGGGAATTTGGTAGCTCACTGTTGACCTTTCAAGCTTGTTGTATGGGGTGCAACTGTCAGGGCATCCCATACAGGGTAGTGAACAGTAACTCATGGGAAAGGGTCAAAGGTCATAACTCATACTAACCCAAATTCATTAACTCATTCATTAAGAAGAAAATTTGTAGGATGGATGTCAAGAGCAATATGTGATAGTGAATAGGCACATCTGTCATGTTTTGAATATGCTTGGCCCAGGAAGTGACACTATTAGGTGGTATGGCCTTGTTGGAGTAGGTGTGGCCTTGTAGGAGGAAGTGAGTCACTGTGGGGGTGGGTTGCAGACCCTCCTCCTAACCACATGGGAGCTATTCTTCTCCCATTTGCCTTCAGAATCAGAGGTAGAACTCTCAGCTCCTTCCCCAGCACCATGTCTGCCTAGACGCTGCCATTCTTCCTGCCATGATAATAATGGACTGAATCTCTGAACGTGTAAGCCAGCCCCAATTAGATGTTGTCCTTTATAAGAGTTGCCTTGGTTATGGTGCTGTCTCTTCACAGTAATGGAAACTCTAACTAAGACGATGTACACTGTCACTTGTTGACAATGAATTTGCCAATAGATACAAGGAAGGGCAAATATTCAAGGGGACTATGTGCTGTTTGGAATCATCTCGAAGGAAAAGGTTGGTGCGGAAGGCATCGCATGGTTTGCCACCCACCTGACAAGATTTATTTCCATCTCCTTGAATCGAGACCATTTGATTCACTAGAAAGATGATCTGTCTACATCATCCAGTAATATTATGCCTATTTATAAATATTGTACATTCCCCACTGATACTAGTATGTTCTGTGTGTCTCCATTCTAGACTGAGCCAAGCTATCTAAATCTCATGTGGTTATATTCTCATTTTTAAGGCAATGGACACAGAAGCAAAGGCCTTGTGCATGCTAAACAGACATTCCCCGCTGTGCTAGATTCCCTTCTCTTGTTCTCTTTCAGATAGCATCCCACTCTGTCACCTATGCAGGCTTTGAGCTCTTCCTGCTCTTGCCTTCGCCTCTTAAGTAGCTATGAACACACACAGGCTTGCACACCAATTCTAGCTGTCCTTTTTTTTTTTTTTTTTTTTTTTTTTTGGATTTAATATCCAAGCCACAGCCATCAAGCCACAGGACATCCTGTCCTTGCCCAGATATAATTAACATCTCTCTCTCCCTTTCTTTACTCCCTAGAGCACTACCCTAAAAGAATATGCTGAATTTAACAGCCTATCCCTTAGGGGCTGGGAATTACAGAGAAATTATAGCCTATGCAATAAGCTTCTAGAGTTCCCGGGTGTTGTTTGGCTGCTTTCTCTCTGACGGTTTCCCCCACAGATCTCACACAGCTGTGTCTGGCAAAGCGCTTCCACTCCCACTCCAATCAGCCCTTCACATCTTATTTATTTCCAGCACTTCACGACGTCTGTCCCATCCAGGGAATGCTGAAATGTGATGAGTGTTCTAAGCTCTTTCTACCAAGCCTCTTCCACGAAGAGCCAACATGAACTTGGCCAAGGGATTTATTTCACTTTCATAACTTAATAGAGGCTTTGACCTGTTTGTCCTCGGGAGTTCAGCCATTGAGTCTGAATTTCCAACCTCATCGGGAGTATAACCAGCCAGAGCTTTGAAATACTTCCTGACCGTGATTCCAGATTGAATTCCTAGACAGCGCTCCATTCACTATACAAATACAGGAGAAGGAGGCAGAGGCAAACTGCCTATTTCCCATTGCTGCACAAACCAGGGGCAATGCTGCTCCTTCTCTTTTCCTGCATCAGCTTAAACAACAGCCATAAATTACACTCCAAAAACTATTCCAGTTTAGAGGCAAAATATGTTACTAACTTATAGCAAAGTTAATGCTATTTAATCGTCTGTTTAGAAACGCATTTTCTCTGACTATTTCTAGCAGCTAAATTAAGACTTCAGAATTTTCAGGTTTATGTGTGTGTGTGTGTGTGTGTGTGTGTGTGTGTGTATGTGTTCATGCATTTGACTTCCATCTTTATCTGCAGAGGCCAGAAGTGGGTGTAGGATCCCCTGGAGCTAGAGTTACAGGTGGTTGTGAGCCATCTGACATGGGTGTTGGTAACTGCAAGGTCTACAGCTGTCCAAAGTAAATGCAACTATGATTCCAGTCTTTCTTCTGCGCGTGGCCCCGTGTAGCCCCTGTTGCCTCCAGTCTCTTCTCACCACACAGCACTTATACCCCGAACAGGGATCTTCAGTTGCCTGCTTGATGCTGAGTTGGGGAATTCCAACCTCACTCAGGGAATTGTGACTGTGTCTTTCCCATTTAAGCCACTGCAGCAGAGGAAACATTGAGGCCTGTGATTAAGCCCGCCGGTTATTAACTTCATAATCTGGCTGCTAAATCCTTTTAACTGCACAAAGACTCTGCTCAGGAGCATCCTTACTTCCAGCTGGGCTATCATCCCAGGCCATTTCCTTTTTAAATTGCCACTACATTTCCCCCCACATGCCTGCCTATTCAGGACCAGTTTGTAGTAAATCTACTGGCAGTATAGGGAGCATCACACAGATAATGAATTTTATCAATACCAGGCAATAACTGTCAATCATAGCCACTCCATTACCCTTATGCTGGCTACATAAAATAAATTAACACATTTGCCAATGTTCTCATAGATTGTGTTATTTTTATTATGGTTATTCTTGGGTTGCATATGAGGAAAGGACAGGGAAGAGCATGTAATTTCTTCATATACATGATTATTTATATATATATATACATATATATGTATATATATACATGATAATATATATGATATATGATGATTTTAAAAGAAAATATAATCAATTATGTACACATATTCATATATATATATATATATATATATATAAAATTAAAACCATCCTAGATCATTTGGGTCTTGCTGTTGAGAAAAAAATCTATTCTGAAAGAAATTTGTTTTTAAAGCTCTGTAAAGCAAATTTTCCAAAGAATTTCAAGCAGGAGAACAAGTTTTGCTAGCTAGTCAGACATTAACAGGCTTGGAGGTTATTAAATATGGGCCAGTCCCTCAGAACCTGCTTTGGACCCTACTTCCTATAGCTTCATCACACACAATGTTAAGAAATGGAACTATAAATCTTCCCTCCTTGTGTTTCCATAGGAAATGAAAGAGGAAGCACCACCAATGCTCTTTAAGATTTTACATGATACGGAAGAAGGTGGAGGCAGCAGGCTTTGTTAGCTCCAAGAAGCCGCCCTTAGGTCAGTCACTTGCCAATCCTCACTACTTAATCTTCTTTTCTTCTTTTTCTTATTTCTCCTAACACTCTGTGACTAACTCTAACACACACACACACACACACACACACACACAGGGAGAGAGAGAGAGAGAGAGAGAGAGAGAGAGAGAGAGAGAGAGAGAGAGAGAGCGCAATTGATGCAGACTTCCACTTCAGAGTCTGCCTATTCTTGTGACCTGGAACTCAGACACAGTCTCTCTCTCTCTCTCTCTCTCTCTCTCTCTCTCTCTCTCTCTCTCTCTCTCTCTCTCTCTCGCATCCTCATATTCAGCTCCCTCCTCTTCTGAGCTGTCAAGGTCTCCAGCTTGCCCACCCCTTGTTATTGTTTTGTTTTATTTTTAAATTCAAACTCCAAAAATATTGTCCCCAAGATTTTGAGGTCATTTTTTAAATTTATATTTTTTAAATTTATTTGTGTGGTGTGTGGTGTGTATGACATGTGTGTCAGGGAGGCAATCAGAGAACAACTTTTGAGACTTAGTCCTATCTTTCAACTGTGGAATTCCAGGAATGGAACTCTGACAGTCGAGCTCATACCGCAAACACCTTACCTACCAATCAATCTCCATAGCCCCTGAATCTATTTTTCAAATTCTTTATGTACAAGACCAAGAACCCACAAAAAAAAGACCCTATGCTCTTGATTATACGCTCCAATGATTTTCTAATGTCTCTCATTCAAAACAAATTGCTAATGCCAAGAAGCGATTCCTGACAGGAGCCTGGTATGACTGTCCCCTGAGAGGTTCTGCCAGTACCTGATCAATACAGATGCAGATACTCATAGATAACCATTGGACCCCAATGGAAGAGCTAGGGAAAGGACTGAAGGAGCTGAAGGGGTTTGCAACCCCATACGAAGAACAGTATCAATCAACTGGACCACCCAGAGTTCCCAGGGACTAAACCACCAACCAAAGAGTACACATGGAGGGAGCCATGGCTCCAGCTGCACATGTAGCAGAGGATGGGCTTGTCTGACATCAATGGGCAGGAAAGCCCTTGGTCCTGTGGAGGCTTGACACCCCAGTGTAGGGGGATGCTAGAGCAGTGAGGCAGAAGTGCGTGTGTGGGTGGAGAAGCATCCTCATAGAGGCAAAGGGGAGGGAGGAGAAAGGGAATGTGATGGGGGAGGAGGTTGGGAAGGGGAAATTTGAAAGGGGTTATCATTTGAAATATATATGAATACAGTGGTTAATTTAAAATAAATAAAACAAAATTCAGATTTTACTCAGAGTCAGTATGAAAAAAAGTCAACACAAATTTCTTTTAAACCTTTCAAAATTATCCTCTATAGACAGGTACTCTTAGTGTCTTGCCATGATTCTTTTAATATCTAAATTTCATAATTTTGAGGTTCATATTAGACATGGTAGTAGGAAAAAATAACTTCACAACAATTTAAAAACAAACTGTTTTCTGTGCCTTAACATGTGGAAGAATGAGTTATAGTTTTGAAAACGATTATAGTCACAGCTAGAATCCATGTTACAAAATCTGTAAAAGGTTCCTCATCTATCGTATCCTGTTTCTCTTCTGTGACGGCACCCACAATGAAGCACTATAGAATTTAATGCATCACAGAGAGACCTATACCTGACAATTCACCAGGAGCCTGCTATTGACATTCCATGAGTAGCTTAGGTTGTTTGAGTACAACCCATCCTTTTATCTAAATGTATCAAAAAAATTTAATAAGAGGAGGGTAAGTAAATGCAAAAAAAGAACAATAATTGAGCAGAAATGATAATTAAATATTTTGGATTACACACGTCACTCAAAGAGAATGACAGCAAACTGTAAGGAAGACATTATTGTACTAGGTCCAGTATGATAAAGACCCACACTACACTTTCAGAACATACCAGAGGCACCCACTTTCCACAGACACACACTGAGATCATCAACGCTCTGACCTCTGGTACTAAGGCTCTTAATCACTGCACAAGAGACCCAGGGCTCAGTTCAGCCCAGCAGCTGTTCAGAGAAGCATCCTCACTGGGCATGGAAAGAATGAGCCACCTAAATGTAGGAGTTAAGTCAGTCCATTAAATACTCCTGTGCACACTCTAAGTGAAATAACCCAAAGAAAGGAGAGCCCAGCTCCCATTCCTTTTCAGACTAATCCCCATATGTGGCCTTCTGAGACCCTGCCTGGCTTGTGGGCACTGGAACCCAGCTCAGTCTTCCACATAGTCTCTGCTTCAATCATCTTGGTAATTCCAACTCTGCGAAGTATGAGCTAACCTCCTTCTCCACTCTTCTGCTCTTCCAGCTTCCCAGTTGCCCCTTCAGCCAGCCCTACATAAAGTCTTACTACTTTGTTTCCCTTCATAAAAACTCGGATGAGTCTCCAGAGGGAATTTTAAACATCTATAGACTAAGACTTAAATTGTAAGCAACCACAACAACACAATGGCTGGCTGGGGGTTGCAGTAGTGAAGGCGGGCCTGCCTGCTACCTGGAAACACAGCTGTGTGACTCTTTCCTCTTAACCCTAACATGCCACCCTTTGTTGGTAGTGAAGGGGTTTTGCTATTTGTTCAGATTTTAGAAACAGTAATCTTTAAATAATTTTAATACACAAGTCTTGGTTGTATTTATATGGTGACCCCCCCCCCTTGGCTCTTCCTTACAGGAGGAATCTTACCAATAACCAGGGAAAATCACTACCCCCATCAAAACATATCCCATACTGTACTAGAGAAGCCAAGGTTCCCAAACACATATCCACATGTGAGAAAAGCTGAATTAGCATTTGGGGTAGAGAATTTCAACATTCACCCTTCATTCCTGTTAAGGGGGACAAGCTGATCTGACATCAGGAAGGTACAAGAAAGAAAAATGAAACAAAGCAACAAACAAAAATCACCACATTAACTACAGATAGCGTGCCCACCCTGCCTGACCCAAAATATTTTCAAAAATACAACCAACCATTGAGAGGAAAGCCTTGGGAAGAAAAGGGAAGAGACCTGGGGAGAGCTTTCTCTTTCTGCCTGACTGGAAGGAAGCAGCTTCTCTCTTTGAAAAGCAGATGAAGGTTAAACCCCTGGGGAACTCTTGTTGATGATGCTCTCTCATGAACCAACACATCTTAAACACATTTCCCCAGAGGAGTGGCGTCACCATCACCATTTCATTTTATGTTCAAGGTCATGAAAAAAAAAACCGCTCCAAAAATAAGTTTGAGGCAAAAGCAAGGGGAAGGAGGGGGGAAATGCAGCTCTGACAAGATGATAATGTGAACAGGTACACTGTGCAGCCGCTCCTGGCTCTCCCAGCTTTGAAGACAGAGAGACCCAGAAACCATGGCCACTGAGCCCTCTCCCTTCCCTAAATGCCCAACCTATTTTAATGGCATTTCCCTCAAAGGAAGGAAGAGGCAGCAATTAGAAAGAAGGACATGAACAATAATCAGAGCTTTTGGAAAATCATATAATATTGAAGGACATGATTCAAAGAAAGGTAAAACCTGGTGCTTCTTGAGGGTTGTTGTCAGGGCCCCTGGCAAGTCATGGCAGAGTGAGGCTGAACAGTAGTAGGAATGAAATAGAAACCGTAGACTCACTCATGTTTTCAAAGATGTCTGCTCAGGGCTGTTAGGGACCTGAGGTTAAACTAAAAAACATCAAGGCAAAAAGATACAGTAAGAAAAGTTGCTCACCTCATTGTAGACAAGAAGCAGAGAGAAGAGGTGGAGGGAGAGAAGAAGGGAAGGAGAAAAGGAGGGAGGGAGAAACGAAGGAATCTAGGACGAGAAATATTCTTCAAAGACAGTCTCAACAACCCAATGAGTCCACCTCGGCCCTACCTCCCTGAACACCCCATTCAGATTAGTATGAACTGATCAATCAGTAATCCATTGATTAGCACCCACAGGATCCAGGCACCTCTCAACATCACTCTCAGCTGGGAACATAGCCTTCAATCCGTGAGGTTTTCTTTTGAAGGACGAATCATGTTCCAACTGTAACAAACTCCAGACCAAACCAGGCATTATGTGATGATGGTAATCAATCACCTCTCAATGATTGACAGCAATCTCTAGCTTCCTTTCCTTGAAGCTTCAATGATCAACATGCTTATGCCTACTCCATTTCTCCCCAGCCTCATACCCTGACATCGTCAATGCTGTGCCTCCTGGCCTCAGGCATCTTCCAAACTTCAGTCCCATGTGTATCCCATTGCCAAACTAACTCTCAAACCTGCCATTTATACAACCCATCCCATTGACTATTTTTCTGATTATTTAATCAAACTACCTTTCTCTACTAGTTCTTTCCACCTAATACAAAAGGATACATCGACTTCTCTTTATTCTGATAATAACAGAAGTAATAACAATGTCCTGCTCTGTTAAGTATCCTGTCTCCTCCACCGGCTGGGGTATGTGTCTCTTTTTCTTCTCCCATCAGTAGCTTGAAGAACCTACACTCTATGGAGTCTTCCCTTCCTTGCCCTCCCCTTCTGCTCTTCAAACTGTTGCATATCAGATTGATTCATACTCTGCTGCTGCATGCTACTTTAGACTGCACCCGCCAAGCTATGTCTGTCCTACTAGTCAACACCAGTAGCAGCAGGGCCAGGGAGATGGCTCAGACGGTAGACTGCTGGCTTCAGAGGGCCTGAGTTTGAATCCCCAGAACCCATGTAAAGCTGGGCCTGATCCTGCTCATCTGTAATCCTAGCACTTCTATGAGGAAATGGGAGAAAGAAACAAGAGACACCCTAAAGCAGTGGTTCTCAACGTGTGGGTCGTGAGCCCTTTGAGAGTCAAATGAGGTTTTTCATAGAAGTCACCTAGAACCACCCTACATATCAGATATTTACATTACAATTCATACCAGTAGCAAACTTACAGTTCTGAAATAGCAACAACAGTAATTTTATGGTTGGGGTCACTACAACATGAGGAAATGTATTTAAAGGATCCTAGCATTAGGAAGGTTGAGAACCACTAGACTAGATGCTTATAGGTCAGCTGGTTGGTAAATGCAGTGGAGAACAATGAGAGGCAATGTCTGGCACCAAAGGTTGTCTGCTGACTTCCACATATGTACTGTGGTGCCCACGCCCCCACCCACACATGGGGACAAACATATACTGTACACACAAAGATTCCTCTTTTTTTTCCTTTTTATTGATTCATTGTGAATTTCACATCATGTTCCCCAATCCCACTCATCTCCCTGCCCTTTCATATCCACCATCTGCTCCTGCAACCACCCCTAATTACACTTTCACAAACCCTACCCACCTTCTATGCTCTAGCTCAAAGTCTGTCTCTTCTCATAGACACACCTAGCCACTAGAAAGAACATCTGAGCTTTCCCAAGTCGTCTGTAGCTTACCTGAATGAATGAATTTACAGTCACTTGACTGCTCATGGAGGATATCTGTATGCAGTAGACTGGTATTTGGGGTATGACCTAAGTCGGGGGGAGTCATAGGGTGTGTCCTGGAACTGCTATAGCTAGCGTCTATTGACAAATACAACTGCAAACATCTCCCAGGACTTCAGTAAATGCCTTGTACAAACTGGTTTTCAATCACCTGTCTTTACTCTGTGTACTCCATCATAAAAATAAGAATCCCAGACATCACTAGACACTGTCTCAAAACAACTTTTAGGTGTGTCACAATAGTCCCTGAGGATTTAGAAAAGTAAATCAGCCGGTGACCTCCCATCAAAAACTGAGTCAGGAACTAATCGTTGAATGAACAGCAGCAACAGAGGGATGAATAAACAAACTGCAGCTCTATATATTCAGTGGCGTGCTTCCCAATGAAAAGGAATGAGATTTAGATATATGCCATCCTATGAGTCAACCTTGAAAACATTCCTATTAAATCAGCCTGACACCAAAGAACTATTGTGTGGTTCCCTCTGCAGAGCGAATAGAGCAGGCAAATTCACGGAGACAGGTTACCAGGTAATGCGAAATATGAAAGAAGGACTTACTGTTGAACAAGAATAAACTTTTTATTGCAGATGGTAAAAACGTTTGGGTAAGGACGGTGATGGAAAGGAGAAAAGGGGGTGCTGGGGGTGGAGGTGGTTCCATGGGAAAGGATGCTCCCAGCTTGCCTTGCAAGGCTGACGTACCTGAGTTCAGTCTGAGAAACCCACAGTGGAAGGAGAGGAGAACCAAACACTGAAAATTGTCCTCTGACCTCCACATGCTTGCAGTGGGCATGTGCACATCTATATTCACACACATATAGCACATACCCTCAGAGAGGATGATGGTGATGGTGGTGATGGTGATGGTGACAATGATGATGACAACAGGGATGCTGATAGTGAATAGGAAGCAAGAGAGAAGGGAGGGGGAGGGAGGGAGGGAGGGAAGGAGGGAGGGAGGGAGGGAGGGAGGGAGGGAGGGAGGGAGGGAGGGAGGGAGGGAGGGAAGGAGGGAAGTAACATCTTCTAATGAGCACATTCTAAAGAAAGCAAGCCCCATCTGCCAGGCAACTCTCTTCACAGGCTCCTTCAAAGATTGCGCACTGACAGAGGACCCAAAGTAGCTGAAAAGCAGAAGGGTTCGGGCTCACTGTAACATCACTGCCTTGACTAGGCACTTTGTCCAAAAAATAAATCCAAAATAGGCCCCAAAAATTCACTGGAACATTCCTGCAGCCAAAGCTCTCTGAAGACAGAGAAGGCTAGTCCCAGAAGGCTTTCTCCTATCTCCATAGTATGACTCCTGAGAAAAATCTCCACCCTGTGAGTTTAGCCGCTCAAAGGTATAGCCGGAATAAAACCCAATGCTTCACAGGACGATTGTGCTATTGTGTAGCTTGAAAGGTGTGTGACACATGAAACACTTATAATGGTGTCTGATGCAAGAGTAGCTGTTAATATATTAATAGTCTGGATAATAGATTTTTATCGGCATTACACCTTCCAGAAATGGAGTCCAAAGAGATATACATTCAAACACTATCAAGATCCCACTGAACTCTCTTCTGATTAAGAAGTTCCCAAGAATAGCAAGTTATCAATTTAGCAGAGACTTGACAGTAGTCCATCCAAGTGATTATATAACAAGTAGGTAGCTGGCTTTGGCAGTCACTGAGAGAAACAGAGACAAAAGCAGTTCCTAACCTTCCGAATGCTGAGACCCTTTAATACAGTTCCCCATGTTATGACCTCCAACCATAAAATCATTTCGTTGCTACTCGATAACTGTAATCTCGCTAGTGTTATGGATCACAATGTAGACGTCTGATATGCAGGATATCTGATATGCGACCCCTGTGGGGGTTTAACACAGGTTGAGAATCGCTGATCTAGAGCAGGAAAATTCCTGGCTAGTGAACCTGCAGATTTGGAGCAATGGACACCGAGAGCGCCCCAGGCTTTGCCTACCTCAGCATTTCTGAAGAGCAGAGCAGCTGAACTACTGAACTAGAGATGGCATGAGCAAGTCTCCAGCAGCACCCGACAAATGTCACTGGAAATGAGGAAATGACTGTACTGCTGCCCTTGAGACAAGCACTAAGACACTGTGAGGGACTTTCTCTTGCAAATGAATAGGAGACAGTCTCTCCTTTGTATGAGCTCTCAGGCCTAGGAGTATGTGCCCTGCAGCTTCAAGCACAGATAATGACAGAAATTTAGAAGGGAGGGAATGATTAGGTCAGCAGGCCTGCAGCAGTGTTCAAGAAAAGGACTGGAGGTAATTGAATCTTTAAAATGAGAAACCTACGGCAGGAAAAGTGAGGACCAAACCAGTCCGTGCTAAGCATTCACCCCGAGCTGAGCACACTTCACAGAGGAAATGAAGCTAAGCACACGAGCCCAGTCAAGAGTCCATATTAAGATTTGGTAAGGCAGGAGAGTTTACCTCTCTCAGCCAAGGGCGCTGAGCAATCTCTCTCTCTCTCTCTCTTTCTCTCCCTCTCTCCCTCTCTCCCTCCCTCCCTCCCTCCCTCCCTCCCTCCCTCCCTCCCTCCCTCCCTCCCTCCCTCCCTCTCTCTCCCTCCCTCCCTCCCTCTCTCCCTCCCTTCCTTCTTCTCTTCCTCACTCCCTCTGTCTCTCTCTCCCTCTCCCACTAACCTGGCTGGCTGGCCCTACCCCCCTCCTCTCTCCCTCTTTCCAGATTGGGTCTTACTGTGTTCCCTTCTCTGTGTACTTCCCCTACACCACATCAAGTATGAAGACACAAGTGCTGAAAAACAGAAAAACACAAGGTCTGGGGAAATGGCTCCATGGGTAAGAGCATTCTTTGCACACGCATCAGGACCCAGGCTCAAATCCCCATCACCCACATCAAAACCCAGGTGTAGCCATGCATGCCTGCAAGCCCAGTACTAGGCAGGACAGATCCAGGAGGATGGCTTGGGGCTCCCTGTCCAGCCAGTCTAGCAAAAGAAGCAAGCAAACAACAAACAAACAAACAAACAAAACCGAGCAGTCAGCTCCCGGTTCAGGGAAAGTCGGGTCTCAAGGGAATAAGGCAGAATAATAAAGGTGCTTTCTATCCTCCTCTAGCTCCCATACACATAGTCATGGGGACACATGGATACAATGTACAACACGCACCCCCTTCAATTAAAGAACTGCTTGACACATAAAAAAACAAGAGGGTTTATTGAGGTCTCTTAAGAACAATACAAAAGCAAAAGTTGTCAGCTAGAAAAGAAAAAAAATAGATAAATACTTCTCCCATTAAGAGGAAGAACAAAAATGTGCTAAGTCCTTCACTGAGTTGTTTTTGGTTTTGTTTTGTGCGGTGTTGTGTTGTGTTGTGTTGTTTTGCTCATGGTGATCTAATCCATCATCATCTATGATGTCATTGTAATCACATCATAGCAGTTCTTTCCAACAACTTACCATGCACCCAAGTTTCTAAATGCTTCGCAGACATTGGTAGTAGTTGAGGATTAAATGGGAGAAAAGGGTGGAGTTTTCCAACATGTATTTCCTTTGTATGTCGGATAAAATGTCAACCCACCTCAGCAAAGCACAATACAGAGGGACTTTCACATAATCGATGAGGAGAACAGGTATAAGACATCAAACATAACATTCTAGATTATCAAATTTGTTAGTTGTTGTCTTATATACTGTTTATACATACAAATACATGAAAGTGTAAGCACTTAGGTAACAGGGAATATTGCTCATAAGTTCCCAAATTCTCAAGTCTATGTGTTAACCATTTTCATTCTTGTGACTCTGAATCAAACAGGTGCTACTGATGCTCATATGATACACGATGAGGAGGCAAGACCAAGCAGAGGAACACATGCAACAGCCATTGAGAGCACATTTACAAACCAGGTTCCAGAATCTTCTATTTGTTTTTATTGTCATTGTTGTTGTTCGGTTGAGATAAGTTGTGATGTAGCCCAGGCTGGCCTCAAACACTTTAAGTAGCCAAGAATGACCTTTAGCTAATGGATTCTCTTGCCCCCACCTCTGGAATGCTGGGATTATAAGCATACACCACCACACCTAGTTTTTATTCAGTTTCAGAGATCAAAGCTGGGGCTTCATGCTTGCTAGACAAACCCTCTACCAACTGAATTACATTTCCAGACTTAAACACATTTACCTGAAGGTTCACTTACTTATTTCTTTTCTTGGTTTTTTTTTTTTTTTTCCTTCTTAACTTCTGTCTTCATTGGGCTGTGAAGACTCAGGGGAATGAGTCAAAGCATCCAGGTAGAAGTTCTAAATACCTCGAGAACTAGCTGCTGCTACTCAAACATCAGCACCGAGCCTCCTCCCAGCCTGTTCATTAAAGTGCATCTGTAAACTGGATCTCTTAACCTGAGCACACAACACTGATCAGAAGTCAGTACTGTTAGCAGGAAGCTTTTCAAATAAACAAATGCCACTTCTCAGAAGCAGCAAACTATTGCTCTTCAACATGTTAAAGGGTAGAATATACCAGATAGCTGGTATTCCTGGTATGACGAATCTGGAATCTCACCTCATGTCAGCTTCATCTTAGCTATCTCAAAATAACAATAACACCAGCCCAGGCCTGGCATTCATGGGGAGTGGTTTGGTTTGGTTTGGTTTGGTTTGGTTTGGTTTGGTTTGGATTGGTTTGGTTTGGTTTGAATTGGTTTGAATTGGTTTGGTTTGGTTTGGTTTGGTTTGGTTTGAATTGGTTTGGTTTGGTTTGGTTTGGTTTGGTTTGGTTTGGTTTGAATTGGTTTGGTTTGGTTTGCTTTGGTTTGAATTGGTTTGGTTTGGTTTGGTTTGGTTTGGTTTGGTTTGGTTTGGTTTGGTTTGGTTTGTAGATTTCACTTTATGTGTATGAGCTTGTTACTTGACTGAATGCACCACATCCATGCCCGCTGCCCAGAAAAATCACAAGAGGGTGTCCGACCCCCCCTCGAACTAGAGTTAGAATGGTTGTCAACTGGGGCCTGAATGTGAGTGCTGGGAACTGAAATTGGATCCTCTGCAAGAACTAGTACTCTTAACCATGAAACTATTTCTCTATCCCCCAAGGCCTGGTTTTTATTGAGAAAAAGGAAATGGAAGGAAAGAAGGAAGGAAGGAAGGAAGGAAGGAAGGAAGGAAGGAAGGAAGGAAGGAAGGAAGGAAGGAAGGAAGGAAGGAAGGATGTGTTAGAACCAGAATACACTCTGGGTTTCCACTGATTACTCTCAGAAATATTAAGATTCCATTCTAAAAATAAGTTCAGACTACAAAACTACCTTAGCATGTGTTTAATATCACTTACTGTATCAATTTTCCTTTCAGCGATACAGAAATTAAGAATTAGAAAATGCTGCATCTTTTTGATGCCCTCTTTTTTGTCTAAGACATGGTCTCCTGTATCTCGGGCTGACCTTGAACTCACTCTGTAGCCAAGGATGGCCTTGAACTTCATCCTCTTGCCTCCAACTCCTCAGTGCTGCAATGACAGACATTTATTACCTCACCAGGGTGCTGCAGTGCAGAGAGTACAGCTCAGAGCTTCATGCTTGCTCAGTGAGCACTCTACTGACTGAGACTCATCAAAGCCCTCAGGTGACCAAATGTTCAGCATTCAGCAAGCTTCACTGGTTTTCTTAAACAAAATCAAACAGGAAAAAAAAAAAACAATACAAAAATAAATCGTCTCAGCTTCTTTGAAATTTCAGATTTACAGAAAAGCTTACACAAACCAGAACCATATGATTTTTCTAAGCAGATACAGATGTCTCCGACTGTTAGTGTTTCATTTGACAACAATTTTTGATCCCTGATTCCTGGTCATATCCATTCAACCGGAAAACTCAAAGCATTTTGCTTAATTATAGTGACAGACTGTTCCATATAAAACAGGTCTAATTCTTTTTATCAAAATTAATAGCTCTTAAGCAATCAAGACCTGCGATAATATAAAATATAAACATCTGAACTGATGTTTTTTTAAGCTCAGAAACGGCTGTGGTGTTTTAATACCTTTCACTGTATTATAACTAACATATTGAATGTATAACTATTCTAGTTATGTTTACTGTGGTTTCTTTTCCTTTAGTGACACCAGGAACTCCCAAGAAAAGGACACCTCTGTAAAAGAGAGGTGATAGATTTTCTAAAAGTGATAGGCATTGGTCTCTGTCCTCAGTACACAAAGCATTCATCTCATTTAAATAATTTATTGATTTAAAAAAAAAACATACACCGGGTGTGGTGGCACACGCCTTTAATCCCAGCACTCGGGAGGCAGAGGCAGGTGGATTTCTGAGTTGGAGGCCAGCCTGGTCTGCAAAGTTGAGTTTCAGGACAGCCAGGGCTATACAGAGAAACCCTGTCTCGAAAAACCAAAAACCAAAAAACAAACAAATAAAAACAAAAAACAAAAAACAAAAAAAACATACGTGCCTTGGAAAACAGGAAATGCATTCGGTAAGTACATGCACCAATGTATGTATATGTTGACACAGAACTGCCTGTATATGTATAAGTAAGGTGGCATGGTATGTGCATGTACATGCGTGCCTGCATGCCTGTGTACATGCATATGTGCGTGTGCCCCAGAGGTCAACACCAAATGTCTCCTTTAATCTCGCTCCACCTTACCTTTTGAGACAGGGTTTTTTGCTAACCCTGGAACTCATCAATCTTGTCAGGCTGCATGGCCAACAAGTCCTAGCATCCTCCTGTCTGTGCTCCCCCATGGTGGGGCACATCAAACATTCACATGGGTACCAGTGTCCCTGTGTTTTCACAGTAAGCAGTTTCTCAGCTGAGCCATCTCCCAGGCCTCATAATATGACTTTTTCAGCACGTCCTTTCAGACTGCCACAGTGGAAACACTTTTACTAATGTTTATCTTGCTTGATATCTCTCAGAAAAGTATAAATTATTGATCCTTATTATAAAATACACATGAGTCTGTGCAAGTGAGCTCTGACTGTGGAGGATGAGCGAGCAGACTGCAGAAGCGACACAGCTTCTGGGACAGGCAGAAGCAACACAACTTCTGGGAGAGGCCCCATTTTGGACTCCAGACATCAGGACACCTTCCCCAGCAGAGAAGAGGTGGCCACCTGGGAGGTCTCTGACTGTCAGAGCAGGTGAGGGAGCCATCTTGTGTCCCAGGTCCCTCAGAGACCAGTCTGTGCAGGTGAGAGCACAGACTGCAGAGGCAACACATCTTCTGGGACAGGCCCTGTGTCGGGCCTTCATCTTCAGGCAGGAGGCAGGTCTGAATGCCAGCCCTCTGTGCACCTTCCCTGTAAGAGGAGAGCTTACCTTCAGAGACTACTCTGACCACTGAGACTAGGAGAGAGCTGGACTCCCATGACTACTGACAGAGGCTAACAGAATCACAGGAGGAACAAGCTCCAGCCAGAGACAACTATAACAACTAACTCCAGAGATTACCAGATGGTGAAAGGCAAATGTAAGAATCTTACTAACAGAAACCAAGACCACTCACCATCATCAGAACCCAGCACTCCCACTTTAGCCAGTCCTGGATACCCTAACACACCCAAAAACTAAGATTCAGATTTAAAATCTTATCTCATGATGCTGGAAGAGGACTTTAAGAAGGGCATTAATAACTCACTTAAAGAAATGCAGGAGAACACTGCTAAACAGGTAAAAGTCCTTAAAGAGGAAACACAAGAATCCCTTAAAGAATTACAGAAAAACACAACCAAACAGATGATGGAATTGAACAAAACCATCCAAGACCTAAAAAGGGAAGTAGACACAATAAAGAAAACCCAAAGTGAGACAACTCTGGAGATAGAAACCCTAGGAAAGAAATCTGGAACCATAGATGAGAGCATCAGCAACAGAATACAGGAGATGGAAGAGAGAATCTCAGGTGCAGAAGATTCCATAGAGAACATTGGCACAACAATCAAAGAAAATACAAAATGCAAAAAGATCCTAACTCAAAACATCCAGGAAATCCAGGACACAATGAGAAGACCAAATCTACGGATAATAGGAGTAGATGAGAATGAAGATTTTCAACTTAAAGGGCCAGCAAATATCTTCAACAAAATTATAGAAGAAAACTTCCCAAAACTAAAGAAAGAGATGCCCATGAACATACAAGAAGCCTACAGAACTCCAAATAGACTGGACCAGAAAAGAAATTCTTCCCGACACATAATAATCAGAACAACAAATGCACTAATAAAGATAGAATATTAAAAGCAGTAAGGGGAAAAGGTCAAGTAACATATAAAGGTAGGCCTATTAGAATTACGCCAGACTTCTCACCCTCAGAGAGTATGAAAGCCAGAAGATCCTGGACAGATGTTATATAGACTCTAAGAGAACACGATGCCAGCCCAGGCTACTATACCCAGCAAAACTCTCAATTACCATAGATGGAGAAACCAAAGTATTCCATGATAAAACCAAATTCACACAATATCTTTCCACGAATCCAGCCCTTCAAAAGATAATAAAGGGAAAACACCAACACAAGGATGGAAACTACACCTTGAAAAAGCAAGAAAGTAATCCTTCAACAAACCTAAAAGAAGACAGCTGCAAGAACAGAATCCCAACTTTAACAACAAAAAAACAGGAAGCAACAATTACTTTAATTTCTCTTAGCACGAATGAACTCAATTCCCCAATAAAAAGACATAGATTAACAGACTGGCTCCACAAACAGAACCCAACATTTTGCTGCTTACAAGAAACCCACCTCAGGGAAAAAGACAGACACTACCTCAGAGTGAAAGGCTGGAAAACAATTTTCCAAGCAAATGCTCTGAAGAAATAAGCTGGAGTAGCCATTCTAATATCAAATAAAATTGACTTCCAACACAAAGTTATCAAAAAAGACAAGAAGAGGCACTTCATACTCATCAAAGGTGAAATCTACCAAGATGATCTCTCAATTCTGAATATCTATGCTCTAAATGCAAGGGCAGCCACATTTATTAAAGACACTTTAGTAAAGCTCAAAGCACACATTGCACCTCACACAATAATAGTGGGAGACTTAAACACTCTACTCTCACCAATGGACAGATCCTGGAAACAGAAACTAAACAGAGACACATGGGCACTAACGAAGTTATGAAACAAATGGATTTAATAGATATCTACAGAACATTTTATCCTAAAACAAAAGGATATACCTTCTTCTCAGCACCACATGGTACCGCCTCCAAAACTGACCATATAATCAGTCACAAAACAGGCCTCAACAGATACAAAAATATTTAAATTATTCCATGCATCCTATCAGATCACCACAGACTCAGGCTGATCTGTAATAACAGCATAAATAATAGAAAGCCAACATTCACATGGAAACTAAACAACATACCTTGGTCAAGAATAAAATAAAGAAAGAAATTAAAGACTTTTTAGAGTTTAATGAAAATGAAGCCACAACATACCCATACTTATGGGACACAATGAAAGCAGTCCTAAGAGGAAAACTCATAGCCCTGAGTGCCTCCAAAAAGAAACTAGAGAGAGCATACACTAGCAGTCTGACAACACACCTAGAAGCTCTAGAACTAAAGGAAGCATATTTACCCCAGAGGAGTAGATGGCAGGAAATACTCAAACTTAAGGCTGAAATCAACCAAGTGGAAACAATAAGAACTATTCAAAGTATCAACCAAATCAGGAGCTGGTTCTTTGAGAAAATCAACAAGATAGATAAACCCTTAGCAAGACTAACTAGAGGGCATGGGGACAGTATTCTAATTAACACAATCAGAAATGAAAAACGAGACATAACAACATAACATGAGGAAATCCAAAACATCATCAGATCCTACTACAAAAGGCTATACTCAACAAAACTGGAAAACCTGGATGTAATAGACAACTTCCTAGACAGATACCAGGTACCAAAGTTAAATCAGGGTCAGATTAATGATCTAAACAGTCCTGTTTTCCCTAAAGAAATAAAAGCAGTCATCAATAGTCTCGCAACCAAAAAAAGCCCAGGACCAGATGGGTTTAGTGCAGAGTTCTATCAGACCTTCAAAGAAGACATAATTCCAACTCTCCTCAAACTATTCCACAAAATAGAAACAGAAGGTACTCTACCCAGTTCATTCTATGAAGCCACAATTATTCTGATACCTAAACCACACAAAGATCCAACAAAGAAAGAGAACTTCAGACCAATTTCCCTTATGAATATCAATGCAAAAATACTCAATAAAATCCTCGCAAACCGAATCCAAGAATACATCAAAACAGTCATCCATCATGACCAAGTAGGCTTCATCCCAGATTTGCAGGGATGGTTTAATATATGGAAATTCATCTAAGTAATCCACTATATAAACAAACTAAAAGACAAAAACCACATGATCATCTTGTTAGATGCTGAGAAAGCATTTGACAAAATCCAACACCCCTCCATGATAAAAGTCTTGGAAAGATCAGGAATTCAAGGCCGATACTTAAACATAATAAAAGCAATATGCAGCAAACCAGTAGCCAACATCAAACTAAATGGAGAAAAACTGGAACCAATCCCACTAAAATTAGGGACTAGACAAGACTGCCCACTTTCTCCCTACCTATTCAATATAGTACTTGAAGTCCTAGACAGAGCAATTCGACAACAAAAGGAGATCAAGGGGATACAAATTGGAAAGGAAGAAGTCAAAATATCACTATTTGCAGATGATATGATAGTATATATAAGTGACCCTACAAATTCCACCAGAGAACTCCTAACCCTGATAAATAGCTTCAGTGCAGTAGCTGGATATAAAATTAACTCTACAAATCAATGGCCTTTCTCTACACAAAGGATAAACGGGCTGAGAAAAAAATTAGGAAAACAACACCCTTCACAGTAGTCACAAAAAAATATAAAATACCCTGGTGTGACTATAATGAATTGAATGATCTGTATGATAAGAACTTCAAGTCTCTGAAGCAAGAAATTGAAGAAGATCTCAGAAGATGGAAAGATCTCCCATGCTCATGGACTGGCAGGATTAATATAGTCAAAATGGCTATCCTGCTGAAAGAAATCTACAGACTCAATGCAATCCCCATCAAAATCCCAACTCAATTCTTCACTTAGTTAGAAAGGGCAATTTGCAAATTCATCTGGGATAATAAAAAACCCTAGGATAGCAGAAACTATTGTCAATAATAAAAGAACCTCTGGTGGAATCACCATGCCCGACCTAAAGCTTTACTACAGAGCAATTGTGATAAAAACTGCATGGTACTGGTACAGCGACAGACAGGTAGATCAATGGAATAGAATTGAAGACCCAGAAATGAATCCACATACCTATGGTCACTTGATCTTTGACAAGGGAGCTAAAACCATCCAGTGGAAAAAAGACAGCATTTTCAACAAAAGGTACTGGCACAACTGGCGGTTATCATGTAGAAGAATGTGAATTGATCCATTCTTATCTCCTTGTACAAAGCTCAAGTCTAAGTGGATCAAAGAACTCCACATAAAACCAGAGACACTGAAATTTATAGAGGAGAAAGTGGGGGAAAGCCTTGAAGATATGGGCACAGGGGGAAAATTCCTGAACAGAACAGCAATGGCTTGTGCTGTAAGATCAAGAATTGACAAATGGGACCTCATAAAATTGCAAGGCTTCTGTAAAGCAAAAGACACTGTCAATAAGACAAAAAAGCCACCAACAGATTGGGAAAGGGTTTTTACCAATCCTAAATCTGATAGGGTACTAATGTCCAATATATACAAAGAGCTCAAGAAGCTGGACTAGAGAAATTCAAATAACGTCATTAAAAAATGGGGTACAGAGCTAAACAAAGAATTCTCAAATGAGGAACAGCAAAGGGCTGAGAAACACCTGAAAAAATGCTCAGCATCCTTAATCATCAGGGAAATGCAAATCAAAACAACCCTGAGATTCCACCTCACACCAGTCAGAATGGCTAAGATGCTGGCAAGGATGTGGAGAAAGAGGAACACTCCTCCATTGCTGGTGGGATTGCAAGCTTGTACAACCACTCTGGAAGTCATTCTAGTGGTTCCTCAGAAAATTGGACATAGTACTACCGGAAGATCCAGCAATACCTCTCCTGGGCATATACTCAGAAGACGTTCCAACCAGTAATAAGGACACATGCTCCACTATGTTCATAGCAGCCTTATTTATAATAGCCAGAAGCTGGAAAGAACCCAGAAGTTCCTCAACAGAGGAATGGATACAGAAAATGTGGTACATTTACACAATGGAGTACTACTCAGCTATTAAAAGCAATGAATTTATGAAATTCTTGGGCAAATGGATGTATCTGGAGGATATCATCCTGAGTGAGGTAACCCAATCACAAAAGAAGTCACTTGATATGCCCTCACTAATAAGTGGATATTAGCCCAGAAATTTAGAATACCCAAGATACAATTTGCAAAACACAAGAAAATCAAGAAGAAGGAAGACCAATGTGGATACTTCATTCCTTCTTAGAATAGGGAACAAAATACCCATGGAAGGAGTTAAAGAGACAAAGTTTGGAGCTAAGATGAAAGGATGGACTATCCAGAGACTGCCCCACCCGGGAGTCCATCCCATAATCAGCCACCAAACCCAGACACTATTGCATATGCCAATAAGATTTTGCTGAAAGGACCCTGATATAGCTGTCTCTTGTGAGGCTATGCCAGTGCCTGGCAAACACAGAAGTGGATGCTCACAGTCAGCTATTGGATGGAATACAGGGCCCCCAATGAAGTAGCTAGAGAAAGTACCCAAGATGCTGAAGGGGTCTGCAACATTATAAGTGGAACAACAATATGAACTAACCAGTACCCCCAGAGCTCATGTCTCTAGCTGTATATGTAGCAGAAGATGGCCTACTCAGCCATCATTGGGAAGAGAGGCCCCTTGGTCTTGCAAACTTTATATGCCCCAGTACAGGGGACCACCAGGGCCTAGAAGTGAGAGTGGGTGGGTAGGGGAGCAGGATAGGGGGGAGGGTATAGGGAACTTTCAGGATAACATTTGAAATGTAAATAAAGAAAATATCTAATTAAATAAAATTTTTAAAAAAAGAAATAAATACAAACAAAGTAATTGTGAGAATAAGCTGGAATAAAATATTAATATTTCAATAAAATAAAATACACACATGGGGTCTGTGGTCTTCTTGCTTTGGGATTTTGAAAAAAAAAAGTCTTACTTCTTGGACAACGTTAATTTGAACAGTTTCTGTTTCATCTATGAAATCTTGTGAAGAAAATACACAACACTGGAGTTACAGATAGTTCTGAGCCACCATGTGGGGGTGGAGAATTGAGCCCATGTCCTCTGCAAGAGCAACGAGTACTCTCAGTCCCCAAGCCATCCCTCCAGCCCTCTACCAGACCTTTATAAACCTTACTCCTGACCAAAGCCACACATTTTAGGATTACTTTCTTAGATGAAGTTAATGGAATCCCTCAACACCAAAGGAAAATGTTTTCACTGGCTTGGAAAATCAAGGTGACAATGTGGATGCCTAACTCTAGATATCCACATTGAACCATGTTGACAATGGGTTCCTTGCTATCCTCACATATGAGTTACTTAATTCTAAGGTTTTATAGGAAACTGGTAAACATCCTGTGTTTCTATAACTCCTTCCAAACAGGTCATAGGGTCTCTCTCACTAGTAGGAAAGAAACAGGTTTCAAACTCACTATGTTGTATGAGGTGGGTAAAGGATAGTTATTCACAACTGACGCTACAGTAAACCAAAGGCTGGGTAAATGGAGACTTTTCATATTATGATGTTCTTAAATATTTTAAGATTAGCTTGTTATATTTTAAAATGAGAATTTTCATATATGTATGTGTGTGTGTGTGTGTGTGTGTGTGTGTGTATTTGTGTTTATATTTGTATGTATGTATAGTCAAGCTGGTCTCAAACTCAGAAATTTGCCTGCCTCTATCTCCCAAGTGCTAGGATGAAAGGCATGCACCATCACCACCCACTGGGGTTGATACCATGTGGAAATTTGAGAAGCTTTATAACAGCAGTAGACCCATTCATAACTGGCCAAAACTTGTTTCTATGTACACTCTCTATACTGCTAAGCTCATTGGAAAGCATTTGAATTTTTTTATATAAAACCTTTAAAAATATGTTATGTTAGGACTGAAGAAATAGCAGAACCCAGGTTAAAAAAAAATTCTTCGTGTAGTTACGCCGTTGTGATCCCAATGCCCAGGAGGTGGAGACAGGCAGATCCCTGAGCCTCTCTAGACAGGCTCCTTGGTGAAATTGAAGCTAATGAGACTCTGACTCCATAAAAGGGAAAAAACGAGGTAGTGATAGCACCCATGTTTGTCTCTGATCTCTACCCACATTCACACACATGTACCTGCACATACATACAAAAATAGGTAAAGTTACTATTTTCAAGATTTCTTTTTTTCCTTCCTTAGTAGGTTTAGGGTAAAAACTCATTTGTTTTCAACCAGTGACTTTGGTCTAAATAAGACACTTAAGATTCAGAACCCAAAGACCTCTGAGTCACTGTCTTAGTTTGGGTTTCTAATGCTGTGAAGAGACAGCATGACCACAGCAACTCTTTTTTTTTTTCATTTTTTATTAGGTATTTAGCTCATTTACATTTCCAATGCTATACCAAAAGTCCCCCATACCCACCCACCCCCACTCCCCTACCCACCCACTCCCCCTTTTTGGCCCTGGTGTTCCCCTGTACTGGGGCATATAAAGTTTGCAAGTCCAATGGGCCTCTCTTTGCAGTGATGGCCAACTAGGCCATCTTTTGATATATATGCAGCTAAAGACAAGAGCTCTGGGGTACTGCTTAGTTCATATTGTTGTTCCACCTATAGGGTTGCAGATCCCTTTAGCTCCTTGGGTACTTTCTCTAGCTGCTCCATTGGGGGCCCTGTGGTCCATTCAATAGCTGACTGTGAGCATCCACTTCTGTGTTTGCTAGGCCCTGGCATAGTCTCACTAGACCCAGACAAGCTATATCTGGGTCGTTTCAGCAAAATATTGCTAGTGTATGCAAAGGTGTCAGGCTTTGGAAGCTGATCATGGGATGGATCTCTGGATATGGCAATCACTAGATGGTCCATCCTTTCGTCACACTTCCAAATTTTGTCTCTGTAACTCCTTCCATGGGTGTTTTGTTTCCTATTCTAAGAAGGGGCAAAGTGTTCACATTTTGGTCTTCGTTCTCTTGAGTTTAATGTGTTTAGCAAATTGTATCTTATATCTTGTGTATCCTAAGTTTCTGGGCTAATATCCACTTATCAGTGAGTACATATTGTGAGAGTTCCTTTGTTATTGGGTTACCTCACTCAGGATGATGCCCTCCAGGTCCATCCATTTGGCTAGGAATTTCATAAATTCATTCTTTTTAATAACTGAGTAGTACTCCATTGTGTAAATGTACCACATTTTCTGTATCCATTCCTCTGTTGAGGGGCATCTGGGTTCTTTCCAGCTTCTGGCTACTATAAATAAGGCTGCTATGAACATAGTGGAGCATGTGTCCTTCTTACCGGTTGGGACATCTTCTGGATATATGCCCAGAAGAAGTATTGCTGGATCTTCCGGTAGTACTATGTCCAATTTTCTGAGGAACCGCCAGACTGATTTCCAGAGTGGTTGTACAAGCTTGCAATCCCACCAACAATGGAGGAGTGTTCCTCTTTCTCCACATCCTCACCAGCATCTGCTGTCACCTGAATTTTTCATCTTAGCCATTCTGACTGGTGTGAGGTGGAATCTCAGGGTTGTTTTGATTTGCATTTCCCTGATGATTAAGGATGTTGAACATTTTTTCAGGTGCTTCTCTGCCATTCGGTATTCCTCGGGTGAGAAATCTTTGTTCAGTTCTGAGCCCCATTTTTTAATGGGGTTATTTGATTTTATGGAGTCTACCTTCTTGAGTTCTTTATATATATTGGATATTAGTCCCCTGTCCGATTTGGGATAGGTAAAGATCCTTTCCCAATCTGTTGGTGGTCTTTTTGTCTTACTGACGGTGTCTTTTGCCTTGCAGAAGCTTTGCAATTTTATGAAGTCCCATTTATCGATTCTCGATCTTACAGCACAAGCCATTGCTGTTCTATTCAGGAATTTTTCCCCTGTACCCATATCTTCGAGGCTTTCCCCTACTTTCTCCTCTATAAGTTTCAGTGTCTCTGGTTTTATGTGAAGTTCCTTGATCCACTTAGATTTGACCTTAGTACAAGGAGATAGTACTGGATCAATTCGAAATCTTCTACATGATAACAGCCAGTTGTGCCAGCACCATTTGTTGAAAATGCTGTCTTTTTTTCACTGGATGGTTTTAGCTCCCTTGTCAAAGATCAAGTGGCCATAGGTGTGTGGGTTCATCTATGGGTCTTCAATTCTGTTCCATTGGTCTACTTGTCTGTCACTATACCAGTACCATGCAGTTTTTATCCCAATTGCTCTGTAGTACATCTTTAGGTCGGGCATGGTGATTCCACCAGAGGTTGTTTTATCCTTGAGAAGAGTTTTTGCTATCCTAGGTTTTTTGTTATTCCAGATGAATCTGCCGATTGCCCTTTCTAATTCGTTGAAGAATTGAGTTGGAATTTTGATGGGGATTGCATTGAATCTGTAGATTGCTTTTGGCAAGATAGCCATTTTTACTATATGATCTTGCCGATCCATGAGCATGGGAGATCTTTCCATCTTCTGAGATCTTCTTTAATTTCTTTCTTCAGAGACTTGAAGTTCTTGTCATACAGATCTTTCACTTCCTTAGTTAGAGTTACGCCTAGGTATTTTATATTATTTGTGGCTATTGAAAAGGGTGTTGTTTCCCTAATTTCTTTCTCAGCCTGTTTGTCCTTTGTGTTAGAGAAAGGCCATTGACTTGTATGAGTTAATTTTATGTCCAGCTACTTCACAGAAGCTGTTTATCAGGCTTAGGAGTTCTCTGGTGGAATTTTTAGGGTCACATATATATACTATCATATCATCTGCAAAAAGTGATAATTTGACTTCTTCCTTTCCAATTTGTATCCCCTTGATCTCCTTTTGTTGTCTAATTGCTCTGGCTAGGACTTCAAGTACAGTGTTGAATAGGTAGGGAGAGAGTGGACAGCCTTGTCTAGTCCCTGATTTTAGTGGGATTGCTTCAAGCTTCTCACCATTTACTTTGATGCTGGCTACTGGTTTGCTGTAGATTGCTTTTATCATGGTTAGGTATGGGCCTTGAATTCCTGATCTTTCCAAGACTTTTATCATGAATGGGTGTTGGATTTTGTCAAATGCTTTCTCAGCATCTAACGAGAAAATCATTTGGTTTTTGTCTTTGAGTTTGTTTATATACTGGATTACGTTGATGAATTTCCGTATATTGAACCATTCCTGCATCCCTGGGATGAAACCTACTTGGTCAGGATGGATGATTGTTTTGATATGTTCTAGGATTCGGTTAGCAAGAACTTTATTGAGGATTTTTGCATCAATATTCATAAGGGATATTGGTCTGAAGTTCTCTATCTTTGTGGGGTCTTTTTGTGGTTTAGGTATCAGAGTAATTGTGGCTTCATAGAATGAGTTGGGTAGAGTACCTTCTGTTTCTATTTTGTGGAATAGTTTGTGAAGAACTGGGATTAGATCTTCTTTGAAGGTCTGATAGAACTCTGCACTAAACCCATCTGGTCCTGGGCTTTTTTTTTTTGTTGGGAGACTATTAATGACTGCTTTTATTTCTTTGGGGGATATCGGGCTGTTTAGATCATTAACCTGATCTTGATTCAACTTTGGTACCTGGTATCTGTCTAGAAACTTCTCCATTTCATCCAGGTTCTCCAGTTTTGTTGAGTATAGCCTTTTGTAGAAGGATCTGATGGTGTTTTGGATTTCTTCGGGATCTGTTGTTATGTCTCCCTTTTCATTTCTGATTTTGTTAATTAGAATCCTTTCCCTGTGCCCTCTAGTGAGTCTGGCTAAGGGCTTGTCTATTTTGTTGATTTTCTCAAAGAACCAGCTCCTCGATTGGTTGATTCTCTGAATAGTTCTTCTTGTTTCCACTTGGTTGATTTTGCCCCTGAGTTTGATTATTTCCTGCCATCTACTCCTCTTGGGTGAATTTGCTTCCTTTTGTTCTAGAGCTTTTAGGTGTGTTGTCAAGCTGCTAATGTATGCTCTCTCTAGTTTCTTTTTGGAGGCACTCAGAGCTATGAGTTTTCCTCTTAGAAATGCTTTCATTGTGTCCCATAAGTTTGGGTATGAAGTGGCTTCATTTTCATTGAACTCTAAGAAGTCCTTAATTTCTTTCTTTATTCCTTCCTTGACCAAGGTATCATTGAGAAGAGTGTTGTTCAGTTTCCATGTGAATGTTGGCTTTCCATTATTTATGTTGTTATTGAAGATCAGTCTTAGGCCATGGTGGTCTGATAGGATACATGGGACAATTTCAATATTTTTGTATCTGTTGAGGCCTGTTTTGTGACCTATTATGTGGTCAATTTTGGTGAAGGTACCATGAGGTGCTGAGAAGAAGGTATATCCTTTTGTTTTAGGATAAAATGTTCTGTAGATATCTGTCAGGTCCATTTGTTTCATCATCTCTGTTAGTTTCACTGTGTCCCTGTTTAGTTTCTGTTTCCATGATCTGTCCATTGGTGAAAGTGGTGTGTTGAAGTCTCCCACTATTATTGTGTGAGGTGCAATGTGTGCTTTGAGATTTACTAAAGTTTCTTTAATGAATGTGGCTGCCCTTGTATTTGGAGCATAGATATTCAGAATTGATAGTTCCTCTTGGAGGATTTTACCTTTGATGAGAATGAAGTGCCCCTCCTTGTCTTTTTTGATGACTTTGGGTTGGAAGACAATCTTATCAGATATTTGGATGGCTACTCCAGCTTGTTTCTTCATACCATTTGCTTGGAAAATTGTTTTCCAGCCTTTCATTCTGAGGTAGTGTCTATCTTTTTCTCTGAGATGAGTTTCCTGTAAGCAGCAAAATGTTTGGTCTTGTTTGTGTAGCCAGTTTGTTAGTCTATGTCTTTTTATTGGGGAGTTGAGACCATTGATATTAAGAGATATTAAGGAAAAGTAATTGTTGGTTCCTCTTATTTTTGTTGTTAAGGTTGGCATTCTGTTTTTGTGGTTGTCTTCTTTTAGTTTTGTTGAGGGATTACCTTCTTGTTTTTTCTAGGGCTAGGTTCCCATCCTTGTATTGTTTTTTTTTTCTGTTATTATCCTTTGAAGGGCTGGATTCGTGGAAAGGTAATGTGTGAATTTGGTTTTGTCATGGAATACTTTGGTTTCTCCATCTATGGTAATTGAGAGTTTGGCTGGGTATAGTAGCCTTGGCTGGAATTTGTGTTCTCTTACTGTCTGTATAACATCTGTCCAGGCTCTTCCGGCTTTCATAGTCTCTGGTGAAAAATCTGGTGTAATTTTGATTGGCTTGCCTTTGTATGTTACTTGACCTTTTTCCCTTACTGCTTTTAGTATTCTATCTTTATTTAGTGCATTTGTTGTTATGATTATTATGTGTCGGGAAGAATTTCTTTTCTGGTCCAGTCTATTTGGAATTCTGTAGGCTTCTTGTATGTTCATGGGCATCTCTTTCTTTAGATTTGGGAAGTTTTCTTCTATAATTTTGTTGAAGATATTTGCTGGTCCTTTAAATTGAAAATCTTCATTCTCATCCATCCCTATTATCCGTAGGTTTGGTCTTCTTATTGTGTCCTGGTTTTCCTGGATGTTTTGAGTTAGGATCTTTTTGCATTTTGTATTTTCTTTGATTGTTGTGCCGATGTTCTCTATGGAATCTTCTGCACCTGATATTCTCTCTTCCATCTCTTGTATTCTGTTGCTGATGCTCTCATCTATGGTTCCAGATTTCTTTTTTAGGGTTTCTATCTCCAGAGTTGTCTCACTTTGAATTTTCTTTATTGTGTCTACTTCCCTTTTTAGATCTAGTATGTTTTTGTTCATTTCCATCACCTGTTTGGATGTGTTTTCCTCTTTTTCTGTAAGGACTTCTACCTGTTTGATTGTGTTTTCCTGTTTTTCTTTAAGGACTTGTAACTCTTTAGCAGTGTTCTCCTGTATTTCTTTAAGTGAGTTATTAAAGTCCTTCTTGATGTCCTCTACCATCATCATGAGATATGCTTTTAAATCTGGGTCTAGGTTTTTGGGTGTGTTGGGGTGCCCTGGACTGGGCGAAGTGGGAGTGCTGGGTTCTGATGATGGTGAGTGGTCTTGGTTCCTGTTAGTAAGATTCCTACGTTTACCTTTCGCCATCTGGTAATCTCTGGAGTTATTTGTTATAGTTGACTCTGTTTAGAGATTGTTCTTCTGGTGATTCTGTTACTGTCTATCAGCAGACCTGGGAGACAGACTCTCTCCTCTGAGTTTCAGTGCTCAGAGCACTCTCTGCTGGCAAGCTCTCCTTTTACAGGGAAGGTGCACAGATATCTTGTGTTTGGACCTCCTCCTGGCCGAAGAAGAAGGCCCAAAACAGGACCTTTCCCAGAAGCTGTGTTGCTTTGGCAGGTCCCAGAAGCTGTCAGCTTCTGTGGTGCACACTCTCACCTGTGCAGACTAAGTTCCTAATTTCCGCGGAATCCTGGAACCAAGGTGGCGCCCGCTGCTCCTGAGGCTGAGGGCTTCTGAGCCAGGCGGACACCTGTCCTCTGGTCAGAACGGTGGCCGGCTGTCTGTGGCCCGAAAAGGGTGCTGCCTCAGCGGCTCTGTGCCTCCACCTGTCCCAGAAGCTGTCCGGTTCTGTGGTGCACCCTCTCACCTGTTCAGACTAATTTCCTAAGTTCGGCGGAGACCCAGAACCAAGGTGGCGCCCGCTGCTCCTGAGGCTGAGGCCTCCACAGCAACTCTTATAAAGAAAAACATTTAACTGAGGCTGGCTTACAGTTTCAGAGGCTTAATCCATGATCATCGTGGTGAGAAGCATGGCAGTGTGCAGGCAACATTGTGCTGGAGGAGCCACGGGTTCTATATCTTGATTTGCAGGCAGCAGGATACTATGTCACACCGGGCATAGCTTGAGCATGTAAGATCTCAAAGCCTGCCTCCACAGTGACACACTTCCTCCAACAAGACCACACATATTCCAATACGGCCACATCTCCTAATAGTGTCACTCCCTATGGCCCAAGCATTCAAACACAAGAGTCTATAGGGACCATACCTGTTCAAACCACCACAATAATTAAATTTATAAATATAAACAAATATATAATGTGTTCAAATAAGATTATTTCCTTTAATACTAACGTGATCCTAAAAGATAATATTCTCATCTTCATTTGCATGTTAAGGAAACCAAACTAAGCCTTAATGTAATAAAATTACTTTCCTAAAATCACATAGCTCTTAGCCAGCAGAGCCAGAATTTGAACCTTTTCTCTCCCAGAAGAGTCTCTGCTGATGGTGCCATTGCTTGTCCTGAGGCAGACCTCATTAAACCCTTAGCTACTTTTTCACTATATGGTATGAATACACTTGAGAACTAAGTGGGACCTTTAACAAGTCTCCAATGTAAGCTTAGTGATTCAATAGCATGTCTAAGCATTCGGCATGGTGACATGATATGATCACCAAAGTTCTGTCTAGAAAACCTCGTCATCGTGTTATCAAAAAGAAAAAAGAAATTTAAAAAAATTTAAAAATATGACTAAGAATATCCCATAATGTTTGGAGAAGGTTTAACATATTTTTTGTTGGGCTGCACACATAGGTAGTTATTCTTGGCTGCACATAGCCTGTGGGCCTCAGGCTGGACATGCCTGAAGGCTAAGAGGAAAGCTGGAATTAACTGAACACTGCAGGTGCTGTGCAGAAGTAAAACTTTGTTCATAGCCTAAATTGAAATATAGGTCTCTTTCCTAAGAGATAGGTGTCATACATTAGCCAGGAGTTAAGAGCCACATCTTATTTTGAAGACAAGTCCTTGAGCCTCAGATACACTGTGTTTTCAATTATAAAAATGTGACAAGCCAAGGTGTGGAAAGAAATATAACACCAGCTAGAAGCAAGGTACAATTCATCTGAAGACAACCACAAACGGCTGCTGTTGACTGCACAGGCTGCACAGGTTGCATTTCACTGGTTTGAAGCATTGGGAGTGGCAGTGTTTGGATTTGGGGTTCGTTTTAGACATTGAAATTCACAAACACATAATGAGATGTCGTGGAAATAGAACTCACAATTCACTTGTGTACCCTACGTAGACCGAACGTAACTTTAGACAATGTGTTTGCCTGCTGCTTGTCACCTGGCCACAGGCGTCAACCTCTTCCCTTATGGCACTGGCCAGCACTCCAAAAAAGTTTTTGGATTTTGGAGCATCTCACATTTTCAGTGTACAGTTCACAGCCAAGTGAAAGTAGTACCCCAAAGTAATTGAAAATGTCTAGCAGAAAGTCACCATAGCAGCTACCCAGAAACGTCCCTCCATCCTCCACAATAAAATCTTTCCCTTTAGAACCAGAGAGGTATAGTGCCAAGAGACAATGCAGACTTCCTGTTCAAAGGTGGCACATGTTTCAGTAGAGTCACAGAAGCATGTTAATCAGCATGCCAGGCCCTCCCACAGCTGATCCTAGGTGACAACATTTGTCCGATGTCCAACAAGCTGACCCTAATCTCCCCAGCCACTTTTCCTACAAACACGCATGATGCCTGTGAAGAGGTCAGCTCAGAGCCATTGGAAAATTCCACCAAGCACCCCTCCCCTCCTAGAGGAGACAGGTCAGAAAGCAAGGAGGCTGGAAGGAAGAGGCTAATTAAGCCCCTAATACCTCATTCCCTAAAGAGCACACTGTTCTGCCAATCATATTGTGCCTAGCTGCTGATTCGCCATTCTGCCCCTGGAAACTGTATAAAAACTCTCGGAATGGGCCAACCAGAGTTGCCACCTCTCCTTAGGGTGTAGGATGATGACCCCCAGAATGCTGGAACAATAAATTTCTCTTGCTTTTTTTATCGATCCCCAGCTCCTCGTCATTCACTCAGGTGGTCCCCGGTAAGCTAAGGCTCGTCAGAGTCTTACATCTGCTAGGATAGGGACATTTTAATTCCCTCTTAATAGTATTTCTGGTGTTTCTTTTGCACTCTGTGTGTGTGTGTGTGTGTGTGTGTGTGTGTGTGTGTGTGTACATGCATGAAGGTATGCATGTGCATATGTATACACGCAGCCCTGTCTCTGTGCCCTACCCTCAAGGTTAGGATTGCAAGTGTGTCCAATGTCTGACTTCTTACATGGATGCTGGGGGTCTCTCCGTGCAACAAGCACTCTATCAATCAAGCTATCTCTCCAGCCCCTCCTTCTGAGTTTTGTTTTGTTTGAGACAGGGTTTCTCTATGTAGTCTTGGCTGGCCCTGGAACTCCCTATGTAGACCAGGCTGCCCTTCAACTCACAGAGGACTGCCTACCTCTGCTTTTTTGTGGATTTTTAAAACTGGACACAATTGTGGACAAACATAGGCATCTTAGGGGTTCATGGGCACTCACTCAGCAACTATCCACCCAGCTCAGAAACCTCTGCCTTCAAGAGCCAATATCAAAGGCTCATTCCAACATCAAAAGCCATGCTCAACACATTCTTTAGAAGTCCGTGGTGTACTGTTACTTGCTGGACTGAGATTTTCAAACCAGACCCTTAAAGACAAAATCTTCCTAAAGGCCCAACTTAATTTAAAGCCCAGAGGATCCACAAAGCAGCCCACTGCCCACTTGCTTTCTCAACACTAAACACATTTGTAACCAAAGGTACTAGGGCAATATAGCTATTGATTCTCATCCTCTCCTAAGTTCAGAAAATGCCACAGCATGTACTCTAAGCATTCAGTTCTCTCTTTGTGCTTCAAAGGCTCCCGGGCAGTACCACTGTATGATCTTGGGCACCGTCTGTGCCTGGGAGAGAGATGTATTATTATCTGAGCTAGTGCTGAGGGGATCCTAGCAAGAAACTAACCAACTCAACAGAGAAAGGTTATACCAAAAAAAAAAAAAAAAAAAAAAAAAAAAAAAAAAGACTCCTGCCAACAAACACACCATTTCCCTCCCCCTCATTTGAAATTCATGAAGATGCAGCGAAGCTTTTGTTTCCCATCAGCGAGATGAGCCTTAATACACTCTTGCCAAAAGCAAGCTAACTCAGAGTAATTGTTTTTCATCTAAATTGCATGTCCAACCTGCTTAGTCTTCAAAGAACATAGACACTAAAGCTTTGATACTCAACTGCTGAGTGACAAAGGAGAGGGCACAGAGCCCACAGGCATGAGGAGAATTTTTAATCACCACCTATCTGTCAGTGAGCCCTGGAACTTGGAGGGGGAGGGGTAGTGTGGGGGCATTCATAAGCTAGATAGAGCTCCACAGTTCATTTGAGAGTCTCTCTCTCTCTCTCTCTCTCTCTCTCTCTCTTTTAAGGGAGAAAAAAATGATTTAGAGGGAATTAAGATTTCCCCAAGGTGTTTTTAATCTCTTTACACTCCAGGCCCAGGTACCTCATGAAGCACTTAAAAGATTTCAAAAATGAAAGGAAATGCCTAGGACACAGAAAAAGAGATCTCCATCTACAGAAAGCATCTGCCTTTGTTTAAGAAAAAAAAAAGTACCTTTTTTTTTCTCTATGAACGTCACATCCACACTGTCTCTAATCTTGATGTAATCTAATCCTTCTTACAGATGTTTGCTCTGCATACATACACTACATCTGAGACTTTAAAAAGAGGCAAAAGCCATCAATATCTAATACTCCTTCATATTTCAAACCTCCCTATGTCAATACATGAGTTCGTTTAATTGCACATAACTGCAATATTTGGAGGAGGTCTGTGTTATACAAAGTGAAAACCCTCCAAAGAAGCAGGATGATTTCATCTGTTTCCACTACCACAACGGTTCTCAACCTGTGGGTGGCAACCTCTTTGGGGGTTGAATATCAAATATCTTGCATATTAGATATTTAAATTACGACTCACAGCAGACACAAAATCACAGTTATGAAGTAGCAATGAAATAACTTTATGGTTGGGAATCACCACACCATGAGGAACTGTATTAAAGAGTTGCACCATCCTGAAAGTTGAGAAGTGCTACTCTACCACCTTTCAGAGGCAGAGTCACAAAAAAAGGGCCCCTGGTTTCTGTCATTGATCCCTGGGCTTCACTGTGTAAGCTCCTCATGACAAGACAAAAGATTTGATTCTGTTTTTTGTGTTGGTTCTAGTTAAATTCATTATTTTTGCCTGCATACATATACTACATACATTAAAAAGAGGCAAAAGCCATCAATATCTAATACTCCTTCATACTTAAACCATAAGTGTTTAATGGCTTAAATGTCTATTTTCTACTTACAGTCTTGAACACTACAAAAACCTTTGACGAATTTAGAAGATGTGGGTATAAGGTAAATTGTATTGATGGATGTCAGTAAATTGTCCATCTGTCCTGTATCACTGACACATCAGACATTTCTACCCTGGGTAGCCTGACAACAGAGATATCACCCAGCATACTGACAAGTGAGAGAAGGAGACCAGGAGGCCGCTACAGTGGAGATGTGAGGATGATCTTGGCTCCCCAGCTCAATGATGGAAGCTGGTCACAGTCATGGATCATCTCTGGTGTTATTCCTCCGGTGATCAAATCTGCCATTCCAATCCCTATACTTTCCTTTTCATTTGAAAATTTCACATAGATATAGATGACTAATTTTAAATGTTTGGCTATTTTTCATGCCTGAGTCACCCTCTCTCATACCCACTCTCTTTCTGCTGAAACTCATTTCCCAACAAGACCCCTCCTACCTTGATGTCTGTCCCGCTACTCACCCCCACTGAATATAAATAAGGTGGCTTCCATGAACAGAAGTTAAGGGTTATGCCCCTCCCACTTTGATGTCTGTCCCCACTCTACCCTATCCCCAGTATAAATAAGGTGGCTTCCATGAACATGAATGAAGGATTATACTTCTCCCACTTTGCTGTCTGTCTCCCATCCTCCCCTCCACACTGAGTATAAATAAGAGAGAACATTAAAACATGGGCAACTAAAGAAAATGATACCCCCTTCCTCAGCATCCACTAACTGCCCACAGTCTGTCAGTGAGGGTCGGTGCCTCATGAATCCCTCTCCACATGATGAAATAAGGGGCCCAATCTTGTATGGGCTTTGTGTAGACAACCACAGATAACCACAGATACAGTGAGTCCATGACAGGGTTTCACATAGCTCTGCCTGGTCATAAACTCATTATGTAGCCAAAAATGACCTAGAACTGCTGAGCTTCCTGCCTCATATTCCAAATGCTATTATTACAGGCATGTGTAACTACCATTCCTGGTTCATGCAGTACTGTCTATCAGCCCCAGGGAGGCACCATGTTAGCCAAGCATTCAACAAGTTGATTGTTAGGCAATCGACTGAGCCATACTCTCAGCTTCTTTATGTTTTTAGAGTTGTTGGACTGCCTTCTTTTTTGTGGGTGGCCGCAAATGTAGATGGAGCACCATGAAGTGCTCAGACACATTATGGGGAGTATAAGGTGGTGGCACTGCCTACTCGCCCTAAAGTGCCACACACCACTATTGTTCTGCATGCAAAATTTCCCACCCAACCATGTGGTGACCAAGTCCCGCTTCTAGTACATTGTGTTGCAGCTGAAGATGATGAAGTAGTCACCAGGGGAGATAGTTTACTGGTGGCAGGTGTTTGAAAAGTTACAACATGTAAAGAACTTTGGCATCTAGTTGCACTATGATTCCACAGTGGCACATACAATATGTACCTCAAAAGTACTGGGACCTAACCATGCCTGGCACCATCACACAGTACTATCATGACACAGGTGCCCAGCACTGTGCTGGTGAGCATTCCATCTAGATGATGAAGGCAGAAGAAACTACAGTGGACAAGTGCCAATGACCAGTTGTCAACTTCAAAATTAAGTTTCCATTTGCCCCTAGCCCTTAAGTAGCAGATGGGCTGCCTTGTCTGGCCTCAGTGGGAAATAGGATATGCGAAATCTTGTAGAAACATGATGCCCTAGAGTGGGGAGATATGGGCAAGGAAGGGCACCCTCTCAGAGGTGAAGGGGAGGGGGAAATAACTCTTGGAGGGGGTATGGGGATCAACATTTGAGATGTAAATAAATAAAATAATTAACTAATTTAAAAAAAGAAAAGAAAACCTCCAGCGTCAAAGACATACTGACCAAAGTAGTGGCATTACAGTAGGGCTTTGGATGTGAAATATGACTTGCTATTGATACTCTGATCCTTACTTGCCTAGCTATAAACTGCAGGAAGTGATATCACATGTGAACACTCACTTCAAGCACACTGCTTAATGGTAGATCTTGCTGTGTTTAAGGCCAGGCTGGCCTCAAGCTCATGACCTTTCTTTAACAGATCAAAAGCCTACCAAAACAGCTAAGGATGGTTGGTGAACCCCACTTTCCCACCTCCGCCTAGCCCTTCTAACACATCGGGAAATGTTACAGGAAATTCTGATGGAAACTAGATGCTGCACCCATCAAGAGCCTTGTATTTCTCAAATGCACAAGTCGGCTTGCATCAAACAGGGAAACCAAGGTTGGCGAATGCAATGTCAAGCAACTCAACACACAAACAAACAAAAACAAAAAAAAAAAAAAAAGGAAATTGATTTAAGGAGCATAAACTTTGGAGGGGTACTTATAGCTTTGAGCACAGCTTGATGTAGATATATCATGTTGCCAAGGCTAAGTCCCTCTCTCTCTCCACCTGTTTGTCTTTCTTCAAATGTTTCCTGAATCCACAGGCAGCTTTTTTAACACAGTGGCAAAGATGACCCTTTCCAAGCTCTGGTTTTAACTTAAAGCCAAGCAAGAAAAGACCACATACCAATGATGAATTATGTTCTCAAGGTCATACTTTATGGCTCTCTTTATATCAAAACTGAGTAAATTAGGGTTAGGGCCAGTATTGTCCAGTAATTAGGGAGCAGGGTGGAAATGTCTAGTCATTGTGGCCATGATAGCAGGACCGCCACTAAGTCTCCACTTAGATTAACAATTTAGTGGTAATTTTAATGAGTACAATCCCAAAATCTCTCTGTTTCCCCCCAGTTTTCAGAAAGACAAATGTATTAGAGTTTGATAAACACAAGAAAAAGAAAATATTTGGAAACCCAGCACTCCAGTTCCCCCCTAGTAGTTTGAAAAATCCTTTGAATCCTCTTATACCACCAATAAAATAAGAGAGCCAAGTAGAGTGGTCCTCCAGCTCATTTCAAGTGTTGAACTGTAATGGGTCTGTTTAATTCTGTCTTTTCTAGCAGGGCCCTGGAAGAACTTCTTTGCCTGCTTTTTTCTTTCTTTCTTTCTTTCTTTCTTTCTTTCTTTCTTTCTTTCTTTCTTTCTTTCTTTCTTTTTTTAAAGTTTACTTGATCTATATTCCCCTAACCAAGGGTATCTATGCCCCAGAACCCAAGAGACACTGACCACCAATTAAGTCAGAAACATTCAGGAAGTGGTAACAGCATTCGGTTTTGTAGATAGCAAGTAGGAGAGCTGGCAGGTCATTATCGTGACTACATCAACTTCTGCAGAAATAGATAGATAGATAGATAGATAGATAGATAGATAGATAGATAGACAGACAAACATGCAGGAAGCAGCCCATTCCAGCTTGAGCAGGAACCAAGTATCCATGTATTGATCTTCCATCTACCTGGGTCACAGGAATATCCATGTACATTAAGCAGAGGAAGAACTAAAAATCACATTAAGTCAAATGGCTAAATCAATATTTAACAACGCAGTTAGTGGTAGTTGACCTTAAATGCACCCTTAATCAAACAAAGGTGAGGCAGGCCAGCCTCCAGCATATGACACTCAGAACTATGAACTAATGCAGAAGAGAAACGTTAAAGATCCCTTCTAATGTGGGTGCCTGTGCAGCTCACTCTAACTGCAAGGTCATCGTCACCCTCTTAACAAAGACAAGCAGGATTTTATTCATGTGGTGCCAGGTCTCTGATTATCACCTCTGTCCTTGGCTCTAGAATTCAACAGCCTTGATCTCAGCACACTTAAAAAACCAGACAAAGATTCCTACCATGATTTCCCTGGCAAATTATTAGCAAATTGTCAGTGATAGCCTCTCACCCTTGAGCTGTGCCTTCATAAACAAGTGTAGATGTTACCAGTCATCACCCAGCCCGCTGCTCCGTAATGTCATTTACATATATTTACACATATGCATATCATCTGTACTGTACTTGCACTGAAGATTATTGAAGTTCAGTTACATTAAAAGGAATGCAGGGAGAGAGGGGAAAAAATCTAGCCAATCTTTTCAGGATGCCAAGGAAGCATTGCAGATGCTGTGGGTTCTCTGACTCCCTGGTGTGAGACTGTTTTAAATTGCCTCGCTGCCCATAAAATACCTTAAGCCCCCAGCATTTTAGTTTTCACTACTGAGGACTTGATGGTAACTCCAAGGAAAAGGTCAGTGTAAGACTCTATTTCAATAGACTGCAGGCAGCAGCAGGCTCTGCGGAGTTCACAAAGAGCTCAGGAGAGTTTACAGGATTCGGTGACCTAAACATGCCAGTGTTACTGGTGCCATTTCCTTTGCATCCCAGTTTGGCAGCGAGGACAAATGTGTGATAATTAGAAAGCTCTCCTGAAATGCTTCTCTTTGATTTGTTATTGGGTTGTAGCTACAGTTCCTCCCGCAGCCTTGCATCTCTCAGGTCTGTCTGCTGGTTACCATGGTGATGGGGCTCAATGTATCCTATGAGCTAAATCAGCATTCTGCCACATCCAGGCTGCTGGCAACGGAACTTCTGAGAATTGGGCAAGTGTTGAGGTTGAATGTAAAAGCAATTGCTTGAAAAATATGATCATACATTTGAAGGGGGTGGGAAACAGTCCACAGAAAAAGATCACAGTTTCTTTGTCATCAAGGTATGGAATAAATATCTGATCTCCCATAGGGCTAACCACAAAAGCTCGAGGCAGGGAGAGAATTGGCAATATGACAGGCTCCTTAGCTAATATACAGACATAAAAGGAAGTTGTTTGTGACTTAACGATAGCCAAGCAAAGCTTGGCTTCTGGGAATTCTCTCTGCCCTGGGAGGCCCACTTACAAACCAATAGGCACTCCATCTTGTTCACAGAGCCACAGTCAAAATATTTACTGAGTTCAAGATACCTACCCTCTAAAAGAAGTAAAGCTATAGTCACACATGATACTGGGTATAGAAAGTTTAAGACACTCTCCAATAAAAGCATTACAATTAATAAGTTCTTTCAAAACCCTGCAAAGGCATGAAAACAAAATTATAAACATGAACTCTGAAAAAAATGAACTCTGTATGATTGTACCAAAAGGAAAGATATTTTGTTTTTTGTTTGTTTGGTTTTTGTTTTGTTTTGGAAAGATATTTTGAAATCAATGGAATTAAAGAAATAATAATAGCCCTTCCATTCCATGCCTGCACCAGTGGCTGTCACAGAGAAGTGCACCACACCTCAACCCACAGCTGAACCTGCCTCCCAAGAAGCAACTCTAACCTGACGCACGCAGGTGACACGTCCTTTCCTCCACAACCCAATACCTGCAAGGACTCCAATAAGCCTAGAAACTGTGGGCTCTGTCCTATCTGGTCTGAACTCCATCATCTTTCCAGTCTGTACCAACACCAGTGAGATCAGAGCAGTGAACAGCACCCTAGCCCACAGCTCTGCCTGCCACCCAAGAGGCGAGATACAGTGCTCCACCTGTATCCCAGGAGGCCTAGACCAATATGGGACACCCACACCAACCAACACTAGAGACAACTAGATGTCAAAAGGAAAGCACAAGAACATAGTCAACGGAAGCCAATATAATATGGCACCATCAGAACTCAGCTCACCTACTGCAGTAAGGCCTAGATGTCCTAACACACCTAAAGAGCAAGACTCTGACCTTAAATCCCATATCATGAAGATGATTAAAGGGAATATAAATAATTCCCTTAAATAAATACAAGAAAACACAATTAAACCGGTGAAGGAAATGCATAAAATGGTCCAAGACCTAAAAATGGGAATAGAAGCAATAAAGAAAACATAAATGGAGGCAAACCTGGAGATGGAAAACCTAGGAAAGAGAACAGGAATGACAGATGCAAGCATCATCAACAGAATACAAGACATGGAAGAGAGAATCTCAGGCATAGAAGATAACAAAGAAAATGCCAAATGTAAAAAGTTCCCCAGTTAAAACATCCAGGAAATTTGGGATACTAAGAATAATAGGAATAGAAGCGGGTGAAGATTCCCAGTTCAAATGTACAGAAAACATCTTCAACAAAATCATAGAAGAAAACTTCCCTAACCTAAAGAAAGAGATGGCCATAAACATACAAGAAGTCTACAGAACACCAAATAGATTAGACCAAAAAAGAAAATCCTCCCACCATATAATAATTAAAACAATAAATGTACAGAACAAAGAAAGAATATTAAAAGCTGCAAGGGGAAAAGAACAAGTAACATACAAAGGCAGGCCTATCAGAATTAAACCTGACTTCTTAACAGACCTGCTAACAGCCAGAAGATCCTAGACAGATGTCTTATAGACCCAAAGAGACCACTGATGTCAGCCCAGAACACTATATCCAGCAAAAATCTCAATCACAATAGATGGATTCTCCATCATTCTACTGCATACAAGGAACACACCTCAGCAATAATAGACACCATCTCAGAGTAAAGAGCTGGAAAAGGGTTTTCCAAGCAAACAGATCCAAGAAATAAGCTGGAGTAGCCATTCTAAAAGCTAATAAAATAGACTCTCAACCAAAACTTATCAAAAAGATAGGGAAAGTCACTTCACACTCATCAAAAGAAAAATCCACCAAGATGACATCTCAGTTCTGAACACCTATGCCCTAAAGGCAAGAGTACCCACATTCAGCAAAGAAACTTTACTGAACCTCAAATCAAACAATGAACCACACACAGTAATAGTGAGGGACTTCAACACCCCACTCTTACCAATGGACAGGTGATCAAATCAGAGAAACAATAAAACTAACAGATGTTATGAAATAAGTGGTTTTAACAGATATCTGAAGAACCTTTCACACACACACCCCCAAAAAATAGAATATACCTTCTTCTCAGCAGGTCATGGAATCTTCTTCAGAATTGACTATATAATTTAGCACATATCAAGCCTTAAGAGAGAGAGAGAGAGAGAGAGAGAGAGAGAGAGAGAGAGAGAGAGAGAATTGAAATAACCCTTTGCATCCTATCAAATCCCCCAGATTAAGGCTGGACTTCAATAACAACAGAAACAACAGAAATCCCACATACTTGTGGAAAATGAAAACACTCTACTAGTTGATAACTTGGTCAGGGAAGAAATAAAGAAATTAGAGATTTTATAGAATTGAATGAAAATAAAGGCACACATACCTAAACTTATGGGACACAACAAAAGCAGTGCTAAATGGAAAATTCATAGCACTCAGTGACTTCATAAAGAAATTAGAGAGATCTCATACTAACAACTTAACAGCACACCTAAAAGCTCTAGAACAGAAGGAAGCAAACATGCTCAAGAGAAATAGACAGCAGGAAATAGTCAAACTCGGGGCTAAAATCAATCAAATAGAAACAAAGAGAATACAAAGAATCAACAAAACCAATAGCTGGTTCTTTGAGAAAATCAACAAGACAGACAAACCCTTAGCAAAACTAATGAAAAGGCACAGATAACAAAATCAGAAATGAAAAGGGAGATATATCAATAGAAACAAAGAATCCAAAATGTTACTAGGTCTTACTTCAAAAGCCTATACTCCATAACACTGGAAATCTAAACCAAATGGATGAATTTCTAGACAGATACTACACATGAAAGTTAAATCAAGATCAAGTAAACTACCAAAATAGTCCCATAACCCCTAAGCAAATAGAAGCAGTTAATAAAGTGTTCCAACCAAAAAAAGCCCAGGGCCAGATTGTTTTCATGTTGAAATCTATCAAACCTTCAATGAAGAGCTAATACCAATACTCCTCAAAGTATTCCAAAAAATAGAAACAGAAGAAACATTGCCTAATTCATTCTATGAGGCAATAGTTACCCTGTTGTGTTACCTAAGCCACACAAACACTTAACAAAGAAAGAGAACTTCAGGCCAATTTCACTTATGAATATCAACACAAAAAATGCTCAATAAAATTCCTGCAAACCAAATCCAAGAACATATCAAAACCATCATTCACCACAATCAAGTAGGCTTCATGCCAGGGATGCAAGGATGGTTCCATATAGGAAAATCCATCAACGGAATCCACCATATAAACAAACTAAAAGACAAAAATCACATAATCATCTCATTAGATGCTGAAAACATCCTTGACAGAATACAAAACCCATTCATGTTAAAAAGTCTTGGAGAGATCAGGGATTCAAGGCACATACCTAAACATAGTCAAAGCAATATGCATCAAGCCAATAGCCAACATCAAATTAAATGGAGAGAAACTTGAAGCAATTCCATTTAAATCAGGGTCAAGACAAGGCTGCCCACTCTCTCTGTATATACTCACTATAATTCTTGAAGTTCTAGCTGGAGCAAGAAGACAACAAAAGAAGATCAAGAGAATACGAATTGGAAAGGACAAAGTCAAGGTAACACTATTTGCAGGTATGATATGCTAGTATACATAAGTGATCCCCAAAAATCTACCAGAGAACTTCTACCACTGATAAACAACGTCAGCAAAGTGACAGATAAAAAATTAACTCAAGTGCAGAGCAGAGACTAAAGGAAAGGCCATCCAGAGACGGTCCCACCCAGGGATTCATCCCAGATACAGTCACCAAACTCCAATATTGTTGTGGATGCGAAGAAGTGCTTGCTGAAAGGATCCTGATAAAACTGTCTCCTGAGAGGCCCTGCCAGGGCTTTACAAATACAGAGTCGGATGCTCACAGCCAACCATTGCACTGAGTGCTGGGTCCCTAATAGAGGAGCTAGAGAAAGGACTGAAGGAACTGAATGGGTTTGCAACCCCATAGGAAGAACAACAATATCAACCAACCAGACGCCCAGAGCTCCCAGGGGCTAAGCCACCAACCAAGGAGTACACATGGGTCCAGCTGCATATGTAGCAGAGGATGGCCTTGTCAGGCATCAATGGGAGGAGAGGTCCTTGGTCCTATGAAGGCTCAATAGATGCCCCAGTTGTAGAGGATTCAAGGGTGGGAGTGAGTTAGTGGGTGAAGAAACACTCTCACAGAAGCAGGGGGAGGGGAGAAGGGATAGGGGATTTGAGGGAGGGGGGAAAACCAGGTAAGGGGATAACACTTGAAATGTAAATGAATTTTTAAAAATAAATTAAATTAACTCAAAGGAAGCTTTAGCCCTCCTTTATACAAATGATAAATAAGCAGAGAAAGAAATTAGGGAAACAACAGCCTTCACAATAGCCACAAATAATATAAAATATCTAGGTGTAACTCTAACCAAGCAAGTAAAAGATCTGTATGATAAGAACTTCAAGATCCTCAAGAAAGAAACTGAAGAAGATAGCAGATAGTAAGATGTCCCATGCTCATGGATCGGCAGGATTAACAGTGAAAATGGCCATCTTACCAAAAGCAATCTACAAGTTCAATGCAATCACCATCAAAATTCAAGCACAATTTTTTTTTTACAAATCTTGAAAAAAAAATTCTCAACTTTATATGGAAAAAAAAAACCCAGGATAGCAAAAAAAAAAAAAAAAAATCCTGAACAATAAAAGAACCTCTGAAGGAATAATCACCATCCCACCATCCCAGACTTCCTGCTGTACTACAGAGCAAGTGATTTAAAATTAATTAATTAATTAATTAATAACTGCATGGTATTGGTACAGAGACAGACAGGGATAGATCAATGGAATAAATCAATGAAATAGAAAAAGAAAAAAAAAACCCACACACCTATGAACATTTGAATTTTGACAGAGAAGCTAAAACCATACAATGGAAAAAAGAAAGCATCTTCAACAAATGGTGCTAGTTTAATTGGATGTCTGCATGTAGAAAAATGCAAATAAATCCATATAGTCACCCTGCCCAAAACTCAAGCTCACTTGAATCAAGGACCTCAACACAAAACTGGATGCCTAACAAAAGAGAAAGTGGGAAAGAGCTTTGAACGAATTGGTACAGGAGAAAATTTCCTGAACAGAACACCAGTGGCTCAGGCCCTAAGATCAACAAATGATAAATGGGACCTCATGAAATTGCAAAGCTTCTGTAAGGCAAAGGACACTGTCAACAGGACAAAATGGCAACCTACAGATTGGGAAAAGATCTTCACTAACCCTACAACCAACAGAGAGGTAAATTCCCAAATATATGAAGAACTAAAGAAGTTAAACTCCAACAAACCAAATAACCCAATTTAAAAATGGTGCACAGAACTAAACAGAGAATTCTCCACAAAGGAAACTCAAATGGTCAAGAAGCACTTAAAGAAATGGTCGACATCCTTAGTCATCAGGGGAATGCAAATCAAAATGACCCTGAGATTCCACCTTACACCAAGCAGAATGGCTAAGATTAAAAACAAAACAAAACAAAACCAAAAAACAAAACCTTACGTGACAGTACATGCTAATGAGGATGTGGAGAAAGAGGAGCACTCCTCCACTGCTGTTGGGAATGCAAACTTTTGTACAACCACTCTGGAAATCAGTCTGGTGATTTCTCAGAAAATTGGAAATAGTTCTACCTCAAGACCTAGCTACACTGCTCCTGGGCATATACCCAAAAGATGCCCCACCATACCACAAGGACATGTGCTCCACTATGTTCATAGCAGCTTAATTTGTAAAAGCTAGAAACTGGAAGCAACCCAGATGTCCCTCAGCCAAAGAATGGATACAGAAAATGTGGTTCGTTTATACCATGGATTACTATACAGCTTGAATAGGAATTTTCTCAAAGAAAGTATGCAAATACCCAACAAAGACATGGCATGAAGGAAGGGAGGGAGGGAGGGAGGGAGGGAAGGAGGGAGGGAGGGAGGGAGGGAGAGAGAGAGAGAGAGAGAGAGAGAGAGAGAGAGAGAGAGAGAGAGAGAGACAGACCAAACAGGAAGCCCAACATTGTTAGCTATCAGGAAAAACAGGTTTAAAAACACAAGAATGGCTACAATCCAAAACTATAGCCAGTTTTACAGAGCAACTAAGGAAAGTACAGCTTCATACATTGCTACTAGGCCTGAAAAGTACTGCTAACCACACAGACATCATGTGTTCCAACACCTCTACTTCTAAGGGAAAGTGAATGTAGAAGACCATGAAAAAAACTGTACATGAATGTTCATAGTAGTGTCATATGTAAATGCAAAGACAGAAATAGCACATGTAGCTACCTAATTGATGAACACATGCATCAAACTTGGTATATCCATATACTGGAATATTACTAGCTAGGAAAGAAGTGAACTAGGCAAAGCTCAAAGGGGTTTTGCTAAATGAGACATTTCTAGAGTTTGCGTCTGGCATTTCTCTAGTTTGTTTTCTGTTGCTGTGATAAACATGAACAAGGGAACTAGAGGCCATGGAACACTTACTTCAGCTTACAGGTTTCAGTTCAGCAGAGAGGGAAAGCAGGTCAGGATCTCAAGCAAGAACCTGAAGACAGAAACTAAAGCAGAGACCATGGGAAGAAGGATGCTTAATGCTTGCTTCCACTCACATTTACCTTCCTTTCTTGTGTGGCCCAGGCCTGTATGCCCATAGTGGCCTTGGTGCTCCTACATCAATTAGCAATCAAGAAAATGCCCTTACAGACGTGCCCACAGGCAATCTGTTGGAAGCAATTCTTTGAGATTCCTCTTCCAAGGGTGGCTACTTGACAACAAGATTAGCCATCCCAGACCTGAGGGAATGTTTTCAGGTCATTGGATTTGTGGCCTTGAAGGGGACAGAAAGACTCAACCCTTTATCCTTCTTCTCTCTCCCTGGCTGTCTCACACCTACCACCACAGGCTCCAAACAACAAAGCCAACCAACCAGTCATGGACTCAAACCTTTAAAAAGAATCATTCCCATACTTTGTAAGTTGATTATCCCAAATAATTTTTATAACGACAGAAAATTGACTAACTCAGACGTGTTAAACAGTGTAGAAAGGAGGCTAGCGATATCTCGGAGGTAGGGAGAAAGAAAGAAAAAATATTAAAGGCTGGAGAGATGGCTCAGAGGCTAAGAGCATTGACTGTACTTCCAGAGATTCTGAGTTCAATTCCCATCAACCATACGGTGGTTCACAATTATCTATAATGAGATCTGATGCCCTTTTCTGGTGTGCAGGCATACATGCATACAGAACATTGTATACAAAATAAATAAATAAATCTTTGGAGCTGGAGAGATGGCTCAGTGGTTAAGAGCACTGGCTACTCTTCCAGAGGTCCTGAGTTCAATTCCCAGCAACCACATGGTAGCTCACAACCATCAGTAATGGGATCTGATGCCCTCTTTTAGTGTGTCTGAAGACAGTTACGGTGTACTCACATATATAAAAATAAATAACACTTTAAAAAGAAAGAAAGTTTAACTGCTGATGGATTCTTGGATTTCTTGGAGGTGGGGTGCATAGTGATGAAATGCCTCAAACCCAGGAATAATGATGGTGAAGGCTGCACAAGTCTGAAACCTCGAACAACTGTGAACTTTTAATTTAACTTTGAGTTAAACTTCTATTCTTCCCAGGGGTGGGTTGTACAATGGGAGCCCTGTCCTAATCAAGACATTAAAGTAGACGGACTTACACTTAGTCTTCAGTAATTACAGGGAACATGATCAACTGGAAAAGGCTAGCAATATTAACTTATCTCAGCATGCTCGGAACACAAAGGGGCATTATAAAAAATAAAATAAAATAAAATAAATAAAATAAAATAAAATAAAATAGTGTTTCCATATGTTTCAACTCAAATATATATCTTGAATGCCAAATACCACAAGGACTTTGGTTCTGTTCAATATCTTAGAAATAGTCCTTCTCTACCAACTTATTTCTCTTGTACCAGAATAGTGTCCACATTTTCCAGAAGGGAACAGTTCCCCCTTTATAAGCCTTTCAACACAAGATCATTGGTGCATCATTTGAGAGCTGCTTATGCTAACTCACTTACAAACTGACTTGCCAGGGGCTTCTTTTGCAGTTGTTTCCGAACAACAACCGAAGCCTGAGCTGGCTTTGAATTTCAGAAAGAAACAATTAAACTGAACTATAAGTCTCTTAATCAAAAGCTTGTCTGTGTTGTCTTGTCGAGAATACAAAGGTGCTTGCACCCACAAACCTTCTGGGAAACCATGGATGTTAAGAACCCAGGATTGTCCTCTCAAAGGGAAAGACACATAACCTGTCCTTCCAGAAGGCTGAGAATTGGAAGTGATTAACAGCTCCTATAACCAGGACCGAGGTGGCTAAAAATCTAAGTAACCCTTACATTACTGGTACAGCCAAGGGTTCCCTGAAGCCAACCAGGAGCAGAGGTGGCCAATAGCCCAAGTGACCTTTATGCTCTCTATATGACCAAGACAAGGACAGATCCTTCCTTCAGCCTTAAGCTACTACAGATAACCTATCTCTAGAGCCCATCTTCTTGGAAAAAAAGATGGCGTGTGCTTTGAGTTAAATTTCCATGTAAATATTGCTTCCTTGTACACAGGGGATTGTATTACACCAGGACACTTCCTTCCAAATTATATTGTGTTTAATATGCTGGCAATAAACCTCCTGGCATCAGACTCTCTAGAAGTCTGATCCAGCCTGGCAGACTAGGTTATGATGAACTGAGTTTTCATTCTCACCTCTTCATGTATCATATTGCTGTAAACCCCTACAGGGACCCCCCCTCATTGTCTAAGCACTCATCCCACATCAGAAATGAGAGACTTGAATTCTTACAAGATCCAAGCAAGGTCCGTGAAAAGTAGAGTTTGTGGGGCTTAAAAAATGGGGGGTATGACCTGTATAAAAAAGGCAGCTACTGCTAGTCACAACAGACAGTTACCCTGCAGAAGTGCCAGCCCAGAGCCATCAAATTAGTTTAGAAGCTACCAATTCAGAGATTTAGGTAAGAAACTTACCACTTAAAATTTTTTAAATGTTTTAAATTACAAAAGCATCCAAAAATACCTACAAATGACAAATTCAGCTGTGTTTAACTTTGCATCTCTTTTATACACATACTACTGTGCTTAAAAAAAAAAAAACCTCATCTATCTATATAAACACTAGATCTTATTTTTTATATATGAAGCTGGTATGTATATGAAAATATATATTGGCATAAAATTTCATATAACAGCTTTTTGTTTTTATTCAGATTCTAAAAGAATTTTCAGAAGATATAAAGATTAAAACAAAATATATACTAATAACAGGAAGATGCTTATCATAGCAGTAGTATTCATAGTTAAAAATCGGGGAAGGTGCCAAAATAGTTGTGATGAATTGCATTTTGTAAATCATAATATGGAACACAGAGAAACTATGGACTTTTAATAGTACAGGAAAATATAATGCATTGCTGTATAAATAAAATCAGACACAAGAAATACAATGTGCTTTCAGTTACATAAACAGTTACATATTTGTGTGTTGGGGAAATATGTGAGCACATGTGTTTGCAAGGATGTGCACACAGGCCAGAGAAGGACGTCAGGTGTCCTGTTCTATATAGGTATAGGAATGGATATGGAGGAGGAGGGGGGAAAGGGCGAGAAGAGAGAGAAAGCAAGCCTGTATTCCCTTGAGGCAGAGTCTCTCCTTGGACATGAAGGTAGGCTGATGGCAAGCAAGCCGGAGAGATCTCCTACTTCTGCCTCCCACTGTACTAGGAATAACAACCATCTGGCTTTTGCTGGTGGGGTTTGAACTTAGGTCTTCACACTTGCACTGCAAGCACTCCTACCCACTGAGCCATCTTTCCAGCTCCAATTACATAAAAAAAAAAAACTAGGTGACAGCTATATTAAATGTTGAAACATAAACAAGCATTGCTTTTTGTGATTTTTCTTCCTATTTCCAGATGATCTTACCAATTACAAAAGACTAAATGACTTCTACTTCAATGACTACTACAGTTTTTTTTTTTTATCCTGCTGGTAACGATGTCTAAAATAACCAGAAATTAACCTAATCTTAATTTCCCATTCATTAACAGTCCTGGCTAACAGGCAGTTGAAGAAGTCCCACAGGTAATATGGTCATGTAAGTCATACACAGAGACCATAAGCAGAACATAAATGATGCCTTTTTTCCTGTATCTTAGGAATGTCTGTAACCTAGCAGCCCCTCCTAGAAACTGTAAGGGAGGCCTTGGTCGGAAGGGGAAATAGTTCACAATAATTGAAAAACAGACTGACTCCAGTAAGACAAATCTACAACAGAGTCTACAACAGAACCCTCTTCCTCCTCCTCTTCCTCCTCCTCTTCCTCCTCCTCTTCCTCCTCCTCCTTCTTCTTCTTTGTCTTCTTCAGCATATAGTATATTTTACAAACAAGATCCAAGATTTACCAAATAATTAGCCATATATGAAAGTCTAGTTAATCATTTAAAAAGAATGAAGTGAGCCGGGCAATGGTGGCGAATGCCTTTGATCCCAGCACTTGGGAGGCAGAAGCAGGCAGATTTCTGAGTTTGAGGCCAGCCTGGTCTACAGAGTGAGTTCCAGGACAGCCAGGGATACACAGAGGAACCCTGTCTGGAAAAAAAAAAATGTGAGGCTGCTATGTGTAATTCAGAAGGTCATTATTTTACTCTTACCAAGAAGTACCACTGTGTTATTCTTAATGCAACTATAATTTAATAGCATCAAGGGATGCTATTCAACTTCTGCCAATGCTGTGTAATAAAGGCCAGTAGAGGTTTCCTATAAAAAGCCAGATAATATTTTCTGCTTTGTAGGCCATATAGTCTCTGACAGAACTGCTTAGTTTTCTACAACAGAAACAGCCTTGATGAGAAAAGAAAGGGCAAGATTAGAGATGGTTAGAGAGAGACAAGGGTAGTGAGGGGGGATGAGACTATGACTAAACACAATGTGTACCTGAATGAAGTGTGTTGGAAGACCTACTACTATGGAAAAGCAATCTATGCTAATAAAATTTAACCCCTCAAAATACCTTTGCATGCAACGATTAGTATATACAAGGTTGTTTATATAGCATGAAGAACAAAAGTGACAAAAAAAATCCCGTGACTAATTCAAATAAGTGGTGTTTTATGCAATATCAGGTACCAACTGTATCTGTAGAAACAGCTGGTCAGAATCGGTGCACAGAGCCAAGGTTTGTCTCACTTTTCATGCACCAAGTCTTGGGTGAATGAGAGCAAGCTAAATAAATATAACCGTTCAATTGAGTAGGTTGCTAGGCAAATTAATAAGCTAACACTCAATAAAAGCCAAGCTTCTGGGAGAAAAAAACAGCCCCGCTTAGTGCTTCACCTCTGGCAACAGTGAAAGATGAGGAAGCTCTTATGGATGTAAGAAAAACACCGGAGTGCTAGCAAGGTTTTCAAAGGGAAATATGGAAGTGTAGGGTTCTTGGAATCAAAGCAGCCTAGCCTAGCAGAGATGTGGGAGCTGCTGAAGTCTGACAGTGAAATGAGACAAAGGCCTCCAGCATGCAAAGACCTGAGACACTTCAAGATGTCAGCAGGAGTCACAGAAGTGCTCAGAGACCCCCACCATGGATGCCAAGCCCTGGAGGTGTGTGTGTGTGTGTGTGTGTGTGTGTGTGTGTGTGTGTGTGAGAGAGAGAGAGAGAGAGAGAGAGAGAGAGAGAGTCTCATGTATCCATAGGGCCTCATGTATCCTGGGCTAGCCTACAGCTCAAGGCTGAGAGTAGCCTTGAACTGCAGACCTTCCTGCTCTTGCTTCTCAACTGCTGAGACTTACAGATACTATGCAAATGCCAAAAGGGTGCTTTAAATGTTGAATTCCTTATAAAATACTAAGGTCTGAGGCTGAAGAGATGGCTCGGGAGTTAAGAGCACTGGCTGGTTTTGAAAAGGGTCTTAGTTCAGTTTCCAGAATCCACATGGCAGCTCCCAGTCCTCTCCAACTCCAAACTCCCTCTTGTGGCCTCTGGTGGAACTGCCTGCATGTGATGGTGCAAATACATACATGCAGGCAAACATTCATACGCATAAAATCAAAAGTACACCTCTTTTTTTTAAGCTATTTTAACAAAAATACTCAGGTTTATTTAAAAGTAATTGTTCAAAGGCCCAAACACGTATATAGTCTAATGGTCAAGTAAGAAGAAAAAGTGTGTTCGGGGCTTGTGCTGGTTCTATTTTGTACATATCAAGTTTCTCTGCCCACCCCTTACCCAGTAATTGTTGTAGTGGTTGTGGTTGTGGTTGTGGTTGTGGTTGTGGTTGTGGTTCTGGTTGTTGAGACAAGATCTCACATCTGTCTTCCAACTCCAACTCTGTGTGTAATGGGAAGTGATCTTGAATTCCCCATCTTCTTGCCCCACCTCTCAAATGCAGGGAATTTTACGCCACAGTTTTTCAACCCCCACACACCCTCCCAGGAAATTTTGTCTTTCTCTATCTTTGTGTGCCATACACAGATGTTAAGTTCATTGCTTTGTATGAAAATTATTAAAGAAATTCAGTATCATGTTTTCTGGCAATTAAAAATTAATATTGCTAAACACAAAACACAACGAGGACTATTTTTACTTTGAGGGCCTTTGGTTGTTGTTTTATTTTGTTTGGATGGTGTTGGGGTTTGGGGGGTTGGTTTGGTTGGGTTTTGATTTTGGTTTTTGGTTTTTCTTTGGTTTTTTTGGTCTGTGGGATTTTTTTTTCCTTAATGAAAATGACCTCTTCCTCTGTCTGCTCGTTAAGATCTTTTCCTAACTGAGATTGTTGCAAACAAATCCTTTGTGGTTACTATTTTTCAAAGTAACACTTTATTGACATGCAGAAATCATGCATCTAAGGACACAAACCATAACACATGTAACTATCACATAGCCTGACAGAGAGTCGCAAAGTAACCATGCTTATGGAATTCCCAGATCTTGAACCAGAATATTAGGAGCTCTTCTGAAGCCACTCTACCCCCTTTCTCCAGAAATTATGTTCTTTCCTTCCCTCTCCCCAACCAGAATAAACACTTTTATTGTGGATACCCTGGACCCTTCGATGAGCTTTCCCAGTTTCAAGGATTCCTATGAATGGAATCTCTGTTTACCACAAGTCAGTCATACGACTCCTCAGACCGCTGCCTTGATTGTTCTCTCACTCTGGCCATGAGGTATTCTAGTGGATCAATGCCCTGAAATTATCATGTCCATCCTACCACTGATGGGTATTTGATCTAAGTGTTACTAGTCTTCAGCTCTTATGGACTATGCTGCTATGAACGAGAGTCAACATGTCTACTGGTGCACACAACATACATTTCCGTTACGTAAACATGTGAAGAACACTGGCTGATTTTTTATTAGCATCATGAATTTTATATGTGCACACATTTATTTCTTTATGCATTGCAGCCTCTGTGTACCGAGATAACACTCTCTTCCAAATCATGTGTACGAATAGAAACGTTTTCTTCAGTGTCCAGCTTTGTAGTTGAGTCATATAACACCATTACCAATGACATCACCTCTTTCATTTTTTTTTAAGTGACAGAGCAGTACCACTGACTCCGATTCTACAGATGGAAAAAAAGTTGAGTAACTAATAGATTTCTATTTGCAGCATATGGTGACACTTAGAAAATATTAATTTAACAGAGTCATTGGCAAAATTCTTCTGCTAATGGAGCCAGTACTTTGAAAGTTACTGGTTGGCTTTTCTGTGTGTGCACGCACACACACACACCACACATAAAACTTGCAATTGAAAAATTCAAAACTACTCATTTGATCTGAGCAAATTTATCCTCCTTAGAGCAACAACAACCCCATGGCTGCACACACCTGTGTGTACAGCCTTCCAAAACCACCAACTAACAAGACTGTGATTGTCTCTTCACAGGCAAGACCTTCTGGTTTTCTAGTGGTCAATGGTACCACTATAGCTCCATGTGGCATTTGCCACCCAGACATTCTTAAGTTTCTTAAGAAAATTTTAGTATTTACTTTTTATTACACCTAGACTCCATTTCCTGGAGCAACCCAATCCACCTTGGAGTTGGCTGTACTTGATTATAGCATTATCAGATTATCATGTATGAATTTACAGCATAGACAACAAACTCAATGTAAAAGACCATCCAGAATGCTGGCCAAATGCACTTCCTGTTTTTCTAGCACCAGTTTCACGGGTACTGAAGTCATAATTTCCTTCTGACCACTGTCTAGTGGCTCCATGGTGTCCCAGACCAATCACTGGTCACTGCCTAGCTTACTAATTATGTCAAGCCAAAGGTGCAAATGTTTCCCCACCACCATCCAAAATAGTGAAAAACTGTCCCTGGTCGCTAATGAGCAAAGACACTTCCCTTTTAACAGAGCACCTGTTTTAACAGAGCATGCTGTTCTCAAAGATGAGGCACCAGATAGATACATTGTTAAGCTGATGTTTGCATGTTCTATACACCACAAAATGGGAGCCTATTTATTGTTGTTCATCTAAAAGCTAAAATGATCAAATGAAAAGAGAAACATGATAAGTAGTAAATAAGATACTGGGAGGTTAAGATATAAAACTGGATCATTCTGGGAAAATGAGAACATGTTCTCCCAAACTTAGTAAGACTAAAACGTCCCTAGGAGGATCAAGACCTGGCGACTCGGCTACACAAGAATTGTTCTAGTCTGCAGTTCCTTTCCTTACCTGGATTTTACCACTGACAAGTCTAAATGCTTTTTATTCTTCCCCCTTAGAAAGGTAGCCACACAACCTAGTTCTAAGCCAATGCTCTCCAAGCTGACTTGGCTCGGTGCAGCCCTTTAGAAAGCTGGGGAATTCAACCCTCTAGGTGGAACAACATTATGAACTAACCAGTACCCCGGAGCTCTTGACTCTAGCTGCATATGTATCAAAAGATGGCCTAGTCGGCCATCACTGGAAAGAGAGGCCCATTGGACACGCAAACTTTATATGCCCCAGTACAGGGGAACGCCAGGGCCAAAAAGGGGGAGTGGGTGGGTAGGGGAGTGGGGGGGGGGGGGGGTATGGGGGACTTTTGGTATAGCATTGGAAATGTAAATGAGCTAAATACCTAATAAAAAATGGAAAGAAAAAAAAAGAAAAAAAGAAAAACAACTATGCTCAAAAAATGAGCACTGACCTCACAGGTAAATTATGATCTTAAAAAAAAAAAAAAAAGCTGGGGAAGAGGCTCAGCAGTCAAGAGTTCATACAGCTCTTGCAGAGGACTGGCGTTCTGTTCCCAGTGCCCTTGTCATATTACTAATAACCACCTATAACTTCCATTCCGTGGGATCCAGTGTCCTCTTTGTGCCTCCTGAGGCACCACAGGAATGGACACAAACATAATTCAGAATTGTACCTGTAAATAAATAAATCTAAAAAATAACTTGAAAGCTTTTCAACAAGGCCATGTGGCAAATACCTTGAGTTCTTAGCCTTTGGTTCCCCAACCTCCTTCCTTCTTCCTGACACCTAATGGCATCCAGAGCTGGGATCGACCACAAAGAAAGAAGGAGTGCAGCTGTAGACACCTGAGTCTTCAATGGTACCCCAGGCACACCTCCTCAGCCTGCTTCTCTTTGGACCACTGATGGTATACAACTCATAAAGAAAACAGCCCTTCTCTGTTTGGAAGGGTATGGCAGACTTGCTTCTCTGTGCTGGGAAGCAGCTTTGCTTTGTATTCCCCATCCTTTTCACCCAACATTCCCATCCACTATGTGACCAAGCTGCTCCTGTTCCAGACATGGAGTTAACTCTTCCCCAGTCAGAGCAGAGATGACTTTGTTAGTGCTAAAAGGATCATTGATATGCAATATTTAGAATTATAGACCAACAAGCATTCTTAAGACACTCACTCTCTTTCTGATGGATTGACTATTTCCTCCAGGCCACCTGCCATCGTGATCCATGCTGATCAGCATCCCCTTATTGGAAAAGTCCTTGAGAATACTGAGAGCTGCTTTACCTGGGGACATTTACCAACACTTACTTGATGGGAAACAACCTGCACCTGCCTTTGCTTTTGTGGGCTCTGAAGCTGTCTGAAATGCCTTCCGGAAACTGTTTTCAGTGTTCTTCAAAGACCTAAAAATGTTCTCTGGTTCCAAGTTGAAAGTATTACTTTTTTTTTCCTTCAAAGTTTTATGTAAGTTGGGTCCCACATACTCTGTGAAAACTTCTTGAACTTTATGGACAAGACAGCAGTTTTCAAGCACAGGGAAGAAACACCTGAATTAGTCTTAAAAATAATAAATAAATAAATAAATAAATAAATAAATAAAATATAGAAAACAAATCAACTTCAATCTTCCCAAAAGAACTTTTCCCTTACCTTAAAGTAGATGTGTTTTTAAGTGAGATTTCAAATCACTCTGGATTGCTCATGGGCTGTGTTACCCTGTCCCCCATGATGAACATTTAAGAGGCATCTTGTGATTTATGTATTTGTGATCAAAATAAAGACAGTGTGAGGCATTTCTGCAAGAGCAATTTGCATTCCATTTTACATTCTTAGGTGAATATTATGTACACAGCCAAGGCTGGGCAATAAAGAAAGCAGTCTGAGAACTGTAATATACCAGGTTTGTAATTTCTAATTCAGTTGGCCATGTACTGATCTGCTGAGATCCACTTGATAATTTCTTGCACTGACATTCATCTTTCTTCCTCCAACTAGACTGGGTTACTCAGGGACAGGAAGTGTACCCTTTATACATCATTGCATATCTTTAATGCATGCTGAGCCCCTGGGCACAAAGTCGGAACGGAATTGAATCTGAATGATTGACTGACACCTCCCACCTTGATAGCTATTTTTGGAGAATAAGCCCTTCCAGTGATAGAAAGGGGAGAGGGAGAGTGTGTCCTTGATTCCCGGAATTTGTAGGTACACATTTAATAAGACGACCTCTCAAGGGCATCCCTCTCCTCTTTGAAAATCACTTGGAAAATATTTGACACCTGGTTTTTTTGTTTGTTTGTTTTTTGTTTTGTTTTTTTGTTTTTGCAATCCCATATTTGACTTGAATGGAAAATGCTAATAGGTTCTCTCAGATTTGCTTTGTGGTTTTGCATGGATCCATTAAGTTGCCACTAAAAACAAAACTACCTCACAGCTCTGCAGTTGGCACCTGTGTGTTAAATGAGCCCAGCCTTCACCCTGACTCTACAGCCTGCCCTGTTATCCCTCCTGGCTCAGTCTGCTGCTATAACTGTTTGTTTCTGCCAAATGCCACAAGGTCTACAGCCCTCAATAACTCAGGTTTCCTGGACTCAGCCTCATTTTGCTTTCTGTTCGTCTTTGAAAATACCTCCCATAGACTTCATATCCATCATTTTCCCAAATGGGATATGAGCTCATCCACTACTCGGGCTCCTTAACGTTCTGCAGTTTTCTTAGGGCTCTTGATTTTCCTATGTAAAATGTTGAGGAATATTTTTAAACAGTGTGGCAAAAGACAATGTCTTTTAGAGGGCAAATGTGCCTGGAAGTACTAGCTCTTCTCTCATGCTCTCACCCACAGCAACCCATACCACTCTTATTTTAGAAGGAGTGCCAAGGGCCAGGTGGCAGCTCTCACTGGGGCTTACATAAAGGATGCCCAACTGGCTTGATTTGCCTTGGATTCACAGAAAGTCAGTGTTCTGTTTCTGTGAAGAGACATCATGACCAACACAACTCTTATAAAGGATAACAGTCCTTTGGGGCTAGCTTGCAGGTTCAGAGGTTTAGTCCATTATCGTCATGGCAGGAAGCATGGTGGTACACAAGCAGACGTGGTGCTGAAGAAGGAGCTGATAGTTCTACATCTAGATGGTCAACCAGCAGGAAGAGAGTCACTGGGCCTGCCTTAGGATCTGAAACCCCAAAGCCACACTGCCTCCAACAAGGCCATATCTCCCAAGAGTGCTACTCCCTATGACTCTATGGAATCATTTTTATTTAAACAACCACACACAGTATCCTGAGCTGCTGGACCCCTGGTACAAAAACTGGAGCAGTTGACCATGAAAAAGAAAGTCTGTAAATTATTCTGACACCCATGCTGGGGTGAACCCCCATCCCAAATCTCAGGGTACCTCCATTGCTGTATAACTTGGCAACTGCAGGGTCTTCCCAGCAGCCTTGGGTCCAGAGGGGAAGTGGAACATCTCTAGATACTGATAAACATGTTTAGGTTAATGCCTAAAATCCTGCAAGAAACTGACTCTTGCTGTGACCCAAAAATGTTTTAAAGATTTGTTTTACACACGCACACACACACACACACACACATGAACACTACCTTAGTTAGAGTTTTACTGCTATGAACAGACACCATGACCAATGCAAGTCTTTTTTTTTAGAATGAATTTATTTATTTATTTATACTTTTTTTAGAATTAATTTTTATTAGGTATTTTCCTCATTTACATTTCCAATGCTATCCAGAAAGTCCCCAATACACCCCCCCCCCACTCCCCTACCCACCCACTCCCACTTTTTGGCTCTGCTGTTCCCCTGTACTGGGGCATATAAAGTTTGCAAGACCAAGGGGCCTCTCTTCACAATGATGGCCGACTAGGCCATCTTCTGCTACATTTGCAGCTAGAGACACGAGCTCCGGGGGTACTGGTTAGTTCATAATGTTGTTCCACCTATAGGGTTGCAGACCCCTTCAGCTCCTTGGGTACTTTCTCTAGCTCCTCCACTGGGGGCCCTGTGTTCCATCCAATCCACTTCTGTATTTGCCAGGCACTGACATAGCCTCACATGAGACAGCTATTATCAGGGTCCTTTCAACAAAACCTTGCTGGCATATGCAATAGTGTCTGCCTTTGGTGGCTGATTTTGGGATGGATCCCCGGATGGGGTAGTCTCTGGATAGTCCATCTTAGCTCCAAACTTTGTCTCTGTAACTCCTTCCATGGGTATTTTGTTCCCTATTCTAAGGAGGAATGAAGTATCCACATGTTGGTCTTCCTTCTTGAGTTTCCTGTGTTTTGCAAATTGTGTCTTGGGTATTCTAGGTTTCTGGGCTAATATCCACTTATCAGTGAGTGCATATCATGTGAGTTCTTTTGTGACTGGGTTACCTCACTCAGGATGATATCCTCCAGATAAATCCATTTGCCCAACAATTTCATAAATTCATTGTTCTTTATAGCTGAGTAGTACTCCATTTTATAGCTGAGTAGTACTCCATTATATAAATGTACCACATTTTCTGTATCCATTTCTCTGTTGAGGGACATCTGGGTTCTTTCCAGCTTCTGGCTATTATAAATAAGGCTGCTATGAACATAGTGGAGCATGTGTCCTTACTACCAGTTGGAACATCTTCTGGACATATGCCCAGGAGAGGTATTGCTGGATCCTCCAGTAATACTATGTCCAATTTTCTGAGGAACCACCAGACTGATTTCCAGAGTGGTTGTACAAGCTTGCAATCCCACCAGCAATGGAGGAGTGTTTCTCTTTCTCCACATCCTCGCCAGCATCTGCTGTCACCTGAATTTTTGATCTTAGCCATTCTGACTGGTGTGAGGTGGAATCTCAAGGTTGTTTTGATTTGCATTTCCATGATGATTAAGGATGTTGAACAGTTTTTCAGGTGCTTCCTAGCCCTTCACTATTCCTCATTTGGGAATTCTTTGTTTAGCTCTGTACCCCATTTTTAATGGGGTTATTTGAATTTCTGGAGACCAGCTTCTTGAGCTCTTTGTATATATTGGCCATTAGTTCCCTATCCCAATGCAAGTCTTATAAAGGACAACATTTAATTGGGGCTGGCTTACAGGTTCAGAGGTTCAGTCCATTATCATCAAGGTAGGAACATGGCAGCATCCAGGCAGGCTTGGTGTAGGAGAAGCTGAGAGTTCTACATCTTCATCTGAAGGCTGCTATGAGACTACTGACTTCCAGGCAGCTAGGAATAGGGTCTTAAGCCCCATGCCCACAGTGACACACCTATTTCAATAGGGCCACACCTTCTAATCCTGCCACTCCCTGGGCTGAACATATACAAGCCATCACATATATGCATATGTATGCATCACACACACACATGTATATGTATATATGTGTGTGTGTATGTGTGTGTATATATATACACATATATACATATATATATATTTATATTGTATGTGTGCATATGTGTACACATGTATGCATGTGCCTACAACTAAAACACGGGTGCTAGGAACAAAACTCCAGTCTTCTGCAAAAGCAACAAGCTCTCTTAACTGCTAAACCATTTCTTGAGCCCATGCACTAGAATTCTTTAAGCTGCCAAACTCCACACCCTGACTCCCTTGTAGAAGGGAGATCTGGGTGCAGGCCTTTTTTCTCACTTTCTACCACAGACCTGCTATAGCACTCTCCAAGTCCTGCCCCCTAAACAATGCTGCAGACTGGTCACCCTAGAATTAACTCTTCTGTCTTTCTTCCTCTCTTTCTTTCTTTCTTTTTGTAATTCACTTTATATCCCACTCACTGCCCTACTTGTGGTCACTCCCTCCCACAGTCCTTCTCCCAATACCCTCCCCTTCTCCTCTAAGAGGGAGGAGGCATTCCTAGGTATACCCCCATCATGAAACATCAAGTTCTGTAGGGCTAGGCTCATCATCTCCTACTGAGGCTAGACAAGGCAGCCCAGCCAGAAGAACATATCTCACAGACAGGCAACAGCTTTTGGGATAGCCCCCACTCCAGTTGTTCAGGACCCACATGAAGACTGAGCTGCACATCTGTTACATGTGGGGTGTGGCACCTAGGTCCAGCCCCATGTGTGTTTCCTTTAGTTGGTGGTTTGTTCTCTGAGAGCCCCAAGTGTCCAGGTTAGTTGACTCTGTTGGTCTTCCTGTGGAGTTCCTATGCCCTTCAGGGCCCTCGATCCTTTCTCCAACTCTTCCGTAAGAATGCTCAAGCTCCATCCACTGTTTGTCTGCCAGGATATCTGTCTGAGTCAGCTGCTGAGTGGAGCCTCTCAGAGGGCAGCCATGATAGACTCCTGTCTCCAGACCCAAAAGGACATGCGTGTTATGTACTCACTCATATTAGCCATAAACTACAAGATACCGATGTTACACTCCACAGACCCAAAGAAGCTAAACAAAAAGAAAGCCCCAAGGAAGGATGCTTGAATCTCACTTAGAAAGCGGAATAAAATAGTCTAGGAGGCAGACGGAGGGAGTGAACAGGATGGGAGAAGGGAAGGGGAGAAGAATGGGAGGGGTTCAAGATCAGGTACAGAGAGGAACAGGAGAAATGGTCAGAGGTCCAGGAAAATGAATGAAAATCTGCAACTGGTGGGGGAGGGGAGTGGGGAGCATCTTGAGGATATGCCAGAGACATGGAATAAGGGAGGTGCCCAAGAATTAATAGGGTGACCTTAGATGTGATTCACAGCACTGGGGATATGGAATTCGAATAGGCCACCTTCTGTAGCCAAGCAGAAACCCAAGTAGAGCAACAGGGACACCAATCCACCCAGAAAAACTTCCACCCAAAATTTATCCTGTCTACAAGAAATGCAGGGAGGGAGATGGAACAGAGCCTGGTGCAATAGCCAAGCAATAATAGGCCCAACTAGAGAACCATCCATCCCATGGGCAAGCCCCAATCCCTAACACTGTTAACAAACTGTTATGTTTCTTTCTTTTAAATCCCAACTTGCCCCATTTCACGGCAGTTCAGGGACTCTCCATCATGGGAACTCCCCTGCCACCCATTTTGGGGTGATTCAAAGTGCAGGTTCATGAAGATCAAGTGTATTTTCTGAGGGTGAACCCTTTGTCTACCCCTCACAACAAAGGTGGGAGAGGATGGCTCGGTGTCCCCACCACCCAGGAGCTTCCCTACCTCCACATTCTAAATTTACCCAGCATTCCTCACCCCAGGCCCTGCTGTATCCAAGTGAGCTTGGGGGGGGGGGGTGTCAAAATTGAGTGAGACGCAGCCATCCTAACATCTAGGCCCATTCCCATCTCTTTACTTCAGAGTATCCACCCCCTGGACTTAGGATGACATCTCTCCAAAGCCAGACACTCAGAGGTTGAGTGGCTTGATAAGCAAATAACTACCAGCTGAATCTTTCTACTCACAACAACATGGAAAACGGAACATGCCTGACTTCACAGAGGTGTAAGAAACACTGGAGATAGTGACATTTTACTTAAGCCTCTATTAGCCAGGTCATCTCAGCCCAAGAGATGACCTCTCTGGGTACTCTGACTACTCCAAACACTGATGGGCACAGTGCTGCCAACTCTGTGCATTCAAACAAGTCACTATCCCTTTGATGCCAACTGGCTCTCTAAAACTGTCAACCACTGGTTAATAAACTCTTTACCTCGCTCCTTTCTGCCAGTGTACACTGCAGAGGATATATCATTAACTCTCTCTTCCCAGCCTAGGGGCATAGCTAAGTCCTTCCAGTGTTCTCCTTGCAGCATGAGTGCTTGAATTTGATCGCCCATAACTTACATTTAAAAAAAATAGGCTTAATGGGGTTCATGTATGATCTCAGCAGTTCCCTAGGGCTCACTGGGCTGGCCACCCTAGTCTATATGATACATGCCAGGCAGTGAGAAACCCTGTCTTAAAATACATACATACATACATACATACATACATAAAAATAAAAGAATAGATGGCTTATTAAGAATGACAGCCAAGGCTGTCCCTGGCCTCCACAGTCATGTTCACACACATGCAAAAGCACTGCTGTATTCATGAACTCAAACATGCACTCATGAACACCTTAGCTTTTTAAATGTTATCTCTCCCCAGGGCCTTTGTATCTTATTTCTTCAAGAGCTGTCAGGGGTATGGAAAGCTCCCCTTTGGAGGACTAAATTGACAAGGTGAGCAATGGGGACTCTCTCATAGACTGTGTGGTAAGAAGAGATCAGCAGCCTAGGGCTGCCACTGTGGAGGAGATGGCTACAGCCATGTACTCTGGGCGACTGGGGTAGATGGAAGCATTGTACAGCCAAAGAGGGCTGTGTCCAGAGAAGATTCCCCCAAGCCAGGCACCAGTTAGCATGTGTGTGTGTGTGTGTGTGTGTGTGTGTGTGTGTGTGTGTGTGTGTTTGTGTGTGTGTGTATGTGTGTGTTTTATCTGTCATCAAGGATAAGAGAATCACACATCATCTTTGTTTGGTGTTATTAAAGATGGTGCTGTAGAGTATTGTCTGCTTTTGAGAGTTAGTTCTGAAATGTGGTGTCAATTTGAATATACTGCTTATCCAATTTCAAATAATTTATAGAAAAAAGAATCTTTCAAGTCTAAAAATGTTATGGTCTGAATTTTCTAACATTTACTTTTCTAAAAATTATCATGATCATAGTAATTATTTTCCTTATGCTATATTAAAAGTGACAGTTTAAAATGTTGGACAGGAAGAGGGGGTTTAATGAAGGGCATCTTTCTCCACATTGACATGGATGTTAAATCTTTTTTTTTTTTTTTTTTGGATTCTAATATGGTCTAATTACTTTAATTTAAAATTCTGGATATGCATGTTTTATTCATGACTTCCTGCATGATTAGGAAAGTTTGTGCCGCTCCTCTAAAGCTCTAACTTTGGAAATATAACAAATAATGAAGCTATCACATTTTCCAAATGCTCAGATAGACGAGGCTTTTGAAAGACGGGATAATTGTGAATCAAAGCCTAATCAGCTGCTGTGAAATGAGATTTTAATTATAACATTTCCCCCTGATATGCTGGAGTTCATCAAGGTTAAGAGAGTGACCTCACATAAGTTCCATCTAAAAGGGTAGAAATGTTTTTCTTTGGGGCCTTGAGTATTCAGACACTAAGTTCTTCTGCCCAGGATAACACTCCAGAAAATGCTTCACTCCTGGCCTAAATCCCATGTAAGAAACACAAAGTTCTGCTTGTTTTCCTCCTACCACAACAGATTATTTATGCAATGGGAATGCTGACCACTGAATCAAAATATTCACCTATGTCCAATGGAGGAAAAAAAAAAAACAAAAAAGCTCACATTATCTAAAGTTTACAGAGTTTTAAAGAGAATATCAAAGGGGTTGATGCCCAGAGCATTGGTCTTTAGATTGCAGAACTCTGGGCTAAGACAATTGGTTTTGTTTCAAGTGGCTGAAGATAATAGAGATTTTTGTAACTGGGGAACATGTTTGTGCTAGGGGTTGTGAACTGTCGGTATGTGATTCTGCTTGATGATAAGTTCAAACAGATTTTCTTTCAGCAATAATGAAGGAGACATGGTATAAACTGATACCCAAACCTCCTGCCTCGAATATAGGCTTACATATGTATACTCTAATTTCTGATCCCTAAATAAGACTCGAACTGTTATACTTCCCACAGAGCTGAAACTAAGATAAAATAGTTTTTATATCAACTCTACTGTCACCATCTCTCCATTGAATAAAAGAAATCAAACAAAAATCCATGGTCTGCTTAGAAATGAGCACTACCATTATGGCCTCAGGAGAAAATCCCTCTAAACTGATTCTGACAAAATTTTTAGGGTTAAAGAGAATGGTTTAAGGTGTGGGAGGAAGGGGAGAGCATTCATCACACAAGTGTGAAGGTATCAATTTGAATCCCCACATAAGATTGGACCTGTTAGCATGCTGCTATAATCCAAGTACTTCTATTGCAAGATGGGAGCAGAGACTGGAGACTCCACAGAAGCCCATAGAGCAGCCTGCCATACTCAAAAGTGAAGAAGTGACCGTGTCTTAAATAAATTAAAGTTAAGGACTAACATTCTGTGTTATGTTGTCCTCTGGCCAATATCACATATGTTATGGTATGTGTACTAGAAGACAGACACACATACATACATACATACATACACACATACATACATACATACACACACACACACACTGTGGTGGTTTGAATATGCTTGGCCCAGGGAATAGTACTATTAGCAAGTGTGGCCTTGTTGGAGGAAGGGTGTCACTGTAAGGGTGGACTTTGAGACCCTCCTCCTAGCCATATGGGAGCTAGTCTTCTCCTGTTTGCTTTTGAAACAAGATGAAGAACTCTCAGCCCCTTCTCCAGTACCGTGCCTGCCTAGATGCTGCCATGCTTCCTGTCTGGATGATAATAGACAGATCCTCTGAACCTGTAAGCCAGTCCCAACTAAATGTCCTTTTCATGGTGTCTCTTCACAGCAATTGAAACTATAACTGTGAGAGAGAGAGAGAGAGAGAGAGAGAGAGAGAGAGAGAGCAAGCCCTCTGAATACAGGCCAAAGAGAATATTTTGAAACTCAGGCTTTCTGATTCCTTAATATATGTGTGAGTATATGCATTTCAGAAGCAATTAAACACAGAAGAAGGTACAGATGTGTGAAATATGGTTCTGTTTCAGTATTTTTATATCAGGTTTTTCTTCGTAAGGAATGTAAGAACTCTTGGGCTCATTCAAGAACAGCAAGCTGAACCCTAAAACAGGAGCTACCCGTAGGACTGTTGTCATTAAAATGCTGCCCTAGAGGACTGAATTGCATGAGATCTGATTGCGTTTGGTAGCTTGACATCTGTGCTGAATCTGTGTCACTTCATTAGCGTATAGGTGATCATTTCCGCTCACATCAGAATAGGCTTGACTTCTAATTGAGAAATGTAGAATTGTACCTCCTTTGTGCCCCTCTGTCACATGTGAAGGTTTTTCGACTCTTAGAAAGATTACCCATCCTTGCCAGCATCTTCTGTCACCTGAATTTTTTATCTTAGCCATTCTGACTGGTGTGGGGTAGAATCTCAAGGTTGTTTTGATTTGCATTTCCCTGATGATTAAGGATGTTGAACAGTTTTTCAGGTGCTTCTCAGCCCTTCAGTATTCCTCAGTTGAGAATTCTTTGTTTAGCTCTGTGCCCCATTTTTTAATGGGGTTATTTGATTTTCTGGAGACCAGCTTCTTGAGTTCTTTGTATATATTAGAAATTAGTCCCTTATCAGATTTAGGATTGGTAAAAATCCTTTCCCAATCTGTTGGTGGCCTTTTTGCCTTATTGACAGTGTTTTTTTTTTTACCTTACAGAGGCTTTGCAATTTTATGAGGAAAGAGGAACACTCCTCCATTGTTGGTGGGATTGCAAGCATGTACAACCACTCTGGAAAGCAGTCTGGCAGTTCCTCAGAAAATTGGACATAGTACTTCTGGAGGATCCAGCAATACCTCTCCTGGGCATATATCCAGAAGATGTTCCAACTGGTAATAAGGACACATGCTCCACTATGTTCATAGCAGCCTTATCTATAATAGCCAGAAGCTAGAAAGAACCCAGATGTCCCTCAACAGAGAAATGGATACAGAAAATGTGGTACATTTACACAATGGAGTACTACTCAGCTATTAAAAAGAATGAATTTATGAAATTCCTAGGCAAATGGATGTATCTAGAGGATATCATCCTGAGTGAGGTAACCCAATCACAAAAGAACTCATATGATATGCACTCACTGATAAGTGGATATTAGCCCAGAAACTTAAAATACCCAAGATACAATTTACAAAACACATGAAACTCAAGAAGAACGAAGACCAAAGTGTGGGTACTTCGTCCCTCCTTAGAATAGGGAACAAAATACCCATGGAAGGAGTTAAAGAGACAAAGTTTGGAGCTAAGATGAAAGGATGGACTATCCAGAGACTACCCCACCCAGGGATCCATCCCATAATCAGCCACCAAACCCAGACACCATTGCATATGCCAGCAAGATTTTGCTGAAGGGACCCTGATATAGCTGTCTCTTGTGAGGCTATGCCAGAGCCTAACAAATACAGAAGTGGATGCTCACAGTCATCTATTGGATGGAACACAGGGCCCCCAATGGAGGAGCTAGAGAAAGTACCCAAGGAGCTGAAGGGGTCTGCAACCCTTTAAGTGGAACAACAGTATGAACTAACCAGTATCCCCAAAGCTCATGTCTCTAACTGCATATGTAGCAGAAGATGGCCTAGTCAGCCATCACTGGGAAGAGAGGCCCCTTGGTCTTGCAAACTTTATATGCCCCAATACAGGGAAAAGCCAGGGCCAAGAAGTGGAAATGGGTGGGTAAGGGATCAGGGTGGGGGGAGGGTATAGGGGACTTTCGGGATAGCATTTGAAATGTAAATGAAGAAAATATCTAATAAAAAATAGAAAGAAAGAAAGAAAGAAAGAAAGAAAGAAAGAAAGAAAGAAAGAAAGAAAGAAAGAAAGAAAGAAAGAGAAAGGAAGGAAGGAAGGAAGGAAGGAAGGAAGGAAGGAAGGAAGGAAGGAAGAAAGAAAAGAAAGAAAGGTAGGTAGATAGATAGATAGATCACCCAGCCTTATACAGCATTTCTAAAGTAGAGCCAGCCCTTAGTGATTTAGCCCTTGAGAATTGCTATCTATGAGACTGACATCTCTTCCATGGGAGATAAATGACAGAAGAGCCAATAGACTTACTGGAGTTAAAAAATAACATCAGCTAAGATTTATTGAACAATGTTGGACTGCCAGAACCAAAGCTAAATGCTACCTGAGAGTTTGAGCTTCTCTTTTAACCATGGGCAACCAGATGATGCAACTACTGTTATCAACCTCCCACTTACAGATGTGGAAGTCGTGACTTACTTAACTCCAGAAGTGTTAAGAGCCGTGCATTGATGGAATCAGGACTTAAAACTCTAGAGACTGGGATGATGGATCAGTAAGTAAGAGTGCTTGGTGCACAAGCATTGAGAACCTGAGTCCATATTTCCGGGACTCACTTAGGAACTCCAACTCTAGGGGAGCTAACACCCTCTTCTGGCTTCCAAGGGTCCGGGTATGGACATGGTGCATATGCCTACATGCAAGCAAAGCATCTGTACACATAAAGTAAAAAATTTAAATTTAAAAAAAAAAAAGGAAAGCCCTCTAGGAACTCCTTTGGTACACACACCTACACACACACACACACACACACACACAAGTACATTTATCATTTCTGTTGCTGCAATAAAACACCCAAATGAGAAGCAATTTACAGGAGAAAAGATTTATTCAGCTTGCAGTTCCAAGTTACAGTCCACCATTGCAGAAAAGTCGAGGCAGGGATGCAAGGCAGCCAGCCACTCCCTATCTAAAAGCAGAGAGAAAATACATGTACCCATGAAGATAGCTTCATTAGCTTCTCATTTGTACGTAGTTCAGGGGTCAGCCCTTAAAACAGTGTCACCCTCAGCTGGCTGGGTCTTGCCACATCAATTAACTAAGAGCATCCTCAAAGACATAGCCAACATAGCCAGCCCCACACTGCGATTCTTCCCCCCAGGTGATTCCATGTTATGTCAAGTCGGTAATTAAATCTACCACGGGGCAGGGAGAGACTTAAACCCTTAAAGCCCATGTTCTCAGACACACATTTAAAGCATACAGACCCAATTAAATCACAACTAGAACCCTCCCCTGGGGTTGGCATGCAAACTTCTAAGGTAATGCCACCTCATTGAAATAAAACTAAACCACAGGTGATTTCATTGGCTTGCCATGACACCACGCCCAGTCCCGAGTTACCTTCTCAATTAGGTCCTGAGTGCCCCCAACAACTACCAAACCTGGCTGTTTATGATACAGATGCTATTTTAACTCAAGACTCAAGAAGGAAAACTGGTCTAACACCTGACTACTATTTTTTTTTTTGCATTTTATTATCATTTGCCATTCACTGAACCCAAACTTATGTTCAGAATTTTATAATGGACACTGAAAACACATAGGAATTGGTAAGGACAGCGTAAAGCCAGTGACAATAATAGAATTAAAGGATATACTTAAACCATAATGACAATCCGTGCAGTCTTACAGATATTGCTGAGTGTATACACAGATATAAGTATTGCACAGCAGTGAGGTAATGGAGAAATCACAAATGTACTGTGGTGATTTGGATATGCTAGGCCAAGGGAGTGGCCCTATTAGGAGGTGTGGCCTTGTTGAAGTAGGTGTGGCTTTGTTGAAGGAAGTGCGTCACTGTGGGAGTGGGCTTTGAAACCTTCCTCCTAGCCACATGGGAGCCAGTCTTCTCCTGTTTGGCTACAGAACAAGATGTTGAACTCTCAGCTCCTCCTGCACTACACCTGCTTGGATGCTGCCCTGCTCCTGCCTTGATGACAGTGGACTGAACCTCTGAAATTGTAAGCTAGTCCCAACTAAATGTTGTCCTTACAAGAGTTGCCTTGGTCGTGGGGTCTGTTCACAGGAGCAAAATGCTAACTAAGACATGTACCAACACACAAACAGAAGGCATCTGCTGTGTGTAGCCAAAGGCACAAATCTGCCCCCTCAATTGCAATGCATATGTGTACACTGTACCCTATTCTAAGAGAAACTGTAAGACTCACATGCCATCAGCTCTAGCTTCTGTCAGCCTGTGTAGGATTCCTTTGCCACAAACACTGAATATGGTGGAGTTTAAATTAATAAAAGCAGTGCCTTAAAAAAATAAAAAATAAAAAAATAAAGTGCATGTGCTGTGAAAAAAAAAAAAAAAACAAACAAGAACTGTGCCTTGCTTAAGCACACCTAGCAAAACAAGAAAAAAGATCCAGACTAAAATGAAGATCAGTTTATGAGCTAAAAAAAATGTTAATATGGCTGAATCACAAACCTATCAGTCCATATACACTATAAAATACTTTTCACAAATGGAGACTATTGCTTCTTGACACACTGGCTACGCCTCACCAATTCAGTCAATTAATATTTACTAAGTACTCCCTATAAGCAATGGATAAGCATAGATACAGGGAAACACCAAATTCAGACATGTCCTCTATTCTCAAGGCAATTTCTAGAGAATAACCCATCGTTAACTATTACTGGATTAGCTCTCAATATTGATCTCAACTATTTGTTAATCCATTTAGATTTCTCCAGAAATTAATAAAGCTGCTACCTCTTTGGCCAACAGAGAAATTCAAATCAGAACTACCTTGAGATTACTTCTATCAGCAACCCCGTTGTTCACTGGAAAAGGACTAGAACTAAAGATCAATGTTTTAAGCAAAATCAGTCAGTCATACTCAGAAAGACAGGTCTCTTGGGTCTTCTCTCCTCGGTGGAAGAAGAAGAAAAGACATGGGGGCCATTAGACAGGGATATGAGGGAATAGGAATGGAACAGCAAGAGAGGGAAGTATGGAGAAGGAGGAGAAGTAAAATGGAAGTACCTTATATTCATGTATGAAAATGACATGCTGTGGTTTGTGATCCCAACCAAGGCCCTTGGGGGCAGAGGTCAGAAGGTGCACGGTCAACGACTGAGACTCTGGGAGTCAGACAAGTGGCAAAAGCAGACACTTATTGCAGGGACTGGGAAAATTTTTATACTCCCCTCCCAGCATCTCATTGGCTTTCAAGTAGCCAAACATCTCACTGTCTCTTTCTCACTGGCTCTCTCCATCACCTGATCAGCTTCAGCAGTCTCTAGGTTGGCTCGGGGAAGAAGTATCAGCAGTTGGGCCTGCTTGGCTAAGTTCCTCCTACAACATACTACAGCCCACCATCTTGTATAACATTTAGTAAAAACTGGGACTCATCATAGACGCTTCCAAATGATTTATACTCATGTGCTATTTACTAGATTGTCAGAATTAAAAGAATTTTGGAGAGTAGAGGGATGACTGAGCTATTAAGAGCACTGGCTGCCCATCCAGAGGACCCAGGTTGCATTCTTAGCACCCACCTAGCAGCTCGTAACTGTCTGTAACTCCAGTTCCAGGAGATCCAAAGTCTTCATCTGGTCTCCATGAGTACCAGACATGTACACACGATACACAAACATACGTGCAGACGAAACACTTATTCACTTAAAATAATACAGTATTTTTAAGTGTTTTTGTATTTCAGCCTGAGATCTCTGAAGTCCACATTAGTTCTCATGATGGCTCAGACCACCCTGTCACCTCCTGTGTGTCTCTGTTGTACTTCTGACTAGAGAGAAGCAATTGACACATTTCCTGTTTTCACTTGGCCGAATATTTGATCTACCATGGACCAAGGAAAGAAGACTTACCTGAATACTGTTTGTATCATTTTAAGTGCTGATTAAAAAAACAGAACGTTCCCATGTGCAGCCAAAAACAATAGCCTAATAGCTGTGTGAGGCCAGCTGGGGTTACAGAGAGACTACTTATGCCTACACTGGGCCTAGTGAACAGAAGGTCCCCCCCTTGTCTCTGTGGCCCTCTCCTCCTCTCTTTCACTATGATTTAGAGCACACCATTCCTCCTGCCTTATACACACTGTCTTAATCCATTTTCTATTGCTATAACAGAATATGACAAGCTAGATAACATATAAGGACCATGGCTCATGACTCTGAAAAAGAGGAAGCGCAAGGAATAAAAGGCTGAATCTGAAAAAGAAAAAGTGTGCAGATAAGCGTTGGTGGGAAGCTGATGTTCAGAACTCCATTCGATGATGCACTCATTGCCTGGCGATGCACACGCTGCCTGGTGATGTATCTCCAGAAAAATGCTGCTTTCAGATGAGGGCTACAACTTCTCCAAAAAGTAAGTAACTAGGAATGGATTTTGAGAGGTTATTCCTGGCCTTTGGTTGCTTCCTAGTCCTCCAGCTTCTGCCAGATGCATCCATGGTCATGAATTGACTCCACCTTGTTCCTCACTGTGATGGACTGAAATGCTCTTAAGCAAGAAGCCAAAAATCTTTCACTTAAGTTGTTTCCTTCAGGTGTTCAGGTATAGTACCTCAGTTAAGGTTACTATCACTGTGGTAAAACACCAGGAACCAAAAGCTAGCTGGGGAGGAAAGGGTTTGTTTAGCTTACACTTTCATATCATAGTCCATTGTTAAAGGAAGTCAGGACAGGAAATCAAACAGAGCAGGAACCTAGAGGCAGGTGCTGATGCAGAGGGCATAGAGGGGTTCTGCTTGCTCATTTGTGCCACGTGGCTTATTGAGCCTGTTTTCTTACAGAACTCAGGACCACCTGCCAGGGGTGCCCCCCCCCACCCACAATGGACTGGGCCTTCCCCCAATCAATCACTAATTAAGAAAAAAGTCCTACAATTTTGCCTGCAGCCTGATCTTATACAGGCATTTTCCCAATTGAGGCTTCCTCCTCTCAGATTACTCTATCGTATTTCAAGTTGTAATAAAACTAGCCAGCACACATAGCTATGAGAAAGTAACTCATACAGTGAGTAACAGGCTGGAAGGCCAGACTCCAGGGAGGAAACAAAACAAAACAGTCCATGATGTAAAAAAAAAAAAGCTCCAAGTTTAGTGCAGAGGACGTTTCTTATAGAGAAACTGTGCTAATGTTGGTCAACCTAAAGACAGTGACCATCACCATTTGTGTGTAGAATGCCAGAGAGAGAGAGAGAGAGAATATGCTTCAACATACTCTGGCCATACCTTGACCCATCTGCTTCTTGACTGTCCACTCAAAGTAGCCAGTTGTCACACATCCTGGTTACTATGGACCCACATATTATCACACCTTCCTCATCGTGATGGACTGTATTATCTGACCTCTGACCCAGAACAAATCCCTCAAGTGGCTTCTTGTCGGAAAACAGTAATAAATCAAACAACTCAAGTTTCCTCCCTCTTTCTACTGCAGCAGTCCTCCAGTCCCTGCAAGAGTACAAAAGAAATTAGCAAAGATGCACCCCATCTTTGGAAGGCCTGTGCCCAAGGATGGTACATATGGTGTTGAGTCTCTGATTCTGCACGGTGCCTTTAGGTTCCTTCTCTGAGTTTCATCCTTTCAGAGGACTGCTACCTTGGGGTGGCAAGAATATGGAAGCACCATCTGCAGTTAAGTTTTAATGGTTTTGTATTTTGACAATAAACTTTAAAGGAGATGAAGAAAGTAGAACCACAGATAAGTGCCCATGTGTTACACTGCCTCCCACACTTCAAAGGATATTGGCAAATTTGAAAACATTAAAAGCTCCCTAAGTTGGAAAGAAAAAAAATAAATGCAATCAGCCATTCAGTAGCTAGGACGCAGTTTAGATACAAATTACAAGACCATTTGAGCTTCTAAACTTTCCCAAAAGTCTGGCCGACTTGTCTTTGGAAGTGTATCCTTCTCTAATGAATTCCCTCGCTTTGCCTACCACTACTATCCTTTTATCAGGGGAATTCCTCATTCAGGGACAGAAGGATCAGGAAATCCTGCTGAGTGCCTTCAGGTCTCCAGCATCTCCTGGTATCAGTTGAACCAGACAGGAAGCTTCACCAGCTGTAGAAGAAACTCTGGGATGCAGGGATTCCAATCACTTCCTGCTGCAGGGGATGCAGAGCCTCCTTCCCGGTGCTTTGATAGACTATGAAAGCTAGTCTCATCATTCTTGGGCCGAGAGGACAACTCGATAGCAGGAGTGCTCAGAGGGCAGATAAATGGTTTTAGCTTCCTAAAACGATTTCTGGGACCACAGATCTCAACTGAGTTGTTGCAGGGGAGAAAGGCAGAAAGTATGGTCTGGAAGGCCTTACACACAAGCTGAGGGTTTAGCCTATAAAAATGGACTGGAAAAGAGGAAGCCTCGAAACTCCCTAGAGAGGCTAACTAGAACTGGCAGGAGCCACTAGCATGGGTGTAGAGTCTCTCCAGAATGATTGAAGGTGACCTGTGACTCATGAGACCCTGGGCATATCAAAAAGGATGTCTGAGAAAGTCAGTGTTATCCAATAATGTAAAATCACACATGTACAGAATCTATATTGTATGACATTATCATTTGAATGTCTAAGCTTTCCCTGATCCCCTCTTGAAAATGCACTTTTTAAATATCATTGTACTATTTATGTGTATGTACATGAGCATGCAAGTAGAAAAACAGAGTGCCTGGTCTCTGAGCTGCAGCTACAGGCAGTCATGAGCTGCCCAATGTGGATGCTGGGAATTGAGCATGGGTCCTCTGGGAGAGCAGCCAGTGTTCTTAAGAGATGAGCTCTCTTTCCACCCCTCCAACTGCATTATTTCTTAACAAAAGTCTTTGATTTTGCTTACTTGAAAAATATATCTATCACAGACCTACCACAGGCCTTAACCTTTTTGTATTTAGAGAAAGAAAATATTTTTTTAAAAATTATATAACAATAATTCATACCAGAGATTTTTAATGTCAACTAAAAGAGTGTCTGAACCCCAAATTCACCTCTTTATTCGGATGAGTGAAGGGAATTGCCTGAAGCCCAGAGGAGTATTGATTTTTGAACAATAATTAAAATTTAATGGTGTTAATCAGTTTCACATAGAACTATAAATTTCACCCAAAAGAGCAGATAAATTGTTGAAGAAGAATATCTGACTGCTCATCGGCTCAAAATTTTAAAATTTGGATTTCATTTTCTGACAGTATCATGGATCTTTACTGAAAAAATTCATATTCTCTCAAGGGCTGGACACTTTGAGATGATGAAGGGAAAAGGGATGACTTGGTCCTTTATAAGGGTCAAATTATACATCAAGCCAAGTATGAAGTCCCTTCACCAGATACATTTCATAAAGTTAAATGGCTCTTTCAAGATTATGCTGACAATAGAGTCTTCAGTCTTTGTTATAATATAGTCTATGACCTCACTAATAAGGATAATAATGTATCATCAAAAAGTGCTGTTAATTGAAAACTGGAAGTCTAATTAACCAGGAACGTGACCATGCATAACATATTATTAACAGAATGAAAAGATCGCATTACACCAACGGCTACCAAGAAAAGACTACAAGGACAGTCCACTAGCTCAAAGACTTGTCACATCCATTTTAGCAAAAGCTACTGATGGTATTTTTTTCTTTCATTAAACTGTAGGCTTCACAGCAAAATGACTTGAAAACTCAAAGAAGAAAGTGGATCTGGATTTAAAAGATGGGTCATAGGGCAGCTACAAGGGAACTGATCTATAAAGGGTCCCTCAACACAGTTGAAATGCATCAGAAATGTGGAGCCAATTAACTCGTGTTTCCACAAGAAACTTTACATAATGAGTAAAATGGAAATTGGTCTGACTCCCAATGGATTAAACAGTTGCCCTCTAATAAAAATACAAATACCCTGTCCTAATACTCGCCTCCCCATGGACAATCTTGTGATGGAGATACGCATGATTAGCCTTGGAGTCACTATAATCCTTTGCCTCAAATCTGGAAACAACCAGCTAATGGTCAACTAAAGTCAGCAGTTATAGCCAAGTAAAATGTCAACATTAGAAGAATATGTGGTCCAGGGTATTCTATGGGGAAAGATAGGTCTATCAGAAAGATAGGTCTATCATCTAAATTTAAACTCTATGCCTCCCAGGAGGTCAATTGTATAGCAAAACCTTTTGTAAACTAGCAAGCTTCACTATAGGAAAATGGAATGTGGTTTACTAATGTTAATTGAGTATCACAATAGCACCCTGACAGCATGTTCACGTCGCTCCATGACTCCAGCAACTAGCACTTAAAATGGTAAAATGAATACAGTTGATATGGGTAAAATGTACACACATATAATTTCATTAAAGTCAAGAAAACAAGATCTTCATGAAACTGAAATGGGAGCTAAGTAGTGGGCTCAGAGGACTTCAGGTATAGCCATGGGGGTATTGAGAGTAGAGTCTCAGTGATATAATAAGACACTATCAAATCCCCACCAAAGTTGGTGTGTGTAGTTAAAGCTAGCAGGTGGATATGACCTACTTGTTTGGAAAATACTCCTTCCTACATATCCTTGGTTATGCCCAGGGGAAAAAATATTCCCACAAAACAAAGAAGCCAGTCCTTGCCTGTGTAGAGTTTAGAAGCCATGTTCACATAAGCTGTGAGAAACGAAGCTCATGCCATGTGGCTGAGATGACAAAGGGTTTGGACAGAACAATACCTAAGACGCGTCTCGTCAGTGGGCCATATGTATCTAATTTTGATTCTGTTAAATAAAATCAAATTAGAAGATAAAAGGCAACACAAAGAAACCAAAGGACCAATCTAAAATCAATTCATCTGTCCTTTGATCTCCATCATTAAGTAACATTTGAATTAGATTCTAGTGTTACCCACTAACTACTTTGTTTAGCCATCTGCTGGTGAAATGCATTTTGCTTCAGATACTAAAATATATGCAATTGTGACAGAAGGCCTCGCACACAATCAAGACATGGTTTCAGGATGGGACAGCATTCCAATCTCAACCACTCATTCTATTCCAAGGCAGACGTGATAGGTTATGTCAGCTCTGTGTTAGCTATGTCCTCGTGGGAATCACATCCACCAGCCCAGCTATGCCTCCTGTCAGTAAGACAAAGCTGGAGCCATTGTTAGAGAAAAGAACTTTTTTCTTTTTCTGTCCTTTTTTTCTGGTGTGTGTGTGATGTATACACATGTGCACGTTTGTGTGGTTCTGCATACACATTTATGTGCACACATTATGTATGCCCTTCTGAAGGCCAGAGGTTAATATCACATGTCTTCCACCTTAAGTCCCTACCTCACTTGTGAGACAGAGTCTCTAACTGAACCTGGAGTTCACTGATTTGGCTCTATTGACTGGATAGCAGACTCCAAGGATACTCTTGTCCATGTCTCACCTGAATGCTGAGATTAAAAGTGCTGGGACCCAAACTCAGGTCCTCATAGGTTTCCGGCAAGTACCTTACTAATTGAGACACCCCACCCAGCAGCAGAAAGAGGAATTTCTTATGAAACTCTTAACTCATCTTATTTTTGTTATAACATTTAAAATTTATAATTTTGGCAAAAGACCATAAGTCTTAATAAAATAAGCATCGGCAAAAGAATGAATTACCTCTCTCTTCCTCTCTCTCTCTCTTCCTCTCTCTCTCTCTCTCTCTCTCTCTCTCTATATATATATATATATATATATATATATATATATATATATACATATATATATATATATGTGTGTGTGTGTGTGTGTGTGTGTGTATACGTATATGCATATATGTGAAAATGTATTGAAATATTATAAGAATGTTCAATGTTTTCAACATTTACCTGAAGATCCAAAACAATCCACCATTATTTTTCAATGACGAAAATTTTATTTTAGGCAAAATAAACTACTCACCTACTAAACTAAAATTAAAATAAGTTTTTCTTTTTTTTCTTTTTTATTGGATATTTTCTTTTCCTTTTTTAAAAAGATTTATTTATCTATTATATGTGAGTAACTCCAGAAGAGGGTGTCAGATCTCTTTACAAATGGTTATGAGCCACCATGTTGTTGCTGGGATTTGAACTCAGGACCTTCTGAAGAGCAGTCAGTGCTCTTACCAGCTGAGTCATCTCTCCAGCCTGGAAATTTTCTTTTTTTTTTTTTTTAAAGATTTATTTATTATTTTATGTAAGTACACTGTAGCTGTCTTCAGACACACCAGAAGAGGGAGTCAGATCTTGTTATGGATGGTTGTGAGCCACCATGTGGTTGCTGGGATTTGAACTCTGGACCTTTGGAAGAGCAGTCAGGTGCTCTTACCCACTGAGCCATCTCACCAGCCCGGAAATTTTCTTTATTTACATTTCAAATGTTATCCTCTTCCCAGTTTCCCCTCTCCTGGAAACACCCTATCCCATTCTCCCTCCCCCTGATTCTATGAGGGTGTTCCTCCACCCACTCACCCACTCCCACCTTCCCGCCCTCGATTCCCTTACACTGGGGCATCTATCGAACCTTCATAGGACCAAGGACCTCTCCTCCCATTGATGCATGACAAGGTCATCCTCAGCTACACATGCAGCTGGAGCCATGTGTACTCCTTTGTTGATGGCTTAGTCCCTGGGAGCTCTGGGGCTTCTGGTTGGTTGATATTGTTGTTCTTCCTGTGGGGTTGCAAACCCCTTCAACTCCTTCAGTCCTTTCTCTAACTCCTCTATTAGGGACCCCACACTCAGTTCAATGGTTGGCTGTGAGCATCTGCCTCTGTATTTGTATGGCTCTGGCAGGGCCTCTCAGGAGACAACTATATCAGGCTTCTTTCAACATGCACTTCTTGGGATCCACAATAGTGTCTGGGTTGGTAACTGTATATAGGATGAATCCCCAGGTTGAACAGTTTCTGGATGGCCTTTCCTTCAGTCTCTGCTCCACACTTTATTATACTATATATTTGCTCCTGTGAGTATTTTATTCTCCTTTTAAGAAGGACTGAAGCACCCACATTTTGGTCTTCCTTCTTGAGCTTCATGTGGTCTGTGAATCGTATCTTTGTTATTTGAAGCTTTGGGGCTATTATCCACTTATCAGTGAGTGCATACCATGTATGTTCTTTTTCGATTGGGTTACCTCACTCAGGATGGTATTTTCTAGTTCTATCCATTTGCATAAGAATTTCATGAATTCATCATTTTTAATAGCTGAGTAGTACTCCATTGTGTAAATGTACCACATTTTCTGTATCCATTCCTCTGCTGAAGGACGTCTGGGTTCTTTCCAGATCCTGGCTATTATAAATAAGGCTGCTGTGAACATATCATGTGTCCTTATTACATGTTGGAGCATCTTCTGAGTATATGCCCAGGAGTGGTATAGCTGGGTCCTCGGGTAGTACTACGTCCAATTTTCTGAGGAATCACCAGACTGATTTCCAGAGTGGTTGTACAAGCTTGCAATCCCACCAGCAATGGAGGAGTGTTCCTCTTTCTCCACATCCTCGCCAGCATCTGCTGTCACCTGAATTTTTTATTTTAGCCATTCTGACTGGTGTGAGATGGAATCTCAGGGTTGTTTTGATTTGCATTTCCCTGATGACTAAGGATGTTGAACATTTCTTTAGGTGCTTCTTGGCCATTTGATATTCCTCAGTTGAAAATTCTTTGTTTAGCTCTATATCCTTTTTAATAGGGTTATTTGAGCTTCTGAGAGAATTACCATCCCTGATCTCAAGCTGTATTACAGAGCAATTGTGGTTTTAAAAAAATTGCATGGTATTGGTACAGAGACAGGCAGGAAGACCAATGGAATACAACTGAAGACCCAGAAATGAACCCACTCACATGATCGCTTTACAATTAATGCCTGCTAGAGGAAAGACAGTTTGTTTTAGGGTATAGCCCCTGACAGGTTGACCATGGTGGGTTGCCCCACACCCATACATACATAAGCAGCACAAAGTAGACTTCATGGGTTATCTGGGGGAGGCGAGCATGAAGTGGGGAGGAGAAGGAGGAGGAAGTTGAGTCAGGAAATCCAAGAGGAGTTAGGGGACAGAAGAAATAGAGAGTGGATATGATGAAAATGTGTGTTATGTATGTATGAAATTCTCTAAGAATAAAATCATTAGGAAAATACTTAAAGATAGAATTACAAGCTCATAAGTTAAAACCCAAAAAGCCATCAGTTAAGAACAAATTTCTAATGTGTCTATGTCCTTGGTAGTTTTATATCAACTTGATACAAGCTAGAGTCATCTGAAAGGAGGGAGTCTCAGTTGAGAAAATGCCTCCATAAGATCCAGCTATAAGGCATTTTCTTAATAAGTGATCAATGGGAGAGGGCACAGCCCATTGTGGGTAGTGCTAACCCTGGTCTAGTGGCCCTGGGTTCTATAAGAAAGCAGACTGACCAAGGCCATAAAAGCAAGCCAGTAAGCAGCACCCCTCCATGGACTGTGTCAGCTCCTGTCTCCAGGTTCATGCCCTGTTTGAGTTCCTATCCTGACTTCCTTCATTAATAAGCAGTGCTGTGGAAGTGTAAGCCAAATAAAACCTTTCCTCGCCAAGTTGCTTTTAGCCATGATGTTTCATCACAGCAATAGAAACCCTAACTGAGAGAGACAATCTCAATAACTGGAATTTATGATTTCATAAATGATTCTGTAGACATAGTCAAACAGAAAATTGCTAAAGTAAAGAGCAAAACTGAGGAAATAGCAAGCATATCATAAGAGAAGGAGATAACCTCTTGGGCATATACCCAAGGCATTCTATATCCTACTATAGAGGTGTTTTCTTATCCATGTTTATATATGATATATATATATATATATATATATATATATATATATATATATATGCTCCCCACTCATAATAGCCAGAAATAGGAAAGAACCTAGATGTTCATCAGCTGCCGAACAAATAATGAAAATGTGGCACAGTAACACAATATAAGATTATTCAACTGCTAAGAAAAATGAAAGTTTCAGGTAAATAGATGGATCATTCTGAGTAAGGTAACCCAGACCCAGAGAGACAAAGATTGTATTTTCTCATATATGCATATGTTAGCATTTATGTTTTTGATAGGTATGCTAAATTTGAGCAACCATTTAGTAAGGGACCAGTGGGGTGAGAGGGTCTCCCAAGTGAGGAAAAATAGAACATAGCATGATAGAAAAGTAAAGGGGGGAACTAAGATAGGAGGGTAAATGAGGAGAGGATGGAAAACTAGGGTAGAGGTGAGAATATGAAGAGGAACAATTAACACAAAAGTCCTTTTGAAAAGGCATATGAAAACCTACTACTGAATAGGCTTCCTTTAATGTACATATAGGAAGGTGACAAAAATGTAGTCATCATATAAGGGAGAAAAAATGCTCCAAGTCAAGATTTTATGCCACCAAGTAAACCTCCAGTGAAATGGATTATGTCTTGTTGAGTTGTTGGCCAAAGGGGTCTCAGAGACCCCCATCATCACCACTGAACATCACATGCTATTGCCAAAGCTATTGGTTCCTCTCCACAACCCGATGGTGATGCCCTGTTGGTGAAGACAACACTTACTTCTGTCCTCAAACACAAGAAGATGAAGAGGGACAACTAACACTAAAGGCCCTTTGAAAAGGCCTATAAAAACCTACTACTGAAGAGGTGCCTAACTAGAACTTCACCCCCATTGACTAGTGTTTATGGTGCAAGAAGGTATTCTTCATACTACTGAAAGTTCATCATCAATGTCACTCAGCTACAAACCTTGCCACTCACAACAGCAATCTACCTACAAGTTACTGGCAAAATAGTACATAAATGTTATGGTAATAATCAATACTCTTTTATCCATTCCATGAAATGAAAGCCAAGTCACTAGAACTTGACACTAGTCCTAAAGGAAAACCTACTGCTATTATTCTATTAAGGGAACATAGCAATAGAATGACTCCTAATGGCATTTCTAGAACCATAGAGCACACTATGTTACTCAACCCTAATCTGAGAGGCTTCTTCTTACAGTAGATGGATACTTACAACACTAAGATCCACAACTGAACAGCTTACAGAGGGTGTCAGACTTTAACACTCAGTCCTAAGAGGAATGTCTTCATCAAACCCCTCCCCTCAAGGCTCAAGAATCTATATAAGAGAAATAGGTGAGATTTTAAGTGCCATGACTCAAAGAAAATAGTATCTTCTGACACAATAGACTGATGTACACATGACCTCACTGAAACTGTGGCAGCATGCACAAGACCTGCATGGGTTTAAACCTGACTAACAGGTCTCCAGCACTGAGAGGGGGAAGTGGACATGGGGTACCACCCCTAACCAAGAAGTTATTTACAACTGATACCCACTTGCAAAAGGCAAATCCATTTTCTCCAATGGAGTGTCACTGGGTTCATCAACCACACTCCAGGACAGGCTTCATGCCCAGTAGTTGGCCAACACAAAACAAAATTCATGACTTGTGGAGAGTTTATTTGGGAGAAGAGACCTTGTTGCTTCATTTTATTTTTGTTTTAACTTCTTTTTTAGCTTGCTGGTTCTTTATTTATTTTGATTTTCATTTGGGGGGTTTTTTAAAGAGAGAGTAAAAAAGAGAGAAAGAGAGCATAAAGTTGAGTAGGTATGGAGGTGGGGGATCTGGGAGGAGTTGGGAGGAGAAAACATGATTAAAATATATTGTAAGAAAAAAATAATAAGAATAAGAAGGTAGACTTAAACTATGAAGACGTCTTAATATATATTTAAAGATACTGTTAAAATCGGCAAGGACAGGAAAGAGGACCCAATAGATAAAGCATCTGCCATACAAGCGTGAGGAACAGAGTTCAGATCCATAGCACCCAGGGAAAGCCATGAGCAGTACCTTGCATCCACAATCCTACTGTGAGATAGGCAGCAGAGGCAGAAGAATCCCCAAAAGGCTCATGGTCCAGACAGCCTGGCACACATCATGATGAACAACAGACTTTGTCTCAAACAAGGTAGAAGGTGATGATTGCCACAGAGGTCATCTGACCTCTACAAATGCGCCATGGTAAATGCATGTCCACATACACACCAGCACATAGTTATACTTGCTATATATCCAAGGGACTCTGTCTCCTATTACAGAGATGTTTATTCAGCCATACTCACTGCCACTCTAGTCACAATATCTAGGCAATGGAAGCAACCTAAATGTCCTTCAGCAGATGAGTGGATAATGAAATGTGGTACATGCTCACAATGGAGTTCTAGTCAGCGGTAAAGAAAAATGAAATCATAAAATTTGCATATAGATGGGTGGAACTAGAAAATGTTATACTGATGTAACTCAGCCCCAGAAAAATAAGCATCCCATGTTCTCTGATTCACAGATCCTGACCTTGAATCTTTAGATTTGAGTCTAAAACCTGAAGTAAGTGGAGAAGTCAGGAAAGTGAGCAGAGAACATTATGGAGGGAATAGAAAGGTGGATAGCAATATGCAGATGCTGAGCGGGTGGGGAGGGAGATAACTGGGGAAAATTTTTATCTGGGGAGTGGGGAAGGAGGACAATAGAGAGGTAGAGGGAGAAGAAGAAAAGATAAATAACATTAGGGGTATTTGTAAAAGCCATAGAGAAGCATTATTTTATAAGCTTACTTAAAATACACACACACACACACACACACACACACAATATATGTATATATAACAAGTAAATGCATAGATAGATAGATAGATAGATAGATAGATAGATAGATAGATAGATAGATAATACATTAAATGCAGTTATGCTAGGTGGGATGATATTGTGTCCCCCCCCCCCAAAAGACATGGACTATCAAACAAAACCCCATTACCAGTCATGAAAAAATCTCCCTTTGAGTCTGTTGGTCAGGAGAGTCCAAGACATCTCCAAAACAATGTAGGTTAATGCCATTGCCATTGATTGCCTCCCAAAACTTGAAGGCAAGACCCTGTTCTAAAGATACCACATTCTTGGAACTCAAGGCTTGGAAGAATTGAGCTGGAATTGACCTAGAAGCCTCCCTGAGGACTGGATCACATGATATCCAAAGGTGACACAACCTGCCAAGGGAGGAAAGCGATCAATTATCCTACCCAGCTGTAAAACCTATAGACCACACACTAACCAGTCTGGCAAGCTATCACCAATGGTGCAGCAATGGCACTTTTAACTTCTGAACAACGAACAACTGTCTAATTGGACTTTGAGCCTACTTCGTATGAGGAAACTCATGCCTGATACCAGAAACCAAACTCCTAAGCATGAAGCCAAACTCCTAAGCATGAAGAGGTCATAGACCCTAAAGAACCCAATGCCACCATTTTCCTTAACTCATGTCCTAACTGTATTCTAAATACCTACAGGGCTACATAGTACCTTCTAGACATGACAGGGAAGCTTTTACCCATTAAATCCAAACAATACACCTGCCTAAACAAGACTGATATCATGACAACACCAGATGACATGCTAATGTGGATGGAACAACTTTCATACAGTCCAACCCTTGGATAAAAAGTTGCATTCAATCAACGGCTGCTGAGAGATGGAGAACCAGTTTCCACATGGATAGACCCTTATTGGATCTCAGGTGGTCAGCTCTAAACACATGTACATGTGAGCAATGCTTAATGGGTTCAGAGGGTTATAGATAGGTGGGTAGGTAGGGCATAGAACATACATACATACATACATATATACATACATACACATATCTTTATATGTGTGTAATTATAAAGAAGAGGTCATAAATTTTAGAGGGAGAGGGGTAGGGATACAGGAGGTGTTGAAGGAAGAACAGAGACAAGTAGAATTGATATGAATGATACAGTACTTATGTATAAATTCTCAAAAAATATAATCTAAATTTTAAAAGATAATCACAGAGCTACATAAAATTAAGAAAGACATGAAATGTAAGGTTGGAGTTCTGGCTGAGTGCCAGGAAGGATCAATTTCTTTTAAAAGCCCATACTCAGGTACACTGTTCATAAAGCAAGATGGCTGAGCCCTCATAATTAATTCTCAGGCTGCAGCACATAGCCAGGCTGGTGAAAATGCTCCTTTGAAGACACAGCTCTTTCTTACTGAACTGCTGCTGCATACTACCTCCGACTTGGGAGAGAGGAAAGGAGCTAGAACACTTTCCCGAGGTCAAAATCCTTACGTGCTTTCAGTGAGAAAAGGCTTTACCAAGAGAATACCCACTGGCTTGGCTGTACACATCTTAGAATATCAGTAGCAGAAGTTAATGGAGTATTTCCACACTTCTACAAGGAAATAACTGTGAAGCAGCTGACGTTATAATGTGAAGACAAAATAACACATTTCAGATTCAGAAGGGCTCAAAAGAGAAATTTTTCCTATCTACAGACCTTCATTAGTGTTGCTATTGCCCGCAAAGAGAAGAAACTTAGAAGTAGAAATGGGAATCAACTGACCAAGAAATTGATAAACTATATTCGGAAATTAACTATATTGACTCTTAAAATAACATAAGTTAGTGTTAGGGCTTCAATTTTACCCGATAGCCCTATACAGTGCTGGCATCTAGTGGCCTGTAGAGACTATGAGACTTCATAGTGTCCAACAGGATCTGGGACTAATTAATAATTCCAGAGTTTACAGGAGAGCATGCTTGTATTGCACTAATTAGAATTTAATGTAAAAATAATGAAAGAGATGTGAAGAAGGAAAACCATCGCTGTAAAAATAAACTGACATGAAATTCAGAAAGTAAGAAGAAAAAAAAAAAAAAACCACTTGGACAGTGCATGTGGGTGTCTTCTGCATATAATCAGGATGCCATCTGGCTACGTGTAATTTCACAGTTGTGATCAAAAGGCGGTTCCAGATAAATTAGAATGCTATATTTAGTCCCTATATCAAGTCTTTTATTTTGAGTATATGGGAAAGTTTATTGAACTTTCAATGGAACATAATTTGTTGATATTCACAGTAAAGCGCACGAGACTCTTCTAGCTACGTTCCTGTGAACAGTATGCTCTGTTTCTCCTGCTTGCTCACAAGCCTTTAAATACCCCTTCTAAGCTACTTGAAGAGCCGTTCACTTCACCTATCAATGGAAACCAGGGCCCAGTGGGAGTCGGGCAAGTTCTCAATAGTGGATCTACAGACCCAGTCCCAACCTCCTTTCCTGTCTAATATCATGAATGCAGAGTGGATTTTTTTTTAAGCCTCCTTTTGAAAAGGATGTGTAACTCACCTGCAAGTTAGGTTGCATACAGAAAAATCTGGCTGGGAAAGCCCAAAGGTTCCTCATAAGAAGCCAAGTTGTAGGGCTAAGGATGCAGCTCGGTTGACGTGCTTGCCTAGCGTGCACCAAGCCTTGGGTTCGATCCCCACACTATGTAAAACAAGGTATGGAGCGTGCCTGGACTCAGGAAGAGAAGGACCAGAAGTTCCCGGTCATCCTTGACTCTGAAGTGAATTTGAGAACAGCCTGGGGTAAGTGAGACAAAGAAGGACGGAGAGAGGGGGCGTGGTTAAAAGGAAGACCAGAGGGGGGGTGTGGTTAAGGAAGACGGAAAGGAAAAAGGAAGGCGTGAAATAATGTATCAAGTTTCTATCACAAGCATAAATTCTACAACGTCCAATTTAAAACCTCTCTTGTTTTCTCAGCCTTCACGCTGTCTTTGCACCCTAGCCCTCTTTTAGTTCCCAAAGCTCTCAGTGTCTATCTGGATCTCAAATATGCTGCAGCAAGTTTAGAACTTAGATTGTATTAGTACAATCCACACGTGCCCTCTGCCATGAGGAATTCAAAGCTCCTCCCCGGCATGAATGACTTCTGCGACTGACTCTTCCCTGGATGGATTCTTCTCTACTGGGAAACAAATCTGAGTGCAGGAGGAATGAAACAGATTCGGGGAAATAAGGAAGGTGTGTTCAACATTTTGAGGGTTGTCTTGGTTGGAGTTTATATTGCTATCACAAACCACCATGACCAAAAAGCAAGTTGGGGGAGGAATAGATTTAATGGGTTTATCCTTCCACAGCGCTGTTTATCATCAAAGGAAGTCAGGACAGGAACTCAGAGCAGGATGCTGGAGGCGGGAGCTGAGGCGGGGCCATGGAGGGATGCTGCTTACTGGCTTGCATCTCCTGGCTTGCTCCAACTGCTTTCTTAAGGAACCCAAGACCACCAGCCCAGGATAGCACCACCCACAATGGGCTGGGCCCTCTTCATCAGTCACTAAGAAAATGCCTTACAGCTGGATCTTATGGAGACATTTTCTCAATTGAGGTTCTCTCCTTTAGTAACTCTAATCTGCATGTCAAGCAAAGGGTTGTTGGGTGCCATGGTCTTACAGAGAGATTTCCCACATCTTGTAGAATACCGAATATGTATTTTTAAACGCAGAAACATGAAGAGCTCTTCCAATTTCTTGTGCAAAGCAATGTCAGTTGAGGGCCCTCGGAGGAAAGGTCTCCCTACAACTTGAAGACAAAGGCTGCAACTAGACTCTGACTTTTGAATGTGCTCCTCTGCAAAAACTCGCATCCGTGCTTTGTACTAACAGAAAGGAAAAAGAAGCAAAGAAAAAAAAAAAAAAACCTTCTACTTGGAGAAACACAGTAGTATTCAACGCCTGTGGCTACACTCACATGGCAAGTCCAGCAGAAGTGTTTATATGGCGGCAGAAAGTAGAAAAACACAAGAGATTGTGTTTATAATATAAAATTTAGTTCATAAACTTTAATAGTGATACTTCTGAGGACAGCGAAAAGTCTGTTTTCAATAGAACTAGTCCAGGAAAAAAAAATACCCTTCCATTGCAAGGACTGCAGCCTTGCATTTTCAAAGCACAGGCTGTTTGAAACTGGGGAAGTTGTATCTGGTTCACCACACACCATACTGCAAAATAATAGAGCCGCACATAGAAGCATTTCCTGTTTTTATTTCATCGGCCTTCAGAGCCAGCAGGCATCTCGATTTTCTAGTTGTCTGAACAGATATTGCAAGAACCTAAAATCAACTGAAAAACTTGCTTATTCTTCACATGTTTAAGAAAATTAAGGTGAGACAGCTTGGATTTGTGTGTGTTTATTATGGTTTGGAGAGATGTACCAGGCATGGCAGATGTCACCTACAAGGGACCAAGCCTCACTTTTGCATGGGAACATGGCATAGGCCAAGGGACTCTTCTTTTGTATTCTTCTGCTTGCTGAGTATAGAAATGGTGTCTCACAAAGGAAACATCAAATGTTGCACACTATTGTAGCATTTTTCTCACAGAAAAATGAACATCACTGGAAGCAACTTTAAAAGACTCAAGTAAAGGTTTCAAAAGACAATATTTGTTTAGACCTTGTTTTATGAAACATAACATGTAAATCAGGTTAACAGGCTCTCATATTCTCATATATATATATATATATATATATGAGAAAATCATTGCATTTACACTGAGTAACAACTGAAATGAGTTCTGCACTTTCAACATAAATTCAGTCTCACCATGAGTTTGTTCCAAGCCTTGCTCACCTTGACTTTGGCGGTGGACCCTGGCCCTTTCCTCTGACTCAGTGCAACTGTTCTTTGCAGAGCCCATCAGACGTGTGGATTTCTCAATGGCCCCCCTTTTATAGTCACTGAGAATGCCATCTACAGAGAACACTCCGGTTCTTCCTCACTGCCACCAGCTCGGAAGCTGCTTTCCCACCACCACCACCCCACCACCACCACCCCACCCCCCCCCACCCCCGCTCTCACTGAGCCCTTAAGCTTGATAAGCATCAGTTGTCAGCAACTCAGTTCTGTAGAGGATAACGTGAAAACCACGCTGTGGTTTCATCATAGGCCTTTAGGAGAGCAACTTGAAGTGCTGTCCGTCTTTCAGGAGCTTGCCATGGAGGTACCATCTGGAGCTACAGTGGTCTGACGGCTTTACTAAAGGAGCTGAAGGACCTGCATCCAAGATGGCCCCTCTGAACTACCCTGTTCTGGGACTGAACCCAGAGCCTCATGCGTACTAGGTGAGTCCTCTACCAGTGACCTACTCCTGGTCTGCCTTACCAGTTCGTTTGGTTTTGAAGGTTTTTTTTTTTTCTTTAGACCTTAAATTTGTGATCCTGTCTTAGTAACCCAAGTGCTAGGATTATACGACTCTGTCACAATGCCCCGGCCTCGGTTTTGATGACAGCCTCCATTGCTCTCCACGGCGATGATTGGACATCCTTGAAACATGGCAACCATCAAACTTGACCCAAGAGATCATGGCTGAAGCCACAGTTTTATGTCTTTTATTGTATTGCCCAAAAGTCACTTGCTTCCATTTCTACCACATGCTGTTCTTTCGAGGAATGTCACTAAATCTGACCCACACTCGGGGGAAATTAGGCTCCACCTTTTGAAAAGACAAACACCAAAGTACTTGTGGATGTATTTCCAATTCACCCCAGGAGGAAGCTTAAATATATCTCCACGGAGAACTGATTAAATGAAGTACGGCTATTGTCTCCAAAGACTTTCATGGCATACTCCTTCCCCTGGCGGGAGCAACCACAGTGCATGCTCATAAGAAGATTTTAATTTTATGAATATTTGCCTGATCAATGTAACGCATGTTAAAGTAGTGTGTGAGTTTTTTATTTTAAGTTTTAAAAATAAATATGGGTGAAAGGTGATCTGAATGTCCCTCACCCGTTATGACCTCTTGAGGTGGATGTAAAAACATCACCATGTATATATGTAGCTATTAAAATGCATTTGTGTATATACTGATAGCTGGCGATATCCATATAAACATAAACTGAATAAAATGGCAAGCTGACCCAGTCTTTATAAGGGGCATCTGCGTGTGCATTACATACACATACTTACGGAAATACCAAAGAAACTCAGACTTGTGATACCTAAGCTTAGAATGATGAGAAAAGTCAGCTTGTGCATCTTTGTCCATAACTCGAATTTCCGTAGTACATGCTTTCGTTTCCCCAGTCGCATTTCATATGTTCAAGGAAGCAAATGCAAATTAACATGAAAATGAAAGCAACAAAATGAGCAAAGACTATGAAAACCTAGTCTTCATAATCAATAAGAATGCTGACCTCAAACTCACAGTGATCCCCCTGCCCCTGCCTTGCAAACACTGGAGTTAAAGGCATGTGCCGGTCTGCCTGGCTCAAACACTTCTTAATGTTCAATTTCATTCACAGAAAAAGAAACATAAACTCAAGACTACGTAGTGGCCACTTTTCACTCCGTGTGGTGACTACTCTAAAGTTAGATAGCATACTGTTTTAGGACCAAATGCAGCTTTCAACATTGTGAAAACTGTAAATAGAAGCCTGCGGGAAGCCATTTGACAATGGCTACAAAACTTAACAATGCACACAGCCTTTGACTCAGTTGCCCCTTCTAGAAATTTATCTTCGGATGTATGCAAACAGCATACGCCCCGGGTGTAATAAATACTCCCCAAAACTTATATTAACCTAAGTGTCCTTTAACAGAAGTAAAATAAGTTATGGTAAATTTACACTACCCACTATGTTGCAGCTAAAGTTAGCAAGAATATGCATGCATATGAGTTCGATGACACATCAAGTGTGAGAGTAAGCACAGAAGTCAAGCATGGTGGCACACACCTTTAATCCCAGCACTTAGGAGACAGAGGCAAACAGATCTCTCTGAGTTCAAAGGCCAGCCTGTTCTACAGAGTGAGTTTCAGCCATGGCTAATATCACAGAAGAAGCCTGTCTCAAAAAACAAACAAACAAACAAACCAAGGACAAAAACAAAAACCAAACAAACAAAAGCACAAAGCATCCTCCACATTCTACTACTGCTTAGACCTTAAAAACTGAAAAATGTCTGTTCCTTTTTCCTTATAAATACCGCTGTTCTCGGCATCTGAAGGGAAGACACTCCCAATGGTAACAGAAACTTACCAACAGAAACTTCTTACCAGTCAGTTGCAAAACCGCATGGCTGTGGAACAAAGAACAGAGACTTTGTTCTGCACATTTGTGCGACTTTTGGCCCTGTTAAGGGATTGCTTATTAAAATCAGGTGACACGGGATGATGATGTTGCCCTGTGTTAGGCATTCTGTTTTGTATGTTGTGTAATTTATATGTTTTACAGCTGATGACACTGAGTCCCACATTCAATGAGGACAGGTAAATCTCCAATCAGTAGTGGAGCTGTGCTAGTCCCAAGCAGCGTGTGCCAGCTGCTCTACCATTTGGCAACTAGACAGTGAGAGCAGTAACATTTGTGTTAGGCAACACAAGTATGAGTGCTCATTACATTCAAATCAAGAGTCGCGTATGCCTACCCCAAGTGGTAACAGCATAGCTTCTTCACCTTTGTATCCTCCAAAAGGAAAATTTCTAATACATTTTAGACAGCAGTGTTTCAAGGCCAACATGATTTAGATAGCACGTTCCATGCCAGCCACAGCTACATAGTAAGACCCTGTCTCAAACAAGGACAACAGGGCTGTTGACTAGCCAGTCCTACAATAAACCTCTTCTCACTGTCATACGTGCTACATTTGTGGCCTCCTGATTGATGGTCGCTTCCAAGAGCCTGCCACCTTACCACCTCTTCATTTATGCAATCCAAAGCATCATTAGCCCATCTCTAACATTTTCATACACTTCCCAGAGTATTTTAAAACAAGACAGAAAGTGTGCCATAGCTAGTTAGATATTAACAGCCTTGAAGGTCATTGAGGACAGACCCTTCCCCTTCATCAGCAGCAGCTTGTGAAAGCCAGGACTGAGCCTGCAGAGCTCTGGTCACTGTTTAGAACAGGTTGTGAACTTCTTAAGGTGGGGAAGGAGTGGAGATTAATCTGATCAAAATATATTATGTACATGTGTGAAAATGTCACTAATGAGTTCCATTATATATGGTGTGTGTAAATTTTAAGATAAGAAAAATAGCAGGATCTCAGTTGGTCTCTTGAAAGAAACACAACATTCTGACCAGCCTAAAAAGTCCTAAGACCCCAAAATGAGTAGGATTGGTATCAACCTGGAGGCTTTCTGGGCAAGAAGACAGGAATACCAACTTCTCTTAAGGGCTGGATGTGGCAGCACAGTCCTTTAATGCCAGCAGACACAGAGACACATTAAAGGGGAAGCAGCCTGATTTACATAGTGACTTTCAGGCCAGTCAGGAGTACAGAATGACCCACTGCCTCAAAACAAGGTTGAGTTAGAAGAAGGAGGGGGCAGAGAAGGAGGAAGAGGAGGAGGAAGAGAAAAAAGACAACAACTCTTCAAATAGTGTTACACTAGTTGACTGGCCTGGCAAGTTGTACCTATTGGTGCAGTAGGGTGTGTTATGGAGGTAACCAATCACTTTCTGGTTGAAACTAAGACCTACACTACAGGATGGAATTCACACCTAGCACTGTAAACCTAGTCCAAAGCCAATGGATAGAGAGAGTATATGTCTTACAAGAGATGCTACCACTGTTGTTTTGATAAATGTATATAATACTCCCATTAAACTACATGGGGTAAAACCTTATGGAATGGTGTCTTTGGGGCACAACACAGCGGTAGCACTCTTGAACCCTAATTTCAAGTTGTAACTACCTTCATAAGAATGGTCCTGTCATAGAGTAGGAATAGAGCTCTTGAGGCCCCCCTCCCACCTCATCCCTACAGAGTTCTAGGCAGTTCAGAGCTGTGAAGGAAGAAAGTTTTTTTCAATGGTGCAGCCACTAGAAAGATGCCCATGTCCGTTTTCATCCATGCGCCTATGAGCAACCTTAAGGAAACAAATTAGGTCACAAACACATACAAAAAGGAAGTAGGACAGAGTCTAACCAGGGAAAGGAAGGTAGTGGTAAGAGTGGGAAAGGATAAGAGAGGGTGACTAGAGTTAATAAGATCAAAATATAGTATATGCACATGAAAACAGTGTGATGAAACTCATTCATATGTGCAAGTAGTATATGCTAAAGACACTAAGAGAGAGTTCATCCAAATGGACCTGTCAATCACCTGGGCAGGAAAATGTCCTTTGGGGGAAGCTGCCAGTTCTAACCTTAGACATAGTAACAAAGAATGCCTAAAATGTAGCACCTTAAGAACAAGGGGGTTCATTCGGGCTCACAGTTCAGGAATACAGTCATAGCTGGGGATGGTATCCTGGTGGCAGCAGCTTGAGGTCATGCTGTATCCAGTCAGGAAACAAAGATATGCATCCTTGTTGGGAGCCGCCCCCACATTCGCCGTCACAAGATGGCGCTGACATCCTGTGTTCTAAGTGGTAAACAAATAATCTGCGCATGTGCCAAAGGTATTTTACGACTACTTGTACTCTGCCTTTCCCGTGAACGTCAGCTCGGCCATGGGCTGCAGCCAATCAGGGAGTGATGCGTCCTAGGCGAAATATAACGCTCCTTAAAGGGGACGGGGTTTCCGCCATCATTCTCTCTCTGGCTCTGGCGCCTGCTCGCTCGCTGCCTAAAGATGTAAACAATAGAGCGCGCTCTGCGCTTTGGCGCACCGGAGCTCTGGCTCCTAAAGATGTTATAGAAGGGGCTTTCGCTTTTGGGGCTGGGGGTTTGCGCTCCTAGCTCCTGAAGATGTAAGCAATAAAGTTTTGCCGCAGAAGATTCTGGTCTGTTGTGTTCTTCCTGGCCGGGCGTGAGAACGCTATTAAGAATTGGTGCTGAAATCCGGGACGAGAAAAAATCCGGGACGAAAAAATACAAGAAAACTCGGGAGTTTCACCGGCGCAAGGAAGATCCCTCATTCCAGAACCAGAACTGCGGGTCGCGGTAATAAAGGTTCCCGTAAAGCAGACTGTTGAGAAGGATTCAACTGCATGAATTCAGAACTTTTCAGCTGGGGAACGAGAGTACCAGTGAGTACAGCTTTACGAGGTAAGTCTGGCCTTGAACTTTCTAAGGAAATTCAAGACAGTCTATCAGAAGTAAAGTGGAAAATGGCTTTGCAAGATATGTTTGGCCTTGAATTTTTTCTAGTGTTAGAAGCCCTTTTGTTCCTTTTCACATGTTATCAAGTGGTTAAGGCAGGGCGGATTCTAGATGAAATTCAGGACAATCTATCAGAAGTAAAGCGGGGAGAGAGAGTAGGAGCAAAGAGAAAATATGGTACACAAAATAAGCATACAGGCCTTTCCACGGGTCTTGAACCTGAGGAAAAGTTTAGGTCAGGTAAGAATACCTGGGGAGAGATTGGAAGGAAGGAGAAGGAAAAAGAAAAGAAAAAAGATCAATCAGCGGAGGTTTCTAGGAGAAGGAGCCTATACTCATCACTAGATGAGTTCAAGGAGCCAGTTCTTAATAGTTCTGAATCAGATGAAAAGGCTATTAGGGCCTGGAAGGCGCTCTCCCGAGCAGGTGAAGCCACTGCACAACTTAACAAAGATCATCCAGGGACCTCAGGAGTCATTCTCAGATTTTGTGGCCAGTATGACAGAGGCAGGCTCTTGCAGCCTACAAGGTCTTATTGTCTACCCTAGAGTTGTAGATCAAAATTATAAAGGGGAACTTCAGGTTCTCTGTTCTTGTCCTCAAGTTGTCTTTTCTATATCACAAAGAGACAGAATAGCTCAACTAATAATTTTGCCAAGCCTACATGGCTGTTTTTTCTTCCTCTGGTATTCCTAGAGCTGCAAGAGGGATTGGTTCTACTGAAAATGATTCTGATTACTTAATAATGCCTTTAGATTGTTGTCAAATTTTATCTACTCACATAGGGGTAAACCCTCGTGGCGTCAGGCCATTACAGGTCTGACAAATGGATGTCACACATATTTCCTCCTTTGAGAGAAATCAATATTTACATGTTTAGATAAAAAGAGATCACCTCCATACCTTAAATGATTTTCAAAAGCTGTTGAGAGATATTAATTGGCTCAGACCTTTTTTAAAGATTCCTTCCGCTGAGTTAAGGCCTTTGTTTGGTATTTTAGAAGGAGATCCTCATATCTCCTCCCCTAGGACTCTTACTCTAGCTGCTAACCAGGCCTTACAAAAGGTGGAAGAAGCCTTACAGAATGCACAATTACAACGTATTGAGGATTCGCAGCCTTTCAGTTTGTGTGTCTTTAAGACAGCACAATTGCCAACCGCAGTTTTGTGGCAGAATGGGCCATTGTTGTGGATCCATCCAAACGTATCCCCAGCTAAAATAATAGATTGGTATCCTGATGCAATTGCACAGCTTGCCCTTAGAGGCCTAAAAGCAGCAATCACCCACTTTGGGCGAAGTCCATATCTTTTAATTGTACCTTATACCGCTGCACAGGTTCAAACCTTGGCAGCCACATCTAATGATTGGGCAGTTTTAGTTACCTCCTTTTCAGGACAAATAGATAACCATTATCCAAAACATCCAATTTTACAGTTTGCCCAAAATCAATCTGTTGTTTTTCCACAAATAACAGTAAGAAACCCACTTAAAAATGGGATTGTGGTATATACTGATGGATCAAAAACTGGCATAGGTGCCTATGTGGCTAATGGTAAAGTGGTATCCAAACAATATAATGAAAATTCACCTCAAGTGGTAGAATGTTTAGTGGTTTTAGAAGTTTTAAAAACCTTTTTAGAACCCCTTAATATTGTGTCAGATTCCTGTTATGTGGTTAATGCAGTAAATCTTTTAGAAGTGGCTGGAGTGATTAAGCCTTCCAGTAGAGTTGCCAATATTTTTCAGCAGATACAATTAGTTTTGTTATCTAGAAGATTTCCTGTTTATATTACTCATGTTAGAGCCCATTCAGGCCTACCTGGCCCCATGGCTCTGGGAAATGATTTGGCAGATAAGGCCACTAAAGTGGTGGCTGCTGCCCTATCATCCCCGGTAGAGGCTGCAAGAAATTTTCATAACAATTTTCATGTGACGGCTGAAACATTACGCAGTCGTTTCTCCTTGACAAGAAAAGAAGCCCGTGACATTGTTACTCAATGTCAAAGCTGCTGTGAGTTCTTGCCAGTTCCTCATGTGGGAATTAACCCACGCGGTATTCGACCTCTACAGGTCTGGCAAATGGATGTTACACATGTTTCTTCCTTTGGAAAACTTCAATATCTCCATGTGTCCATTGACACATGTTCTGGCATCATGTTTGCTTCTCCGTTAACCGGAGAAAAAGCCTCACATGTGATTCAACATTGCCTTGAGGCATGGAGTGCTTGGGGGAAACCCAAACTCCTTAAGACTGATAATGGACCAGCTTATACGTCTCAAAAATTTCAGCAGTTCTGCCGTCAGATGGACGTAACCCACCTGACTGGACTTCCATACAACCCTCAAGGACAGGGTATTGTTGAGCGTGCGCATCGCACCCTCAAAGCCTATCTTATAAAACAGAAGAGGGGAACTTTTGAGGAGACTGTACCCCGAGCACCAAGAGTGTCTGTGTCTATGGCACTCTTTACACTCAATTTTTTAAATATTGATGCTCATGGCCATACTGCGGCTGAACGTCATTGTACAGAGCCAGATAGGCCCAATGAGATGGTTAAATGGAAAAATGTCCTTGATAATAAATGGTATGGCCCGGATCCTATTTTGATAAGATCCAGGGGAGCTATCTGTGTTTTCCCACAGAATGAAGACAACCCATTTTGGATACCAGAAAGACTCACCCGAAAAATCCAGACTGACCAAGGGAATACTGATGTCCCTCGTCTTGGTGATGTCCAGGGCGTCAATAATAAAAAGAGAGCAGCGTTGGGGGATAATGTCGACATTTCCACTCCTAATGACGGTGATGTATAATGCTCAAGTATTCCCCTGCTTTTTTACCACTAACTAGGAACTGGGTTTAGCCTTGATTCAGACAGCCTTGGCTCTGTCTGGACAGGTCCAGATGACTGACACCATTAACACTTTGTCAGCCTCAGTGACTACAGTCATAGATAAACAGGCCTCAGCTAATGTCAAGATACAGAGAGGTCTCATGCTGGTTAATCAACTCATAGATCTTGTCCAGATACAACTAGATGTATTATGACAAATAACTCAGCTGGGATGTGAACAAAAGTTTCCGGGATTGTGTGTTATTTCCATTCAGTATGTTAAATTTACTAGGGCAGCTAATTTGTCAAAAAGTCTTTTTCAGTATATGTTACAGAATTGGATGGCTGAATTTGAACAGATCCTTCGGGAATTGAGACTTCAGGTCAACTCCACGCGCTTGGACCTGTCCCTGACCAAAGGATTACCCAATTGGATCTCCTCAGCATTTTCCTTCTTTAAAGTATGGGTGGGATTGATATTATTTGGAGATACACTTTACTGTGGATTAGTGTTGCTTCTTTGATTGGTCTGTAAGCTTAAGGCCCAAACTAGGAGAGACAAGGTGGTTATTGCCCAGGCGCTTGCAGGACTAGAACATGGAGCTTCCCCTGATATATCTATGCTTAGGCAATAGGTCGCTGGCCACTCAGCTCTTATATCCCATGAGGCTAGTCTCATTGCACGGGATAGAGTGAGTGTGCTTCAGCAGCCCGAGAGAGTTGCATGGCTAAGCACTGCAATAGAAGGGCTCTGCGGCATAAAATGAGCCTATTCTAGGGAGACATGTCATCTTTCAAGAAGGTTGAGTGTTCAAGTGTCCTTCCCCCAGGAAAAACAACACGGGACCAGACCAGGACCCCTCTGGGTGATGAGCCTGGGAGGAGGTTATGTGTACGGCTCCTTTACCTACACACTGGGGATTTGACCTCTATCTCCACTCTCATTAATATGGGTGGCCTATTTGCTCTTATTAAAAGAAAAGGGGGAGATGTTGGGAGCCGCCCCCACATTCGCCGTCACAAGATGGCGCTGACATCCTGTGTTCTAAGTGGTAAACAAATAATCTGCGCATGTGCCAAGGGTATTTTACGACTACTTGTACTCTGCCTTTCCCGTGAACGTCAGCTCGGCCATGGGCTGCAGCCAATCAGGGAGTGATGCGTCCTAGGCGAAATATAACGCTCCTTAAAGGGGACGGGGTTTCCGCCATCATTCTCTCTCTGGCTCTGGCGCCTGCTCGCTCGCTGCCTAAAGATGTAAACAATAGAGCGCGCTCTGCGCTTTGGCGCACCGGAGCTCTGGCTCCTAAAGATGTTATAGAAGGGGCTTTCGCTTTTGGGGCTGGGGGTTTGCGCTCCTAGCTCCTGAAGATGTAAGCAATAAAGTTTTGCCGCAGAAGATTCTGGTCTGTTGTGTTCTTCCTGGCCGGGCGTGAGAACGCTATTAAGACATCCTCATGCTCAGAGAGCCTCCTCCTTTTGATGCGGGCTCAGACCTTAGTTAGGGTGTTACTGCTGTGAATAGATACCATGACTGAAGCAACTCTTATAAGGACAACATTTAGTTGGGGCTGACTTACAGGTTCAGAGGTACAATTCATTATCATCAAGGCAGGAGCATAGCAGAAGGAGCTGAGAGTCCTACCTCTTCATCTGAACATACTAGGAGAAGACTAACTTCCAGGCAGCTAGGATGAGGATCTTAAAACCCATGCCTATAGTGATACACTTCCTCCAACAAGAACATATGTACTCCAACAAGGCCACACCCCCTAATAGTGCTACTCCCTAGGCCAAGCATATTCAAACCACCACATTTTGATCCCCCAAAGCTTGTTCCAACACATGAGTCTATTGGGGGGGGGGGGCGGATACCTAGCCATAGCATAATGCAAAATACATTTAATCCAACTTCAAAAGTCCCCATACTCTATAGCAGTCTCAACAATGTTAAAAGTCCAAAGTTCAAAGTCTCTTCTGAGATTCAGTCTCCTAACTGTAATCCCATATAAAGTCAAAAATGCTCGATAAAAGCAAGACAGAAAACCAGCTGGGCAAACTCCAAACTCCATGTTTCCATGTCCAATATCAAAGTCCTCTTTAGATCTCCAACTTCTTTCATCCTCATTGACTGCTGTTGGAAGATCTGGCATTCAACAACAAACTTCATTCTCTTGGGTTGGTTCCACTCCCTGTTAGCAGCTTTCTTTGGCAGATATCCCACATCTGACATCTCTAACATTTTGGGGTATCCAAGGCAACTTCAACTTTATAGCTTCTTATTCCAATGTCTGAGATCAACATATAACCTTCTGGAATCCTCCAAAGGGCTTGAGTCACATCTACAGTTCTGCACTCTGTAGCACTCTTGACTCTGGTTGACTCAACTCCACTGCTGCTGATATTCTTGGTGATCATCCCATTGTACTGGCATCTCTAATACACTGGGGTCTTCTGCTGCAACTAGGTTTCACCAATAGCCTCTCATAGGCTCTCTTCATGTTGCCAAGCCTTGAACTCAGAGATCTCCATGGCTTTATCTCATGAATGCTAGGATTAATGGTATGTATCACGACACCTGAATTCAAGTTTTTCTTCCCCTAGAACATGTTCTGTCCCAGGCTGGCCTTGAATTGAGAGATCTGTCTTCTTTTGTCTGCCTGGGCCTAAACTTTTCATAGCCACTACTCCTCAAGATCCAGATCAAAAGTGTGTGTCCTCCATTTCTGGACTGTAGTTCATTTCAGATTAAAATTCCAATAAAAACAATAACCTCATAATAATAATGCCTAGATATGACTAAACCCTTTCTCAACTACAAAAGTATAAACTTAAGCTTAGCTGGATGGGATCTTACCCTGAGGCTTTTGTTCCCTTAATCTGTTTACCTCTTGGACATAGGATTTAAATCTATTCCACTTCCTGGTACCCCTCTAATACTTGAGCTATATAAATTTTATGTTTTTCCTTTCTCCTCTTGCTCCTTTTCATTAAAATGTTCTTCTGAAGAGTGAATTTTAGTAACCACACAGTAGAATTTATACCAGGCTGTTTTGAGACTTCCTGTGGCAAAGCAATTAATCTAAATCTATTCACTTTAGTCTCGTGCAGACTCTTCAGACAATGGCAAAAAGCAGCCATATTCTTCACCAAAATATCACAAAGGCAGTCTCTATGCCACATATTAAAATTGTTCTCCACTGAAATCTCTTGGGCCAGGTCTGCACAGTTCAAATCAACCTCAGCACCAATGTTTTCCATATTCCTACTAGGATGATATCTTAAGCCCTACTTAAAGCATTCCACTGCTTCCCAAATCCAAAGTCCCAAAATCCACATTCCTACAAACAAAAACATAGTCAGGTCTGTCACAGCAACACTCATTCCTAGTACCAACCTCAGTCTGAGTTGGGGTTTTACTGCTGTGAACAGACACTGTGACTGAAGCAACTCTTTAACCTTTAATTGGGGCTGGCTTGCAGATTCAGAGGCACAGTCCATTATTATCAAGATGGGAGCACGAAAGCATCCAGGTAGACATGGTATAGAAGAAGCCGAGAGTTCTACATCTTCATCTGAAGACCACTAGGAGAAGACTGACTTCCAGACTGCTAGGAAGAGGATCTTAAAGCCCATACCTACAGTGACACACTTCCTCCAAAAAAGGACATACCTAGTCCAACATGGTCATACCCCTTAATAATGCCACTCCCTGGGCCAAGTATATTCAAACCACCACAAACCCAAAGCCAAGGAATGGCACTGCCCTTCTTTAGGGTGAGTCTTTCTATCTCAATTACCCAATCAAGATAACCTCTCATATGCATGCCTGGACTCTGCCTTTAGCTATAATCTCGAACAGGAATCCCTGGAGGCTTGTCTCTTTGGTGATTCTGTATCCTGTCAAGTTGACAATATCAATCCACGTATGTTAGCGCAAAGCCCCACTGTTCCTTCAGTCCTTGAGAGTGCTCCTCCTCCCTATAGTAAACTCTGTGTATCTTCTCTACTGCATTCTGTGTATCTCATCTCAATTCTCTGGGTGGTGGTCATAGGACTAAGAGGTTGAGGGGAGTTTGGAGTGACAGTGTCATTACAAAAGGTTTTCAAGTCAATAATAAGGGGAAACAGCATTAAAGGGTGAGCTGATGTCTGTCTAGTGAGTTGTGGAATTCCTATCCAAGTCCACAGCTTACAATAAAGCCCATTATACAAGACACAGACATCTTAGTTGTAAAGATGGAGGTTTGAGTATGGATTGAATGGGTCTTTCCTCATAGATTCCAAGGAGTTTTTACATCCAGGAAAGTGACTGTGCAGGGGACCAGAATCCTTTTGTTCTGTCACCAGTCGTAACATCCTAAGCTCAATAAAAGAAAAGGCACAGAAAGCAGCCTCTCTGCTTCTAATTAAAACATTATCTCTCTAATAGGTGAACACAAAGCCTCCAAATGGCCTTCCCATTGAAAATCCCTTTATCAACAGTTTGACAGAGAGCAAGGAAATTTACACACCCCTGAGGCAAGACAGCGAAAATCTATTACTGTCCTGTGTGCACAGCTGCAAATCGCTGCTGGTCATGTTTTTAAGCACAGATTCGGGGAGTAAATCTGAAATTGGCCACATTAGTTACTGAATATTAAGAGGATATGTTGAATATCTTTCCCGGAATGAAGACACTCCGAAGTCTGGTGCTAACAATGTAGGGCTCGTTGTCTGGCCATTAATGCCAAAGTCACACAGTCTCAGAATAAAAAAGTGCAAGTTCTCCCTCCTATGGGGTCTAGCCAACCATGCATATGTAGACAAGTGTGCATGCAGGTAAAGGATAGCATGAAGGACAAAGGAGAAGAAAGGCTAAACGTGAGGCGATGAGGAAGGACCAAATGCAGGTAGCAGGCATGCACGTTAAAAGAGCACAGAGAGTTAATTGTTCTATTTATGTAATGGATTTTTTTTCATTTTTGGTAATGAATAACTGCATAAAATATACTTAATAATGAAAATCTACAAACCAGTGTAGAACTCCATAGCTTTCCTTCCAAATGGCTAGTTTGACTGTATAAATGTTCACTGAGATGTATAGATTTTGGGTCGGGTTATTTTGGGTACATAGTTTTTTTGCAAATTTTTTTTATAACAAAGCTTATTTAAAATTTTTACAAAGTAATTTACTAAACAAGAACTCCAAAACTGTATCAGTTTCACTGGGTACAACTTGCCATGGTCCCAATTTCCCTTAACATCTGGTCCTTTTATCTCAACCCTCACTGCCAATGTTAACTATCAGGTCACACGATACATCCCGCATGGTAAATATACCTTTGTGTGTATGTGTAGGTTACAGAATTGCTACAGTAAGTTAAAGAGGCCAGAGCAGAGGTCCGACTGGAGGCAAGCAGATAGCTGGTAAGGCTGCAGAGGGACTCTTCATGGGAACTTCTCAAATCCTGTGGGAAGTCTACCAGAGACTCTGTTGCAGAGTCCAACCAAGACTTGGGGTTGAGTTGACCGGCTGAAGTCAGGGAAAACAGGGAAGAGCGGGACTGGATCAACATAGACAAACAGACAAGAGGAAGGATGGCAATCTAAGTAGATCCCATCAACAGTGGTGACCGAGTCATGCTGAAGCCCCCAGGATAGTCAGTAGTTTCCTGCACGTTGTCTCTTTATACCCACGCCAGGTTGACGAATGATGGGTGAGTGGAGGCTGTCATCACCATAGTACTGGGTGTCCTGCTCCTTATGGGATCCAGGTGAGGGAATCTACATTTGCACGCACTTAAAGATGGCCTCTCCTGAAGAACAATTATGTCAAGCCTTTTGGTGTTTTGTTTTTGTTTTTATGGGTGGCTGGTTTGTTCATTTGGGCTCTCGTGTAGCCCAGGCTGGCCCTTAACTTGTTATGTAACAAAGCGTTATCTGAATTTCTGTTCCTCCCTGCCTTCACCTCCTAAGTAATGGGATTATAGACCTATGCCGCCATACCCAATTCTATGTGGGACTAGAGACTGAACCCAGGGCTTTATGCATGCTCGAAAAACACCTTTTCAACTGATGACACCCCCAGCCCCTGACAATGATGTCATTGCTTAAAAAGAAGAAGAAGAAGAAGAAGAAGAAGGAGAAGGAGAAGGAGAAAAGGGGAAAAGGGGAAAAGGGGAAAAGGGGAAAAGGGGAAAAGGAGAAAAGGAGAAAAGGAGAAAAGGAGAAAAGGAGAAAAGGAGAAAAGGAGAAAAGGAGAAAAGGAGAAAAGGAGAAAAGGAGAAAAGGAGAAGAAGGAGAAGAAGGAGAAGAAGGAGAAAAGGAGAAAAGGAGAAGAAGGAGAAGAAGGAGAAGAAGGAGAAGAAGAAGAAGAAGAAGAAGAAGAAGAAGAAGAAGAAGAAGAAGAAGAAGAAGAAGAAGAAGAAGAAACAAAAACAGATGAGAAGGATTGAGTAAATCCCAAGTTAGTTATTAAATTAATGTGCTTTGTTCAAAACCAATGCCAAGTTCACATCAGTCATAAGAAAACTAAACACCAGACAATTAAAGTGTAATCAGTTGCCAATACCTCCACAAGCCACAGGGTACTAAACAGCAGCCAGCAAGGCTTTGAGGACAGCAAGTTCAGGCAGAATGCAAACACCCACCCCTGGGATGGGAAGTAACACGGAGAAATGATGGCTTTGTTCTTATTCCATCACAGAGAAGGTATACAGTCCAAACTACCTCCATTCCTAGGATTTAAATATATATGCAAACCTAAGCTGGGGTTGAGACAGAACTTCAGAGAAAACACACACACACACACACACACACACACACATTGTGCAGTGTTTCTGAGCAGTGGGATTAAGTTTTGAATCTTTTGTTCAGCAGGATAAATTTAGTAAATATTAATATATGTATCAAAATATGTCAATTTCAAATATCTTATCTCAACGAGATAGGTCAACGAGGTAATGATGTGGTAATGAGCTTGCTTTAATGATACCTAGTGAGTGTTAGATAGTTAGAAATTAGCAGGCTTGACAGTTGCTATAAATAGACCTCTCCCACACAATCGGCTTTTGGCCTGACCTCCCCCCCCCCCCCCATCATTAGCAGTACACTAATTTTAAGGGAAAAGTATCAAGTCACCTCTCCCTAAAACAGAAAATAATCCACACACACACACACACACCATAGAAAACACCACAGTCAGCCTCCTCTGTCAAGATTTAAAGGAGAAAAGAACAAATAAACCATGCCGTCTGTCTTGGCCTATGAGTGTTTATGCTCCTTATATTAGACACACTGGTAGCTAGCTAGAAGAAACTCTAAATGTCTAATATGCATAGCATAATTATTACTTTTATTTTACTAAATATAATTTTCCTAATACACATTACCATTTTATCTGGCCATTAGCTACTGGTAATGATTCTTTGGGAATCAAGCCCACAACCTGAAGATTTTCTATCTCGTGTTCCTTTGGACCCTTGCAAAAACAATATAGAATGCCTGCAGTGTAAAATTAGTCCTCAACTTAATTATCTTGCAGCCTATTTTCTGAGTTTAATTAACTTTCCTGAGTGGCTTCTACTGCAGTGAGGACTAGGCTCATTCTGTATTATTTAGAGTCATAATTTCTCTCCTCGCTCAGTTTCAAGGACACCACAAGCTACCTCCAGTCTTAATTGCCATTGCAAACACAGAGATAGGAGACTGGAAAAACAGCTAGGCCCAAAATTAAGAGTATGTTGCAGTGCATACTAACACAGGGATGGTAAGCTTTACCTGTGCAATCTATAACCCCTGCTAGAAATGACTGAGTATTGATATAGTTAGGCAAATTTAGACTACAGATCAAATCCTCGTTGTTAGATATTGGGCTATTTCAGGAATGGAGTTTGAGCCCAAGCCAACAGCCTTTACAAAGTAGCCCACAACAGTTTACACTGAAATGGAGACTCCAGAAAGACAGCAGGGTGACTTCCAGGTCACCCTCTAGTCTCTAGGGCACTTTTGTGACTTTCTGGGGGTTCAGCCCTAGGTAACCCCCAACCCCAGCCACATTCACCTTAGTGACACACCAGAAGAGGGCACCAATACTTAGTCACAGAAAATATTAAATCTAAAAAAAATCTAGACACTGGTGGTGGGGGTGCAGGTAAGCCAACCCTGAGATCATAAGAATGGGGGAAGTAGCCCTGCCCCTCATCTGTCAAAGTATGGCATGTGGGAGGGGGAGATGCCTCCTCTTCCTCACCCCCTTGACCCTCAATACCTGTGGCAGATGGGAGTGCTGGCCCCAAGGTCATGAGAGAAAGAAGGTGGCCCTGCCCCTCACTGTCTGCAGCACTGGAGAGGGCATGCCCTGAATCTCACCTGGACAGCAGAGTAGAGCTGGCCCTGGTGGCAAGTAAGCCAACCCCAAAGACATGAGAGCAGGGTTGCTGACCCTTGCCTGCTGTGTCATTGGGTGACCTAGCTGAGGCAGTGCTGGAGAGCTCAGCCTGGTGGTGCTGTAGCAGCAGAGCTGGCAGGCAGACCAACTCAGCTACCTCCCAGGCCCAGATCCAGGGCTTTGAGTTGGCCCACCCAAACATCTACCTCATCTACAATCTGAGCACGACAAAAGGCAGGTCCTGCTTAACCAAAGCTGCAGGATCTCCATGACACAGGGCAACAACAGGATACCCAAGAGGAGCCCCAGTGAGGATGCTGTATGGATAACGTAGCAGAAGCCAGAGGCCTCAAGACAGACCAATGACTCAGTTGCAAGTAAAGAAGAGTAGACTGTGGACAATAGGGTGTACTGTGTAACTCGTTGTGACACACTACAGCTTCCACAACAAGATTTATTTTCAATTCTATTTTATTTTATCTTATTTTATTTTGCATGAGAGTTTGCAAAGAGAAAGGACAAATCCAAAGGGACAAGAAGATAAGTTGGATTTGAGTACATGATGTGAAATTCACAAAGAATCAATAAAAAGGTTTTTTTTTTAAAGCAAAAAAAAAAAAAACTAAAATAAAAAGTCTAGACACAAACATTCAGGAAATCTGGGACACTATGAAAAAACCAAATCTAAAAATAATAGGAATAGAAGGAGAAGAAGAAGCTCAGGTCAAAGGCACAGAAAATATTTTTAACAAAATCATAGAAGAAAATTTCCCCATTCTAACTAAAGAGATACCTATCAAATACAGAAAACATACAGAACACCAAATAGAAAGAACCAGAAATTCCCCAGAATACACAGTAGTCAAAACATTAAATGTACAGAACAAAGAAAGGGTGTTAAGAGCTGCAGGGGTGAGGGGAGTCCCAAGTCGCATGTAAAGGCAGCCCTAATGCCCCTCAAATTATTCCACAAAACAGAAACTGAAATAGAAACATTTCCTAATTCTATCAACTCTCATATATATGCATGGTGCAACCTTACTGAAGAAAATTCATCATGGAGGCATGCTTTGAGAACTTTATAGCTTGGCCCCACTTCCTGCTCCCTCTCTGTGCTTTCTAGTTGTGATCTGAAGATACAAACTCTAAGCCTCCCTCTCCGACTCCCACTCTGCCTCCTGCTCCTGTAGCTTGCTGTGGTGCCTCCTAGCCCATGATGGATTCGTATCTCTTTAAAACAAAAGAAACTCCTTACATCAGTTCCCTTGGCCATGATACTGCATCACAAACACAGGAAAGTAATGTACTTATTGTGGCTTGGAACACTAGACGCTCTCTTAACATCCCAGTATCTTTAACCTCAATCCCACTCACCAAGGCCCTGGCAAGCACTATTCTACTCTTTGAGATTAACTTTTTAAAATTTTCACAAATAAGCCAAAACACATAGAATTTTATCTTTTGGTTCCTGACTTTTTTTTTTAACACATTATCTTCACATTCCATCTATACGGCTGTGACAGGATTTCATTTTTATCATAGAATACACAGAGGATAACCTCTGCTTATATAGAATGTTTCTTTATCTTCATCCATCAGTGCATGCCTTAGTTACTTTATGTTGCTCTGATAAAACATGGCCAAGGCAGCCTAGAGAGAGTTTATTTAGGTTTGCAGTTCCATCATTGCCAGAAGGCATAATGACTGTGGTGGTTTGAATATGCTTGGCCCATGGGAAGTGGCATTGTTAGGAGGTGTGACCTTGTTGAAAGAAGTGTGTCACTGTTGGGGTGGGCTTTGAGACCCTTCTCCTAGCTGCCTGGAAGCCATTCTCCTCCTGTTTGCCTTCAGAACAAGATATAGAACTCTCGGGTCCTCCGGCACCATGCCTGCCTGGACGCTGCTCTGCTTACTATCATGGGGATAATGGATTGAACCTCAGAACTTGTAAGCCAGCCTCAATTAAATGTTTTCCATGATAAGAGTTGCCTTGGTTGTGGTGTCTCTTCACAGCCATGGAAACCCTAACAAAGACAATGACAGACCTGGTGGCAGGAACAGGAAACTGAGAGCTTACACCTTCAAACTACAAGGAGAAAACAAAAGAAAAAACTAGAAATGGGATGGGGCTATACAACTCTCAAAGCCCACCCCCAGTGACATACTTCCTCCAATAAGGCCACACCACCACCTAAACCGCCCCAAACAGCGCCATCAACTGCACACCAAGTGTCTAGATACCTGAGTTTATTGAGGGCATTTCTCATTTAAACTAACACATTCCACCCTCTGGCCTCCATAGGCCCATGGCCATATCATTAGGCAAAGTACATTTACTCCAGCTTCAAAAGCCCCCGTAGTCTCTACAGCCTCAACACTATTTAAAAGTCCAAAGTCTCTTCTGAGACTCAAACCAATTTTCATTGTAACCTATTGTAAATAAAGCTAACTTCATCCTTCCAACAGAAAACGGCACTGAATATATATTACCAATCCAAATGGGAGGAATAGGTACACAGTGAAGAAATAGCTGGCCAAAAGCCAAACTGAAGCCTATCAGGGCACACTCTAAATCCTGTAGTTCTACATTTGGTGTCAAAGGGTTTAGATGGCTCTAAGAGGTGGCTTTTCTGCTTGCAGTATGCATCTCTCTCGGGATGGTTCCTCTTAGATGTAGTTCTTTGGGACAGATGTCTCACCACTGTGGAACCTCTAATATTTTGAGATCTCTACTACAGCCCAGGCTTCACTTTCACAGCTTCATGCAATAGCGTCTCATAGCCTTTTGCCCCCTCATGGCTTTTGTGTTGGTTAACTTTATGTCAGCATGACACCAGCTAAAGTCATCTGAGAGGAAGCACCCTCAATTAAGAAACTGCCTCCATAAGGCAGGGCTGCAAGCAAGCCTGTAGACCATTTTCTTAATTAGTCATTGATAAGGAGGGTCCAGCCTAATGTGAGTGGTGGCATTCCTGGGCTGGTGGTCCTGGCTTCTATAAGAAAGCAGACTGAGCAAGCCATGTGGAGCAAGCCAGTAAACTGGCTTTCTTCCACGGCCTCTGCATCAGTTCCTGCCTCCAGGTTCCTGCCCTGTTTGAATTCCTGTATTGGCTTCCTTCTGTGACAAACAGAAATGCGGAAGTGTAAGTCAAATAAGCCCTTTCCTCCCCAACATGTGTTTGGCTGTGGTGTTTCGTCACAGCAGCAGTAAGCCTGGCTAGGACCACCTTTGTCCCTGCCTCGTGCTGCCCAGCCTCAGTGGGTCCATAAAACTGTGGAGAAGAACCCACTGTTCCTTTGCTCTTGTGTCCTTCAGACTTTTAAAGCCAGCACCCTGTAGACAGTGGTGCCAAGTTCCACAGCCAGCTTGGGATAGGTCCTACACACTTCGAATCCCACCAGCAGCAGCTTTTGTTGTTGTTGTTGTTGTTGTTGTTGTTGTTGTTGTTGTTGTTTTCTAGAAGGGGGAAATGCCTTAGGCTTTCTTTGACCATCTGGAAGTTTCTCTCGGGGTACATCTTGTCATGAGGGCACCCTTCCCTTGAATACAGCACCAAGCAGACCTCTCCTTAATGGGAAGAATCGTAAAACTTACAGCCCACCCCCAATGACGTACTTCCTGTAGCAATGCGGCATTTTGTAAACCTCCCCAAACAGTACCAACTGGAGACCAACTGTTCAAATGCCTGAGATATGACAGACATTTCTCATCCGAATCACCACATTATTAAGGTAGCTAACAGTTAGCCTAGAATTTCAAAAGAGCTAATAAAAATTTTGGATGGTCTCCGTGCAAAGAACTGAAGTGTAAGGGGAGGGATCTGCCAGCTCCCCTGATCTAGTCGTTACACGCTGTACTTCTACAATGAAAGCCAAGTTGTGCTCATAAGCATGCACAATTTAATTACTGTGTGTGATTAAAACTAATATTTGGGGCCTGCAAGATACCTTAGTGGGTGTAACCACTTGCCACAAAAGCCGAATGACATGATTTTAAGTTCCAGAACCTATGTGAAGGTTTAAAAAAAAAGAAAAGAAAACCACTGCAGAGAGTTATCCTCTGGCACCTATACATATATCATGGAGTTCACAAATGTGAGTGTGTATATGTGTGTACAGTTAACAAAGATTGTTCTCAGAGAGGATCAATCATATAGCTTTCAGTGATAATGTCACAGAGTCTGGAAACATTCCACCCCTCGTGCCAAGAACCATATATGTGAGTTGATCTGGGCCACTGTCCCCAATCTGTCTGTAACAGAAATTTACTGAGATTCCACCATCGTTGTCATCTCCACCCTGGGAGAATACCTACCTCTCTGCCCATTGGTTCTCTGGCTACCTCCATTCAGAATTCTCAAACTGCCCCTTTTTGGTTTGACATGGTGCTGAAGGACTTGTCCAATGCCTGTGTCTCGGTTAGTGTTCGATTACTGTGAAGAGATACCATGCTCTCATAAAGGGACGAATTCAACTGGGACTGGTTTACAGTTTTAGAGGTTTAGTCCTTTGTCATCGGGGCAGGAAGCACGGCAGCAGGCATGGCACTGGAGGAGCTGAGAGTTTCCACAGGCAGCGAGGAGAGACCCTTTGGGCCTGGCTTGGACCTCTGAAACCTCAAAGCTCACCCCCATTGACACACTTCCTCCAACAAGGCCGAACTTCCTAATCATAAGTAATGCCATTCCCTTCGACTAAGCATTCAAATTACACGAGACTATGGGGGCCGTTCTTATTCAAACCACCACACCCTGATTCCTCTGTTCAAGAACAAAAAGACTTAGACATAATACGGAATCTATATATTTCTCATACCTTGTACATAATCATGGCCCTTACAGTGCCAAAGACCAGTGCTCATTTACATGAAAGCTTTAATAACTTAGCTTTCACATTATGGTAGGTTTAGCCACAGTGGACTTCCGACCTAAACACCCTCCCTCCGCTCTTTCCCCGGCCACCCCACCCTCCACTGCCCACGCTTTAAATCAGCCGCGCACACCCTGCTCCTGTATCTGCCAGCATCATCGCTGTCTGAACACAGCCGGCAGCTGTTTATTTACAATTAGATCTGCCAGCTGGAAAGCAAACATTCTACGTTACCAAATCAATCAATGCCGCCGGGAGAGGAGTGAAACAGGTATGGCATGAAACGGAGGGCAGGAACACAGCGTGAGGTCTCAGCTGGCCTTGTCCGATGCCATTAGCCGTTCGCGGCGCACAGAATTAATATCGCCATGGCGTATGATCCGCTGTCTTCTGGTTGCAGCTTCGACTTCTAAGAAATACAACCCAAGATGAGGGCTTTGGAAGCAAGCCTTCAATTGAGGGCATAATTCTGTCCCAGGGAAGGGTCTCTGGAATGGACCGAGTTTGCAGCCAGACTTGTCTTTGTCATGTCCATTTTTTTTTCTTGTTCAGCATGTGGAATTAGGACTTGAAAGTAATATAATACAAGGTATGTGGTACTGAGAGATGTTAACATATACATACATAGGGGCATAATCTCAGTTTCAGAATTGTGTGTATGTGGCAGGATCTTATCCTGTAGCCCAGGTTAGCCTCGAACTCACAGTTCTTTGAGCACAGCTTCCGGATGCCAGTGATTAACTTCGCTTTATAAATGGGCCATTTGAGTCATCTTCCAGACCTTGTCTGGGTATTCCCTGATGGTCATGACCTAAACTTGACTGTCAATTTATACAGCTCGTGTTCAAATCTAGCCTCCTGGTTTGTCCCTCATAATTAGTAAGGATGTAGAAACAAACCTGCAACAGGGGTATCTTTGGCTGAAAAGCTAATGCTCAAATTGGTGCTGTTTTTTGTATACATGGTTTCTTTTGAGACAGGGTCTCACTGTGTAGACCTTGGATGGCCTGGAGCACACTGTGTAAACCAGGCTGGTTTCACACTCATAGAGATTGGTCTCTTTGAGACCCGCACCACTCCCCAACTCCCCAACTGTGGATTTGACACCACACCCTGGAGGCTGTTCTGTATTTTGGGGGTTTTTGGTTTTTTTTTTTTTTAACTGAAGAAATGTCTTTGTTTTTCCACTCTGACTTGGGGGAGAGTAACTGACAAAGGCCCTGATGACCTAGCTACCAAAGGGGATGGTGACTAAACATGAAATTACAACATACAAAAATGTTTGCATCTTTAACCAGCAAATCTTCCCACGGATGCACTCAGCCCTACAGACACTCTCTGGACCTCACTGCTGCCTGACTCACAGGAAGTCCTTCCTGCCGCTGCACTGTTCCTACCCTGCTGTTCATGAGCTTAGGTCAGGATCAGCTGAGGAAAGGCAGCCAGATCCTGCAGGAACCCCACAGACAGGAGGGAACCAGCTGTCGACACCCCAGAATCCAACTGAATGGTTCCACAGTGGGAGACCATGCAGTGCACAGCCAGAGCCATCCTCGACATCCCTCTCGCGGTACTAGCCCAGAACATGGAGGATTTGGAAATGAAAACTTTTTCTTTAATGGTCCACAAGGGCTCTGTTTGACCTACTCAGAGTCATAGTGCTGTTAGACTTGCTCTCATTCTTGTTGTTTTGGTTTGCTCCTGGAGGAAGGTCTCTAATACCGGATGTCCTAGGTCCTACCCACTCATCCTGACATTAAAGCATCCTCGTGATACGGATTTCCATGACTGGGCTGATGCAGCATATACCAGTTCCGAGTGATGTTGATGGGAAAAGGCCTTGGGAAGGAAATAAGATACAACATCAAACAGAGGGCAAGATCAGTATCAAGTGTAAGGAACAAGCAGAAGCAAGGGCAAGTGTAGGGAGGATGGGGTCCAAGGTGATACTGGGTGTAATGGTTTGCATTTGCTTGGAGTGGAATGTGATGGTTTGTATATGTCTGGCCCAGGGAGTGGCAGGATTAGAAGGTGTGGCCCTGTTGGAACAGGTATGTCACTGTGGGCATGGGCTTTAAGACCCTATTCCTAGCTACCTAGAAGTTAGTAGTCCCCTAGCAGATGAAGATGTAGAATTCTCAGCTTCTCCTACACCAAGCCTGCCTGGACACTGCCATGCTCCTGCCTTGATGATAATAAACTGAACCTCTGAACCTATAAGGCAGCCCTCAATTAAATGTTGTCCTTTATAAGACTTGTATTGGTCATGATGTCTGTTCGCAGCAGTAAAACCCTAACTGTGACACTGGGGGAGGAGGGACAGTCTCCTCAGATCCCGACACAGTGAGTACAATCCAACAGCCTGTCTTATCATTTGACTCCAGACTCAGTTTGCTAGGTTGGGTGATATGCCTCTCCGTGGGCAGGTTAGGGCAGATTATCGGGTTAAGATCCCCATGGAGGCTGCATGGGCTCAGGAAGTCACACACACTAGTAGCAGGAGGCAGAGGGCTGGATGCTAGGTAAGTATGAACAGTGACAAGCCACCAGCTATCCATGACAATGAGGTGGAGGTCAGCTCTATGCCAGGGTCAGCTCTTAAAAGTCAGTCAATGCCACGAATGGCAGGGCATACCCAGAACCCCAGAATTAGAAAGGTAGATGCAGGAGGACCCCCAAATTCATGGTAACTTGTCTCAAAAAAAAGTACAAGTTGAGCTATTTAGTCTTCATATTATGGGCACATCCTCTGCCGCCTGCGTTCTCACAGTGGATGGCAGCTGTTAGCTCCTGCTGGGCACTGAACATTTGCCTGCTCTCCACAATTCATACTTTGACACCCAGCCTTTAGTGTGACAGTACAGAGAAGGACCCCTGAGATTAGATTCTGAGGGCAGTGTTTGCCTGGAAGAGGGGAAGTAGCCCTTGGTTTCTTCTCTTTTCCATTATTAGCATATCGTCATTGGACAAAATGATGGGGTTCATTGGGACATTTTTTGTATGTCCATCACAGTCACCTTCTCCAGGGTGGTCTAAACAATAGACACACACACACACACATACACACACACACAGTTCGGGACATTTAAATATGTGGTTCCCAATGGGTGGTACTGTTGGGTTGGGTTTAGGAAGTGTGTCACTGGGACTGCCTTTGGAAATATATAACCTCGCCTACTGCTGGCTTGTCCTCTCTGCTTCCTGCTTGTAGTTCAATATGCAAGCTCTGGGAGTCTGCTACCCCAGCCACCATCTCTGCCACTTCCCTGTGGTGGTAATGGACCCTTATCCCTCTGGTACCATATTACACCAACAAAAAAGTAACTAAGACTCCTGCACCTCCAAACCAAGGAAGCTTACTAGCCCACTCACTGTGCCTGGTCACAGCAAGAAGATGGCCACAGGCAATCAGCATGTAAGACAGTGATGTTCAGCCTGCCTAACACTGTGACCCTTAATACATTCCCTCATGCTGGGGTGACCCCAGCCATTGCTACTCCTGATGTGAATTAGAATGTAAATAACTGTGTTTTCTGATGGCAATAAGTAACCCTGTGAAAGGGTCCTCTCTCTCTCTCTCTCTCTCTCTCTCTCTCTCTCTCTCTCCCTCTCTCTCTCTCTCTCTCCCTCCCTCCCTCTCTCCCTCCCTCCCTCCCTCCCTCCCTCTCCCCACAAAGGGTCACAACCCACAGGTTGAGAACCACAGCTCTAAGGGCACACTCCCAAGAGCACCCATGTGCTGGCCTCCTCAGAATTCTTAGCCTCCAGAGTCAGCAGAGAATATCCATATTGCTACCTAATCTAGCGCACACTCTGACAGGAATCTAGATCCATTAAATCTCCATTTTTGTCCTTTGTGGCAGACAAAAACCAATCAGAATCACTGGGATATGAAGAGAAAAGGAAGAGTCTCAGAAGCACGGGGACAGGGAGACATCTTTAATCACATCAGCGGTCTGCTGTAGTACGAGCTGTAATGGTGGTCATGTTCTAGATCCAAGCTCTCCAAACGGCTCATGCTACTGAAAGACTGAATCCTATCCCATTCCAGTTAATTCAGGTGCAAAGCCAGGTAACCAGTTACAAGAAACGCCACACTGGACAAGGAGAGGAGATCTCAGACACCCAAGGATTCTTTGTGTTTATCTGGACTCTGCTCCACATCTAAGTGGTATTGCACTTGGGATGGTGGTGGGGGTAGGTGTCAAAGCTGAGTTAAAACTTCCTCTGAGGAAATCATAACCCACCTCACTCTAATTGCAAAAGTGTGGCTTTTTGAAGGCTTTTTTAGGCTAGATGGTTTGTGCCAGATCACCACATACCAAACATATCTGAGAACACACTCACAGCCTAAGACATCCGAGCGCTGGCCCTGGCTCTCATCAGGTGTACATCTAGTCAAGTCCAGTTTTCTTCCTGGTTTCTCAGAAGAAAAGGAGTCCGTCCCAACATCCATATTTTTTTCCAATTTTATTCTCTCTCTCTCTCTCTCTCTCTCTCTCTCTCTCTCTCTCTCTGTGTGTGTGTGTGTGTGTGTGTGCTGTAAACATAAGTGACTCGAGTCCAGGCCATAAGGGTATAAGGAAAACTTGACCTGAGAGGCCTGGGAAGACTAGGGACACAGCCCAGCCTGTAATATGAAGTAGAAATGGCAACCCATCACCCAATAGTCTAATTTTCAGAACCATTTCAGAGATTGTTTCATTGTTGCCATCTAAAGCAATGGGAAAAACACACCTGCCTCCAAGTCGGGTGCACACTGGCCCAGACCCCATGGGTGTAAAGTCCCAGAGCCCCCAACCCCTGTCTTTTTGAGCGGCTTCCTCTGACTGATCCCTACCTTAAGCCTACTCAGATCTTTCTGGCCTGCTCTACACTCGCAAATTGTACCAGGTCTTATTTTCTATGCTCTGCCACTGAACCATAACCACGCCCTGAGTTTATATTTCTAAGCTCCCCGACTGTCCCCCAAACTTAACTCACATTGAAATGTCAACTGTTAGATCAAGCTGTCCACACTGCCGAGCTAGCAAAGCGGGCTTTGATTCTACTAACTGGAGCAGAGAGAAAAGCCGTCGTGGTTGTACCTCTCGTTCATCACCCGTGATCCTGTGAAGGGAATTGGAGTGTAAAGATATGAAAGATGTCTGTGAAATGTATCTTTTGTGGGAAATAGATTACTACTCAGTCTTAGATAAGACTGCAAATAATTGTTCTGGGAGACTGGACAGAAAATTCTAACCTGTCACCAATGCAACAGCCACAAACACTACTGCAGTAAAGTGCTATAACCACCAGGTGGCAGCATTGTAACACTAAAGGAACTCTGACCTTGCAACTGAAGTCTTGTTTAATGAAAAATTATCTTGGTCCAATGTCAAATCAACCTACATGCTTTCTACATATTATCCCACATTGTTCTTTATGATTTTTAACTATTGTTACTTGAATTTATTGTCGATGCTGTTAACGTCATTCACTCTGAAATAGCCCATCTCTGTTTAAAATGCTCAGTTATTGACAGTATTCAGAGTATGAACTAAGAAGGATTAAAATTATCTAAAAGGTATTTTAGTGAAGTAGCCTTAACTGTTATTAGCCTATTATAGGTCCCCAGGTATTCTAGTCACGCTACTTTTGTAATGGAAATCCTAGATGAGATTTGTAGTCTAGAATCCCAACCGTACATACAGTACCACAGGTCAAAAGAACTGTGTGAGGACATCAGATCCCCTGGAACTAGAGTTACAGACAGCTGTGCACTGCCATGTCAGTGCTAGGAATTGAACTCAGATCCTCAGGACGAACAGCCAGTGCTCTAAACTGCTGGGTCACCTGTCTAGTCCCCTCCTCTCTGTTTATTGAGGAGGGGGTCTCCAGTAACCCAGCCTGGCCTGAAATTCAGTATCCGAGGATGATCTTAAACACCTGATCCTCCTGCCTCACTTCTCACGTGCCAGGATCATGTGTGCAAGAGACTTCCAAATTATTGAATTCTGCAGAACCAAATACAGGCTTCTGAGCACATTAGACAAGCACCCTAGCTGTACCTATCTGTTGAGCCCCATCCCGAGCCCCCTGGTTCTATATTTCTATGAACATGCTGCATGAGCACTTAGGTAAACTCTGGGGACGCTGAAGATCTCATCAGAACTGCGACGGATGCTCGGACAGGTTTCTCCCATCACACACTACAAGACCAACCACCACCTATTTCTGCCCCGAAGCCCTTTCCACATCTCAGGGATTTGTAGAAAAGCAGATTTACTTCTTGACACCATTGCTTCTTGCCACTTCTGCTGCTGTAACAAATTATACCTTGCTGATTTATTAAAAAAAGAAAGAAAGAAAAAGAAACAGAAAGGGCAGACATTTGTTTCCTCACAGTTGTGGAGAGTGGGAAATTCTAAGATCGGGACAGCAGAGGTTTCCGTGTCTGGGAAAGACCATTCTCTCTTTCCAAGCCTTTGCTTCATCCTCACACAAGATAACCGCAAACAGCTCGTACATGGCTGTTGTTTGAGAAATGGAATTCAAGCATTCGGGCTGTCTTCCCAGCTCAGCCTTGCTGTTTTACAAGAAAGGGCACGCTCCTCACTGGTGGCAGTCTCGTGACTTAATCCCTGTGCTGACTGGCTTTGTGTCAACTTGATACAAGCTAGAATTGTCTAAAAAGAGGGAACCTCAATTGAGAAAACGCCTCCATAAAAATCTAGCTGTAAGGCATTTGCTTAAGTAATGATCAGTGGGGAAGGGCCCAGCCCATTGTGGGCGGAGCCATCCATGGATTGGTGGTACTGGATTCTATAAGAAAGCAGCTGAGTAAGCCATGAGGAACAAGCCAGTAAGCAGCAGCCCTCCATGGCCTCTGCGTCAGCTCCTGCCTCCAGGTTCCAGCCCTGCTTGAGTTCCTACCGTAATGAACAGAAATATGAAAATGCAAGCCAAATAAACCCTTTCATCCCCAACTTGCATTTTGGTCGTGGTGTTTCGTGACAACAATAGAAACCCTAAGACAATGTCCTCCCTTTTCTCTTGTTTATTTTTTGAGAAGGGGTCGCAGACTCGTTCTGGGGTTCAGGCTGGTCTCAGATCATGAGCTCCCCATGCCATGGCCTCCTAAGCACTGAGAATAAGACATGAATCTTTAGATTCATCTTGGTGATCAACTTTCAGCATACACATTTTGGAGACAGACAATCAAAGATCCTCATTTTGTTGTTATTAAGAGAGAGGGTCTCACCATGTTAACCACACTGGAATCAAAACCAAGGATTCAGAGGACCCTCCCACCGCAGACTCCAGAATAGTTAGGATGGTGGAATACGCTAAGATGCACAGCTTTAGTTTGTTTTTTAATTATCAAAAAAAACCATTCAGTGCCTTTTTGCTTGCTGGTCCCTTCCCCTTTACACAATCCATTGAGTACTTAGGAATTCATGTTCAGCAAGAAGTGTGAAGTCAGGGGGAGGGGGTGCAAGGGCGGGGGGGGGAGGGTAGACTTCCTCTGTTTCATCCTGAGGGTTCATCCCCAAGGTGACCCATCTCAAGATGGAGAGAAAGTCTTCCCCGCCCCATTCTGAAAAGATTAACATCAACTAAGTCCGGACAGTGTTACAGTGATCAGTTTTAGCCCCAACTCCAGTAGTCGTGAATTCAGAAACAAAATAAATTCTCAGAACGTCCTAATACAATCTCAGTACTACTGTATTGTAAAGAAAGGGTCTTGTATCTTTCCAACTGAGGTTAAAAGATGACATAGTAGATCACCGAGCCCCACAAAGAATGTCAGAGTTCTGAAACACAGGAAGGATGTACGGAGCGCATTCTATACATTCCTGTATTAAACAGCCTAGCTGTTATCATAGTTTCTGAGAGCTAGGAAGCCATGCTTTGCCAAGGGTGAAGGCCCTTGGGTAGTTTCTACTTCACCTACGCATGCTTGGAAGAATAAGAATTTCTCTTTCCTCGACTCAAATACCCACTGTGGTGGTTTGAATAAGCTTGACCCAACGAATGGCACTATTATGAGGTGTGGCCTTGTTGGTGGAAACGTGTCACTGTGGACATGAGCTTAAGACCCTCTTCCTAGCTGCCAGGAACACCAGTCTACTCCTAGCAACCTTCAGATAAAGATGTAGAACACTCAGCTCTTCCTACACCATGCCTGCCTGGATGCTGCCATGTTCCCACCTCGATGATAATGGGCTGAACCTCTGAACCTGTAAGCCAGCCCCAAGTAAATGTTGTCCTTACAAGAGTTTCCTTGGCCACAGTGTCTCTTCACAGCAGTAAAACCCTAACTAAGACACCCACTTGGTGGTCTTACTTCTCATCTTTTGTTTGATTTTGTATTATTTTGCTTCCCCGGGACAGTTCCTATGGAGCATCTACAGAATACCTCAGAGAGAAAATCAGGAAAACCACATGCAGGAGACCTAAGGCATGAGCTGGGGGTGATGGGTGGGGGATGGGAGTGGGGGGAAGGGTGGAGGATGAGGGGTGGGGGGAAGGGATTGAGGGGCAAAAGGAAAGGGGAGATGGGGGAGTGTGCCTACACGAACCAGAGCAGCCACTCTTCAGAGCAGCCTGACAGCCTCTGTAGAGACAAGACTCTGCCTCCAGGAAACCATCCTGCAGAAACGATGATGTCAGCATAAACACCCCAAAAGGCCCTCACTCACTGGTGCTTCGTACAACACTGGAAAATCAGACATTGTAACGCCGACAGTGTCAACAGTTTAAGTCAACCTCGATTACCAGCCTTTGATAAGGTTTGATAAAAGGGTGAAGGTGCCACTGAAACACATTAGCTACACTAAGCAGAAAAGGCAGGGTTCTGAAACAGCCTGTTCTAGGAATCTATGCCCATAATATGTCCTGAAGGACACATAAACGCTGGGCTGCCTCTGAGTCACCCAATGATGGTGGAATCTGTATCTTCACCCTCTACTTCACATCTTTTTTTCTTTTTCTTTTTCTTTTTAAATCAGTATGTATTGTTGCATATCAAATGCTTTGGACATAGGCACACTGAAACCCAGTTAATCACTCATTAAAGTCAACGGCCAAGAAAGGCAGGATGTTTGGAACACCAAAGATGTGTCAGCCTGAAAGGGCAACAATGAAACTAAAATACGGGCAACCACACATCCAGCAAAGAAAGTTTCTAAGTAGCGAGCATTTCCAGGAAAGAGAAACCCAAGTCTTCAGCAGGGACCAAGTCGTATCCTGAACCAGGCCGTGTCAGATAAACAGATGAGGGGAGAGACTGCACACAGCATCCACCGAGCCCTGGCTATCGTGATGTTGAGCAAAGAAAACTGTGCAAAGAAAACTGCCCTGTGTGTAGAAGAGAATATCGGTCCTTCTACAAATGCGGAAGATCAACAGGCTCCTGCTTTTCTGTCAGATGGATTTATGTTGATATTTGAATGTATTTCTTTGTAAGTCTCAATGAATTTAACAGAGTTTTTGGTGTTAAAGCTCAGAAGAGGTTCTGGGAAAGGCTGGTATCTGTTGATTCTCTTTTCTTTCTTTTTTTTTTTTTAATTTATTCTTCTTTTATACGTTACATCCTGACCACAGTTACCCCTCGCTCCACTCCTCCCAGACTCACCCCTCCTCTCTTTCTCTTAAAAAAAAAAAAAAAAAAAAAAGCAGGCCTCTGAGGGATGAGGCTAGGCACAAACCCCATACCAGGTCTGGGTGGGTGAGGCAACCCGTAGGAAAGAATCCCAAGAGCAAGCCAGTGAGTCAGAGACACTCCCTCCCACTCTTAGGAGCCCCACAAGAAGACCAAGATGCACAGCCATCACCTAAGTTCAGAGGACCTGGTACAGACTATGCAGGCTCCCTAGTTGTCATTTCAGTCTCTCTAAGCCCCTAATCCTGGTGTTCACTCCTGTCTGCCTGTCCACAACAAGCTACAGGTTTTCAGTGCCCACGGCACTTGAAAAGCGTTCCATCCAACCAGGTAAGAGAGCAGGCCTTTCTCAACCAAAACCTTTCTTGCTCGCACCACTGCGTACGGATAACATTTTGGATTTGGTCACATTCTGGCCTCAAATGACTCCATGTTAGATTAGCAAAATGCTACAGGGACCAAAAAAAAAAAAAAAAAAAGCGACAAATGTATACCTTCGTAATCCATTCAAGTATTATTGTGTCTCAGACAAATCCCTTATGGCTATACCAACCACACATACCTTGGTTTAAGTAAATAGGAATACTTAGGCAATCTTACTCGCTCTATTCATCTTCACCAGCAGGCAACTCCCACCTTCTTCCTCCCCACCAAAGGGTCCAAAATGCAGAGTCACATAGAAGACCAGCTGCATGGTTGTGCCTTCCTTCACACGACAGCAGAAAACAAACCTCCTGTTTTGATCAAGTATTTACATGGAAAGAGCTTACGGCAATGCATTGTGCTTTTTAAAAATCTCTTCCATTTTAAGAGACTGGAACTTTTGCAGCCCCAGTTACTAATACACCTTGAGGCCACACAAGACTTAAGACTCCCGTCCCACTGGGCGCTTGCCTGTTTGTTTAACATGCCTTTAAGAGAGAATAATGTACCAACCAACCTTCCTTGCCTCAGGTTTCCCACATAACCAATGATTACAAGCTAAGCTAATGCATAGCTGTAACGTTAAATTATGTGCGCTTTCATATCCCTGGCCCAGAGTAACGCATGTGTGTTCTAACCATCATTTGCTTTAAAAAAAAAAAAAAGCAAATATAAAGGTTGGAAGTCATCTTATAAGATGAATATCCGCTGAAAATGTTGAACTCAACATTTGGATAGTTTAATATTTACTATTAGTTATCTGGGCCAGTTGGAGTCTGCAAATTAATCCCTTGGAAGACTTTACAATTTCTATAAAGTGTCCCTCATTCCTTCCCCCATGTGATACATTCTGTGATGCTTAATAAATGCAGAGCAAAGCCCTTTCCTAGGGACAGACAGATAGGGACAGACATGGACAGATGCAGAAGGCAGTCTTCAGCAAGGCAGAGTTCAGACTCGTTGCAACACGCGGACAAAGGACAGAAGACACCGGAAGCCTGAAGTTTCAACAGGAGACACCTGAAGGTAGAGAATTCCACTGTGGGCTCGCTCTTGGTTAAATGACTCCAAGGGGAAGCATTCTTACTTTTTCCAATGTGGCAACAATGTAGCATTGTTGCTGACTCAGCGTTAATCGCCAACACATTTAATCCACACAAGTTTATCCTTCCCTTGAAGACCTCCGGACACTTGTAATTTGCAAGATTTATTCCTCTAATACTCATACTCCCAAGTCTCTCAGTTGCAGTTCTGTGGTAGAGATCAGCAGTCCTACGCAAGAAGGACAGTGTTCCTTCACGTTGATTTAAACTCCCCCTCGCAGATAATGCTCTCTGTTGTAAGAGGCTTTCCAAGCCCTGGGCACCTCATTCATCATCTTTAGCTTCTGCTGAGGAAAAACGGCAAGTTGTTCACCCCTCTCTAAAGATCAAATCCACTGTGTTCAAGACAAATTGCTTCCTTCGTAAAGGTTTAAAAAATTATTTACTTCTAAGTCCTAATGAAGATATATCGCTTCAAAGACCAGCGAAAAGCAGTCCCGGGTACAGCTTGTGAGTGAACTCCGGGAAAGGTCAGAGAGGTTGTAACATAAGAGGTTTCTACTGCCTCAAATCATCCCTTAGAGCTGCCACAAGACAGGCCATGCTAGGCAGCAGCTCTGGTGGGTGGCACCAGGGTCACCTGTGGGGAGCCACTTGGCTCTCTAACAACAGAACAATCAGGCTGTTCCTCTTACAGGAGGATAATTCCACACTCGTTTCATGGTTCAGAGGGAAAATGGTTGCGGGGTGGCTTTTGCGACAGATGCGGTTCTTCTCCGAAATGTCCTCCCGCCCTTGGAAGTTGAGAGGCTAAGGTGTCCCACCAGACAAGGAGAGACTCTGAAACAACAAAGCGCAGAAGAACCCAAGCCACTCCATCAAGTCCAAGTGAAGATGTCTCTTTGAAGGGCAGAGTTTAGCTCCTTCTTTTCTTCCTGAACCTCGGGGTGGCGCACGTCTCAGACAGAGATCTGCACTCCATCTTGACGGAAGATGGAAGAGGAAATGAAATGCAGGCCCTTGGACACTTGCCTCAGCGTGATAGCGCAAGCAAGGAAGAGGTTCCCTCGTTCTGATGGCTTCACTGCGGTCTGTCCAAGATACGAATTTCCTGAGATCCAAGGTACCGGCTAGTAAGTGACCAGAACACTCGTTCCCTGGCAAGCCCATTTGAATATGCGGCGTACATGCGGGACTCAGCATCCTCCTCCCAGACTCCCTGTTATCATTAGGATACCCAGCCTCACTCACCTGACTCTGTGAAGCACGGACTCAAGCCCAGGCTTTCTCAACCTCGCTCTGTAGAACCATTCAGGAAGAATTAGGAGAGTGGACCAAGCTAGAAGAAACCGACAATCCCGCCCTGACTTAACCCGGAAAACTAAGCCTATCTGCTTACGGGGCTCACGGTTTGTAACACAAGTTCTGCCTCCACTACTTTTCTTCTTGAGTGGTTTGTTTGTTTGTTTGCTTTGGAAATTTTGTTTGCTTGGTTGTTTTGTTTTGTTGTCTTGTTTTGTTTTTTGGTGAGAAAATGCTTGGTAGAGCCAAGAAATCAAGCAGATGCCACATATACACAGCATCTGGGGTCTGGGTGGGGGAGGGAGGGAGGGAGGCTCAAACTGTTCCACTACCCTGATGACACGAAGAAGAGCTGGCTCCCCACCAGTACCTAGGGAAAGCCCCAGATGGACATAGTAGCCCAGCATCTTTCTCTGAGCTGTGTGTCATATAACAGTAATAGATGACGTGTGACTATGAGTCATAAATACATTTATCCTCCAGTTGGTTGACCTGATGACCCTACCGTTTCCTCTAGCTCAAACTCCAACCATTCTATGGGTTTTGTTCTCAATTAGTGACATCGGCTCAATCTCACATGACTGAGTGGCGACCATATGATTCCAGAGTGTCCCTTCAGGCTCCTGCCTGGGACCAGTTTGGGTTCCTGATAGTAGATGCTCGAATACAAAATATGTACTTTTTAAAAAGAAAGTTGTGTTCCTTTTAAGGAACTACTTGACATAACACCTCATTTCCTTCTTGGGCTCCTTCAGTCGGTGATACAGGAAGCCTAACTGAAGGGTCCTCAGACATTGCACAGGCCACCTTCACCTTAAAGAAGCAACACCCAGGCTTCTCAAAGGGTTGGTATGAGAGGCACTCAGACAAACTTTAAGACAGCCCCGCTCTTCTCCAGACCACAGTTCCATTCTGCATTCCACTTCAGTCTCGGTCGGTCTCTGTTTTCACCTTTGTCTCCTCTCTAACCTCTTCATAGCTCCATGTTTCTGCATGTTCCTCTCTCTGATCCTGAGATGCAAGACTCTCTACTGGGTTCCCTTAACAGTCTCAATATGAAAACAGTTTTCAATGTGCCTATATGATGTATTCTTATGGCATACCTCAGAATGTGCGCGCGCATGTGCGCGCGCACACACACACAGCATTACCCAGACATCTATGAGCATGAAAGTACCATCAACGTTATCCCACACTGTATGTTCTTTACTTCTGTATATATATATATATACGTGGAAATTGCTCATATTTATTGTTAGATTGGTTTTCAAAGCTGGGGGGGGTCAAACCCAGGGACTCATACACACTGAGCAAGTGTTCGCTCAATTAACTCTCTACCATATACACCCTATAGCTTGCTTGTGTACGCCCTGAACCAACCATATGCATACTATTTAAACCCAGGATGAGTTCTCTACTCAAAGACATTGCTAACTGAACTTCCTAAAACACAGGGAGCAATGCCATTCCCCTTTCTGAATTTTTCTGCTGTGTTTCAGGCTTAGGATCCAATGCCCAGCTTTGGCTTAGGCCACTCCTCCTGTCCCAGCCAATCCCATCACTTCGACCCTGAACACCTCCGACTGCTCAGCATCTGCACACACTCCATGGAAATCCAAGCCTCCAGGACGCCAACCTTGTATCTTCTTTGTCTTCCCCGTCCTTGCCTACCTGGAGCATGCTCACACAGCTCCCAAGATGGTCCTCCTTTTACAGCCTTCCCTGATACTGGTGCAATCGCTCTCCCCCTTTGCCAACTCTCTGCCATTTCTGTGTCTCTACATTTCGTTGTATGCATTGACACTCACCCACGGGGGGGGGGGGGGGGGCAAGACAACGTGCTTATCTCACAATTCTGAAACCTCTCCTTTAGTTATCATTCGAATGCCAATATTTTTACATGATAAATATTTATGGAGAAGAATTTAACCTCTCAGCTCCTGGGCCAGGTTTACCACTGGACTCAAGTGTTTAATTAACCTTAAAACACACAACCCAGGGATCCCATTTTCCCCATTACAGCTGTACCCTGTGAGTCACCACAAAGCCAGGCGTCTACCTTTCCTCCTGTAGCTTGCAGGCTGTATGTAATGTCCCTGGTTTGACTAGGACAGAGAGCTGAGGACACACTGTTGTTGTTGTTGCTGCTGCTGCTGCTCTGAGCAGTTCCACTGGCAAGAGGGAATGACTACTGCAGACTGTCCAGCATCCCATCACAGTCTCAAAACCATCAGAGAAAACAACTGAGAGCCATCCATGCTGCAGAGGAAAGCTAGAGGCTGACAATACAGCCTGCTTGGCAAAGGTAAGCCTACCAAAAGCTACCATTAAATATGAATTTGGCCAAATTTGAAATACTTCACAAATTTTGCCAGACCCCATGATTGATTTTATATACATATATACATACATACATGTATATATGTGTATGTATATATGTATGTATATAAGAATGTATATATACATATGTGTGTGTTTATATATATGATTTCTGCCTAAAACTTTTCCCTTTTCTCCAAGAAACATCACAAAGAACAGCCATGGGTGGTGTTTGGGTGGAACTCTGTCTAGAAATTCTGGTTTCAATAGGGTCAGTGTTCAAAGTTCAAGTTTCAGTTTCCGTCTGAGGAGACTTTGGAAGGGTGCCCTCACTTATGGCCTCCTCACATACTGGAGCATGATCATCTTTCTTCACTAAAAAGCTGCCCCGTGGCCGAGGGCAGCGGAGATCCCTCTCCTCATGGTGTGCTGTTGTCTTCTTTCTGGTGCTGGTTGTCACTCTGACGCCCTGAATGGAGCTTATAAAAAGAGCGAAACCTAAGAAAACTAAAAATCACCGCCACAAGGAAAGAGTAGGTCTGTAACATAAACGTTACAAACTTAATTTTAACCACTGGAGGCCCCAAGTGTCAGGCCTCCCAGGTGAGAGTCAATGAGGAAAGTCTTTTGTCTTTCAGTGTTCTACTTTGTAACCAACTATAAAGCAAACAGAAAGCACAGAACCTAAGTCCAGCTATGAAGTTTCAAAGCCCCACCCTAAGCAACCAGCACTTGAATCATGATCAGCATCTTGAACCCCATGCAAGTATCCCCTCCTCCCCTCACCCCCTCGGCTGCTCTAACTGCCGATCAGCTGCCCCCCACCCCAGCTCTCAGAAATTGAGCAGAAAGTGTTCCCCACCCCCATATTGCCTGCGATCTCCATGTTTGGTTGGTGCTTTATCACACCTCCCATGCAACTTCAGAAGGGTCTAAGCAAATGTTTCAGTGGAGCACACTGGACATAGCTGGCTCCCAGCACTAAACTATCAAAGCTATCATGGCTGTGCACGAGGAAGCAAGCAAAGAGCAAATGGTGAAGTTAGCGTTGGGCAGCTGGTTTGGAAGAGAGGAAGACAGATAAGCAAAGCTCTTTGGTGATGTTAATTATCTAAACTTGACCATTCTGCAATGGTTGCACATCTGGGAACATTATATTGTATTCCCTGAATACCGTGGTTCATCTTTCTCATCCAGGGAACTGTATTTAGAGTCACCTGGGAGACACACCTCTGGGTATATCTGCGTGAGTGCCCAAAGAGATTTAACTGAGATGGGGGGGGACTCGCCCTGAATGTGAAAGGTGCCATCTCATAAGGAGGGAGAAGAGAGAGCAAGCTAAGCACCAGCATTGACTCGGCTTCCTCGCTGTAGACACAACGTGAGCAGCTATTTCACGTTCCTGCACCACGCCTTCCAGCTGCACAGCCAAACAGCCAAAATAAACTAATAAGTCGCCCCCATTAGATATTTTACTGTAGCGACAGAGAGGTCAACTGTCAAAAATAAAACTTAGAGGGGTGGAGAGATGGTTCAGTGGCTAAGAGAACTCCTTCCTCTTGTACAGGACCGGGGTTCTGTTCCCAGCATCCAACAGTGCTCTGAGGTGTCTGCCAGAGAAGACCATTCTGACACAGGTTCATACAGAGAAAGTCTTTGTAGTCAGCTGTGACTACGCTGGGTGTCTGGGACCTGAGTGCTGTACTGTGCCTTTCTTAGGATGAGCTTTTAAGCACAAAAGCCACATCCTGGGTTGACACACCTCCACTACGACGAACAGATCGTGAGAAGAGGAAAGACAGATGCCAAAAGCAAGGTTAGTATTTTAGGGGCTCTCCCAGAACTATGGACTTTGATGGATTAGATCTTTGTTCTCATTTTGGAGGTGTTGTTGTCTATGTATTGGGTCTCAAGGCCTAAGTAGCACTTCCATCGTGGAGTAGTCATTTGTGCTAAGGTTGGGAAACTATGACGGCCTGATCCAGTAGTATCTAACAAATGGCTATAACTCTAATTCCAAAGGATCCGGTGTCCTTTCCTGGATACTGTGCGTATGTGGTACATAAAACTATATGCCAGCAAAAGACACAAAATAAATCTAAATAAGTAAGTAAATAAAACTTAGGGGCTAGGGGGGATGATTCAATCAATAAAATGTTTGCCATGCAAGCATGAGGTCCTGGGTTCAAATCCCCAGCACCCACGTAAAAGAAGGACACAGTGGCACATATCTGTAACCCCAGATTGGAGGCACGCAGAAATAGGTAGCTCTCCAGAGCTCACTAGCCAGCCTGTCTAACAGAATGAGTGAGCCCCGGGCTCAGTGAGAGACTCCCAATCAGGATAAGCTAGAGAATAACAGGAAGAAGCCCAGGATCAGCTCTAGGCTTCACACACACACACATGCACCTACAGGTATGTGCACATATGAGCACATACAAACAAGCACCACCCACAAATAAGCAAATTCAAAGCACCTTAAAATTCTACAAAGGGAGTCAGAAAAGCTGTTTCCGAAACGTCAGGACTGTTGGGAGTTTTCTTTCAAAAGAAAGCCAGTTTGCCCTTCCTAATAGTAAGTTGACTCCCACAGCCTTTGAGCTTCTCTCTGAAATGTAGCCTTCCTAGGCTGTCTCTCCAGCTGTGCCTCTGGAGCCTGTGAAGGGTCAGCTTCTGCCACAACTCTCTGCTGCTGTGTCCTAGCAACCTGTGTGGGATCGAGTTTCTCCATAGCTCCCTGATCATCACTTGACACTTAACCCAATAACTCCTCGCATAAACAGCCATCCCCATCCTATGTCTGCCTCTTGCCAGCACTTATTATCAAGACTTCCTCTTTGTATCACCTTCCCATTCCAGGTAAATGTTTGAGTTACTAAACCATCATTACCATCTAATTCCAATATTCAAGGTCCTAAAACTTATGGATGCTTCATAAAATTACCAGTTACAAGCATCTCTGTAGCAAATATGTCAGAAGAGCACCCAGTCAGTTCTATCCCTCCCTCTTTCTCTCCCTCCCCATCCCTCCTCTCCCCTCCCTCTCTCCCTCTCTCCCTCTCTCTCTCTCTCTTTCTCTCTCCTCTCTCTGTCTCTCTCTGTCTCTCTGTCTCTGTCTCTCTCTCACACACACACAGAGAGGTGGGGGAACAGGACAAAACAAGTCTTTCGAAGTACAATTTAATCACTTTTACAGGCGTTGACTTCAGAAGATCTGAAAGACAGCCAGAAAGCCTACACTTTCCCCTCTGCTCTTCTGCTTACAGATTAATGAAAACTGTTACACCTCCAAGTGTCCTAGCTTAAAATATTTGGTAGGAATGAGGGTGGAGGCTGGAGAATATTCACTAGAGAAGAAAGGAGCTATCAGCACATGAGTAGTGAATCTAGTGGACACTTGCATCATTGGGTACTGAGTTATTATGCTGTAATAACATAAGGTGGCCCCTCCCCCAGTGGCCAAGGTTTAGCCAGGTACCACCTGTGACCAATGAATGAATTTGAGAAGCTTGTCTCTGACTTCTAAGCTCAGATTTCCAGATGCTGTACAACTTGTGCTTGCTCACGCTCCTGGACTGATACTGGAGGAAGTTGCAAGAGACTACAGAAGCCCCAGGGTGAAAACTCACTGATGATGGATGCCCAGGGAAGAACAACTGCAGAGCCACCTCAATGAGGGCCCAACTGTAAGAACCACAGTCAGTAGTTTAAGCCACCAAGCCTGATGGGTGCTTGTAACACAGGAAAGAGAAAAACAGGTTCTGCTCCTGTTTCATGGAATGCAACATCTCTGTAAGGAAGATGCTCCAAATAGCTGGGGTTTTTCTTTGAAGTATCTATTTTTAAACTTTTATGATGTTGATCTGAGTCATTGGGCCCTGTTTATTTCTAATCAGGACATCTGCCTGTCTTCCCGCTCCCTCTCTCCACTTATTTATTTTGGCCATGTAGCCTCTATGTTCAAAGTAGACAGAATCTGAATTAAAATTCTCCAGGCTACCATTCTTCCCCTGAAACACACCTCCATCCGGGAGGTAAAGTCTCGGGCTGAGTCAGCCTCCGTGCTCCTTTGCAGTGAGGCCCTGTGCAACGCAGGAGGCACAGGAACGTCTACCCATCAATCCAGTGCTCCAAGTGCCAAACGCTGATCCTAAGTCTTCCTGCGTTTCTAAGATGAGCATCGGCCTAGAAAGCTCCTGGCAGCATGCCAAGCACCGGAGGACCTCCTGGGAAGGCGTCTGCCCAGAACTGCCCAGGATAGCCACACTGGACACAGAGAGCACATCAGCCATGTGTGGGCCAGCACTGCCTGCTGTTTCCTGGCTGGTTTGACCTCTGAGGATCCTTCTCCTTAGGAAATTTCACAAAAAAAAGGGTTTGGGGAAGTTCCCAAGTATCTTTGGGTTCCTGAAGGTTACACACACCCTCAAAACTCCATGAGCCACGAGAAGCATCTGTGTTGTCATCCTGGTTACAGTTCCCAAGACAAGCTTTCCACAGAAACACCTCCCTTAGCGCCTTCTGCAATGACTGTCTTGTCAAACAGCTAACAGAGGAGCCTCCGACACTCACAATGGAAGTGATGGGATTGGAGTCCATTGGCATCACCGACCCCTTGATCAGCTGGGCTGACAGGAGAACCACGGTTTCTGCCACGTTCTCACTAAAGGTGGGTCCCGGACCTAATCAGTAAGACACGTCAGAAAGCCCAGTTAGGGCTTTATACAAATTAATGTCTAGTATGATTCAAAAGATCTATGTCTATTGAAGGACAATAAAATTACTCCAAATTGTTACAGTTTGGAAAGCAAGACTACACACTCTTATTTTTATTTTTTTATTTGATTTTATTTTTTACCATTAGGTAGGAATACAGACCAAACACATTCATGGGATAGTGGAATTTAATAAAGTCTACAAATTATGTAATGATATTATTATATCAGAGCTGCTTTTTATTTTAATTGATTTATCATGAATAAGTGAAGCATTATTACTTGAGGAATCTGGACGAAATATGAGAATTCTGTTCTTTCTAAGTCTGAAGTGACTTAAGTCTTAATAAGGAGATGTTAAACTGGATGTGTGTTGGGGGGGGGGGTCACTCATTTAACCTCAAGAGGCAGAGGCAGGTGGATCTCTGGGCTTAAGGCCAGCCTGGTCTACAAAGTGAGTTCTGGGACAGCCAGAGCTAGGTTAGCTAAGTGCACCAAGTCCATCTTCCATGCTGTGGCCCATGGCTGACCACTGCCCTGATTCTCTAGGCTCCAGCCTGGCTCCACTGTCTTCCCAGTGAATGCTAGGCCTTTGTTTTGATCATGTCAAATATCAAAAGTACTGTAGATCACAATTCACTTTGAGTTTACACAATAAAATGCCCTGTTAAATGTCATGAAGCAAAACAAGGGAGGCACAGGGAGAAATCAGACAGACGGAACCAACTTCCAAAAAGAACCCTCAATCTTAAAATCAGTTACGGCAGAGCACCTAGAATGCTTGTTTTAAAAAAAAATGGTGATGCCCAGGTCACATGCTAAATCTATAGAGAGACTGTGAAGACAGTATTTGTATAATCTCTTTGCTCATTTCCTACACTAGCTAAGAAATTTGAGAGGCGCCTATTGAGGAAACGACTGGGCTAGAGATCAGGATTCCTTCAGCCACTAGATGGTGCCAGGACCTCAAAGATGGGACTGTCTCCTGCTGGTACTTTATTCTGTTTTAGTACATCAGCCCTTCCCAGCTCCCCAACTTTTAGAAATATTTACGGAGCTTCAACTTAGCAGTCCCCCTTGAATTTATCTTGGTCGTAATACACGGGTGTTTCCCGAGAGGGTCTCAGGGAGAGCCTGCTTCAGCCCCTTCCTGTCCCTTCACTTAGAGTGCATGTGTTGAGGAGAAAAGCCACTACAAGTGGTGGCCTTTACCAGTCATGAGGAGCAGGGTAGGAATCTCACAAGGTCTGTATCTAATCATGTATGTTTTCTATTTCTACGTTCCTCCTGAAACCGCAATTTCTTTTTTTTTCTTTTTTCATTAATCAATTTATCTATTCACTTTATATCCTGATAACAGACACCCACCCCCCTCCTCCCTGTCCCTCCTCACATAGCTCCTCCCCCATCTCCCTTCCCCTTCTCTGAGAAGGGGAAGTCCTCTCTGGGTACCACCCACCATGGCACCTCAAGTCACTGCAGGACTAGGCACATCCTTTCCCATTGAGGTCAGACAAGGCAGACCAGTTAGGGGAACGAGATCAACAGGCAGGCAACAGAGTCAGGGACAACCCCTACTCTAGTTATGGGGATCCACATGAAGACCAAGCTGCACATCTGCTACATATGTGTGGAGGACCCAGATCTAGCCCTTATATGCTCTTTTGTTGGTGTTTCAGACTCTGGGAGTCCCCAAGGGTACAGGTTAGTTGATTCTGATAGTCTTCTCATGGAGTCCCTATCGCCCTCCAGGAACCTCAATCCTTCCCCCAACTCCACAAGAATTCTCCAATTCAGTCTCATGTTTGGCTGTGGGTCTCTGCATTTGTTTCCTTCAGATGCTGGGCGGAACCTCTCAGAGCACAGTTATGGATCCAGGCTGACAGAGACAAATACAGCCTGAGGCTCCAAGGTAGTTGAAGGAGGAAGGCAGGCCTGCAATGCATTCCTATTGATCCTCTGAGGACAGCTCAGCACATCTCCCCAAAACTAGCGGGGGTTGCTATTGCATTCATTCATGCCTGTCTCACACAGGACTCCTGTGTATCCAGGTCAGCAGTGACAAATATAGCTGACAACAGTGTCTTCTTCACATGTTGCATTATTACAACAAGGCTTTGACCAAGAGTGAGGCATCAAAGTCTCACAATGTGTCCCTGTGAAGCCACTACCTGTACAGTCACAGTGGGAGTTGTTTCTTCCATCCACACATAGACCTCCATGGCACATTCATCAAAGTTGAGATCACAGTGGTCTCCAAGGATCCATGGGCACAGTTCCCAAAGTTTGCCCCAAGAGCATCCTGACACATGGTACCATGTAGACATGGCTGGGATCCACATTCACCCATTTTCCTACTTACAGTTCACACCAGAGTACTCCTGAGGACAGACACACACGTCTAACGTGGGCAGTGATAACCAGTTTCTTTTTCTTTCCTAAGTCCAAACTGTCTCTGAGTAAATGGGTTTGATGAGTTTCCTTAGCTAACAGGGTTCTTCCTTCTTGTTTTCTGTGTATTAAAAATTATTATGTGTGGAAAATAATCTCATCCAAAATGTTTCTGAGTCCATGTGCTTGAAATCTATTCGAGGACACTGTATTTGTCTTTCTATGTTTTTGTTTTAATAAGAATGTGCACGAGTTACAGAGACAAAGTTTGGAGTTAAGGCGAAAGGATGGACTATCCAGAGACTACCCCACCTGGGGATCCATCCCATAATCAGCCACCAAACCCAGACACTATTGCATATGCCAGAAAGATTTTGCTGAAGGGACCCTGGTATACCTGTCTCATATGAGGCTATGCCAGTGCCTGGCAAATACAGAACTGGATGCTCACAGTCAGCTATTGGATGGAACACAGGGCCCTTAATGGAGGAGCTAGAGAAAGCACCCAAGGAGCTGATGGGGCCTGCAACCCTATAGGTGGAACAACAATATGAACTAACCAGTACCCACAGAGCTCGTGTCTCTAGCTGCATATGTAGCAGAAGATGGCCTAGTCGGCCATCATTGGGAAGAGAGGACCCTTGGTATTGCAAACTTTATATGCCCCAGAACAGGGGAATGCCAGGGCCAAGAAGCAGGAGTAGGTGGATAGGGGTGCAGGGTGGGGGGAGGGTATAGGGAACTTTCAGGATAGCATTTGAAATGTATATAAAGAAAATATCTAATAAAAAGAAAGAGAGAGAGAGAGAGAGAGAGAGAAAGAAAGAAAGAAAGAAAGAAAATAAATGTGCATTAGTCAGAAATGGCTAGAAAGCAAAGTGAGACCAAAAAAAATCCTATTTTTTTCATTAAATAATTAGTCTGATTGTGCTGTTTATAATAAAATATCTGCATATAACTGATCTATAAAGAATAGGGGAGCCGGGTATGGTGGCGCACGCCTTTAATCCCAGCACTCAGGAGGCAGAGGCAGGCGGATTTCTGAGTTCGAGGCCAACCTGGTCTACAAAGTGAGCTCCAAGATAGCCAGGACTATACAGAGAAGCCCTGTCTTGAAAAAAACAAACAAACAAAAAAAAAAGAATAGGGGGCTGGAGAGTGGCTCAGCGGTTAAGAGCACTGACTGCTCTTCCAGAGGACCTGAGTTCAATTCCCAGCAGCCACGTTGGCTCACAACGATCTGTAATGGGATCTGATGCCCTCTTCTGGTGTGTCTGATGACAGCTACAATGTACTCATATAAAATAAATATAAAGGATAGGATTATTTTCTTACTGTTCTGGGAGCTCCTGGCATTCCTTGTCCAAAGTCGTCTTTACGATGAAGCAGGAGTTAAACAGAATAGGTCTCGAATAAAGTCTTTAAATTTTAACAAGTGAGAACACATTGTATTCTAGCACCCCTAAAGCACCCGTCCATGGTATTGCTTTGGCAACCCCTAGATAGTATAGTATAGTATAGTATAGTATAGAATAGCATTGTATAGTATAGGCAACACATTCAGACCATAGCAATTCTAGAAATACCTACCCACCCCAGCACTGTAATATATACTAAATTAGAAATGAACAAAACAAATCAGAAGGAAAACAAATGAACCAGACAAGGCTAGGGAGAGCAAAAGTGTCAGGGTAGTTCCTGCCCAAGGGAAATGCGCTCTTCACAGTGTGGTCAAAGAAAGCATCCTGAGGAGGTGACATTTGAGGAGAAATTGATTAAGAGGACAAGCTGGAGGTGAGGCTATCTAAGCAGGGGACAGAGCAGGTACCCCATCTAGGGATGAGGCCAGTATGCTGCTAATCAGAAAACCAATGGACCAGTCATGAGCCATGTAAGGCTGTCAAGGAGTCTCGTCAAAAACCATCAGACAACTCTAAGGAAAATAAAGCCAGGCATGACGGTTACACCTGGAGACCTAGATACTCAGGAGGCTGAGAAAGTAAGCCAAACCCCTCCACCCCAGGAGTTCAAGGCTAATATGGGCAGTGGTGAGGTGCGCCCCACCATTGCCACCACTGTAACCACAAGCTCTTCCACCTGCACCCCAGTTCCCGAACAACAACTCAGAGGCTTGTGAACAAATGCCTAGGCCGTAAGCTAGCTCATAACTTATGTAACCCATTTATACTATTCTACGTCTGCCACTTGGCTACTTACCTCTCCTCAATTTCACATGTCTGACTTCCTCTGAGTCCGAGTACTGAATCTTCCCACCAGACCATATGCCAGAGTTCCTCCCTCCCTGCCGTATGTCCCACCTTCTAATCCTGCCTCAGCTTATTGGCCATCTTGATTTTTATTGACAGGTGACACAGTACACAAGAGATTATCCCTATACTCCGTCATCCCATCTGAAGTATAAAAAGCAAAAGAGCTTGAGGGGTCGAGTGTAGCTTGGTGTAGAGTGTCTGCCTGGGGTTTAGTCCCTAGCATGGGGGCGGGATGGAGGGTATGGCTAATTTTGGTTTTTTAAGATCACCCTGTGTAGAACAGATTCATGTGGAAGGGAAAGCAGACCTGCAGAACTGACAGGGTCATGGTGTTTAGAGGCAAGTCCTGAAGGCACCGCTGATAATAACTGGTAACATGTGAGGAAGGGGGCAATGAGAGGCACCTGCATTGTCTATATTGTTCGGCCATCACCCAGGCAGATGTAATGAGAAAGTTATTTTGTTTGGCCAACACCTGGAAAACACTGTGATGAGAAAGGTAAATACCACAAGGAAAGTTTTCAGTTTTTGGTGGTGAATTTAAAACTTTACTTTGGTCACATGAAATCTGAGATGTTTAATTTACTAGGGATTAGTCACGGGAACTGCTCGGATTAGTAGGGCATCACTAGAATATATGGCATTCCGTCATAGGGCTGATAATATAGCCTTACAGATTTGTAGAATAAGCCTACCAGGCATGGTGGCACAAACCTTTAATCCTAGCATTCAGGCGGCAAAGGTAGGTCAGTCCCAGTGAGTTCAAGGTCAGCCTGGTCTACATAGCAAGTTCCAAGACAGCTAGAGCTACATAAAGAGCCCTTGTCTCCAAAAGCCAAAAAAGTAAAACAAGAGAACAAAACTGACCCCAGAGGTTCTGTGTCTTTTGTTGCTCTCTTTATAAAGCTAAACTGGTTGGAGGGGAGCATAATTATTAAAGTCAGTATCGACAAGGTAAAATAATACTATTCCACATGGTTATTGTAATGAATAAACAAGAAAGATATAAAATACTTGGATGGTGCCTGGCAGAATAGGAGGCAATCAACAAAATATGATCTCTTCATTTCCTCCTTTGGCAACAGTAGACCTATTTACAGCCAAAGAAAGCCTTAATTGCCTGTGTCTGCATGCCTCAAATGATTCTTCCTACAGGTGTTAATAGGTTTCTGGGATCTTTATTGGCTAAGCCTGAGCTAATACAAGGGCCTAGATTTATTACATATGACCTTCATGACACAGAAATTTTATACAGCATTTCTCAACTCCCGTACGAGCTACAAGAATTACCCACAGATTAGGGGAAAGCCGATTCATTCCCACAGCCATGTGTTACATATGAGAAACCAGGAGACAACAAAGACAATGACCTCAGCACATCCCATACCAGTGAAGTAGTCTGATAACTTGGCTTGGAGCTCTTCATTCCAGAAAATGCCGTCCTTATAATTAATGCTACTTACTGATGGAAATGTATTCCTGCATTCCTCTACCCTTTTCCTCTGAGGAGCCTATTCCTGCTTTCCTAAAGGCTGAGCTGATGAAGAGAGAATTTCTATCAGATGAGATGCCTAGGGAAGACTTTCAAGTTCTCTTCTGTGCCTGGAATCACATTGTGGGCTTAGAAACATCCGAAGGAGGAATGACCTTGTTACATATTCATGATGTTGAAGCAGGAGGTAGATTTTCTTTCTTTTTTTCTTTTTTTTTTTTCCTCTAAAGATGATCATAACTTAGTGTCTTTGTTGGGGTTTCCATTGCTGTGAAGAGATACCATGACCAAGGCAACTCTTATAAAGGACAACATTTTTAATTGGGGCTAGTTTACAGGTTCAGAGGTTCGGTCCATTATCATCAAGGTGGGAGCATGGCAGCTTCCAGGCAGGCATGACATAGGAGGAGCTGAGAGTTCTACATCTTCATCCAAAGAAAGCTAGGAGCAGACTGGCATCTTCAGGCAGCTAGAGGAGGGTCTCAAACCCCACCCCCAAAGTGACACACTTCCTCCTCCAAGAAGGCCACACCTACTTCAACAAGGCCACACCTCCTAATAGTGCCACTCCCTGGGCCACTACACTTGGATAGTCAAGCTCTTATAACATTTATGATCTCACTTGCCATCATATGTGTGACTTTGGATTTATCTACATCACATGAAGTCTGAACTTTTGTTTCTGTGGCTGATAAGAAAAGTAGTAAAATGGGCGTTAATATTTACTAAGTTTGGGGCTATGAGTCCAAGCTTCCAGATCAGGAGAAAGCATCTTTACTGGTGATCAAAAGGACCTTGGACTGCCGCTCTTAAAAGCGATCAATAGATTCTTGTTTTGCTTCTCTATCTTTCCTAACACTGAGGCTGATACTGAGGAGAAATTGGCCTAGCCAATTTCCTTCCCTCGCCATCATTTCTGAGAAAAGAAAACTGAACTGCATGGTTACTAAGACCTTGGAATATCTGAGTGTGCTTATATGACAGGCATGAGGCGAAAACCAAAGCTGTGTGGATGCCACACTAATGGTGTGTTACTGCAGGAGAGCGGGGTCCTAGAAAATAGCCATTTGGGAACAGGCCTGAACACAGAGATGCTAAGCCTTGTCTTGATCTTTGTTGAGAGGCTATAAGTGGAAGGCTGGAACAGAAAGGTGGCAGGGATGTGGTTCCAGTACATTGGAGACATGAGAGGGGGAGTTCTAGTCTACCATATCTGATATCATTATCATAATCCTAGTCCGAATGTTACCTTCCCCTGGCTCTTCCGTTGGCTCTGATATGCATCCATCATTCCATGAAGACTCCAGATGCTCTTGATTCTGCCTGCTCACTTCCTGATGCAGATGCAGCCTCAGATTTAGCTTCATGTACTTTGAACATTTGACACTTAAAATGCAGTTGTCCCTGGGAGAAGCCATTACTAGTCTACCCCATTTATAGTATGAATCATGGTCAGAAGCAGTTATCCATTGCTGTCTTAAACATACCATCTTAAAACATAAGTTTTGAACACAATTGATTTTTTTTTCACGAGTTTACAGGTTGGCAGAAGTATTGCAAATCCAGATCGACTGAATTTGGGCTGGGCTCATTCATATCACTGGGTGGGATAGCCCGTCATCGAAGAGCTAGGTGGTCTACCATAGCCAGAATGACCCAGGTCTACTCAGGTGGTCTACCATAGCCAGAATGATCCAGATCTGCGCAGGTGGTCTACCACAGCTAGAATGACCCAGGTCTGCTCAGATGGGATGGCCCATGATCTAGGAGCTGGGTGGTCTACCATAGCTGGAATGACTCAAGTCTGCTCAGGTGACCTGTAACTCAGACATGTTGCCATGGGAACCACAGAGAAGCAGAAGCACTCAGATTTCTTGAGGTCTAGGCTTCCATCTGTCAAAACTTCACTTGTATATTCTACCCAACGAACCAAATCTTACACCCAAGTTAAAGTGTGCAGAAGCTATGAAGGGTCCTGTATGGGGGCTATTACCTTAGATAAAGCCATGTGGCCACATTCTCTAGCTGCCATGATACTCTGCCTAGCCCCAAGCCCAAGGCAATGGAGCCAGCTGACCATGGACAGCAATCGCTCAGGCCTTAGCCAAAATTAGTCTTTTTCTTCCATAAGGGATTTTCTCGGGCGTCACAGTGACAAAGAGCTGAGTAACATGAACATTAGTGCCTCTAATTTTCCCCAAAATCTCAGGCAAGTCTTCATCGAAGGGGAGGAAAGAGGGCAGAGATCAGAGAATAAAAGTCATGCAAGGCCCTAACAGTCTTGTTCATGGGAGCTGCTGGCTCCATCTCTCCTTAAACGCAAACATGCTGTGCTCTTCTGTTTGATCGCCGTTATCTTAGTACTTCCTGTGCAAACCAACCATCTTCTCACGCACCCTTTGTTCTGCGGTGATCATAAATAAAAGCACATAAAACATGTTCAACCATTTGAGTTTAACAACTGAGATTTTGTTTGACACAGAGGGAAAAAATGCTGTTAGGACCTCCACTTATGCTAATTAATAAGGAGTTTTAGTGTCAGACTTGCTGACATGATGGAACCACTTGCAGAGAATAGAAAAGAACAGCGCTCGTTAAGACAAAAGGATGGACTATCCAGAGACTACCCCCCCCCCGGGATCCATCCCGTAATCAGCCACCAAACCCAGACACTGTTGCATATGCCAGAAAGATTTTGCTGAAGGGACCCTGGTATACCTGTCTCATATGAGGCTATGCCAGTGCCTGGCAAATACAGAACTGGATGCTCACAGTCATCTATAAGATTGAACACAGGACCCCCAATGGAGAAGCTAGAGAAAGCACTCAAGGAGCTGAAGGGGTCTGCAACCCTATAGGTGGAACAACAAGATGAACTAACCAGTACCCCCAGAGCTTGTGTCTCTAGCTGCATATGTAGCAGAAGATGGCCTAGTCTGCCATCACTAGGAAGAGAGGCCCCTTGGTATTGCAAACTTTATATGCCCCAGTACAGGGGAAAGCCAGGGCCAAGAAGCGGGAGTGGGTGGGTAGGGGAACAAGGTGGGGGGAGGGTATAGGGAACTTTTGGGATAGCATATGAAATGTATATAAAGAAAATATCTAATTAAAAAAATACTCATAAAAACAAAACAACAACAACAAAAACCAGCTCTCGCCAATCCACTTCCTCCCATGGCAGGTTTTCTTTTGTTAATTAGAAAAATATTCCTAGACTCTCTACTATGAGGGACAAACCATGATGAACCTAGCGCTGAACACAGTCAGCAAAAGCCATGTTCTATCCTGATTACAGGAAGTCCAGTTGACACGTGGGTGATATAATTTAATAGAGAGCATCCAACTTGCATTGGCGATATTTTATTTATATAATGTACAGTCCTAAACTTGAATAAACAGGATAATTTTAGAATTCTGGTGGGAACCTACAGTTTACATACACTGTCTCCTAGTTAGAAAGAACATTGGGACTGGTGTAGGACCTAGCAATGTAGGTCCTAATCAGGTCCCAGTGTTCTTTGGTAATGTAGGTCCCTCACTCATTCCTAATCCAATCTCCCATTGGCCGCCTCCTTTCCGCAAAGTGATTTCACCATGAGTACGTATATGTTTGCATTGTGTGTGCTCACATGCATTTAAACCTAGGCTCCTCGTGTGAGAGAAAACGTCATGATTATCTTTTTCAGTCTTTCTCATTTCACTTAACATGATCTTGAGTTCCATCCATTTTCATAAAAACTGTATCATTTCATTCTTTATGGCTAGATAAAGCATCGTGTGTGTGTGTGTGTGTGTGTGTGTGTGTGTGTGTGTGTGTGTGTGTATACTCAGTATCCTTTACTTATCGTCTCATGAGCATCTAGGCTGGTTCCATGTCCTGGCTCATTCAAATAATGCTACAATAATGTATGAGGCCCCCTGTGGTCTGTTGACTCCGAGTCTGCCAGGTCTATGCTCAGGAGAGGCATAGTTGGATCATACAGGAGTTCTACTTTTCATTTTTGAGGAACCTCCATCACTGATTTCCACAGTGGCTGCACAAGTTTCTTGTGGGCACCTTCAGAGCCACAGATGGACCGTCTTTAATTGTGGCTGATCCCATCTGTCTGAGCAGTCTCTGAAAGAGAAACCAGACACTTGGCTGCCAGGGCTGCCATTGGCTAGGTGGAGCATAAACTCAAAGTTCCTTCCTGGCTCTCCGCAGAGTTTCTTGGAGATCAGCTGGCTTCTGGAGATGAAGGGAGCACAGCAGCAGGTCCCGTCACCAAGGAGCATCCAGCTAACACTGCAAGCTCAGCTCATGCCCTGGAAGAATTTGCTCCCAGGGAGGGCAGTGAAGCCAGAGGTGCTGGACACGGAATTGTAAGTGACAGGTCTCCGACCTGAAAAGCAAACAATGAAGAGTGGCGTGCAGCCGTTTGCGGTGGGAAAGGTCGTTTTCTTGCATGGAGAAGGTCTTTGGTGGCTCACTGAGGAACCTTCCTAGTTTATCTTCAGAGCCTTGAACAATATTCACCATGGTCCTGCAGGCTTGAGTGTACTCAGAGACTTCTGAACAAGAGTGTTTAGCTTCTGAGCGCATTGCCCAGAAGACTTGGTTTCTTGTTTACTTCAGGTTAGGGAGAGAAGAAGGTGGGTGAAGCGAGGCAGAGAGGGGATGAAAGGTGTGACTGTGACCTTGACCACAGCCTAAGACTCAGCCTTCCCGGGAGAGCTCTGTATTTCCCACTTCAGTGTGTCAGCTCTGCAGGATTTGGCTTTCAGTTCCTTTGGATCTAAAAAGCTAGGTTTGCCTTTAGGTTATGTTTCTTGAGTTCCTTGAAATGAGGTATGGACAGGTGGCTCACCTGTTAAAAGCATTCACTGCTCCCTCAGAGGACCTGAGTTCAGTTCCTAGCACATGCCTCTGGCCTCCTGTGCACTCATGTGCACACACACACACACACACACACACACACACACACACAAAGACACAGAGGTGGGGGAGAGGGAGAGAGAGGATTAAAAATAATTTGAATTTTTTTTTAAAGCAGGAACTGTGGGTTAGGATTCGGTGGCTCTCAACCTTCCTAATGTTTTGACCCTTAAATGCAGTTCCTCACATTGTGGTGACCCCGACCATAAATTTATTTTTGTTGTTACTTCATAACTGTAATTTTGCTAGTGTTATGATCTTAATGTAAAGAGCTGATATGCAGGATATTTGGTATGCAACCTGAAAGCGGTCATGACACACAGGTTGAGAGCCACTGGATCAGGCTTTGGGATTGGGAATTTTTCTTTGTTTGCCAGTTTAAGTTTTCTTAAAACTATCAGCACATAGGGAGAGGTATTCTTCAATTCTCTACTATTCTGGCCTCAACTTCTTTTAAATCCCTCAAAGATGTCTATCTTCAAAGGGTAAAGATTTTTATTTGGGCGGTTATGGGGAGGGTTGACTGCCCAGAAGTAAGCCAATAAAGAGAACAAGTCCACATAGACATGACAAGGTACTGCCATGTTCACAGACAACATTGTAAAGGCAAACACCACCCGCGGGGATGATGACGGGAGCAGAAGGCATGCTGTGAAATGTAACTGGATTAAGAAAACAGGGGTGACATTTGCCTCCTAAGGAGACTGCGAAGCAACACAAGGATGCTAAGCTTTGGATCCTCAGACATGAAATCAAATCCATGGCTCCGTTGCTGGTTACTTTAAAAGTAATGGAGGGGTCACTACTTCTGAGCATGTCGCTACGTACATTGTTGAAAACGATTAGCTACCTGGGAATAAACAGTAACTAATGTATGTAGCTAATTAATTTTCAACAAAGTGATTGGGACAATCCAATGTGGAAATAGTCTTCTCAGTGAAAGCAAAGGGAAAAGGACAAAAGGAAACTAGGACTCCACCTCACAACACACTCAGAAATAATAGCAAGGGGTTAAGGCTTGACTCTTTGTTGTTGTTGTTGTTGTTAATCATCTTATTCATTTACATTTCAAATGATATTCCCCTTCCTGTTTACCCTCCCATCTCATCCCCCCTCTCTCTCCTCACCCTATGAGGGTGCTCCTCCACCCACTCACCCCCTCCTGCCTGACACACACACCCCCCACCCCCCACCTACCCCCCACCCCCCCACCCCCGCTAGCATCCTCCTAAGATGGGGTATCAAGGCTCCTCTCCCTCCCATTGATGTCAGATAAGGCCAACCTCTGCTACATATGTATCTGGAGCCATGGCTCCCTCCATGTGTACTCTTTATTTAGTGCTTTATTCCTGGGAGCCCTGGGTGGTCCAGTTGGTTGAGATTGTTCTTCCTATGGGGTTGCAACCCCCTTCAGCTCCTTCAGTCCTCCTCCTAGCTCTTCCATTGTGGTCCCCAGGCTCAGTCTGATGGTTGACTGTACCTTCATCTGTATTGGTCAGGAGCTGGTAGAGCCTCTCAGGGAATAGCCATATCAGACTCCTGTCAGCAAGTGCTTTTTGGCATCAGCATAAGTGTGGGGATTTGTTGTCTGTAGATGGGATGAATCCCTAGGTAGGGTGGTCTCTGGATGGCCTTTCCTTCAGTCTCTGTTCCATTGTTTTGTCCCTGTCTTTCCTTTGGACAGGAACAGTTCTGGGTTAAAATTTTTGAGATGTGTGGGTGTCCCCAATGCACAAATGGGGGCCATGCTTTTCTACTGGAGGTGGTCTCTACAGGTTGTAGCTCCACTTTGTTGGGTATTTTTGGCTAAAGTTTTCACCCTTGGGTCTTATGGATGAACTAAAACTATCAAACTATATTTAGAAGAAATACAGCTGTTGAGTCGGGTCCCAGCAACAGCTGAAGCTGCTCCGTTAGTTCTTCTGTAGCTCTTTCTGTCTCCCCTTTGCTTCTGGAAACACAGCCTCTGGTGTGGCTGTCTCGGATGACGGTGTCATCAAGGTGTTCGATGACATGAAAGTGTGTTAAGTCCTCATGCTGGGAGAATTGAAGAAACGACAAGAAGGCAGTGCTCTTCTGCCTAGGTGAGGATAAGAAGAACATCCCCCTGGTTGGAGGGCAGGGAGATCCTGGTAGGAGATGTGGAGCAGACTGTCAAGTAGCTGCCAGACAAGATCTGCCACTATGATCTCTACGATGCAACCTAAGAGACCAAGGAGAGAGCAAGAAGGAGGACCTACTGTTCATCTTCTGGGCCCCTGAGAGTGCTCCCCTTAAGATCAAAATGATCTGTGCCAGCGCCAAGGGTGCCATCAGGAGGAAAGTTACGGGAAGCCGCATGGATTACCAGCAAAGAGCGACAAGAAGGGCAAGGACTGCTGCACCCTGGCAGAAAAACTAGATAGCAGCGCGGTCATCTTCCTGGACCACAAGCCTTTTCGAGAGGCCTCCAGCCCCTGCCTGGAGCTTCTAGCAGCCCCAGACCAGCTCTTGGATGTTGCAGGCTGCCACTTTCCTGCCAGACCAGAGGGGCTGGGGATCAAAGCAAGGGGAGGCCTATTGCTTCACTTTAGTTGCCGAACGTCCTCACTACCCACTAGACCATCCTCCTCCCTCCATCCCTGATGGTTCTGTCCTTCCCAAACTGCTTTTGACGTTCTGGTTCCTTTTGGGTTGAAGCAGAACAAGTCCCATCCCAGGCACCCAATTTGGGGGAGCCAATATTTTTTTAACAACACCCCTGCTCCTCACCTCCCTTCATCCCGTGCTGCCAACTTTAAACCGCAATAGTGACTCTGTGCTGTTTAGTTCTGTGTGGAAATGAAATGTGGAAACGACCATCTCTGCACCTGCTGGCTGCCCTTTCCTTTCCCTTGTTCTTGGACACACACACACACACACACACACACACACACACACACACTAAAAAGGCTAATTAACAAAAGAAGAGGAAGAAGAGGAAGAGGAGGAGAAACATAGTGATTAAACCATTGTGACCTTGGGGTTGAGCCATGGTATCTTAGGTATGACGCCAAAATGACAAAGTGAAAGAGAGAACATGAATAAATTAGATTTTGTCTAAATGAAAATGTTCAGGGCTGGAGAGATGGCTCAGTGGTTAAGAGCACTGACTGCTCTTCCAGAGGCCCTGAGTTCAATTTTCAGCAACCACATGGTGGCTCACACCATCCGTAATGAAGTCTGACTCCCTCTTCTGGAGTGTCTGAAGACAGCTACAGTATGTTATATAAATCTTTAAAAATGGAAGAAAGAGCATAGGAAATGGTAGAAATGTTTATAAGACACATGTCCAGGGAACTTGTACCCAAAGTGTATAAAAGACACAACTCAGTGATAAAAAGGCAAACATCGAACCTAAAGACCGTTGTGCCGGTTACTGTCGGGCTGTTGTGCAGAGACACTATGACCAAGGAAATTTTTTTAAAGCATTTAATTGTGGCTTGGGCTTGCTAACTAAAGGGCCAGTCCATCATCATCATCATGGCAGGAAATGAAGCAGCAGGCAGGCAGGCATATTGCTAGATGTAGCTAAGAGCTTAAATCTTAACCACAAGCAGGCAGTAGAAAGAAAGCCATACTAGGTTTGGTGTGGGCTTTTGAAACCTTGAAGCCCAGCCACAGTGGCACATGTCCTCCAGCAAGTTCACACCTCTGAATCCTTCCTGAACAGTCCACCTAGTAGAGACCAAACATTCAAATCTATGAGCCCTGGGGAGGGGGGGGGGCATTCTCATTCAAACCACCTCAATAGGCCAAGGAATATGAATAGATTTTTCTCCAAAAGTGAATAATAAGCACATAAAACAAAAGGTGCTTCTTATGATTGGTCATTAGAAAATATAAATCAAAACAAGGCAGAGACACTACACGCATTAGAATGGCAAAGTCTGGGCAAGTATGGGCAAGTTGGGACTTGTATCCATTGATGACCAAAATGTAAAATGTTATAGACATTTTGGAAAACAGCTGTGCAGCCCTTCATAAAGATAAACATTAACGATTTTATTCCCAGGTATATCATCAAAGAGAATTAAAAGCATGTCCACACACAAAACCTGCCCACAAATATCAGTAATAGTGTCATTCATAATAGCCCAAAGACATAAGCAACTCACATACCTACCAACTGAAGAATGAGGAAATGAGCCGTGGTATCCACACTCACTGGAATATTAGTATGCTCAACATAAAATGAAGTGTTGACATATGCTACATGGACGAGGCTTTGAAATATGCTAAATTAAAAATGCCTAGTCACACTGGGCATGGTGGCACAAGCCTTTAATCCCAGCACTCGGGAGGCAGAGGCAGGCGGATTTCTGAGTTTGACGCCAGCCTGGTCTACAAAGTGAATTCCAGGACAGCCAGGGCTACACAGAGAAACCCTGTCTCAAAAAAACCAAAAACCAAAACAAAACAAAACAAGAAAATGCCTAGTCACAAAATAATCACATATAGTAGGAGCCTGTTTGTAAGAAATATCCACAATAGGAACTTCTTCCCTCTATGGATGAAATGGAATGTCTTGTTTCTAGAAAGAGAAAGTGGTAGATACCTGGGCAGAGAGGAAAGGAGTGGGAAAGGCAGAGACACTGCTCTTGAGTTCAAGGTTTCTTTAGGAGTGATGCAAATGTTCTAAAATTAGATGCTGGGGATAGTTGCACAACTCTAGGTATTCTTCACTGTATACTCATACATGTGAACTTTGTATTGTATCGATTATATTATCATGTGGCTGTCTGAAACAAGTTAGGGCCAAGGAGGTGGCTCAGCAGGGAGGAGTTTGATCACTGAGCCCCACATGGTGGAAAAACAGACTTCTACCAGTTATCCTCTGACCCCCACCAGCACAGTTGTGGCACACTTTTCCACACATACTCATGAGTGTATACACAGATATGCTTTAAATAATGCATCACATTTTACTGAGAATATAAAAGCAAACTGAGAAATGCTGTCAGATAGTAGAGAGTTGCTGAGAGTAGATTGGATGTTAAGTCATATTCAAATTTTTTGCCGGGCAGTGGTGGCGCCCTCCTTTAATCCCAGGATTAAATGCTTACGATCCCAGGATATGAAAATGACACATTAAAAATTCAAACATGGGGCTGGAGAGTTGGTTCAGGAGTTAAGAGCAATGGCTGCTCTTCCAGAGGACCCAGATTCAACTCCCAGCACCCACACGGTAGCTCCCAACCGTCCATAGCTCCTGTCACAGGGCATCTTCTGGCCTTTGCAAGTTGCAAGTTCTCTACACATCTGGCCCACAAACATACATGCAGGCAAAAACCCCATACACATTAAACAAAAATAAATTTTAAAAAATTCAAACATGTTTTTAAAAACAAAATATGTACTAGCCCCACAAACCAATTGAATAATTAATATAAGTAGAAATATCTAAAATTTAAAAAGCATATATAATTGATGAAAAAGGCTCAGACAGCTAGTGTCTAAACGCAAAATGTAGAAATACGAAGACAGACAGACAGACAGACAGTTGGAAAGGGCCACACACAGGGTCACATCTTTCTGTTGTGAGATGATACAGATCTGTTGTCCCAGCAATTGGGAGGGAACAGCAGGAGGGATCGGCTCCATGCCAACCTAGGCTGCACAGCAGACAACAAAAAGAAACAAAAGGAAAAAAACAACACATATCGGCGGGGTAACCCAGAAGGGAGTTGACGTCCTGTGTGTCACAAGGAGGAGTGGTTCTATACAGCACCATGATGCAGAAAGCATCCAGACTGTCAAGTCAGAAATGAAGGGGAGGCCAGAAGTGGTGCTAGTCTTGCTACTGATGAGCTTGAGAGGGTCACCATTCCCTCCACACTGAGATGAGCCTTCTCTACCATGAGCTATCTTAACTGGATGCTTTGTGCTGTCCATATTAGTCCCTAGGCATCGAATTCCTAGATTCATCTCAAAACCATCACAGCCATTGGCGAACACAGATCTGTGTCGTAAGACGGTCCAAGGATATTCTTAATGTTATCTCTACTACCCTTGTCTCTGGTAATAAAGGAGCCAAGAAGATGTATTTTTAATTACTCTCTTTTTGATAAGGACTCACACGTATATTTAGTCATGTTGGATGTACTTTAAAGACTACCAAACTACTTTGGCAAACTTTGGGAGTAAGATGTAAATTTGATGACACTCCAAGGTGAATAGTAATTTTCTCAGGGATACGGAGTATAGGCAATGTTTAATTTCTTCTTTATGTTTTATGTGTTTTCAGAATAATAAATAAGTACACATTTGTTTTATAAATAATATCACCAACCTATTAACTTGAAAATTCTAACTTTTATGTTATATCGTACTCTAATAATATCACCAAAAAGAGCCCTAAAGAGGCACAAATAATCATAATATCTCCAAAAATAATTACCAACTTATGTATAGCCAAAGGCAGAGTGTGCAATCGCTGCTATGCAATCTGTCTGCTGATAATGCTAATTAAATCAAAGAACACAGGCTTTGTAAATCTAGTATCCTGGGGATAGATGGAGGTGCTTCCCCCAGCACCCAGGCTACAAAGCCAAAGTGTCCGTCTCCTGCAAGGGAGTCAGTTTGCGCAGATTCACAAGGACTGACTGTGATGGAGCCATGAGGACACTGTGCTGGGATCAGCCCCGTGGGAGAATTTGTACAGTGGAAATCATCCACCACAACACAGTAGAGCTTTTGTTTTCTGGAAACCCAGCTTATTAACATAGCATTGCTAAATATGAAATGGACTAGTCAATCACAATAACAGAATGCTGAAAATGAATGACAAATGGTTGTGTGTGTGTGTATGTGTGTGTGTGTGTCTGTTATATGAATATGTGTGTACATGTGTGTGAGGTGAGGTTAGAAGTCAGCTTTGGGGATCTTGCTCTCTCACTCTCCACCTTATCTTTTGAGACAGTCTCAAAGCTCACAGCTGACTAGACTGACTGACTATCAAGCCAGTGGAATCCGCTTGCCTCCATCCCACCCCTCACTCCCAGGCACTAGAATTGCAAGCACATGACATCATTCCTGTTACATGGGTATTAAGGATCATGAAGCAACGAGGGGTAAAGGAACTGGATCATAAAAAGGCAGAAAGTAAGTGTTCCTGGAAATCTGGGGGAGTCCCAACTGAGCTATCAGATGATACAAGTGAAATCAAGGTTCTCCTTTGAGGTTTTTAGTCTCGTTAATAAAAGAATTAAAGAATGGGTCCAAACAGAAGCACACGGACAAAGAATAGACTCAAGCAGAAGATTAAGGACAGGGTATTAAAGTTAAAAAGGAAAGCTCTAGGGCAGGCAAGCAATGGAGAAGAGAAGGAACAAACGCCGTGTTCTGGAGCTAAGGTAGCATGGAGGTTGGCCCCTGCCAGCAGGCAGCTACACAGAGTAAGGAAAGTGTCTTAGTTAGGGCTTTACTGCTGTGAACAGACACCATGACCAAGGCAACTCTTCTTATAAGGGCAACATCCAATTGGGGCTGTCTTACAGGTTCAGAGGTTCAGACCAGTATCATCAAAGTGGGAGCAGATCATCATCCAGACAGGCATAGTGCAGGAGGAGCTGAGAGTTCTGCATCTTCATCTGAAGGCCACTAGGAGAAGACTGGCTTCTTGAGAGCTAGGATGAGGGTCTTAAAGCTCACGCCCACAGTGACACATTTCCTCCAACAAGGCCACACCTACTCCAAAATGGCCACACCTCCTAATAGTGCCATACCCTTGGCCAAGCATATTCAAGTCATCACTGAAACCCATAGCATTAGTTAGCTATTTTAAAGGCAACCCTGCTGTGGGTTGAACTTCTCAGTCAACTGCAGCCAAGTCTCTTCTAAAGAGCTCGCTCTGGCTAGGCATATGGCATGAATAGTGTCTTCCTTCCAGCAGAGTCACCCTGAATTGGAGAGAGAATAAGGTCAACTAAAGCTCTACATCCTCTGACCTATCCTTTTGGAATATCACTTAACCTTTTCAAAAATCCCTGACTGCAGCATTACAGCTTACACGCCTGAGAGACTTAGAAATGGTAGGTTTCCTGTGGGCCCGCTATCTGCTGTCCATGTAAATCAGCCACAGCCACATTGGACAAAATGCCAGACTGACAGGACCAGGTTGTGGCATGGAAGAGAAGGATCTAGAAAGTTTCTATCTTGTGAATAGGAGAACTGAACAATCCATTTTGGGTACCAGGCAGCATCCTTTGAAACACGACACCTCTACTTGTCAGATAGCCCAGTGACCATGCTCTAAGAAATGTACCATTGTCCCTGACACAAACAGGCACTCTGATAAATCTGACAGCAGTGACAACCATTTTGAACCCATGTTCATGCCTCTCCCTCAGACTCCTGTAGAAGATGCTGCTAGTGAAAGGTGCTGTTTCACCTCAGCAAGAGAGCAGCCCCATCACCAGAGGGAGGAGGCCCTAGCATCTCTGGCCTTGTGAAATGAAATAAAGATGGAACGGTCACCCAGAGGTGTGGGCTCTGAGCAGTGGGCTTTGCAGAGGTGTTGAGTAGAGAAGGAAGAGGAAAAGAGGGAGATGAGGAGGAACAAGGAGAAGGAAGAAGGAGGGGGAAGAGGAATCAGGCTTTAAAATTTTTATCTTTATTTATTTTCTGTTAGGGGGGCAGGTACACACTGCCTCACTGGATGTGAAAGTCAGAAGTTGCCAGAATCCGTTCTCTGCCCCCACCATGTGGTTTCCAGGAATTGGTCAGCTTTGGTCACAAGCATATTTACCCATGAAGCCATCTTACCAGCCCAAAACCAACAATCATGATTTAATTTATAAATGTAAGCAAACATCATTTAGAACAATGAAAACATTTGCCCAAGCTGGTGGTTGGACTGTGAATGGAAATTGGGTTGTCAAGTCTCTTTCCTTTCTGTCACAAAGAACAAATGCACAAAGGAAAAGTTGTCCCAAGTGTGTTCTGCTTTCCTGCAGTTGGAAGATTAATTTTCTAATCTTTCTGGGGCCAAAATTCCTTCTATTGTCATGACCTCTGCTGAGAGTTATGTATTTCTATATTGTCAAGGCCAATGTCTTTCTTCTCGCTCTATCCTTTCAAAGATAGTTTGCTCTGGAGACAATCTGAGTGACCATGGCCCAGGACCACAGATTTGGGTTACCCAGAATTCCATGTTCCAATGAGGAAGCATTTTCATGAAATTTTGTAATTTTACAGATGAAAAAGAAGTCATAAACCAAGACAAGTTTAAAATACCTCAGTGAGTACAGCAGAGAGGCAGGTGCAGCAAGAGAAGAACTAACCTCATCTCTAATCTTTATCATAGAAACCATAAAACAGAAGATTTTAAAGACACTGAAAGGGACTTTATGTGTAATGCTGCCCACGAGTTAGCCTGGGGCAATAGCAGCTCCTTGATTGAACCATTCCCATGGATGGGGACATTTGGAGTCCCCAGATTCTTGGTTCTGCTTTTGGGATTGGGTCTCTTACAAGCCATGTGTGGGCATACAGCTACAATCACACTCACAATGAGAAAAAGAAGCCATATGTTTTCATTGTGCTACTTATGTATCTACTCAAAATTAGTGAAAACGTGACTAGCTCAAAAGTCACAGTCGGGGCTAGAGAAGATGACCCAGCAGTTAAAAGCACATATTGCTTCTTTAACAAAAGGACTTCTATAGAGAACCCAAGTTTGGTTTCCAGAACTCACACTGGGCAGCTCACCATTGTCTGTAACTCCAACACCAGGTTATCGAACACACTCTTCTGGCCTCTGTAGATACTACACTCACATATACCACACAGACCCAGGAGCATACACATAATTAAATATAAATCATTTTCAAAAAGCCATAGTCTTTCCTGTCATCCGTAGTAGTTTTCTGAATCTGTGTACAGACTGCATACTCAAACCTTCTATTCCCAAATGGTAGTAACAGAAGCTTAGCACACACCAACTAATGCTGTTCATACGAGCCAAGACAGGCTAATTCACCATAGGAGTCTCCGAGTATAGATCTTTCTAACTTTCCTTAAACATGGAGGAAACATTATAAATGTTTATAAGTAGAAATTGATATTTCATGTCGTTGGGAAGCTGTTTGGAAGCTGTTTGGTGTTTTCAGTTCGATTGTATGCCTTGAGGGCCAAATCCTCCACTCCTACAAAAGACAGGGCAGAGAAGGAAGAGGAGGAAAGAGGATTAAACAGCCAGAGAGTCCCCACCTCAGATCTAGCCTAGCAGCAGAAGGCAAATTACTTCTTCAGACATAGACTTCAGAACACCTGGGCTCAATTAACAAGACTATCGTCATTGTGCAATGCCAAGTTGTTGGAACTATGGACCCTGTTTGATTGAAGAATATATATATATATATATATATATATATATATATATATATATATATATATACTTAGAGTCAAATTTTACTCTGTGATGCCTACACAAAGAGGCTGAGAAGACTTTGGGACGTCATCTAAACCAAGACTTCTACACTAAAATACAGAATGTGAGAAGGAGCCACAGAGCAGGCAGGGATGCAGTGAAGGCCGCAGGCTAGGGGAGAGCTTTGCCAATGGGTATGTGTTTTGTTAATCGAGTACTGGGAAAGCTCTCCTAGTGAAAGCTATGACACCAGAATATTCTCCTTTAAAGACGTTTTATTCTAAGTTAAACATTGCTTCTGGTTAAAATCCATACCTGTAGGAGAGAAACAATATCCTACACAACACTAGTTTTGTTAATATCTGGGCCAAGCAAACTTTTCTTAACAAAGAGTAGAAGCTATCATGGAAATAGCTGCTTTTCTAAGAGCTATGATGATCGATTTCATGCAACTTGAGTATCACTTAGCTTTTATGCCATGGCTTTGCAATGTGATTTCCCACACAATGGAAATACCAAGAAAATGTAACAAAAGAGACATAGACTATGCCTCGACAGGAATCATAAGGGGATAGCTGGGTCCAAGACACCATCAGTGTCTCAGCCCAAGCCACTAGTGTGGCCACCAGTTAGTTTGCCTAGCAATGGTTGATTCCTAGGAGTCATAACATTCAGGCCTAAAGAGAGAAAAACCCTAGGCAGACAAAGATAAACAGATCACCCTACTGGGTACCAGTAAAATTCCACTGCAATACACATACATTGTCTAATTTCCAGAGTGTGCCCAGAGACAGTGGGGCAATCAGCAAACCTGCCCCTGGCTGGTTATCGGCAGAGATAAGGCCAAGGCTGAAGGTTTGATTTCCCAGGAAACTGTGCTGCCTTCCACACTCCAAATCTGTACTTTTCTTGATGTCACTGGCTAATCACAAAAACCACAAGAAAAGAACCCAAACTCCTCTGGAGTAAACCCTCCTTGCTGTAGAACCACGACGGGGAGGAGTCCGGGGTTTTCCAGCACATGAGCATGGGTGTTTGAATACAACCACGTAAAGAACTGACCTCTCTGGACTTCCTGGGTTTGGGTACAATGTATATCAGCCCATGCTTAATTACAATCACCATGGGCACTCTTTCATGGAATTAATTATCTTCTAAGCTTGTGAGACAGAGAGACAGACACCACGCCCAGTATGGTAGGGATATGAATTTCCCAGTCAGCAATAACAGATGAGACTCCAACTCTTGCTTCTTAGTGTCTTTGCTGTTGAGGCTTTGTTAAAGGTTGTGGCCAGCTGTAACTCAGCAGAATACACAGCCAGAGTGTTTGGATTCAGTTGACTTTGCCTTGTCATGTTCATCAGGTTCTGAGAACCAAGGCTCACGCAACTTTAAGCATCCTGGGCACTCTGATGAGGATTATTTCCTGGGGGGCGGGGGGATAGCACATCTACATTCCTCACCCTGCCCAGCAGGCTCGGGCTGTTAGCAAGGTCATCCTGTTTTTAATGTCCACCTGCAGCCTGCTCTGCTCCTCTGTCTGTGTTTTGGTTAAACTGTTTATTTTTCCGTAGGGTTTTCTGCCTAAGTCCACAGATTCAGCAATGTTCATATTACCAAAGCGAGAGAGCTGAATTCCCCAAACACATCTGTTTCTCTTTCAGAGCCAATGTTAGTGGGATGAGAACCATGCTGTGTCATACTGATAGGTTACTCATTAACTAACTTAAAAAAAAAATTGCCTGGGCTAGATCAGAGTCAGGTAGGAACTTCCTGCGTAGCAGGCACTGTGACGAGCTGAAATACAACTTTTCACTTTATTTGAGAGCTCTCGAAATGAGCTTTTGAGCTGGCACCTTGGAGTGGTGGTGGCCAAGACGATAATGGTGAAGAAACGGCTTTCCTCCAGTGACAATGTGTTCAAGTTCGAGATCCCCAGCAACTCGAAGACCAGTGCTGAGGCCCCACACAGCTCCACTGACAGCCCAAGCTCCGTGTTTCTCAGGTAGGTACAACCCAGCCCTCCACGGCGCTCCCCAGGTCGCCTCCAGCCACGTCTCAGGTGGCCCTTGGAGATCTGGGAACTAGGTTCCTTGGAGGAACACTGGACTAGGGGGAAAAGACTTCATAGACCAGGGATCCCGCAGGGTGCATTTGGAAGGTGTGGCAAGAGAACGGGTATGAACTGAGAAAAAAAATATATGTATGTATGTATGTATGTATGTATAGCCACCACTAAGCTCAATCTTTCTTTCTTCTTACATATTCTTTTCGTATCAGAAAACCAGATACTGAGACTCTCCTCAGTTCCTGACTTGCTGTAGGTTTTCAGGGAGCAGAGTTAGACAGTCAAAGCAGAAACCTTCTATAGTGTCAGGATTCCCTGGCTTACTATTAAGATGCTATTTAAGTAGTAGTTCTTAAAACATTCAGGCAATTGCCCTCTTTTTTGCCTTTCTACTTAAATACTAAAGTATTACGCTGAGCTCTGGTTCAGCTCCTTACTGTACAGTGGCTTACAGAACCTTTGACCTCAGTCGGGATGCGTCCGTTTGTAGCTGTGTTAAAATCAATGCACTGCTCTGACGCTGTGTAATGACATATTACTAATGAAAACTCAACTCCTTGTTAATTTAGTTTCAATCGTTGTTTCATATGTTTTCATGTTGTTGGCTTAATTTTTCCACCCATCGTTAGTGGCTAGCTGAGTGAATGAAACTGTAAAACTCTGAGCTGGCGAGATGGCTCATCAGTGAAGAGAGCACCAGCATCTCTCGCAAAGGACCTGGGTTCACTTCCCAGAGCACACATGACAGCTCAGAACTGTCTGTAGCTCCAATGCCAGGGCATCTGACACCCTCTTCTCCTTCTTGGGCACTGCATATGTGTGGTACAAAGATAAGCATGCAGGCAAAACACTCATGCACAGAAAATAAAATTAAATAAAGCTTTTGAAAAAATGAAATATCCAACCCCTGCAGCATGTGTTCATGTTCTGTGGAGTTTCAATGGTTTCTTTCAAATGCTGTCTCCTTAGCCTGTCAGTTAAACAGTCAGCCAAGCCCTTTTTTGGCATGCAAAAATAAAGTGGAAAAATGAGGTGCACTAGCAAACAAAATATATTAATAGCTGTTATTTAAGTAAATATAATGAATACAATTTTCAATTTAAAAAAGTAGGATAAAAAGAAATGCAGAAGTGTCTGAGCAGTTAAGAGCACTTGCTAATATTGCAGAAGATTGGTGGTCTGTCTGGTCCCAGCATCTATATCTAGTGCTTCACAAGTCCCTGTAATTCCAGCTCCAGGGAATCTGATGCCTTCTTCTGGTGTCCATGGGCACTGAAATTGTATGTACAACCACCCCCACCCCATATATGCATAGTTTTAAAGTAAAATTTTTACAAAAAGAAAGGGTGCCCAAATCTAAATGCTCCCATCTTTTTGAAAGGATCCAGATCTATGTCCCCTGCATAGTATTTAACATCACTTCTCCATCTTAGTATTTATGAGTGCTACTTTTAAATGTGTATTAGAAACAACCTAAAATACATCTATATATCTCCAGATAGTGTAGACGTTGAAGAACTTTTAATCTAGTTGAAAGAGCTTGGTATTTTGTGTATAAAATTACTGAAAGTACTTTGAACAACAGTTTAGTCACACATTGGTTAAATTTTTCAGATATAAAATAAACAAATAAACACATCTTCTATATTCTATATATCCGACATTTCTGTGGCTGTGGCTGTTTGGTATCCTTCCTATAGAGAAATTTTAATCCAGCAACATAGCTTTTCTGGCAAGAGATTCCATCTAATGACCTTCTAGGTCTATTTGATCTGGCCAGAAAGCAGACATGCCCTGAATTACAGTATGATCTGGCTGGAATACAGACACACCCTTAGTATATACCTTTAATCCCTAAAGGTTAGTTTGTAGAAGGAAGCAGTGGTGTTTGAAAATGGCATCTAATTGAGGGGCAGACAAAGTGACAAATCAGAGAAAGATTTGACAGAATGAGTCAGAGATAGATTATGCCCAACTCTCATGAGAACAGACAGAAACTTAAGAACACCACAGGAAAAGTGCAAGGGTTTATTGGGGAGTCAGTTTGTCAGTTCAGTGAGTTGGAAGTCAGTGCAATGAGTGCAGTGCAGTGAGTGCAGTGAGTGCAGTGTGGTGTGGTGAGTGCAGAGTGGTGCAGTGAGTACAGTGTGGTGCAGTGAGTGCAGTGTGGTGCAGTGAGTACAGTGAGTGCAGTATGATGCAGTGTGGTGCAGTGAGTGCAGCATGGTATAGTGAGTGCAGTGTGGTGCAGTGAGTGCAGTGTGGTGTGGTGAGTGCAGAGTGGTGCAGTGAGTACAGTGTGGTGCAGTGAGTGCAGTGTGGTGCAGTGAGTGCAGCATGGTATAGTGAGTGCAGTGTGGTGCAGTGAGTGCAGCATGGTACAGTGAGTGCAGTGTGGTGCAGTGAGTACAGTGTGGTGCAGTGAGCACAGTGTGGTACAGTGAGTACAGTGTGGTGCAGTGAGTACAATGGAGTTGTGCTCATTAATGAGTTCATGCCTCTCAGTCAGCAGAGGCAGTTGAAGCCAGAAAATAAGAAGGAGCCAAAAGATTAAAACAAATTGCCAGAGTTAGTTAGAGGGCAAGCAGAGCAACTCAGTGAGAAGCTGAGAGAAACCAGATTGAATCTATCAGCTTGTAGAGGAGTTTGAGCCAGAACATATGAATTGAACCAGCCAGCCAGAGTTCAGAAGGATCTAGAAAGGGTGAGCTAATTCAAGACAATTATATCAGGTGAATAAAAGTTACATTTACACTTCCCATGAATTAGAGCTGATAAAGCTTACACTCAGATCAACTACCTTAAATAGAAACAGATAGAATCCATGCACTATTTTTATTCAAGCATGCAATTAAGTCAAACTTTATTGAGTAACTACTGTAGGCCAGACTATGTGGAAGGGATACCATCATGAGCAAGAGAAGGGTACTCCTTGGTTTCATGGTGGAGATGATGTTTAATATTGAAGGCCTGCAAAAAGGAAACAAAATAAACAAAGAAGCATATAGATGTGTGCATACATACATAAATGCATAATTTAAAACCAGTATTTTTAATGGAAAACAAGTCAAAGCTAAGAGGAAAAAGAAATTAGGGAAACTAATGTAAGTGAAGTGGTAAGAAGGCTCTCCCAAGGAAGTGATACTAACCCCAATGGAAAGAGCCAGTCATGAACAGTGTAGGAAGGAGCACACACCAGGGATAAGGGAGATTGTGCTGTCCAGTTTTATATCAACTTAACACAGGCTAGAGTCACCTGAGAGGAAGGAGCCTGAGTTAAGAGAATGTCTCTATAAGATCAGGCTGTGGGCAAGCCTGTAGAGAATTTTTTAAATCAGTGATTGATGTGGGAGGACCCAGCCCATTGTGGGTGGTGCCATTGTGGAAATATATGTATAACCCCAGTCTGTATAATGTTACTTGTATGTATGTTCTCAAGAATAAATATTTGGTATTACATGACTAATAGTCACTGGGGAAGACTATTTCTCCCATTCTCAGCATTCCTTGGTTGCCTGGAGTTGTCTTTGTATAGGGTCGCGGCCCCATGGTCTTTCTCCCATCCATTTTAGTGTGCCTACTGATATCACCCTTGTTCAGCTCATTTTGCGAAGTTTTGCTGGTGAGACTTTATGGGTGTAGCTTCAGACATTACTGGGAAAGACAATCTCACAGTAAATCCCCTGCCTCTGGCTTTTTCTGTCTTTCATCCCCCTTTTCCAAATGCTGCCTGTGCCTTAGGTGAGGGAGTGTTTTGTAGATGTATCCATTAGAAACTGAACTCCGCAATTCCGTGTTGTGGTTGGTTGTGGTTTTCTGTAGAGAAGACCTTACAAGAATGCTCATTTGTTGGTTTGTTTAATGTTTCCTTTTAAGGTAGGGTTCTCCTTACATTTGGAATATCTTTGTTTCTTGGTGTTAATCAAGAGAATTAGAATTTTTATTTAGGTCAGGTAGTGGTGGTGCACAACTTCAATCCTGGCACTCAGGAAGCAGAGGCAGGCAGATGTCTGTGTGTTTGAGACCAGCCTGGTCTACAAAGAGTTCCAGGACAGCCAGCGCTACACAGAGAACCCCTGTCTTGGAAAAAACAGTATTTTATTTAGATACTGAATTGTTCTACATTATTTCTTGATTAGCCTTTCCTCTCGTGCCTAATATGAAAAGTCAGACTGGCATACATCCTACTAATTTTTATCACATTATAGAGAAAAACAACCTGGTTTTAAAAAAAAAAAAAAAAAGGACTCCTTATCTAATGGAAGGGCATGGTTACTCTAGTAAGTCTTAGCATTGACTTTTATTTTTAATTGAAACGACATTGAACCGATTTAAGGAAAGTTGACATCCTTACAGCATAAATGTCCATATTTATAGACATGATATATCTCTCCATTTACTTAGATCATCTGTAATAACCTTCAACAAGATTTTAAAACATTCTACACAAAAATCATATAGATCATTTATTGTACTTATTTCTAGGTACTTGAGTTCTGTGTTGCTATTGTAAAGACATTTTCTTGCAATTATTTTGTTAATGTTGTATAGAAATGTATTTAGGTTTCTAAATTGACTGAGGAGTTTTTGCATGTACATGTGTGTGTGATGTATGTGCGGGTGCATTTATATTCACATGTGTTTGGGCACATCTCTAAATTGATCTTTTATTCAACACCCTTTTATTGGTTTCAATAATTTATAGACTTTAAAATGTTTATTTTGTAGATAATAAAATCATTTGGAACATTAATATATTTCTTTTAACTCTGTATGTTTAGGGGGATCTGGTGTACTATACATGTGTTCAGGTGTGCATTTGTGCAGGGGTCTAAGGAGAATATTGGATGCTTAGCTCTGTCCTTATCCACTCTACTCCCTTGAGATAGGGTCTTTCACTTAACCAGGGATGAAACTGGCATCCAGGAAGGCCTAGTAATCCTCCTGTCTCTGCCCACATAGTACTGAGGTTGTATGCATGTATGGCTGCCTTAGGGTTTTACTGCTGTGAACAGACACCATGACCAAAGCAACTCTTACATGGACAATATTTAATTGGGGCTGGCTTAGAGGCTCAGAGGTTCAATCCATTATCATGAAGACAGGAGCATGGCAGAGTCTAGACAGGCATGGGGCAGGAGGAGCTGCATCTTCATCTGAAGTCCACTAGAAGAAGACTGGCTTCCAGGAAGCTAACATGATGGCCATAAAGCCCCCACGCCCACAGTGACATACTTCCTCCAACAAGGCCACACATCCAAATAGTGCCACTCCTTGGGCCAAGTATATTCAAACTACTAGATTTGGGGCCATGCCTAGATTTAGGGTTAGTTTGTTTTGGTTTGGTTTGATTTGGTTTTTCATGACAGGGTTTCTCTGTGTAGCTCTCCTGTCCTGGAACTCACTCTGTAGACCAGGCAGGTTTTGAACTCATAGATTCACCTGCCTCTGATGAACTCTGATGATCCACCTGCTAAGTGTTGGAATTAAAGGTGTGTGCCACCATTGCCCAGACTATGCCTGGCTTTTTATTTGGGTGCTGATTTTCAAACTCAGGTTTTCAAATGTTCTAACACACTGAGTCATCTCCCCATTCTACCCTTCTTATCTTTATTTTTATTAATTGTTTTTATTTATTACACAAGCAAAAAACACGATTAGAATGTTGCAGGTAGGCAGGCATTTCAGACATTCTTGTTGCGGATTTTAAAGGTGATTCTTTAACATCTCAGTATTTATCAATCTTTTTCAGGCTGAAAAAATAAAAAGCCCTTCTAATTCAGGTTTTCCAAGGAGCTTTAAAAAAAAAAACAAAAAACTACCAAGCCCTTCCTTAGCTTTCATTAAAATGACATTTAAAAATCTTTGATAGGTATAATATGTATAGTACTATACCATTCAAAACCACCAAAAAAAAAATCACCATTTGCTAAAGTATGTAGGACACTAGACAACCTCATAAGAAATACAGATTGCTACAACTTAATATACATTTAATTGGGAAAAGATTTGGTAAGTTCATAGTTAAATTGATTCATCTTAATAATTAAATCATAATTAATATTTGTTAGATTTCAAGCCTGGGACAAATGGCTGAGGTTCCTATTTAACATATGGAAGCAGGACCTGGCCACCAGGTTCTCCCCGCTTCCCTCAGCCCCTGCTTGTTACAGGGCCCTCCTGGGTGGCATACCCTGCCCCCTACACTGAACCCTCAAGCTCAGGGGGCTGCCCTACCCTTCCCTGTATAATCCAACCATTCTGGTTACCCGAGCTCTTTGGGCCTTCTGGCTGCTGCACCTGGTTCCCCTCTGTTCCTTCCCTCCCCCTCTCCTCACACGCACAGTTCAGTCTGGTCACATCCATCTGGACTCTCTCAGATGTCCCCTCCTCTGGCTATGCTCTCCTACATATCTATAATAAACTTTCTCCTTCACCCTATCTAGGATCAATTCTTTTCTTTTCCTTTTGATTTCAGTTTTTATTCATCTATTAAATTAATTAGACTTAATGAGTATACAGTAATTAGTTAACTTTGTCTTCCAGCAAACAGAAAAATCAAGAAATTTTATTGGATCAAGTTGTTTTGGAACACTCATTGTGTAGACTGGCAGTGAGATCAAAGGGAACGTTCTTCATTGACCCTTAAGTGTAAGGCCCATCATGGGCTTTAGGGACACACACTGGGTTCCTGATGTTAACCCATCAGGTCAAGAATGAGGCAGAGCTGTGCTGGAATGCAGGAAAGAGGACTAGCCATGCCTGACAACTGTCCCCGGGCTCTGGTTTGGGGACTGTTCCAGATAACCAACAATGACATCAGAATGCAGGGTGGCCCAACAGTCACACTCATGCTTGGTGATCTGAGCTAGTTCCTTCCACTCCTCCACTCTAGCAGCTGCTACCAGTGGGTGGGAGAGGGAGCGAGTGCCTTCCTCATTCTAGCTCAACCTCTCGAGCTTCCCTCTTGCTCAACCAGGCACAAAGGACAGGCACTCCACAGCACCTGAAGAGCAGGAACCAAGTAGACTTTGTGCCATAGTCCATTTTCACTCCTGTCCACTGGAGTCACTGCTACAAGAGGGAAATTCTGACTCTACGGGGGAACTGAGTTTGGAGACTGTGAACATCACTGTTCCCTCTTCCAGGAGGGAGGAGGACTTGGTAACAGTCAAAGAAAGCAAGTCATTGATTTCCTGGATGTGGGACAAGTATTTCTGTGAAGAGGGTCAGAGCAGCAGGACTGCTGGCGAAGGGAGGGGCGAGCAAACTCAGAAGGCAGTGAGCATGAAGAACACGAGGGTGTAAGGGGACTCTGGAGGTGGGAATGAGGAGGTCTCTTCCTAAGGAGAGTCAGAGTTCTCAAAGTGGAATAAGATAGACATATTCAGCAGCTAACACTGCCAGGAGAGAGAGAGAGAATCTCTCACCCAACATAACACACAGCCCTCCGCAGTCACTTACCCAAAGCACAGAGTGGGTTCTTAGTAATAGCACTCTGTGCCATGGAGTTTCAAACATGCAGCACACCTCTCTCTCCCTTGACTGCCTCATAGACTTTCTTCCTTGTTCAAGATGAACCTTCTGAAAAGGCCTTGTCCAACCTCTGGGGGACTTTCCTGGGGCCGTTTTCAGAACGTATTGCACTGGGGCATGGTTGTCTGTCTGTCTGTTTGCTTGCTTGCTTTTTAATCAAGCTAGCACAGCCTAACCTTCTACCTCACTTACCTTCCGGGGCCCCTGGAGTTTGCAGTGAGATGCTCACACACACACACACACACACTCCTACAGTTCTAATTCCTACAGTGGCTCTGATTGCTCTCCTTCTCCGCTAATTTTCCCCTCTGGTTGAATAGCCAAGGGCGTCTTTGGCGTTCTGATCAAGGGAATGCTGTTTGGAGACTCATTTTGCTGGGAGTTTGTGGAATGTATTTTTGTAATTCGCCTTTATCTCTGTGTACACATTAGACCTTGCTGACCATCTGGGGTAGGAATGCCTTTCAGGCAATTTATCCTGCTTAGTGGCACAGGGATGCAGAGCCACTGATAATATCATAATATGAACATTCCCTACAGGTGCCATAAACCAGAGGCACGTGGATAGGGGAAGAGAAACAAGGATTGGAAATGCACAGAGCCAGAAGCTAGACTTTGGCTTAGTCCTTCCCATCATCAGATGTGTAAGTCCCAAGTGACAGACACCAATCTTACGATTCCTTAGTCACCTCTGGGTGACTATAAAGACAAGATTCAAATGACATAACTAAATAACCAATATTAGACTTGGGTTTTTTTAGGGTAACTGCACACAATAGTTTGTCAAAATTCCTGCTTGTGGTGTGGGGGGACTAACCTCAAATAATACAAACACATCCTTGACATCTGTGTGTCACATCGACCAGCATTTATGACAACAGATTTTTAAAAAATTACAATTGACCCAAATTGTAAAGATATTTCATAGATTCTGTCTGGTAATTAAGTAATCCTTATACTGAATGAGGACTACTTTTTTAGATTTGGAGATGTTATAATATGTGTTGCCTTCTCCAAATTGATAATTTAATTTCTTTGTTCATTCCATACATGATATATAATAAATATATAATATGTGATATATAATATATGATGTGTAATGTGTCATATATACATGTGTATATATATATATAATACCCACTTTTATACCTAAATTTTAGTCATGACATTTCTTACAGAAAAACTTAAAGTTGCATAACTTCCCCCAGACCCTCGAAGGCTGCATCTGTGTCTGATTATAACTGACTGTATGCACCAGGCTTATCTGCGCTTTCAGTGTGGGTAGACGCTGGCACTGGCCACAAGCTCTATAGTACTGAGTTAAGGAACAGATGTGGTTTGGCCAGATTGACCGCCATGAGGAAGTCACGCTGGCTGGGAAGTCACTTCTGTTATCAGACTTTTTTTTTCCTTTCTTTCTTTCTTTCTTTCTTTCTTTCTTTCTTTCTTTCTTTCTTTCTTTCTTCCTTCCTTCCTTCCTTCCTTCCTTCCTTCCTTCCTTCCTTCCTTTCTTTCTTTCTTTCTTTCTTTCTTTCTTTCTTTCTTCCTTTTTTGGCAAAAAAATGAAAAAGCGTAAGAAAGCCAAATTTAGAAATGGATTTGAGAAAATTTCACTCTATTAAAACTTGCAGATCTTTAGAAAAGCACAATTTAATCATCTATGCTCTAATTTCTGACCCTTCTTTAAAGTTTAAACCCATACAGATTAATTCAACTTAAAAACCCTTACTTTGTCAGCAGATTAAAAAACAAACAAACAAACAAACGGACGTGTTTGTGTGATTGTGTCTCTGTTCACTTGATATTTACTTAACGTGTGTTTAACAAAAGCAAAGGCAGGCGAGGAGAACTGTAGTGAACATTCTAGGAGTCGCTTCCTCTGTGGAGGATGGAGCGGGGAGCAGCTTTGTGGGGCTGTAGGGATCGTCGCCAGGCAGCATGTACAGGATGAACGAGTGCTTTCAGAGAGCCCAGAACAAATGACTGTCTCATGTGTGTGCACCGTGGCTAATGCCTGGGAATACTTCCGTAAGCTTGGCCATTTTTCATTGTACCAGCTGGCTTACAGTATACCAGTGTACAGCAGTGGCTCTTAACCCGTGGGTCTCGACCTCTTTGATGACCCTTTTACAGAGGTCACCTAAGACCTTTAGAAAACAGATATTTACCTTACAGCTCATACCAGTGGCAAAATTACAGTTACGAAGTAGCAACAGAATAATTTTATGGTTGGGGGGGTCACCACAACCTGAGAGACTATATTAAAGTGTCACAGCTTTAGGAAGGTTGAGAGGGCCTAGATTACAGTCACTCCCTAGGTTGCTTAGATAAGGGAGGAAAGTGACAAGTCTTCTGTGTTGCTAAGGAAATAGAACCAACAGAAACAAAATTAGCTACGGAAATGAATGCCCTGATGGACCCATCCTAGCCAACTTCACTGCACTTCATCTGGCTTGAGATCGAATCTAGTGTCAAAACTCAATGGTCATTTAGTTCCATTTATTTATCTCACCTAGGATAGCCTTTCGAGCCCCAGAAGAGACAGTCAGAAACAGGCATCATACTGTGTAAAAGAAAAATCTGGGATTCCTGAGCCTATACTGACTGTTAAACAATTCTGCTAGTTTCCAGTAAATGGGCAGATGTGCCTCAGCGCCTCCTGATAGATTTACTTATGATACCTGCCTATGCAAAAAAATAAAAATGAAAACAAACAAACAAACAAATAGAATCTCAGCTCTTCTCTTAAAGGCAATACAAGTTTATTCCAGAGCCATTTTGATTGACCATGGCCCAGGAACACAGACTTGGGTTAACCTAAATCCCATGTTCCAACATGGAAGCAGTTTCATGATGTTTTAATTTTTACAGAACAAGGAAAGTCATTAATCAAGGCAAGTTTTAAATACATCGGTGCGAACGTCAGAGAGGTGTTCCAGGGAGATGGGGGGAGTTTCTCTATTGGCTTCAGATGCTATCTGATGATGCTCATAGCTTTGGGATTGGTGGAAGCTCACTGTCTGCTAAAGTAATAGATTCCAAAAGGTTTTTAATCTATTAGTCACAGGATGTTAGTTCCCACACAGAGGTGGACAAAGAATGTCAGTTCAGGGTGCTAAAGCTAGCTATGATAAGGTAATTAGTCCTGGACCTGCAGCATTCCAACCTCTGCACATCACTGCCATTCTAATCAGTCAATCCATCTCTGTAGACAGAAATTCTCATTGACAATACTATATACCATAACCCAGGGAAATAGTCAACATCTCAAAAATTCTGCCATTCAGACACAAGGGTCTGAGTTTGATTCCCGGCCCTCTGGTGATGGTGATGGTGATAGTGATGATAAACGCATGAGTTGTAATCTCTCATTGCTGGAGAGACTGAGGCAAAAGGAACTGTGGACTTAGTCAGCCAGCAAGCCTCTCTAAATTGATTAGCCCCAGGTCCCAGTCAGAGACCCTCTCTCAAAACCCAAGGAGAACAGCTTCTGAAGACTCTGACATTGGAGACTGACCTCTGACCCCCCACATGCACAGTCACAAAGTGCACACACAAGAAAATACACACATACCCACAACACACACACATTACTTCGAAAGTATGGTTTCTGTGGAACACATATGTCCTTGACAGGATCATGAAGTGGAAGACACAATACTGAAGCCTGTCAGGGACCATCTACTGACTAGAGAAGTGACAGGCACTCTGCGAGCTTTGGGGAAGTGTGAGATGGGAAGTGCGGTGGGTCATGTCTCTAAGGAGTCACGAAAAACTTCGCAGCATCTCTTGGTGGGGTGGGCATTTGTGTAAGGAGCACTGCCTGGTATACAACTGGCTTTGTAACTTAGGAACTAACTTTCTGTGTCTCACTTTCTTCAACTGTGAGATGTGGATAATCAGGATTGTGGAGAATTCTTTTTTTCTTTTCTTTTTTCTTTTTTTTTTTTTTTTTTTTTTTTTTTTAGTTTTGTTGTTGTAGTTGTGATTTTTTGTTGTTATTTTGAGACAGGGTCACACTATGTATCCCTGGCTGGATCTCATACTGCAGATCAGGCTGTCCCTGAATTCATAGAGATCCACCTGCCTCTGTCTCATGAGTGCTGGGATTAAAGGCATGGCCACTACACTTGTCCTTTGTCTGTGGAGAGTCCCAGAAATAGGCACACTAGTAAGCATGAAATATCGTGTGTGTGTGTGTGTGTGTGTGTGTGTGTCTGTGTCTGTGTCTGTCTGTCTGTGTGTTATATAACAAGTATTCTAATGCTGGCTGTTGTGATTATAAGGTAGTGAGAGACTGGAAATTCACACAGAAACAAAGGGATATTTTCCCCCTAGAGTTCCTGGTTGGGTGAGAGGTAGTTAAGGATACACACTTTCCCCTCGAGCACACACCACACATAGAAGAAAGTCTGTTGAAAGCAGATCTTACTTGAGTAAGTAAATGGCTAACTAAGGACCCACCTCCTGCTTCCAGAACCTCCAGTCTCTGTGGCCAACACAGACACCAGGCGGAAGTCATGTGTCCACTTTGAAAACCACACTACTAACATAAATCTCCAAATTCATCCCACAACATGTTTTCTGTTCCTCCATTCCCATTCTCCTCCGTGTCTTCTATCCCATGTCTCTTGTTCAGCTCCCTGTCTCTTATCCCCCATATTTCCTGTTCCCCCAATGTCTTCTGTCCCCCATATCTCCTGCCCTTCATCTCTCCTGCTCACGCCCATGTTTCCTTGATGTGGAATTTTACTTTAAATTAAATCATAAACCTTACCCCACAACTTGCTTAAAGCCAAAACAAAACGAAGTTTTGAAGTGTCACTCACAGGATTGCTTGCCACTGTTTGTGAGTTATTTCTGTGGTGGTTCAAAGCCAGAGCCTTGTTCAGTGTGCGCAAGCAAAACCACCAGCCTCCAGTTCTGGAGGCGTTGTCATGGTTGGTGTTGTGGTTGGCTTTGTTTTCTTGGTGCTGAGGATGAAAGCCAGAGCCTGGCTCATGCGAGACAAGGACCCCACCTCTGCTCTACATCGCTATCCCTCAGGAGTTTGAAATGCTACAGCTTCTGGAACTCTAATAGCTATGCCCCTGAAACCCCCATCTGAGCTGGCAAGTAGGCCAGGGCAGCGGCTAACAGGACAGACTTTTCCTCAGGACTGCTGGGTCCTAGCCTCCTCAAAGTGACTGTGCTCTGGTTTGTTTTGGGGCCAAAAGGGTTATGAATTACCTTTCCCATGATATTCTTAGAGAGCTACCTAGCCTCTGAGTAGCACTATTTAAACCTCTGGTTGATGTTCACCCTTAAGAAACACCTTTAAGGGCTAGAGAGATGTCTCAGCGGTTAAGAACACTGACTGCTCTTCTGAAGGTCCTGAGTTCAATTCCCAGCAACCACATGATGGCTCCCAACCATTTGTACAGCTACAGTGTACTCATATACATAAAATAAATAAATAAATCTTTAAAAAAAACACCTTTTTAAAAAGTTAAAAAGCGGAGGGTTTACTTTGCAAGGTACTCTTGCTAATGCCCTATTTGCTGTATTTTCTGAGTTGCCCCAAGGGGAGCTGCCTATTACTCGAGCCCCCTAGCATTTTCAGGATGCTCAGCCCTACGTATGGCCATTACCCCATCCCATAGGGTATATTAGACCACTAGGTCTCAGGATAACATTTTCAGACTTTTTCTAAGCAGTTGCCTGGAATCTCGGGACAAGGACCAGCAGAAGGAGCTGCTGAGGCCTTACAAGGCCTGGGTCCTCATTCCTGGCAGCAAAGTGTCCCACGCAGTGTGCTCATGCGTGTGAGTTTGAACTTCCCGTGTGTGCTTTCACACAAGAATGAAGGCCTGAGAACACTTTATCTCCTGAGCTGCCTCTTCTTGCTTTAAAAGGGGACTGCCTTAAAAGGGGGTATCAGAACACAGTCATAAAAATGACTTGTGAACAAGACCGTGGGGGAACTCAGAGAGGCTCTAGGAGAAAAGGCAGGGGGCCTTTTACCTCAGGTGCATGTTGTTCCACAGATGGTTCTTGGTCATGATTTTCACGCCTCCTGCGACCAACATTTACATTCAATCTATAAGACGTGTTTACCCTGTTTGATTGTCTGAACGTGGCTATAGAAGCCAGTCTGGTAAAAGGCTGTGCTGGGTGCTGACCGCAGTGTGCCCTGGATCTGGACATGGCTTTCTGGTTTTCGTTCATGCTTTCCCAGATACAATCTATAGTACGTGCCAGGCAATTGTGTTTCAATCCGCCTGTTCTGAGGAGCTTCTGGGAAAGGGCTGCCCTGTTAATATTTACTATGTGCTTATGACATTTATTTATTTACATGTTTTTCTGGAACTCAAACCCCTTTCCTTGGATCACTGCTTTCTTCGTTTCATCTCTGTGTTGATGTATGCTGAAATGGAAGGAACGTTGCCCATGGCTTTCGACTGTAGTCTGCCCCATTTTTTAAGGCCCTCAGATCGCAGGTCTCCCAAACAAACCTGCATAGTGGACAAATGTCAACAGGTTGTCAGGTTACACGTTGCTTCATCAGCCTGGGTTACGATGGAACATGTTTATCTCCTTCTCCTGTTGCTTCTCCATCATCTGTGAAATTGTTGCTCATTTTGACAGAAGGGACTATGGCATTTATCATTGTAAAATCCCCACACGCGCCTGATTGTTTCCTTTTCTTTCCTTAATGGATTTCCCGAGATGGATTTGGGGATTGAAAGTTTAAAAAAAACGAAACAAACAAAGACACACACACACACACACACACACACACCTCTGTGGCTTCCCTTAGTAACTATCTCCCAGCAGAGAGAAATTATGATTGTTTCCTAAAAGATGTTTAAACAGCTTCAGCATCGACAAATATAATTTCATTATAGTTCCCATCTTTAATTGATAACTGTTCAAAACTGAGAAATATATTTGCGTATGAATTATTGATTAAGAGTTTTACTGTTTTGTCTCTAGGGTTGTGAGCCTAGCCTCTAATGGCTGAAGCATCTCTTCAGCTCAAGAGTTTTGACTTTAATAAGTGATCTTACCCAAAGGCCAAGAAGTGGTAGGAGTTGTTTTTATTTTCCTTTATTTTATTTTGTGGGAAAGGGGCATGCACTGGTGTGTAGCATGCGTATAGGGGTCAGAAGACAACTTGTAGGAAGGATCCTGTACTCTCCTTTCACCACACGAGTCCTAGAGATGGAATTTGGGTCATTAGACATTTTAATGACATAAAATTTTATGTTGAGTTGTTTCAATAAGATTTCAGAGAAGTCTAATACAGAGAGAGACAGAGAGACAGAGAGAGAGAGACAGATAGGCACATACACATACACACACACAGCACATCTCTGTTGCATGGAACCTCCTCTTTACTGGAGTACCTGCCTCTAGAAGTGGACTGAACTATGATCATTTGACTTTGAACTTTCACCAGATCTGGGTTTATAACAATAAAACAAAGCTAGTGTGTTGGCTCAGCAGCTAAAAGCACTGGCTAATATCCCAGTGGTTCCAGACTCAATTCCCTAGAATCTACATGGTGGCTCACAACCATCTATAACTCCAGTCATAGGTAACTCAGTGCCCTCTTCCAGCCTCTGTGGGTACTGCATGCATATGGTACACAGACATCCATGCAAGAAAAACACCCACGCACATAAAATAGAATAATAATAGAATTTTAAATATAATGATTAAAAAAACAACAATAACCTTCGCCTGCTTCTGTTCCTGTTTCTTCATCTATATGAAAGCTCTGAGATAATGCTGCACAGCATGGTAAATATTTAACTGCATTATCAAGTGACCTTTCTTACAGTCCCATATCTAATTGATAAAGAGGGAGCTTTGTCTATTATTTTCCATGCAATTACATAAATAGCCACTAATTAATGAGATTAAGAACACATCAGGATAAATATGTCCATTTCTGCCAATGTGACAGTTTATTTTTAACCTATGATTCCTTAGACCCCCCCCCCCAAGACTTGTTAATCATCCCAATCAAAGGAAATAAAATTACGATTACTATGTGCCTATCAAGTTTGCTGGCAAATAACCATGGAGTTTCAGCAGCCAATCAGAAAGCAGTGAGACCTTCTAGATGACGCTTCATTAGATCCAGTTGCTCTGTCTCTTAATAAAAATGACAGCAACTTATCATTTCTGAGCAGTCTCCTGAGTCATCATCTTCCTCTCGTCCCTCACCCAAGAGTTAATCCAAGCATCACGATAACTTATGGAATGGAAGCTACTGTTCAGATAGGAAGCTGGGGAGAGGCATGCAAGCACTAAGAGAAGAGTTAGGCTCTAAACCATCTTTAATGCCCTCTTTCATAAAGCGGCAGAACTGGGTTAAAATATGTAGCCCTCCTAAAGTAAGGAACCAATTAAAGTCTGATGTGTGGAATCAAAAGTATTAGTGAAGCAATGATAAATCAGGAGAGTGAGAGAAAATACACAGAGGGGAAGAAAATATTTACAAAGCATGAATATGTTGATAATCTAGGATTAAGAATTCTTACTATTCAACTGTGAAAAGATAGCACACCTTTGATCCCAGCACTCGGGAGGAAGAGCCAGGCAGATCTGTAAGTTCAAGGCCAGCCTGGTTCACTGAGCAAGTTCCAGGACAGCCAGGATTACACAACACAGAGAAACCCTGTCTCAAGGATTGTGGGGGGAGGGGGAGCAGCAAAGGGAGGAGGTGGAGAGATGGCTTAGCAGTTAAGAATGGAATGCTGTTTTTCCAGAAGACCCCAGTTCTGTTCCTAGCACCCAGGCTGGGTGACTAACAACTGCCTATAACTCCAGTGCCTGGGAATTTTATACCCTCTTCTGGCTTCCACAGGTATGCACACATATGTGGCAGACACACACACACACAAATAATAAAAATAAGTTTTTTTTTTAAGTGAGCAAAGGATTTTAACAGTTTTTTTTCACCAAACAAAGCCTATGAGTAGACGATAAAGTAGAATATTATACTAAAAATCACTTGTCATTAAGACATAAAAACTAAAACCACAATGATATCATCTCATGCCCACTAACGTGGCTATACATGAAAGGACAGGCACTAACAAGTGGGGTGGGGTGTGTAGACAAATTGGGGTCCTCTACATTGTTGTTGAGAACGTAAAACCATACAACGTCTTTGAATGAAGCAGGTTGGCAAGTTCTTCAGAAAGTTGAAGTCATACCATGGAGTTATGATATCATAGAGTTATAATATGACTCAGCAAATTTACATTTGTCCATGGGAAAACCTGCTTATATTATTTGTTATTTAAATCTCCTTAGCAAAGATGGAAGGAAACTTGTGTTAATGACACTGGCGAATAATATATTATTAGAATGGTCAAATGCCTATCGCGTAACCGTCTGCTAAGGAATAACTAAGTAAAATGTAGACTGTCAATGTTACTGGGATATTATTTAACCATAGTAAAGAATAAAAGACTATTGAATGCTACAATGTAGATGGGAAAGGCTCTTTACCAAAGGCCACATGATCCCACTTAAATAAAATGCCCAAAAGAGGGAAATCTGTACCGACAGAAAGCAGACAGTATTCCCAGGGGATGGACGAAGAGACACTAGGACTGATGGCCAGTGGACACAGAGTTTTGGTTTCTGGAGTTTTGAGGGACTTGCTTTTTGACTTTGTTTGTGGAGAGGAGGCGTGCTCTAGGGCTGGGTAGTGGTGATACTTGCACAATTTTATTTAGTGCTATAATACCCGTAGAAATGTACACTTTATGTTTTAATATTTATTTTATTCATGTATCTCTCTGTATGTGCATGTGAGGGTTTGGCACACGTGTGTGAGTTCCCATGGGGGTGGGGATGTCAGAAGAGGGGGTTAGATTCCCTGGAGCTAAGTTAGAGGCAGTTGTTAGATGCTTGGCTTGGGCACTAAAGAAAAAACTTGGATCTTCTAGAGGAACAGCAGGTGGTCTTAACCACTGAGCCAGTCTCCAGCCACAAAGTGCTTACCTTAAAATGGTGAACTTCGTAGCATAAGAATTACATCCCCCATGAAGCCAGGAGAGCCCAGAAGCATCTTCCTCTTCTTCCTCTTCCTCTTCCTCCTCTTCCTCCTCCTCCTCTTCCTCCTCCTCCTCCTCCTCATCCTCTTCTTCTTCTTCTTCTTCTTTTCTTCTTCTTCTTCTTCTTCTTCTTCTTCTTCTTTTTCTTTTTTCAAAGTACATTTGCCACAAATACAAAATACATAAATAATTTTTCATGACTAATACACTGACTTTCTCATTTTCAAAACGATTGACACTTGTTACCTTAAATTAAATCTTCTGATCAAAAAAGAAATTTGACACTTAAGATTTCAAAAACATAGCTGGGGGGGTGATGGCGCACACCTTTAATCCCAACACTCACTTTATCCAACAGAATGAGGGCATAGGCAGGAGAGCCTCTGTAAGTTCCAGGCCAGCCTGGACAGGCAAAGCTACACAGAGAAACCTTCTCTGGAAAAACAAAACAAAGCAAAATTCAAACATCGCCCACTCCTAACAACTCAGAAGTAGCCGGGGCCCTGGCACTCTGACATGTTTTTGTTTCTTATTGGCACAATGAGATGTCCCTCACAGGATGCCTGACCTATCAGAAGCACTCTGCTAATTTCACTCTCACTACCTCATTTCCTTTTACTTGAATTGTGTAAAATCTCTGTCTCCAAACTACCCACATCTAGTAAACCAGGTCACAGCTGCTGAGCATCCTTAAAAGAACTTTCGGGATAGAAACGAAGTAAAATAAAGAACCTAAGGTTCTAGTCTGCATACAGATGTTGTGTGTCACGCATCCTACTTGCAGTTCTTGGGCCCTTTGGTTCCGCCCCTCAACTAATCTTTGAAATACTTGCTCAATCAAAAAGTAAAGATCCACACTATTAATAAGCCAGGACTTTTGTGACCTAGAATGTTTTTTTTAGCAGAGGTTCTCTAGGTTTCCATGGCAACGAGCCATGCCTTTTACAATACAATGCACTAAAAGAAGAATGGAGAAAAGGCGATGGAGAGAATCCCAACCAAGAACTCCTTTGTCAGCACTGAATTTTACCATCAAATGTTCAGTAAAGCAGAGATAGTGAGACATTGAGATCCTCAGAATAGAGACAGAAAGGTAGGAAACATTTAGTACAAGTTGTTTTAGTTCATCTGTTGTTACTTGATTAACTATACACACTTTAAAAAAAACAAACTTGACTGAAGACAGTTGGGACTTTAAATTATGCTAAAACTGAGACTGAACTTCGATATATTGAAACATTCCATGAATTTGTTCAATCTAGATAAGCAGGTAACTTACCACCAAGATCAATGTGTAGAACATTTTTCAGGAGCAAGAGAGAGGGCTCAGCCATGAGTGGCAAGGCTCACAGTCAAAACTATAAGAACATTTTCAGAACTGATCTAAGAGCTTCTCACCTACTTCTTAAGCCAAGTTCACTACCAACCCCTTAAAAATAGACAAAATGACACAAATGGAAAAGGAGAAACTAAAAGCTCCCTAGCTGGTCTCACTGTGATTTCTGGCTTGTGCTATGATTTCCTCGTGGCAGAGCATATCACGTGGACACTTCGCAGTCATTAGATAGCCAAGGCTCTAAGAAATGAATTCCCTGAGTGATTAAACTAAAAGCCAGAGCTTCGGGCTGAGGAGAAGGAACCTTCAAATTCTCTCTCTCCCTAGAGCACACCAGCTCAGGAAACATCTGAAGGAAGCGAACTCTTTGCAACTTTATACAATGTGCCTCGGTGAGCAAAAAAATCTGACTCACTCTGTTTAATAAAGTCAAGATGAATAACAAGACTGAACTTGCCAGGCCCAAACTTCTGAACGGACTGTGAGCCTCCATCTCTCTACTTAAGGGCATTCCCCGGCACTCTGTGAGTGGCGCTTGAACTTGGGCTAGCCCAGCAATTGTGATAAACTGCATACATTTGCTCTCACCTCCTCTTGCTGCCAACTTTCAAGCCATTTAATAGATGTGGGAAATACAGCAGCTGGCAGAGAGCAGCCCCTGGCCAGAGAAGCAGGCTGGTTAATTGGATGCCCGCTTGAAACAGCTGGTATGGCCAACACTGAAGGTTAAAGGTGGGCGGGGGACCACACACCCATAATCTGAATCTGGTCACCCGGAAGGCTGAAGCAAGACATTTGTAGGTTTGAGGCCAGCCTGAACTACATAATAAGGCACTGTCTCATCCCCTGCTACATTTTATAGAATCACTCTTTAGGAAACGAAATGGGACTGTGTTATAAGGATGCCAGATGATAGGAACGTATCAGGATTGTTCCCAGAAAAGCAGAGCTACCATAACTCTCCATAAGAGTTAATACTGATTAATAATTAAGTTAATACTGATTATTAATTAAGCTAATACTGATTAACTCCTAATTCAAATAACTCTTTTACTTGTTGAGCTAAATTTTTTGTGTTAAGAACTATCTTTTCAGGGGTGAAAGGGGCAAGAAGACTTAGATTAGAGAGTAGAGCAGAGATTTAGCAAGTTCAATATATGTGTGCCTTTAACCTAAGGACATAGCCTTAACTTCTGACATGAATAAATCGGCCTGAATAAGATTGAATACAGAGAGGATGGCATGGGTCACATCTCGCGTAGCATTAGTAACTTCCTCCAGCATGGTGATGTTAATACCTTATATACTGTGGGCTAACTTTAAATACTAAGCGTTGATGAACTAAGAGACAGCCACATTCCTCACTTGTTAAAGACAATTCTTTGGTCAATCATGTAATAATGACAGTTAATAGTTAGGAGCAATCTAATGTGTAGTATGTGTCTGGCATGCTACTCACAACACAATGATCTTTTAAAATTCCTTAATGGCTCTAGGATGTACACGCAGCTGCTATTCCCATTCCCGTTCCCAGGGACCCCACAAATGAGGAAAGTGAGACTTAGGGAAAGTAAGTCATCCATCCAAGGCAGTAGAATTCACATAGACTCTCAGGTCAGCCTGACTCTGGTCTACCATGCTCTAATTCTACCCCTGGCTGGGGTTCTTACTGCCAGGACAACTCTTACCCGCTCTGCTGGAGTTCAAGCATGTGAAACTTCTAGCTCCAACAGGAAGAGCTGCTTACTGAAAGGACACCACAAACCATCCAATGCCCCCACCACCACCCCTGAACATCCAAGGGCAAAAATAAATAAACACTATGGCAATATCTGGGAAAAGAGAGAAGCCGAGATGATGCCCAGCAGCCCCCATCAGGGATGCTTCGTGCCCTCTACTGCAGATCTGCTTTTACACTCTTAAAGTTTATAGCACTAAGCATCCCAAGGATCCCCTTGTGATACACATCTTGGTAGATGGACTATTACCTATCAGCTGATATGTAATAAGATTAGTTCTTAGCTAATTTATTTGGTTACGATAAAAAAAAATTACATTTAAATTCTGATTTTAGTTCATCTATGACCTTAACACACAGAGAAATGCACTGATTCCATCTAGGTTGTTCGTTTGTTTTTGTTTTAAGTAAAAACTAATGCAAAGCACACAGCCCTGTGGAAAGAAGACAAAAGCCCCATCTTCTCAGATGAACGAAATGTAATAATTACTCTACCCTCAGGAAACTTCAATTGTTTTGCAATTGGTTCACACAAAAATCACATGTCATCTCCCCTTCCACCGCACTTACATTGTGTTGAAGCAGAAAGAAGGCCGTTGCTCTAACCAACCCTGCCCTTAAGGCAGCAAGGGTACTTTCATTCTATGCTCCACTAATAGATTCACATTCCAACACAAACACAGGGTTTGGACTGAAGCCCAGTTCTCCTGACTTCCAGACTAGGACCAGTTCTAAAATGTTATGCTGATGGAAGGGAGGGTAGGTGGCTTTTGTGACCCAAGACAGAACAGGACAGCCCCTTCTCCCCTCTGACTCCGTGACAGTTCTTAGTACTAAGCATTCAGTTATGAAACAAAACAGTCCATGTCCTATGCTTGGTAAATGTCTGTCTGTGGATATGCTCTCCCACAAAATGGTAACTTCACTGACAGCAAGCGTGCTACTTGTTTGTTTATATAGCTCTATCACCCAGAATATGACCTGTCCCATAGAGTGATTACCCCCACCCCCATCCCCACCCCTCCAAACTGTTGGAAGGAGGGAAACAAAGAGGGAAGGAACAGAGGGAGGGAAAGAAAGGGAAAGAAGGGAGACTGAGCCAAGACTCAAAGTCAATCTGTAGCTAACTGACAAGGAGAACAAAGGTTTTATGTTTCCTCAACTACTCTTCTTCATGCTTCTTGCATATTTCTCCTGGGCTAACTTAGTTCTTGTGAACTAGCATTTCAAGAGGAATAATAGAGCATAGACGTGAGGACTGGGAGATGAGAGAGAACACCAGTAGAATTTGTCAAAAGGGAAGATGAAGGTGTAAAGAGGGAGTGAATAAAGTGAGAGCAAGCAATAAAACGTACGCAAGAGAAGTAGCCAAGTGTCATGGGCAGACACGATTCTAGCGGTAATTAAATATGATCAAGGACAAGATGACAAGAGCAATAGTGGACCACACTGTCAAGTGCTACACAGGAGAAAAGCAGAACCTGCCAAAAGATGATGGAGGGAAGGCCAGGTTGATGACCGACGGCACCATGCCATGACAAGGAAAAGAAGAGACCATGTGGATATTTCTAGACTGCAACTCTGCCTTGTACCTGGGCTACGAGCAGTGACTTGTGGGCTAGAGTCTGTGAGGCTTAGACCTTCCTGTACTGTTGAGGGACATGGACCCTCAACCAGCAGAGAAGTGACAGGATGAGCCGGTGGTTTTCCTTTTAAGTTGTGGGAGAATTTCTCCTTTGTATATTTCTTTTTCACTTACTCCTTTCCCCACCGTGAAGTGAGAAAAAAAATATCTTAGGTCAGTGAGAATTCTGTTCTAAGGCGTGTGGTTGGGCATCAGTGGTATAAAGGGCTACCCTATGATTCATTCATTTGGCAAATATTTATTGAACATTCAACATGAAGCTGACACTTTTGGATACATTAATGAACATAGCAAATAGGGTCTTTGTTTTAGAGTCTAGTCCATTTTTTTTGATTACGTATTTTCCTCAATTACATTTCCAATGCTATCCCAAAAGTCCCCCATACCCCCCCCAACTTCCCTACCCACCCATTAAGGGTGAGAACTGATGGGAAAAAAACAGACCGAAAACTCATTACCTATATGAGTCATCAGCTGTCTCCCTCCCTCCAGCAGGCACACTAGAGAGGTGTAGACTTTTTGCTATGTCTAGAATGTGCCAAGCTCAGCAACCAGTCTGTGGTGGTTTGTATATGCTTGGCCCAGGGAACGGCACCATTAGGAGGTATGGCCTTGTTGGAGGAAGTGTGTCACTGTGGGGGTGGGCTTTGAGACCTCCTACCTGCCTGAAAAGTAAGTCTTCTGGTTCCCTTTGGAGCAAGATGTAGAACTCTCAGGTCCTTCTCCAGTCCCATGCCTATCAGGACACTGCCATGCTTCCCACCTTGATGAGGATAGACTGAACCTCTGAACCTGTAAGTAGCTTCAAATACAGGTTGTATTTTATGAGTTGCCTTGGTCATGGTATCTCTTCTCAGCAACGGAAACCCTAACTAAGACATGGTCTCAGGGTTTCTGCCTATCTCTTCCCTCCAGCCAGTTAGCTTTGCATCCAGATCTTCATGGACTTCCTCCTTCTTATTCTTCAAAAATCAGCTGGGCCATCACCGCTCAATGGGGCTTTCCTGTTTATCCTATGTAAACATGTCTCCCTTCCCATCTACTCTTTTCTGTTTTGTTGTCTTTGTATTTCTTACGCATTGAACTGACACACTGCCTTTTTCTTTGATTCTTTTCTGCATTGAGAAATGGTACCTCTCAGATATGGTGTTCCCTCAGCATCCTCCACGGGCTGTTTCTAACATCAAAAGCCACTGAGGCTCAAGTCCCATACAAAAACTGGTGTAAGATCTGCATTTAATCTCTACTCATTTACTATCTTCATGTTGTTACCGTCATGGAAATTCTGTGTAAATCGTTGTCATACAAGTGGGGTAAATCTCCATACATGTTCAGTGTAGATGCCACCACTGTAGGCCCATCTAAATTTTGACCTACAATTAGTTACAACTGAGGATACAGAATATATACAGAGGGCTGGTTGTATCAAATTTTGGTTTCTACATCTAGAACATAGGATTCACAACAAGTCAGGTGTTATTCTTTTGCTCATTTTCAAAGCTCATATGTTTAAAACGGTGCTGTTAGGAACATCTGTTAACCCATGAGCCCAGCAAGAAAGTTCAGAGGGGCTAGCCTGTGGTGGCTGGTCTCTATGGATGTTCTGTGGTGACCTAGGTCCTGTCATTTACATCTTGAATCTAGGCTGGTCTGCAGCTCACCTTTAATGAATAGAATCCGACATAGCTGAAGTTGCATGGCTTTCAGTGATGCCACATGAGTAAGATGTAGATTCAACCTTGGTTTGCAGGACATATAGTCCCAATGAGTCAAAACAAAACAAAGCAAAACAAAATTAACAAAATAAAATCCAAGTGTACAAAGATTTCAATGTTATATATAAGGAAGCCACAGTTTATCCACTCAGTGGAATATCACACAGGGAGACTGGAATGTCCTGCTGGCCCTCAGCCCAGATGGCCTGACCAACTAAAGAGCCAGTTCTTCCAGTGAAAATGCATCTTGCATATCTAGATTGATGAGTCTTCTAATGATTCCATCCGTGGGCTCCACGTTACTCTACCCAAATGAGTGACACTCATATAGTTGAGGATAGCCAACTCCTAGAGCTATAAGAAATGATAATAAATTCTTCTTGGAACTCCTACAGTTTCAGATGATTAGTTATAAAACAACTGGAATCTTCCAACACAGCCACCAGAAATAGCTCTAAATTCAAACATTTCTTTCTCTACAAATACAACTATTACTAATTTAAATTTTTATCTTTTTGAGAACTTCGTACATGAGTATTAAACTTAAACCATTCCCATTCTGCCTCCTGCCTCTCCGGTTGCTCCTGTCTACCCACTTCCTCTCAAATTCATAACCTCTTCTTCTTTAATGGTTATTGTTACACACACATGCAAACACACACAGCTTACTGAGGTCATTCTTGTTGCTTGTATACACATGTTTAGGGCTGGTCACTTGGAATTAGATAACCTATAAAGGCAATTATCCCTGGAGAAGATTGATACTCCTTCTCTGAACAGTCACTGATTTTCTGAAGTTCTTCATCAATGCATAGGAAATTTCTTCCATCCACACTGACATATTGTGGTGGCTTGAATAGGAATAGCCCCCACAGTCTAATAGTTGGAATGCTTAGTCACCAGGGAGTAGCACTATTAGAAGGTATGACCTTGTTAGAGTAGGTGTGGCTTTGTTGGAGGACACATGTCACTGGGGGTGGGCTTTGAGGTTTCAGATGCTCAGGACAGGCCCAATATCTCTCTTTCCTAATGCCCTCAGATCCAGATGTAAACCTATCAGCTCCTACACCAGCATCATGTCTGCTTGCATGCCACCACACTTCCCACCATGATGATAATGGGTCAAACCTCTGGACCTATAAGCCAACCCCAATTAGATGTTTTCTCTTATAATAGCTGCCATGGTCATGGTGTTTCTTCAGAGCAATAGAAACACTGACTAAGACATGTGTCAATTGGAGTTACTGAGGCAATTCTATTGTTGAGACTTAATGGATGAAGCTTTCCTGTCATGCATAGAAGACACTGTCACACAGGAGACATCCTGGTCCTCTGGTACCTGTGATCTTTCTGCTTCCTCTTCCACAAGATTCCCTGAACCATAGCTATAGGGGTTGCACACAGTAGGCACACCAGTTTGGATTGGAAACCCTGTGGCCAGTTATTCTCTGCATTTAAACAAGTTGTTTCTACAAATATGTTACATTCACACCTGTGGGTCCCGACTGGGACTTTCCTTCAACACACTCCAACATAGCATCTATTCTTTGCCATTGACAAAATGTGTTTTGCATTATTCGGGCTTCTATAATCCTACAAGAATCCCCTCCCCCTTAAAGACTAGAAAACTGAGTGTTCATTTTCTAGGGAGCACTGTTTTGTTGTTGTTTCTGTTATTATTGTTAGGCCACTAACCTCTCTGAAGATCAGACTCTTGTTTTTTTTTTCTTAAAGTGATGGCGGTTTGATTTTTAAATTTTGTTTAGTGTGTAGTAGGCAGCGGTTTCCCATCTCCCTCCAGTAAGAATGAAGACAAAGTACAAATATGTGAAACAGATCCCAGAAAAGAATCTAACTGACACAGAAGTGACTATACTGGCGTAGTGTTAAAAAGTTGGCACTGAACAAGATGGGGTGCGTGCCTGGTACTGCTAACTGGGCCAACAACCTATGACTATCTAGGCCGTAGGCCCGTGGGGAAAACCTAACACTACTACTGTTCTAGGCAGGCATGGTAATAAACTTCTCCCTAAGTTCTTGTCTGCATACCTCTAGGTAAGTGCATCTCTCAATCCTTACCCGAGAAGCTTCTTTTTGCAATAGATGGCAACTAATACAGAGGCCCAAAGCTGGTCAACATACCAAGAATAAGGGACTACAGAGTTCTCAGTTTTGAATGGGACATCTCTATGACATCCCCCTTTCCCCAGGGCTCAGGGATCACAGTGACAGAAAGCTTGTAAGAGTCAGGGTAGTGGGCCAGAAGCAAAGCAGTATTTGATTGAGCATGATGGAGCAGTTGCACACATGAATTCACAGCAGCTGGGACTGCATGTATGAGACTTGTACAAGATCAAGCCAGGGAAAAATCTTAGCATGGACCAGGGAAGGAGCAGGGATGAGTTTTTGGCAACTGATGGTTGCTAGGGAGAGATCCGTTTCCTTTAGGGGTACATCCTTTGAGAGGATACCTGTGCTCCAGTAGATGGCTCTACACCATACACATCATAGACTCATAGGGTTTTTTAAAACACTCATATTAAGTTGGAAAGGAACAGTGGAGGGGGATAAGGGAAGAGCTGCCAGGGTTGGAATGAGAATAAACTTAATCAAAACACATTATAGGCATTTGTGAAATTTTCAATATACCTAAACCTATACCTACCTATACCTATATCTAAACCTGTACCTGTACCTGTACTTATACCTATATCTATACCTATACATATACCTACCTATGCCTATAACTACCTATGCCTATGCCCATGCTTATTCCTATGTATGCATTAGAAAATAAGAAAAGAAGTTGGCAAGATGTAAGACCATCTTTAGAAGGCCTAAGTTCAAATACCAGGTCCTCCCATTGCTAGACCTAAGAGCCTGGACTCAATCAGAAAGCCAGTGCAAATGATGTTAGACACCTTCCACCTCACAAACCATGGTCAATAATGTTTACCATTTAGAAGATGGACGTGTCTTTTAAACTATGGGGTAGGTTTTAATGTAGTGTTTACGTGGTAGGCTAGTTTCTCACTACTGTAAAAAAATAACCAAGGTAATCAACTTACAGAAAAGGAAAGATGAATCTTGGTTCACAGTATTAAGGATTTCAGTTCACAGTCAGTTGTGATGAACATCCGTTATTGTAGAAGTTGCTAAGAGGAAGTATGGTGCGGTGAGGGAGTATGCCAGAGAAAGCTCTGACCTTGCGATAGCTGGAAAGCAAAAGAAAGCAGTAGGAAGAGCCAGGTCACACTATTCCTGAGAATAGACTCCCTGTGACTTAATTTCATCTCTTTAGATCCCATGCCTAAGGCTGTACTCCCTCTGCATCCTGCCATGATCTGGGCACTGTGCTTTTAACATATGGGCCCGGAAAGAAAACTCATCTAAGCTGTAGCATGTGACACCATTGTTTCACTCTTGAAACAATGAGTACTGAAGAGAGGGCCGAGATGTGCTTCAGTTGGTACAGAGCTTGCCTGGCTTGCACAAAGCTCTGGAGTCCAACCTTCAACATCACACCCGACCCAGATGTGGTGAGAGTTCAAGGCTAGCTCAGGTCTAGCTCCTGCCTTAAAAAAAAAAAGTAAATAAGTAACTTAAATTCTTAAGTACGTAAAGAATATTGAAATGAGGACAATTTTGCATTGCCTCTTCTGTTCTCATGGAACCAGATGTAGGCTGGTGGTTTTGAACTACTCTCCAACCCTAGGATTTATATCACTCTGCGCTTTCCTCTCAGCACAGATTGTAAATGTAGTGCTTGCTTCATCTCTAGGCAGCAAACTCCAGTGGTTCAGTGTCCCCAGTCTACACTATTATCTGGGCTGGGAATATTCGTTCAAAATCATTCTTTTGTTTTGATTTTATTGTGTTTCCTTTTTTTCTTTTTTAGGGAGGAAGAGGTTTATTTGGCTTACCCTTCCACATCACTGTTGACCATTGAAGGAAGTTAGGACAGGAGCTCCAGCAGGGCAGGAATATGGAGGCAGGAGATGATGCAGAGGCCATAGAGGGGGAGTTGCTTACTGGTTTGCGTCCCCTGGCTTGCTCAGCTGGCTTTCTTATAGAACCCAGGACCAGCAGCCCAAAGCGGGCACCACCCCATGTCTTGTTATTATTAAAGCTCTACAGCAGGTGCTTCCACGGCCTTCAATATACTCTTCTGCTGTCAAGAGTGTGCCCACCAGACTTTCCTATTATGCATAAAGTGTACAAGTAGACTCCAGAAATTCTTCTCAACTTTGATTCTTACAACTTTTCTTTAAGTCTGAGGATGAGGCTTTCCAGTATTACGTCACAGCTTTTTTTTTTTCAACGCCTTCAAAGTCTTCCCATCCCCCACTTCTGATAACTGACTGAAACTGAAAGCAGGAATGGGCTGATAAGTGTTTCTGGGATAGTTCGATCATGCATACTGGGCATGGGCAAGTTATTAGAGCCTCCAGTTTCCCTCTTGAAAAAACACAAGCATCCTCCAAAATGTCTCACCAGCCCTTGAGTGACCTTAGGAGCCTACAAAGCCAGCTCGTGCATAGCCATATTGACTCATAAATGTACACCCTGCCACATACTGTGAATTAGGTAACCCTCTGGCAACCACATCTCTACTCTAATTTCCAAACTCATTCTTTGAACTCGGCCTTGTGACAAATCTGGCTTGTGACAGGTGTGCAGTATATCTAACCAATGTGCATAAAGGTCAACATTTGACCAATATCCTAAATGATCTGAGGCACCTACCTCCAGGAAAAGATGAGGAGTTCAGATTTTTCTACTGAAGTTATTTCGGGAACTGGAAAAGCTATGGCTAGAATTCTTTGATCTGGACCATTTTACCCTTTCTTAGAAATAGGAACAAAACACCCATAGAAGGAGTTACAGAGACAAAATTTGGAGCTGTGACGAAAGGATGGACCATCTAGTGATTGCCATATGCAGGGATCCATCCCATAATCAGCTTCCAAATGCTGACACCATTGCATACACTAGCAAGATTTCGCTGAAAGGACCCAGATATAGCTCTCTCTTGTGAGACTATGCCGGGGCCTAGCAAACACAGAAGTGGATGCTCAGAGTCAGCTATTGAATGGGTCACACGGCCTCTAATGGAGGAGCTAGAGAAATTACCCAAGGAGCTAAAGGGAACTGCAACCCTATAGGTGGAACAACAATATGAACTAACCAGTACCCCGGAGCTCTTGTCTCTAGCTGCATATGTATCAAAAGAAGGCCTAGTCAGCCATCACTGGAAAGAGAGGCCCATTGGACTTGCAAACTTTATATGCCCCAGTACAGGGGAACGCCAGGGCCAAAAAGGGGGAGTGGGTGGGTAGGGGATTGGGGGGGTGGGTATGGGGGACTTTTGGGATAGCATTGAAAATGTAAACGAGGAAAATACCTAATTAAAAAAAAAAAGAAAAGAATTTAGATTTCCAGAAGCGTGAAAGAAGTAAAGTAATGAGTATCCTATCTGTGCAAAGTCAAAGAGCGAAGTAAAAAAAAAAAAAAAAAAAAAAAAAAAACACATCTTACGCCGCATCTTCTGTCTCTCTACTATTGCTTGACTGATGTTATGTTTTATATATTGTGCTTAATTTTATTGTATAGAAACTCAATGAGAACCCTTATTCACTGGTGGTGGGGGTGCAAATTAATACAGTCGTTGTGGAAATCAGTTTGAAGATCCCCACCCAAAAAAATTTGAAATAGAACTACCATATGACCACTACTGCAGTCATGGGGATATGTCCAGATATGTCATACCCTACCACAGAGAATGGAAAATAAAGTTTAAAGAATGTAGAAAAATAGATGGACTCAGAATGTATAATATTAAGCAAAGACAATCTGTGGAATTAAGTGAATAATATAGGCAAATATGTAAACAAATGTGCATATGGATACAGAACAACATGAAAAGAGAACAAGGAAGTCCAAACAGGGAGATGTGGAAAGACTGAGTGTGGGAGAAAGAACACAAAGAAGAGGAAGTTACAGGTTTTCTAACTCTGTCGGTAGTCTCTTTGGGTTTGGTGATGGATAAGCGCATAAAACATATTACACACTGAAAGTGTAAAATTGAATGTGGAGTTTCAGAGCTTCTGTTCCAAATGCCAGTTCTTTTTTCAAGACAGGGTTTCTCTGTGTAACCCTGGCTGCTGTGGAACTTGCTCTGTAGTCTAGTCTGGCCTGGAACCCAGAGATCCACCTGCCTCTGCTGGGACTAAAGGCATGCACCACTCATACCCAGCCAGAATGCCAGCTCTAGCTGCAGAGAAGTTTACTGAGTTGTATAGAGTTTGGTTCTGGTTACTTTCTGTGTGCGATGTTATTTATTTGCAATTTATATAATAGAGTTTATAAGATTAGAAAAGACAAGAGCTGGAAGAATAAACAAATTAGCTTGGTGATGTAATTAAAAATGTACCAAGTAAAATAATGCAGGGCACTTACTCCTTATGCTACTTTACCCACAACCCACCTCTATGACTCCCCCCCCCCCCGCGCGCGCGCACGCACACACACACACACACACACACACACACACCCCTCCTCTGCCTTTCAGAAGTCCTAGTCAGCGATGCTGAAGAATGAGTGTTTGAGCGCTCTTTAACTCAGCTGTAAGGGTTACCCAGGATACTCACCCTACTCATGCATCAAAACAGCCTGATCATGGCTTTGCAGAAAGTTAAACACAGAGCGCCACGTGACCCAGCAAGTCTACTTTTAGATAAGCATCCAAAGGAATGGAAGCAGGGAGTTGAACAGACACTTGGACACCGGTTCACAGTAGCATCATTCAGAACGGCGGAAGGTGGGACTTGCCCAAGTGTCCATCCGTGGAGAAATAAAAACACAACATCTACTATGGAAGATGTATATGTGGTAATGGAATATTATTCAGCCAAACCACGCCCAGCCAAGATAGCTAAGGAAGTTTGGATAATTGTTTTACTGCCTCTTCCATCTCTTTCCCACTGAAGAACTAGAAGGGATTAACTTGGTGAATATTCATTCCCTTTGTCCCTACCTGACAAACCGAGGGGCTCTATTGTTAGCTCGGAGAGACGGTCTTCAGTGAGATCAGACTCCATGTGCAAAATTTAGGCGAGGAAGTGGGCCGGTCCTCAGGGCACTAGTGTGAGCCACCACCACACAATGCGGTTCACTTCCTGCACCGCAGCTCCCGGCTACCCCGGCTTACTCCCCCACCCCACCCCCGCCCCTAATACTCGCTGGGTTGGAGAGACTGAGAGGACCTAGAACAGCAGGCGGCTACTGTGTTGTGTCTTAGGCAAATGTTTCGACTGCTTGGCCAATTAGCGTCCTCTCCCAGAAAGACGGGTTCAACAGGTTTCCAATTGCTCCTCCTCTGTCTCGTGGGTTGGGGAAAAGGGCTGTCACTTTGCTTCGACCCTCCCCTTCCCACCCTCTGGTCTCTCCCAGCCCAGCTCGGACCAATCGCGCCGGCTCCAACGTGTCCATGTTGGCGGCCCGGGAGCACCGCCGCCTGGATGCGCAGCGCTAGGGTGCCGGAGAGCTGGGAGCCGGGAGCCCCGAATAGGGAGCCGAGTGCTGGGGTACGCCCGGGACGCGGCCCCGATGACCGAGCTCCAGCAAGAGGTGGAGGACGCCAAGCCAGCCAAAGTGCTCACCAAGAGAGAAGGCAAAGTTGGCCCGGCCCAGTAAGTGACCTCTACTGGACGCGACGCGCCCAGACCGAATTGTTAGCCTGAGTTCAGACTGGGAAAGGCTTTCTGAACTTCTGTAGAGACAGCCCTTATATATATCTTAATCTCTCTGTCTCTGTCTTTGTCTCTCTGTGTCTGTCTCTTTCTCTGTCTCTCTGTCTCTGCCTCTCCCCCTACCCCCCCGCCTTGTGTGTGTCCGTGTGTCCGTGTGTGTCCATGTATCCCTCCCTCTCTCCCTTCGTCTCCAGCTTTTTCTTTCCCTCTCTCCGTTCCTGCCTCCTCCCTTCCTCTCCTCACCGAAGAATGCATTGTCTATCCGGCAATCCGGTGATGATGAGAATTATTGGATCCGAAATTATAGTTGATGTTTCCTAATTCCCCAGGGAGGTTTAGGGAAACTCGTCAAATCTTGGAGCCATGTCAAAAGTCCGTGCTAAAATTTGCTCAGTCCTCCTATTTAAATCTGAATGACATCTGGGGAGATCCAGGCGCCCTTGGTTATTGGAGCTCATCTGTTGATCACTTTCACAATGATGTGTATTTAATTTGACTCAGAGCTCGGGGTCAGCTCTCCTCATTTTTCCCCACTGTTTCCACCTAAGAGAGAAGTAGTCGGAAGCAAGCATCCTTTATCCTCCCCTCAAAGTCTGTGCCCTTACACACACACACACACACACACACACACACACACACACACACACACACCGCTACCACCACCACCATATGGTTGTGTCTGTCCTCTTAAAGCATTTATGTGCACATTAGATTTGCACATTATCTGACCTATACCATCTTCTAACCGAAAACAAAGTTTCCCATCACAAGTATTTACATCCTGTAAGGAAACTCTTTCCTTTCTATTGCTACTTGGAACACTTGTTTAATAGCCCAGAGGTATGGTTTTTAAACGGTTGCTATTCTTGTTCCTCTTTTTAAAAGCAAAAAACCCTTTGACTCGTTGCTGACTTGCTCTGTTACCACATCACTGAAACATTAACCCATGGCACAGTCAATATCTAAATAAGCCTGCTTTGATTTCACAGTATTAAGTTGTTAGAGAGCCCACAATGCTTTATTGATACTACAGTTTCTAATAGTGAAGACTCGTTCTCTGTTACCATTATTTCATGCTTCGGGCATTTTGTTGTTGTTTTGTTTGTGGATCACAGCTTTGTCCCACATGAGGACTGCATCCTTGACTGCAGATTCTCCATTAGCATTTCTCAACCTATAGGTTATGACTCCATTTGGGGTCCAAGGTCCCTGTCACAGAGGTGGTCTAAAACATTGGGAAAACACAGATATTTACATTCTAACTCTTAACGATAGCAAAATTACAGTTATGAAGTAGCAACAAAATAATGTTATGGTTGGGTTCATCCCAAAATGAGGAACTGTATTAAAGGGTCGCAGCATTAGGAAGGTTGAGAACCACTACTGTGGACTCTGTCAATTGAGTTTATATGGAAATTTGGGAAGAAGATAGGTCAGTTGTTTTGATCTGTGCTTTCAAGGCTGTGGCCATATTCTCTCCTGGGTCTCTGACCTTCTGACAGCTCTTTGCTGTCCAGTGTCCAGCATCTTAAACTAGCATCTCTCATCCTTCACTTGGTCATACCAAAAGGTCGAAAAGTGTTATATTTCCCACTCGTTATGATGAAGGAACAATGTTCCCAGAAGTAAAACTCCCGTAAAAATTGGTTTCGTGCCACCGAATAAAATCCAACTGTATAATAATTCAGATCTATAACCGGGCATGATGGCACATGCCTTCAATCCTAGCAGTTGGGAGGCAGAAGCAGGAGACTCTTCATGAGTTTGAGCCCGATCTTATCTACATAGCAAGTTCCAGGACAGCCAGGATTACATAGAAAGACCTTGGCTCAAAAAAAAAAATCTAAGAAAAAAATGGACTATTAAATAATACCTGTTTCCTTTGCTCTTTATCATCTTTCTACATACTCTATTTCTCTGAAGAAAACTCAGTATGGATAGTCCTTTTACCGTGTTATAGACATTGTCTGTGGCTGGAGCCCTGAGGGTCAGAAGCAGGACTAGAGAGCCAGGGTCTTGAAACTTGTAGTCTTAGACTAACCCAAGGGAGTCTACTTCCAGTTACACAAAGTAGGATGACTCAAGTCTACCAAACAGCTGCCGAGCTTTGGCATCTTTGTGTCCTAGATGTCTAGATCCTCAGAAAAGGCCATGCTTTGGTTTGTTTGAAAACTCTATGATAGCATTGATGCAAGTTTCGTTCATTCAAAGCTTAGACCTTAGGGAAATACTGGGCACCCTGAAGCTCTGATACATTCTTTCATTTGGAATCCCTGAAGCTCATAGCTCTGATACAGTCTTTCATTTGGACTCTTCCCTGTCACCAATTGCTTTCAGTTCAACAAATACTGTGCTACCTACATGTACAATCATGGTGTTGAGTTCAAGGATATATGTGGTTTTGTGTCTGTCCTTCTGAAACCCGAAAGAACTGTGGGCCAGACTGGGCACAAAAGTGGCCATTGCCACATTAAGTGCACAAGGTACCATACAAAGTTTGATCTCTAACCAAATCTTCCCCGTGGTTATGATATTTGCCTATTGCCGTCTTTAGTAAACTGTTGCAAAATTTGCTAACTTATTTTTCCCTACAACATAGTTTGTGTAAGCCTGCCAAGATCACATTTGCTTCTGTCTGCATTTCCTTTTGAGCTCTTCGACTCCTGCTCTGGTGTCAGGATAAGAGTTACCTAAAGATGGAATGCTGTTGTGGGTATACCAGTGTGACAATGTCACATGGAGTCATTTTAGTTTGCCAACTGTTTTTGCTTACTTCTGTGGGTTTCCCAGTGTCTCAGTAAACATCCATGGGAAAGTATTAGAATGGGACCATAACTGCAGCCACCTTGTGACCCAGTACCTAGCCTCCTCATAATAATAGTTGGCATTGGTAAGAATGCTGGCTGTGAGAGAGGGAAGATGCGCAAACTTCACATTCATTTGCACACAGGAGGAGACAGGCAGCATTGTTTCTCCACTTTACAAGTAAAAGCATTGAAGCTCTGAGAAGCTCAGCAGGATGAATAAATACAACAGCAGCTCAGATGCAAGCCTCTCTCTCGAGATGTAAACACTGGATGGTGATTTATCCCTGGTCCTTGCTCCAGAATGCATACACCCGAGTGGCTGTCCATGGCCTACTCTAAAACACAGAGTCTTCTGCCAGTGTTTGAGGTCCTTCTAATCCCGGACACACCGAGACCATCTCAACCTTCTTTCCTACTGCTAGTCACTGTTTGCAACACTGATAGTGAGCCAGTCAGACCAGCAGGCCCGTAGTAAAAGAGGTAGCTTGTAGCACCCCCATGCTCATCCCAGAATTATTCACAACAGCAAAGCTATAGAATCAGCCTTTACCCATGAATGAATGAAGAGATAAAGAAAACGTAATCCAGATGTGCAGTAGAGAATGTGGGATGGGGGATGACATTTGGCTTCAAGCAGGGGAAGGAAATCCTGTGACTTGGGACATGAATAAACCAAGAAGACATTCGGTGAAGAGAAACAGGTCAAGCTCAGAATGACAGATACAGCATGACGTCATAGAAGCAGGATGATAGTTAGCCCGGGTAAGGAGTGGGGAGGAAAGGAAGTGCTCAGACCACAGAGTTTCGGGCTTGACAAGATGGCTCATCGTGGAAAGTCGGCTGACAAGCTGGGTTTGATTCCTGGGTTCCACAGAGCAGAATGAGATGACCGACTCCCAGAAGTTGTCTTCTGGCTTCGATTCGTGTGCGTGGTGTGGTGCACTCCACATTTCACACACACACACACACACACACACACATACACACACACACTCTCAATGATTATAATTCATAATTAAGAGGAGAGCATTTCACATAGATAACAGGAATAAATGTGGGATATGTTGGCTGGCAGGATAACTAAAGGGATGTAAATAATTGTATATTTCAAAGTAGGACAATATCAAATGTCTGATCCCTAAAAATGATAGGTAAGTGAGATACTAAATATGTTAATTAATTTTATTTACTCATGCCATTTTTATACAAGTGTATGTATATGTATATATGCTCAATAAATGTGTGTAGTGATTAGTCATTTTAAAATATTGGTTAAGGAGGCTGGAGAGATAGCTCAGTGGTTAAGAGCACTAGCTCTTGCAGAGACTTGAGGTTTGGTTCCTAGCACCTACATGGTACCTTACAACCATAACTCCAGTCCCACGAGGTCTGATGCCCTCTTCTGGCCTCCACAGGCATCTGAAGCACACACAGTACAATCTCATACATGCAAATAAAACACTTATACTCAAAAATAAAAATAAAAACTTTTAAACTATTAATTAAAGGCCAGGGATAATGTTAGCCCGGCAGAAGGCTGCTTGGATAGCCTGTTCGAGGCCCAGCTAGAAATAATAGTAGAGAAATTAAATGTTGGAAATATTTTTTAAAAACAAAAAGAGATATGCAGAAGAAATAGGAGTTGGGTTGTCTCCATCTGGCTCCCTCTCTTTGCCTCTGCTTCTTATATTTAGGTTTTTTTTTCTCTTCCTTCTCTTTTATTTCTAGAAATCAATTCAAAATTTTCTTCACTTACAACTTTGAGCCTTCAGAGGTCAAAGAGGACAGATGCTTGTGAGCTGCTAGATGGTGCTAATAGTTAAACCCAGGTCCTTTGGAAGAGCAGCAAATATGTGTGTGTGCATAAGAGGGTGGGAGGGAGAAGGAGAGGGGGAGGGGGAGGGGGAGAGGGAGAGGGGGAGGGGGAGAGGGAGAGGGGGAGGGGGAGAGGGAGAGGGAGAGGGAAAGGGAGAGGGAGGAGTGTATGGAGGCCAGAGGAAAACCTTCCAGAGTTTCTCTGAGCACATCTATTTGGACCAGGGCAATCAACAGGATCATGAGACTTGACATGACTTCCAGACTTTACCCTCTGGGCTACCTCCTGGGCTCGGTTAAGCTCTTTAAAGCTACATAAGATTATACTTGGGTGTGGCACATCATTGGTGTACTTGACAGTCAACATAAAAAGTGAGGAAGTAGTCTCGAATTGGAAACAAGAGAAGAAAGGCAGTCCTAACCAAATTACACTTGGTTTCTCTCCTGCTTGATCTTGAACTTTGAAAGTTCCCACTCAGTGCAAGAACCTATTATCCATTACCCTTCTGTCCGTGGGCACTTTGTGTGTCTGTGTGTCCGTCTGTGTGTCTGTCCATGTGTGTTCATCTCCGCCAAATTTGACACCTCCAGTTCAGTTGGTAGTATAAACATTGGAGTAAGAGTTAAACAGTATAGTATATTAGAAAGTGCAAAAAGTATGCTCCAATACAGCCACCAGTGGTGGAGACGCCGAAATACAGATACATTCTGCTTTGAAAATGTTTGAAGATATCTGTAATGAACCAAATTAGCTCTATGGCCAGGTTAGTATAGCAAGAAATTACAGGTTTATCCAGATGGTGCAATAAGTGGTTAGAGACTCAGGCTCCAGGGAACCAGGGTTGGGGTATGGGTCTTCCTGCCTTTGGAGTCTGGCTTTTTAAACTGCAGGGCACAATGGACATACAGAACATATTACTGAATGCGGGAGTCAAAAAAAAAAATGGCAACGGTCACAGGTTTCTGAAAGAAATGGCCAGAGTTATTTCAAAATCAAACATATAATGAACCTGAGGTGTTCCTCGCTGTGTGACAGTGTGAGTTTTCTGTGCCGCCCTCACTCTGAGTATGGAGGACACACATGCTTTGTAGCGTACGCGTTGGTCTCACCACACAGTGCCAACGAACACTGCCTGAAACACCAGCTCAGATCCCAGACTAGCGTCTGCTACGGAGTGTGGGCTTTTCGCTGTGTGAAGTTTTCTGCTCTTAAAGGGACATAATGGCTCAATTATGAACTTCAGTTCCAGGGGGATCTGACGACCTCTTCTGGCCTCTAAGGGCAATGCATATTAAGCAAAATCTGGTTCAGGATTAAAGAACCTTTCCAACAGTGCTCCCAAGCACACGTCTGCCGAATTTATGCCAAGGAGTGCTCTCCATATTGATGATTATCGATCAAAATACCTATCAAGTCTGAAAGACATTCCTTGACTTGTGGTATTTATGTCAAATAATCAACAAAAGTTTAATTCTTTATTATTAAGACAATGAAGCGCAATCATCATTAAGAAATAGTAAAATTAGGGCTGGAGAGATGGCTCTGTGGTTAACAGCACTGGCTGCTCTTCCAGAGGTCCTGAGTTCAATTCCCAGCAACCACATGGTGACTCACAACCATCTGTAATGGGATCTGATGCCCTCTTCTGGTGTGTCTGAAGACAGCGACAGTGTACTCATATACATGAAATAAATTAATTAATTTAAAAAATAGTAAAATTATAACAAAATTGTCCTTAAAATATTTTTTTATGTTTTATGATGAATAACTGTCTATTTGTAGACCTAGTTTATATACTTTTATACCCTGGGTTGTGTTTCTTGCTGGGGAGAGGGGGTGAGGACAAAGGATTGTTACTTCAATTAGGGTCAGAGTCTAACAAGCCAGGCTCAGCCAGTCCTCTTCAGTAAGCCAATCTGATAGTGAAAAGCCAGGAAAGGGAGATTTGCTACCGTGGGAAGAGAGATAAAGGACCCCAGCTCTCCCCCAAGTGCACGTCCATATCCTAGCAAGAGGTTCAGAGCTCTGCATAACTAGGAAGCTGAATCCCACTAGAAAAGCCCTGGCAAAGTGCTGAGCCGCTGAGTCTAGGTCACCTGTGTTGTCTCAACTCGCTTTAAAGTTTAAATGGGGATCGTAAGTGCACTTGGCCCAGGGCTGACATTGCTCAGCCGTTCATAAAGTGTAGCTTTGTTTGTCACTGCCAAGGGTCTGGAACGTACTGTGGGGAGGGGGTAGGAGAAAGATGTAATACCCAGTAAGCAAATTGTCCAAAGTCAGGAGGTTTAAAGTCTCCCAGTAGCATACAACTATCTGTTCTATGACCCTGAGGAATCTTGGAAGGGTTTTCAGTTTTGCATTTTCTACACAGGAGTGCACACATGCCATGTTTGTGACGCCCAACTTCTTTCGATATTAACAATTGATTTTTATGACACTGGTTGCCCTGTGTGTGCTCTTATCCTGGACACCTGATGCTTGCACCCTGGTTTCTTGCATTGAGCCTTTCTCTGGTGAATCCTCAGCCTTGACTTTCTAAGTCTTCTGCTTGACTTAAATCCAGCGGAAGGTGCTGGGACTTCTTTCTGATTGACCATTTGCATAACTGCAGGCATATCACACTTCTTCTGACAGGACAAAGCAGATGTTTTTAGTCTACTGTTATTTAAGGCCTAGAATCAAGTGTTTTGTGTCATTTTCCTTAGAATGTTGAGTTTTCAGTCGACAGAACTTATGTTAGCATTGATGGGGGCACATTTGGAGAGGCAGACTGTTAGATGATTCCACCGTGGGGGAAACTTCAGAGACTGTACTTACATCAGACCGCTGCACACCAAGGCCGTTTCGTTGTTCTTGTAATGGCCTAATCTGTTGCCCCTCGGGGCCTTGGCAAAGGAGACAGTCAGAGATTAATTTCCGCACAAGAGGAAGTGATGCAATCAGGGTCTTGTTTAGCGCAGAAGATGCCTGACAGTAATCTTTTTTTTTTAATAGAGAGTAAACTTGGAGAGAATAAAAGGCATAACAGGAAATATCTTTTTAAAACTTTTGTTTTCACTATCAAATAGTATGTACCTTATAGTAGTATTGCTCTGTTTTTTATACAGTTGGTCCTACAATCTGTTTCTTTGCACCATCATCACCATAAATGTATAGCATATCATGATACCATGTTATAATGCTGTGATGTCATAGGGATTATTTTATAGCATTTTTCTCCTTTTTCCATTCTCATGTGTATGTAGGTTGTATGCGCGCGCACGTGTGTGTGTGTGTGTGTGTGTATGTGCGCCGGCACACATGTATAATGTATACATATTTTCAGGTGTGTGGACACGCATAAGTGGGTGCACACTCACATGGGTGACCCATGCTTATGGAGGCCCAAAGTTGATCCCCAATCATTCTTCCATCTTATTTAGCAGGCAGGTCTCTATGAAACCCAGAGCTTACTAATACTGCTAGTCTGTCTAGGCAGCTTGCTCTAAGGATCCTGCCTCTGCCCTCTGAGGCTGGAGTTACAGGCTGGCCACCGTACGTTCCCAACATTTATGTGGGGGCTGGACTCCAGTCCTGGTGCTTGAATGCAAGTGCTATAACCACTGAGACATCACCAGAGCCTTCCAGATCCTTTATAGTCTTATGGACCACTGTGATATATGCAGTCTGCATGGACCAAGACACTGGTATGTGGCATATGACCAGATAAAAGTCTTGCACTGTGGGTTGGGATTTCTATGATGTTAAAGAGTGCTCATACGAATCTGGAGAGCAGAACTTAGTAAGTGATAAATAGGCATTGCCATCCTATCCCACTCTTCCCAAGTTTCTTTGTTAGCATGGTTATTTAACCCATATATATAGTAACTGCACTGTTCTTTCTCTTTTTTTTAAAGATCTATTTATTCTTTTAATGTATATGAGTACACTGTTGCTGTCTTCAGACACAACAGAGGAGGGCATCAGATTCCATTATAGATGGCTGTGAACCACCATATGGTTGGGGTGGGGGCGGGGAATTGAACTCAGAACCTCTGGAAGAGCAGTCAGTGCTCTTAACCACTAAGCCATCTCTCCAGCCTGTGACTGCACTGTTCTAACAGTAACAAAACCACTACACCGCAACTGTTTCAAGCTCTTAGCTAGTGGATGTTCTGAGCTCAGTGGGAGGAGAGGTTCCAGACTTCAGTTCATTCTCTCGTGTGCTTTTTGATTTTGAGATAGAGTTTCTCTAATAGCCTTGGGTGTCTTGGAACTCTAGACCAGGCTGGCCTGACTCTGAGATCTGCCTGCACTCTGCTGTGCCAGAAGAAAAGGGAGTATTTGTCTGTCACAGCTTTACCTTATGGTGTACTCAGTAATTATTCATAAACCCCCCATTTGAAAGCCCATAGTTGGAGCTAGGCATAGTAGCAGATGCCTTTAATCCCAGTACTCCAGAGGAAGAGCCAGGCAGATTTCTGTGACTTCGATGCCAGCCTGGTCTATGTAGCAAGTTCCTATCTCAATAAAATAAATAAATCCCTTAGTTTGGTTCCTCTTGCACGGATCTGGAATGTTTCTGTAGAAGGCTGTGCCTGGTTTTTTTTCGGAGAGCATGTAAATATGATCTGTTTTAAAGGAGTCACCAAAGGAACCCAAAGAACTTGACCAAGAATGCTGCAGCTTACTAAAATCTTTTGAAAGCTCCTCTTGGCGGTGTTCCGTTCCAAGCCTGATTGAATAGCCACAGAGTGGGCAAGGCCTTTACTTTTGAGAGAGAATTCAAGTTCTGGAAACAGCCTGAAGTTGTTTGAAGCCAATTCTGGTGAATAAAGTAGACAAGAGTAGTTACCTACTTTTAAACCTTTCTGTAAATAAGATCACTTTTTGATCAAATACAAGCCATAACTATAAAAATAACAAGACAGTTTCTGGGCAATATTCACAAATATTTCTGCACATCCAGATCTAGAAGTGCTGTTTAATGCCCTCATAAAAACAGTAGATTTTCATGATTGCTATTCAGTCCTAAAATAGTTTTCATTGCTTTGGCAATACTCTGATAAGTGCTGATATGCCATTAGCATTACTTTTAGAGGCTGGGAGATGTATCCATTGGCCCAGTATCATTTTAGGGGCTTGGTGATGGATCCATTGGTCTAGTATCCATTGTACTTGCCCTAAAAGCCATGAGAACCTTTATGGTGCTTTTAATAAGTTGGTCCCCATAGGCTCATAGGGAGTGGCACTATTAGGAGGTGTAGTGCTGTTGTAGAAAATCTGTCACCGAGGGGGTGGGATTGGAAGTTTCCGATGCTCAAGCCAAGCCCAGTGTTGTCGTCTCCTCCTGGTGCATGCCCATCCAGATGTAGAACTGTCAGCTCCTTCTCCAGCATCACGTCTGCCTGCATGGCACCACATTTCCCGACATGATGATAACGGACTGAACCTCTGAACCTGTAAGCCAGCCCCAATTAAATGTTTGCCTTTATAAGAGTTGCTGTGGTCATGGTATCTCTTCACAGCAATAGAAACCCTAAGTAAGGCAGCCTGAGTTCAGATATCCAGCACACACACGGAAAACCAAGTGTCGCAGAGTGTACCTGTGATGTCAGTGTAGAGACAGAATCTCTGGAACCAACCAGTTACTGGGCTCCAGGCTCAGGGAGTGATCTTGGTTCAAAAAATAAGGCAGGTAGAGAGCCTGGAGAGGTGGTTCAGCAGCTAAGATCACCTGTTGCTCTAGCAGAGGAGTTGTGTTCCGTTCCCAGCACACAAATGGTGCCTCACAACTATCTATAACTCCAATTCCCAGGGATCCTATACCTTCTAACCTCTGTGGGTGCCAGGCAGGCATATGATACACAGACATACCTGCAAGCAAAACACTCACACATGAAATAAATGACCAGAATAATAAGAATATGATCCTTCTAAGTTTTAGGGCATATTTTAAAAATAATTTTTATTATACTTTATGTACATGTGCGCGTGCACACACACACACACACAAGCACATGTACATATTATAGTACTTGTAGATGTCAGAGGAAAACTTGTGGGACTCAGTTCTCTCATTCCATCATGTGGGGCCTCTGGATTTGAACTCATGTTGTACAGGCTTGGCAGCAAGCATCTTTACCCACTGAACCATCTTACTGGTCCCTTGAATGCATATTTTTGATGGGCACTTAAGGGTGCCCTGAACAGGGAGGACGGGAAGCAAACCTGGAGCCCTGTTAGCCTGCGATCTATCCGTTCCCTGCTTTGACCTTTGCTTTGCTTCCAACTTTGGCACTGCAACCAACGCTTTGACACTTTAGCGGAACCATTCTCCTCTGGCCTGCAGTTTCCTTCTTTATAGAGGACTGGGAGGGCTTGTTAGAGCCTTGCCAACCTAAGGAGTGCTGGTCTTTGAAGAAACTGACCTACTTCCTAGAACTCTTTGGTGCCTTTGTGTAGCGAATTCTATTGGCCTGAACAAACAGAAAACAGTTTTTTAAGTATGAAGAGGATCTTCACTTTCCTGCATGATTTGGCATCCTTATTAATTCTTTTTATTTCTTCCCTTAAATAAACTCACACCTGTTTAAGGTGAGACTACCACTGGAGCAAAGCTAGGCTACCCTATACACTATAGCTCCGTATCTGCTTTCAGTTGTGGTCCCGTGATCCCATGTTACCATGGTGTCATGGTGGAAATGCCTAAATGAGTAACGTCACTTAAGCCTGAAAAACAAGTCCGGGCCCAGTTCACCGTCAGGAGCGCCTCCAGCTTCTCCGGTCCACTGAAAGTCTGACAGTAATTGTTCACTACGTCTGGGGAATGCAGAGCAAGATGGAAAAGCTCTTTTCACAGAAGGGAAACTTGGAAAATAGTATGGGTCACGGCTGTCCATTTGATAATTATACTTGGGTTTGTAGTTTACTTGTGGTCTCTAAAACACTTGCATTTGCATCAGTAATTGAACATTTTTAAAGTACAGATATTGTTAGGCAGGATAGTATGTCATAGATGTTAGGGTGTATTTGACATAAATCCTGTCCTCAAGAAAATTAAGACAGAAATCAATATAAATTTTAAAGTAAATTTGTCTTTAACATACATAAAACATATCCATTGCAGGGTAGCGTGTGATATTCCAGTATGCACGTACTTTGCATGTTTAAATCGGGTCGAACACAGAGATCCCCAGAGCTGGAGAAACAGCTCAGAGGCTCAGAACGCCGAGTCCTTTTTGCAGAGGACCTAGGTTTGAGTCCTAGTCCTCCCACAGTAGCTCATAACTATCTGTAACCCTAGCTCCATGGCTTCTGACACCCTCTTCTGGCCTTCTTAAGTACCATAACCATGTGGTACACAGACATACATGCAGGCACACACTTATACATATAAAAGAGGTTAAACTCTTAAGAAAAACATAGCTATATCCTTAAACATTTAGGATTTTTTTATTCGGAATATTTTCCTCTAGTGTTTTGAATATGTAGCTCATTATTATTATCTATAGTCACTCTACTATTACATTAGGACCCCAGAACTTCTCACCCCTGTCTAGCTGTAACTTGGTACTGATGGATCACCAACCTTTTCCATCCCTACCCCTTCCCTTTTCTCTCCAACCTCTGGTAACTGCCGCTATTCTCTCAGGTTCTTTGGTGAACATTTTAGATTTGACCTGAGTTAAGTATTGTGCTGTTTGTCTTTCTTCACATAAAGGTCTCCAGAGCTAATCGATGTTGTTGTAAATGACAGAATTTCAGTCTTCTCAACGCTGAAGAACTGTATCGTGTGTGTGTGTGTGTGTGTGTGTGTGTGTGTGACTGTGTATGTGTGAGTGTTTGTGTGTATGTGTGAGTGTGTGTGTGTGTGAATGTGTGTGTAATGTGTGAGTGTGTGTATGTATGAGTGCGTGTGTGTGAGTGTGTGTGTGAGTGTGTGTGAGAGAGTGTGTGTGTATGTGTGAGCGTGTATGTGTGTGAGTGTGGTGTGTGTGTATGTGTGAGTGTGTGTGAGTGAGTGAGTGAGTGTGTGTGTATGTGTGTGTGTGTGTGTGTAGGGTAGAATGGATGCCTTATACTTTTATATTACTCCACAAAGCACAGAAAGGAAAGGTTGAGTTCCTGTTTTTTAAAAATTGAGATTGTGATGGACTTTAGAGTCAGAAGATAGATTTGGAATTTGTCAACTGGTAGGTGGTAGCTAACATCGGGTTGGACTTTTTGAATGAAGAGTAGGAACTAGAAAGAGGAGTGAGCCTGTGTTGCCGTGCAGATGTTGGCGAGCAGATGTTGGTATGCAGATGTTGGTGTGCAGGTCAAAAGAAGAGGGCACAAAACTGCAGGGGAATAAACAACACAGTAGAAAACACCAACAAACAAGAGAATCAAACAAAAATAAAATGCACTGGAGCTGTGAAAACAGCAAACAACGAAAAGAGATTCCGAATAGTGATGGTGTATTGCTCACTTTTCTGTTGCCGTGATAAGACACCATGGCCGAGGCAATTTCCAGAAGGAAGGATTAGTGTTGGCTTAGTGTTCCAGAAGACTTCATGAAAGGGGAGCTGGCCAGGACAAAGCAGAAAGAGCAAAGTGGAAGTAAGCAATGCTCTTTAATCTCAAAGCCAGCCCCGAGAATGTACCACCGAACCCTCCCTAAACAGCATCACCAACTGGGGACCAGGTGTTCAAATGCCCATGACTACGGAGGATTGTCCTTGTCACTGAGTGATGGAAAACTCACCTGAGAGAGTTGAGATGAACGATAGGCCTGCAGGCCAAGCCTTCATGTGCTGGGTGGTGGGAAAGGAGGGAAGCAGGATCAGCAGATATAGATAGACTGCAGCTTCAGGATTCAGGACAGAGAAGGCTGCCAAGTACACTTGTGAGTAAACCAGCGGGGAGGAACCAGCAGAGAGGGAGAAAATAATGTAGATAACCCATAACTGGAAGAACACACCCGTGGGGGTGTCAGAGATGGCCTTGAACGTGATTTAGAGAGAGACCTTACTTTCTGAAGTAGGAAGAGTGAACAGATATTTGGTGCTAATAGAGCAACCTTTGGTCAGGAGAAGACACATAGATGGCTGTTGTCCTCGAAACTTAGGCTTCCCTTTCTTAGTCATGACATGGCCGTGGTTCTCAACCTGTGGGTCAAGACCCCCGTGACAAACCTCTGTCTCCGAAAGTATTTGCATTACAGTTCGTAACAGTGGCAAAATTGCAGTTATGAAGAAGCAATTAAAAATAATTTCGCGGGGCTGGTGAGATGGCTCAGTGGGTAAGAGCACCCGACTGTTCTTCCGAAGGTCTGGAGTTCAAATCCCAGCAACCACATGGTGGCTCACAACCATCCGTAATGAGATCTGACTCCCTCTTCTGGAGTGTCTGAAGACAGCTACAGTGTACTTAGATATAATAAATAAATAAATAAATAAATAAATAAATAAATAAATAAAAGACAATTTTGCGGCTGGAGGGTCAATAAATAAATAAATAAATAAATAAAAAACAATTTCGCGGCTGGAGGGTCACCACAGCATGAGGGGCTGTATTGAAGGGTCTCAGCACTAGGTTAGTTTGAGAACCACTGGCCTAGAGATGAGCCGACTTTGGTTAGGGGCTTCAGACGTGAGATGCGTGGTTGGAACTTGACCTTGGGGTATGGAAGGAGAGGATGACTGGGAAATGTTGGCAGGAAAGTCCCCAATCCACGGTCAGGACTGGATTGTTTTCCCGTCTGCCTGCAGGGAATCCAGGGATTATGGCTTTTTTTTTTAAGGATTTAATTATTTTATGTGTGGACCCTGTCACTCTCTGCAGACACATCAGAAAAGGGCATTTGGAATGATGGTAGTGCAACCATGTGGTTGCTGGGAATTGAACTCAGAACCTCTGGAAAAGCACTCGATGCTCTTAACCACTGACTCATCTCCCCAACTCCAGGGAGACTGGCTTGAGCTAGTTGGCAGGAACACAGTGTGCTGAGTGGGGTGTTAGGGGCGAGTGGCAGGACTTGACCTCATAGGTAATCCAAAGTGCCTTAGAAAGCAAGCCAAGTTCAGAAGGCATTCTGGACAGGAAGCACACGGAACCATCCAGGGTAGGGGTCTGCCTCTGAAGGTTAACACCTAGCAGGTGAGAACAACAAGGGGTAGGAACTGGTGGGGGACTGTGATCACAGGCAAACAGTTGAGGCATTAAGAGACATCGTGTTGACGGAGGATCACCACAGGGACGGGAAGTGATTTCTGTGATGTGGCATAGAAGTGATAAGATGATGATGATGAGCCGCCACCCAGACAAACCCCAAAGGACCCAGGTGTCAACTTCACAGGAAAGTATGTCACAAGACAAGGGCAATAAGGAAAAATAAGTGCAGCTAAATTAGCAGTGATGGGTGGGCCAGGCTTTCCAAACATACCAGGTTGGATAGAGGGTAAGTTTTATTATATGGTGTTTTGTTTGGCTTTGCTTTTTCAAGGTTTCTCTATATGGCCCTGGCTGCCCTGGAATTCACTCTGTAGACCAGAGTCACGGAGGTCTGCCTACCTTTGCCTCCTGAGTGCTGGGATTAAAGGTTTGCACCGCCACCACCCAATCTATATAGTGCATTTTCAACTCAAGTGAACTGACCAAACCACAGTTGAAGAGTTCAGTAAATTTAATGTTTGCCAAGGGGGATATATATATATATATATATATATGTATATATATATATATATATCTCAATCAGTCAGCTTTCCTACTAACAATGAGTTAAAATATAAATTTGAGAAAGAGGTATATGCAGATAGACACCCAAAAATACAAACTGCCTCATAGGAAGTTTAATAAGACTTGAAATGATGCTGGCACTGATGACCCTGGTACCAAGATGCAGGTCACAGACGGGCTGTGAGCTGTGGAATGTAGCTTGCCAAAGCTGCAGGCTCGCCTGTAGATGCTAAGGAAGTTGAGACTGCTTGAGTGGTTGACTCAGGGCCACCCCTGTATCACATTGTCACCCTCCGCACCCTCAGCACAACTCCATACTCCTCACATGGGGTGAAGTCACCTGATCATCCCACCAGAGAGACACAGACGTGGATGGTGATGTTCTGTAGGGTTTCACAGGTACCGCAGTGTTGGACAATCTTGATCTAGAGTGTTTTGTTTTGTTTTGTTTTGTTTTGTTTTAAACAGACTCTATGCTCTAATTCTATAAGAGTTCCCTCAGCGAAAGTCACCTTAGAAATGTGTTAGCCAATTTGTTACAGACTCCTAATAAAATGTACTTCTGGGCTCAGTATCTTTTAATGCTAAGCAACAGCATCGCTCTAAAAGCTAATAATGGTCATGGGTTATATTAGTTTTTCAAATCAATTGCAAACACTTTTTAAGTTGGCTAAAATAAAATTTTAGCATATATATATATATATATATATATATATATATACATATATGCACACACATATATATCATATATTTTTCCTACTGTCCTTAGAAAGAATTCTTTTTCTTGCCGTGCATATAAAAATAATTTAACAAGGCTACCTGTCCCACCGAATACTAGCAAAGCAAAGCCAGACAGGATTTGAATGTAATGTAAGAACCCACTCTCTCCCAGTGTCATTCTTTTACCGAATATCACATCAGTCATAACTTTAAAAGAAACTCATCCCAAACCCAGTTTCACATGTGCCTCTCACCCAGTGTCACTTTTCTGTTATAAGGACTGCTAAGTTGTTGGGGCTTTTTTCTGTTTATCTGCTGCTCACAAATACACTGTAAAAACTTACCTGAAATCTGAATATGATACAAAAAAAGCAGGCCTCAAACTCATTATGTTCTTATTCCCTTTTTAAAGACAATTTTCAAAACATTACCATCTATGAAACTTTGGCAACCATGGACCATAGTGAAAGTAAAAACCAAACCCAAATCACCAGTAATTGTACCTCTAATTGGAAACCCAAGTGAGGGCCGTTTTTTGAACATGTATAGTGTATCTATCATAAATACAGAAACTGCACTCCTGAAGACAGGGTTACTGTTTCAAGGCAATGGAGGTTGCTTTTGCCTTAATGCTTGCTATGTTGTAGTGATGTTTACCATTGTCTCCCAGCAGCCACCACCCTACAAGCCTTCTGCATAAGAGAAACACAGTAACAAAAAAAAAAAGAAAAAAAAGAAAAGAGAGAGAGAGAGAGAAACACAGTAACACTCTTTCTCCTCCTGCCTGGATTGCCAGATGTACAGACTTAGAGCTAAGAAGTGTGTTTTCACAGACCCCTGGCACCAAGTGACTCTGACATATAAAGTGTCCTTTGAGTTCAGAGACAGTTTACTGAATGATCTAAGCACACCCATGAGATAACCCCTAAGAGAAGAGGGAAAAATTCATCAGCCTTATTAATATTCTCAGTTCTGGTTTTATTAAGTATTGTTTCAATCTGTATTTCTTTGCTGTACTGGAGTTTCATCAATTAGATAAAAATAAACAGCTTCTCCCTGCCCCCCCCCCAGCAAAAATCTACAGTCTTCTGGCTCTCACACACATTCCTTCTTGGGGTTCTTCCCCTCTCTTCAAAGACACTTTGGCCCAGTCGCCCATGGCTCTCCCAGTGGAGGTGGTAACTTTCCTATACAATGTGATAGTCCTTCTTTTCTGAAATTTCAGTTACAATCTGAAATATTAAATGGAAAATTCCAGAAGTAAACAATGTGTATGTCCCGAGTAACAAGATGAGCTCTTACGTTTGTGCACCCCTGCCCACAGACAAACCCCACAAGGACCCAGGTGTCAAGTTCACAGGAAAGAATGTCACAGGACAAGGGCAATAAGGAAAAATAAGTGCAGCTAAATTAGGAGTGATGGATGGGCCAGGCTTTCCAAACATACCAGGTTGGATAGAGGGTAAGTTTTATTATATGGTGTTTTGTTTGGCTTTGCTTTTTCAAGGTTTCTCTATATGGCCCTGGCTGCCCTGGAATTCACTCTGTAGACCAGAGTCATGGAGGTCTGCCTACCTTTGCCTCCTGAGTGCTGGGATTAAAGGTTTGCACCGCCACCACCCAACCTATATAGTGCATTTTCAACTCAAGTGAACTGACCAAACCACAGTTGAAGAGTTCAGTAAATTTAATGTTTGCCAAGGGGATATATATATATATATATATATATATATATATTTAGATAGATAGATAGATAGATAGATAGATAGATAGATAGATAGATAGATAGATATATCCATCAGTCAGCTTTCCTACTAACAATGAGTTAAAATATAAATTGGAGAAAGAGGTATGTGCAGATAGACACCCAAAAATTACAAACTGCCTCGTAGGAAGTTTAATAAGACTTGAAATGATGCTGGCACTAATGACCCTGGTACCAAGCTGCAGGTCACCTTTTCCAGTACTTCCGGCTGGTATAGATCATCCACCTGTAAGTCACTTCAGTAGCCTTGCAGCGACTGTGAGGACATCAGAGTGACAGCATGCAGAAGACACTTACTTGACTTTGAAGAGAGGGGAAGAATTTATTAAGAATTGTGGGCTAGTGAGGAAATACGACCCTTGAATTTCATATTGGTATCCAGTGCCTAGTTGTGTGTCTACAGATGCTCAAGTTCATTGGCTCCAGCACAGCATTAGCACCTTCCAATAAATAAACAAACAAACAAACAAACAAATCTGGATTTAATGCTATTGAAATTACAATCAATCAATCAATCAATCAATCAATAAATCTGGATTTAATGCTGTTGAAATTACTACCTGCAGCCAGGTATCGGTGACACACACCTCTAATCCTAGTGTTCAGGAGGCAGAGACAGGAGGATCTCTGTGAGTTGGCAGCTATTCTGATCTACAGAGTGAGTTCCAGGACAGCCAGGGCCACACAGAGAAAGCCCGTCTGAAAAAAACAGAAATGAAGGAAGGGAGAAAGGGAGGAAGGGAGGGAGGGAGGGAGGGAGGAAGAAAGGAAGGAAGGAAGGAAGGAAGGAAGGAAGGAAGGAAGGAAGGAAGGAAGGAAGGAAGGAAGGAAGGAAAAACATCACCAGCAGCTTCTAATCTCTTTTCAGACCAGCATTGTGGTTTTGTTGTTGGGTTTTGCTTACTTTCTGTGTGTGTGTGTGTGTGTGTGTGTGTGTGTGTGTGTGTGTGTGTGTGTGTGTGTGCATGCATATGTGTATGTGTGTGTGTGTGTGTGTGCATGCATATGTGTATGTGTGTTCCTTGCCTATACATCTGTGGAGACCTGAGCTGGACACTAAAAATCTTAAGTTGTTCTCTACCTTAGTAACCCAGACCTCACAGATGCTGCAAATCTACGCCTCTGGCTTGCTCTGGGGTTCTCCTTTCTCTACCTTCTGGGTTACAGCTGGCCAGCCATATCCTCCCCGCATTTACTTGTGTTCTGGGGATCCAACCTCTGGTCTTAGCACTTTATCCTCTGTTTCATCTCCCAGGTTTGTTGCTCGTTATTGAGAAACTACCTTCTCCAGCTACATGCTGTAGTAGCCCCAGATGAAAAGATAAGTTGGGGGAATTGGTTTCTTTTTTTTTTTTTTTTTTTTTTTAAAGACTTATTTATTTATTTATTTATTATATGTAAGTACACTGTAGCTGTCCTCAGACACTCCAGAAGAGGGAGTCAGATCTCATTACGGATGGTTGTGAGCCACCATGTGGTTGCTGGGATTTGAACTGCTGACCTTCGGAAGAACAGTCGGGTGCTCTTACCCACTGAGCCATCTCACCAGCCCCCAATTGGTTTCAAAATAAATAAGAAGTGGGAGCAGTTGGCAGGGCTCCGGATGAAGCAGGCTTAGCTCCAGAGTCTATAGCGTTTCCTCTTTCTTGAACGACTGCCTTCTATTATTACCTCATGACGATGTCTGCTTATTAGTAACCTCAAAAAGTAGGCCAGCCTGGATTTTTCCAGGGAACTAACTCCATTGCCACCAGGTCTCTCAGCTGGCACCTGGCTTCTCCAATCAGGTGGACGGTTCACAGCCTCTCAAAAGCCTTTTTAGAAATCTGTTTTCTAACTTGGAGAAAAACATAACAAAGAACAGCCCATGCCATGCAGATGTGACACCTTCTGTGGGCCCGGTTATAGGAAGTTCCCACCCCTTAATAAGATGCTGAAATATGATAAGCATCTTCCTGAAGATGACACACCCAGAAACTGCCTTAGGCTCCTCTTAGGTAGCCATAGATCATGGAGAAGAGACTCTCTGTAGCTCTCTCCAAGACCAAAAAGGAATAAAGGGAAAAAAAATGTTACCCTGTTTTCTTCCAATTCCCTGCAGCCCACAGTATCTGAACATTGCCCTTTCAAGTCAAACAAAGTCCACAGGTTGACCAGATGGCCCCACCCAGCAAAGTGGTAAGATTGCCTGGCTTTAGTCACCAGACTGACTCCACTACCTTTCACCCAGTTGGAGGGAAAGAGTGGGGAAGCTTCCTCAGTGAAGGTGAGCTTCCTTACCCATTAACTTCTTGGGCTCCTCGTGTCTGATCGCAGCCTGAAAGAAGTGGAGGGCAACTGTTGCCTTCTTGTGACTCGCCCCCACTAGTCCAGAACTCACAGCAGGATCCAGATCCCAGCAGAAAACGTCTCTGCCCTTTCTGTGCCAATTCCAAATGAACTCCATCCCTACTTACTGCTATGGATGACAGTGGGTGGCAAAGAAAGGGCTGTGGGCTAGAAATCAGACAGCCTGGACTTTAGGTGTCATGCATTTCTTGAGGCCAATGACTTTACACCTTCGTAGGTTACACAGCTGTGATAGACAGGACCAGAACACTATCCTTCAGGGGCTGATGGCCAGCGCAGGCAGGAAAAGATAAAGCAGCCGCCCATTGTAATCTTTGAGTCAAGTACTGAAGTGATAACATTTCCTTGGCAAACCTTCCCATAGGGGTATGAGGTGGGAAGACAAAGACAGAAGGGTCAGTCAGTTCTCGGGATCCAGAAAGGTTGAGACGTTAGGGTGTGACCGCAACAAGAGCTAAGTTAAAAAAAAAAGTGCCACTCTTCTTAGGAGATCTTGAAGCAGAGGCAACTCAATATGAATGTATTTAGGCTCCAAAGCCAGAAACTCAAGTGTCAGCTTGCAAAGGACTTATTTGCTGCCCTCGTATCAGCTGCAGTGGAGAACGACAAGGCTTTGGAGGCAGAGGAATGATGCGATCCTAAGTTATAGGGACTTGTTTGATTGTTGGTGGTGCTTTGTTTGTTTGTTTGTTTGTTTGTTTGTTTGTTTGCTTGAGGCAGGCTCTCATGATGTACCCCAGGCTGGCCTCATTCTTACCTATGCAGCCAAGAGTGACATTACACATCTCGGCCTTCCGGTTAGCCTACACTCAGATGCTGGAGGCATAGGCATGCATCACCACACCTGGTTTCATGTGGGGCTGGGGTTTGAACTCATGACTTGACGTATACTAGGTGAGGACTCTACTGACTGAGCTACGCCCCTAGGCAACGTGATTCTATGTGCTTTTTTTTTCAAGCACATAGCAAGCTCATGGCAAAGTTACCTTCCTATAAAGATGAAATGAGAAGGTGTTGTGTATAAAAGCAAATGAAGGGAAATCCATCCTAGTGGGATGAATTTTGGACCCTGGCTAAGCCAACCAAACTAGAGGGGGAAAAGGAAAAAACTCAGCTAGAAAGTACTAAACTAAGGAGGTAGGCGTCCGATTGGCTCTGATGAGAGACGGGTCATCGGACATGCGCATGACAGGGGCTTTCTTCTGAGGTCACTTTGTGTGGTTCCTCAAAACTTTCCTCCTGCCGAGCAGTGGTGGCACATGCCTTTAATCCCAGCACTCAGGAGGCAGAGGCAGGCAGATTTCTGAGTTTGAGGCCAGCCTGGTGTACAGAGTGAGTTCTAGAACAGCCAGGGCTATACAGAGAAACCCTGTCTCGACCCCCACCCCCCCAAAAAAGATTCTCCTCGTTGTCTCTATACCTGTGGAGAGTGGACAGAACCTGTCTTACATCCACACCTAACAAGACTGGTAGGAGGGTTGTGTGTCACCCTGGTGACCATGATGCAAACAGATAATGACTTAGAACAGCAGGGTTCTGTGTCACCCTGATGGCCATGATGCAAACAGATAATGACTTAAAACAGCAAAGCACAGAGTGAACATGAAGTCACCTGGAAGAGAGAGACATGTTTTCCAGGGTCATGTGTCTTTATTGCAGGTAAAGAACACGCATATCTTTGGTGGGAAAATTAAAATGAAGAAATAAAGATGCCAAATGTAAGACTAATTAAAGCCTGCTTATTTCATTGAAAGAGGATTAGTTGTCTCATGTAAATCACATTACATCTACGTTTTTAAGGGCTGGACAGATGGCTTAGCATGTAACAACACATACTACTCTTGCAGAGGACCTGAGATTGGTTTCCAGCACCAATAATAGGCTGCTCAGAGCTCCCTGGAACTCTAGCATCAGGGGATCTGAGGCCCTGTTCCAGATTGTGGAGGCAGCCACATAGACATAGTGAACACACACAGAGAGACAGGTACATATGCATGCACATAAAGTAAATATAAAAAAGTATTGCATCTAATTCTTTTGTTATGTGTGTTGATTGTATTTATGATATTCAGGTAGACACCTGTTTTCCCACAGCAATACGGAGTTATCGTTAGTTATGCGTTGCCATGTCATAATGCATTCAAAATTTGTAACAATATGTTAATATAGCATTTATATATTATTATTTTAATAAAATAAGTAAAATATGGAATTATTGTTGATATTAACATGTACAACATATGGCCATAAATTCCTGGGAAAACCAAATACAAATGAGAGATATAGGTTTTTAAAAAAAAAAAAAAAAAAGTAGGGCTGGAGAGATGGCTCAGCTGTTAAGAGCACTGGCTGCTCTTTCAGAGGTCCTGAGTTCAATTCCCAGCAACCGCATGGTGGCTCACAACCATCTGTAATGGAATCTGATGCCCTCTTCTGGTGTATTCGAAGACATGACAGCGTACCCATACATATATTTAAATAAAATGAAAAAAAATGTAATTAACACTTTTAAACCTTCCCATACAACTTAAAAGACCAAAAACTATACAGCCTTTTATTTATTTTTTCTTTTCTGTATGTTTGTTTGTTTGTTTTTTATTTTTGAGACATGGTCTTTGTAGCTCTGGCTGGTCTGGAACTCACTACATAGACCAGGGTGGCCTCAAACTTACAGAGATCTGTCTGCCTCTGCCACTGCCTCCTGAGTGCTGGGGTTAAAGGTGTGACTAGTTATTTGTTTTTCATAGGAGTAGAATGAATTGCTTTATTTTTGTAAGTAAATGTATCTAGTTCCAGTTAACCAAAGCCCTTTGAAGAAAATTGTTTTCCCTAATGTATAGATATCTTGTTTTTAAGAACTGACAGTAATTTTTCTAAAAGTTGACTCTGGTTAGTTTTTTTTTTTTTTTTAATTTATTTATTTATTTTTAAACTGGGTCTCAGCCAGGCTGGCCAGACTCCCAAGCTCTAGTGACTTTCCTGCTTCAGACTGCCAAACAGCCAGGACAGCAAGCAGGTGCTTCCACGCCTGACTGGTTGGTAGAAAAGACGTCCTGTGTTTTAATAATGCATAGTATTTATACACAGTACATTTCCTCGTGGTGTTGTCCCCTCCCATGCTGTGTTGATTATCTGGTGTCATGTGGCATAAGATGAGCCCAGCTCTGGGAAATTCCTGGGTAGTGAACACACTATGTTCCCCTCAGATACTTGGCCATCGCAGATGTAGCAGATCAGAACACAGGAGGCAGGAAACAGTAACCGCAGGTTTAGGGTAGGGGGGTGGGGGATGGGGGGACCAAGACCAAAGGGACTCCTGTGACACTCTGGAGCTGTTTTGGAGTTGGTGCCCTTTACTTCAGCCGGGGTGACCATGTATTTTTGGTCTTGTATTTCCCTCCAATTTTTGATCTCTGCGTGTATTTGTTTTATTTCCCTGCGTGGAACAGAGAGACAGTCATGGGAAATAAAGGGCAGAGGACAAAGGCTCTAGTTCTTTGAGATTGCACATTGAGAAGCCACATTGCAGAAAGCAGCTTTCCCCTGGGGTGCCTCAGGTCCAGATGTCCACTCCCACTGGCTATGGTAAGGACAGGGCAGCTGGGCTCCTTAGGGAGAGAGGTGGCCCTCACAACAAAAGCAAACATTTGTCTCTTCAGACTCTGCCTCCTCCTGGTCCTGGCTTTGAGTGTCAATTTAAACTTTAAATGCTATTGCAGTATTAATAGGTAAAATATCCTCTTCTGGACAAATACATGCATTTTTACTACAGTGCGCCTACCCATGCTCTGCCCAGGCTTAAATGTTGTCAAGGATTTAATTTCACAAAAGGTTGCAACAAGAGAATTGAAACTTAATTCAAGAACAATGTATTTTAGCCTGGGGGAATGTTCCGCCCATAAAGTGTATTAGTGGCTCTCTCTGTGGTATCTTGGCCCCGTTCTCTTCTCTTTCTGAATTCCCACCTGGGCTTCATTCAATCTTCCCCTGGAAGAGGAAACTGATTTGGGTACACTTGCCTTGACCGTTCAGTTAGAAGAACTGTTGTTCCATTTGTGAGGGTCTCACTCTCTTAACTAGTCGCCTCCCAAAGACTGTACCTCCTTGCTTTCAGATCTGAGAGTGTGCATTTCAACAACAAAAAAAAATTGTGCATAGAGCAGGGCATTGTGGTATGCACCTGCAGTCCCAACACAGGGGAGGCTAAGGCAGGGACATCATGAGTTCAGACATAGCCTTGCCCAGGTAAGGAACCATTGTCTCAACAGAGACCAGGAATTTTGTGGACACACAAACGTGCAGACTGTAGCATTACAGATATTGCTCTCGGGAAATGTACCAAACTCAGCAGTGTCACCATGACTGTGAGCTACGTCATCTCAGGAACCTGTCGGGAAAAACCTCTTAGTGACCTCAATTCAGAACTCTGCCCACCTCATCCTCAAGGAATATGGAAGCACGTTGCTCAATCCTAAGCCACAAATTCACCCTCGGGCATTCCCCTGCTTCAGCACTCCTGGGACACTTGGTGTTCCATTTTCTCCTTCCTTGCATTAATTTCAGTCTTTTATGACTTTTGCCGAAACCCCCCACCTTCCTGGTTTTGTATTTCAGTATTCTCTCCTTTAAGAGAAGGTTTCAGATTCCGCTCTGACGAACTCTGCTGAATTCTGACAATCCAAAAGAGATGTTACCACTTGGGATTTAAGTGGAGTTAATATGACTGGGACCAGGGCCCATCCCATACATGTGTGTTCTTCCTCCTATGTGCAGGGTGCGCCAAGTCCTGATATGTGTATTTGGCTGTTTATCATGGATTTACCATCCCTTTCTTTTTGTGTAGACCAAATCCTCACATGAAGTTTTTAGGTATGGCCTTACCCAGGGCCTGAGGAGAGCACTTAATTATCTTTATATCCTGGTGTCCCTTACAAATGGGACCTATAGCAAATCTGGTTTGCATCTTACCATTCAAGATCGGATTTAATCCCAAGTGGCTATTTTGATTTAATCACCTGTTATAACTCTTTCTATGTTACTCCCCCCAAAATATTCCCAAGGACTCTATTGCTTTCTAAAATTTCAGCTTTGGATTTTAGCTGTTTCTGAAACATCTAACCAACCTTTCTGTCTCGTTTGATCTTTCTGACGTTTACAGTGTTTGATAGCTGAAGGTTTGTTCATTTGCACTTTCACTTTTATCTCATTTTCTCCCTCATTTATGCATTCTGCTTTTCTTGACTAATGCATCTATTATATTTAAGAAGGCAATTCTTCCCTAAACAAAGCTTAATCAGATACCTGTCCTCCAGTATATAAGTGTATAAAAAGTGATTTTTTTCTGATATTCGGCAATCACTAGTAAATGAACAACCTCAAAAAACAAGGAAGACAAAAAAAACTGTGAAAAATGTTTGGGTGTGGGAGGCAGAGATAAGAAGATGGCTACAAGTTTGGGGCTAGCCTGCTCTGCCTACCTTGTTTAGGACTACCAGGGCTATCTATCCCTGCATCTCAGAAGATTATATTCTGGTTTACAATTGAAATATAAGTTGTATATTTTGTTGGTACTGAGCAATGCAAACTAATATTCCCATGCAGAGGGCATAAATAGCAAGAGAATTCCGTCAGCAGCATCAGTCTACCTTGACTGGAAATTGGACGCTACCTCCCTGATATAACATCTTTTTATTTTTCTATGTTGTTTCCAGCTGTGCTTGGCCTCACAAGCTGCCAAGAAATTATTTCATTGATAATGGCTTTCCTTGCTGTGCTTTCTACTAATAATGAAGATAGTTTTTCAAATCTTCATAGGTTTCAAATCATTACTCACCAAATTGATAACTGTTTGAAAAAGAAGTCTGCATAATACTAATTAATCAGGAGACAGCCTGGAGAGACAGGCCTTTTTTTTTCCTCTTACCTCAGTGGGCCCTCTTCCAATGGGACTTGTCACCCACAACTGAGAAGAAAGTTGCTATGTAGGGTTGACACAAAACTCAAGGATAAGCTTTCTTTAATATGTAGATTCTTGTCCTTGGGTCTGTAAACCCACTGTCCGGTCAACCAAATATTGCGAACGAAGAGATGGAGGCTGATATCAAGAAGGGGGAATAGTGGGACCTGTCCGTGAAGGGGCAGAGAACACACCGCAGGCCTTAGAAGAACCAAGCACAGTATGCAGAGGGAGACCAGAATGGACATGGACGGTGAAAGAGGCCATAGCAGGAAGAGCAGCAGGGCCGGGATGGAAAGTAGATGGAGAATGGAGAACCCAAGAGAGGTTTGGGTGACATCCAGGGCTCAATAAAAGGCCATTGCTGGCTCCCAAGCTGTGGTGTGACACGGCAGAGGCGGGGCCTGAGGAGGATGAATCAGGCACTGATGTCCTAGAAGGCTCCAAGAGAGCAGACATCCTGCTGGGTGACCCCCAGGGTGGAGGAAACCACAGCTTCGGAGGCTGTTCCTCACTTCACAGATGCTGCTCGGAGAGGCTGGCTCTCCATTTGTCTGTTTTTAACCTGAGCTGCTTTTCGGTCACTTTCAGAGCAGGTATCCTGAAAATTAAACACACCAGATTAGATGCATGAGTTGCCTGACGCTTACGGAGACGTGGCGTGTGTTAGGAAGTCGGACCGGAAGTGAAGCCTGGGTGCGAAGGGACAGAGCCTCACCCGTATCAGTATCTGTAGGAGCAGAGGGAGTTCCCTAAGATTCCAGAGACTGCTGTGGCTGTGCCCAACCCAGGGTTCCAGACCGGCTACCTCCCCACCCCAACCCCACAGCCTCGTGCACTCCTCTGAAGGTTGCTTCCTCTTAGCCTTTCTTGATTTTGTTTCATTTCTTAGATACAGTTTTCTACCCACTGACCACGTCTATCGTATCTAAAGCCAGATTCACAAAATCTTCCCAAGTGGGTTGTCTCCTCTCGGGAGTCTAGGACAGCTTCCGCAGTGCGTCGTCCCCTCAGCCGATGGCCTTGGCTTGCTCTGATATCTCTCTTTACTTTTCTTCCCCCTCATTTCAACATTACCTCAGGATTACCTTCCCAGTGCAATCTGTTTCCTGCCTTCAAATTCATCTCCCACTCACTCTCCCATTTTCTTCGTCTTTGACCTCCACCCACGTGTGCTATCTTTGCCCACTGATGTAAAAATACAGTGCTTCAGAGACATGCATGTATTAAGTCCCTCGTGAGGAAGGGTGGGTAGTCAAACATCTCATCCCATCCCACCTACCAAATCCTCGTTAATTAATCCTCATTAATCCCCACTGTCAATCAAATGAAGACCGAGACATTCCTCTCTGCTTACTTGGGTCAAGCATCAGGGCCTCATAGCTTGCCGCTGCTTCTCTGGTTCTCTTCTGCACTACTGAAGACACTCTGAGAGTCCTTAGGTACAGATCCACTGTCGCTGTCACTGACAGTGTGCTAAATTAAAGTTCTTCTTTAACAAAGGCTAACTCCTCAGGGCTTGACGATAAGAGTGTCCACTTGAAAGAACAGAATCTCGAATTTGGTCTTACACAGATTAAGAAGAAATCTGCTTATTTTTAATATGTACTGTGAATTGTATAACTATAGATCCCGGCTTCTTTTTCTGTCTTTGTTTTGTTGAGACACAGCTCTGACTATAGCCATAGCTTTTAAGCTTCTCATTTTCTTCTTTAATGATCCATACCTAGTTTTTTTGTTTGTTTGTTTCTTTTTTCCAGTTGTTATTGTTATTGATCATGTCTTCTGTTTGAAACCCCTATTCATTCAATGCAAAAGGACCTGGCTTATACATCTTAATTTTCTTATTTGATTTTGTATTTTTCCTTTTGACTTTTTCTATCTCGATACTGTTAATGATAAGGCTTCACTGAGAAGGTGTCTGGTAAAGACTTGAAGAGGAGAGTGTCCACCTGACCGAGCAGCCCAGGCAGAGGTTCCTCCTGGGAGCTAGCAGCATGGCTGGCTAGGTGTGGTAATGCTAGGTGTGGAAGCAACAGAAAGACCAGGAAGGTCAAAGGGCAAGTCCTGAAGGATCTTACAAACTATGACCAGGTTATGTACTGAAAGTTAGGGTTTTTTGTTTGTTTGTCTGTTTGTTTTTTGGTTTTTCGAGACAGGGTTTCTCTGTGAAGTCCTGGCTGTCCTAGAACATGCTCTGTAGACCAGACTGGCCTCGAACTCACAAAAATCCTCCTGCCTCTGCCTCACAAGTACTGGGATTAAAGGTATGCGCCACCACTGCCTGGAAAAATAAATCTTAAAAAAAAAAAAAAAAGATAGCTCAGTCAAGTCTAGTAGCATGAGCCTGCAAACCCAGCTGCTCTAGAGGGTGAGGCAGGAGGATTACAAATTCAAGGGCAGATTTTGTAATTTAGCAAGCATGCTTAAGCTCTGGTTCAATCTCTAGTACTGGGAAGAGAGGGAAATAAATACAAGAAAGACACTAGACAAGTCTGTCTGAGATCATTGTCGTTCATGGATAGAGAGTGACCCCTGCTTGAGGACAAGCCTGGCCCCAGAAGGATGAGGGTGTGCCCGGGCCCAGGCCAGTCCTGGGGCCCTTGTTTCCTGTACTTCAGGTTTGAGCATCTTTCAGTGATGGTCTTTCTGATATCTTTCTCCCTTGTGTCATGCTCTGGACTGCCTGCCTGAGTACAAAGGTCCTTCACGGGCACACCTTGAATTCATCTAGTGTCTCCAGAAACTTCTCGCCTACTCCTTCTTCTGCACCCAGTCTGACAAGCAGGTCTCTGTTCTGGTCCAAGCCGCTGACACTGGTGGTCAGGGTGAGGGATGCATAAATGCACATTGTGTTTCTGATTTTCTGCATCTCCTTGTTCAGGCATGCTAGGGAATCATTCTTCTTTTGGTGGTTTTATTTCATTATACAGGAGGGCTTTTAGAAGTACTCATTGTAAAGACCTTGGAAAAGGAGAAACAAGTATTTTCTTTCCTCTTCAGTGTCTTGAACTAAGAAGCCTAGTTGATGTCATTGAAACCTTTGCTGAAGTAAAACATTGTTTGGGACATTTCTTTTCATTATATGCTACTTATTTATTTTTTTTATACATTTATCGAAAAAGAGATACATATATTTCATTGATGGCTTATTTTACCGTCAGGCTGACCACTAATATGCACTTAACTTTTCTAAATGTTTAAGGGTTTTTGAAAGTACATGTGTGTGCGTGCATGTGTGTTCGACTGTGTTTTCAGGCCCTGTGAAGATCAGAAGAGGGTATCAGATCCCCCTGTAGCTGCAGTTACAGGAGGTTGTAAGCCACCCAGTGTGAGTGCCAGAAAACAAACTCCAAGCATTTGCAAGAGCAGCAAGCAAGCGTTACTGGCTGATTGCTGAGCAATCTCTCCAGCCCCAAGATTATTTATTGAAAAAGACAAATAACACATGTTTTCTTTCATATGTGGAGTTGGATTTCAAAGTATATGTGTAAATGTGTGTAGGCCATAAATCTAGAAAGTAGAAAAGGGATCCTAAAGATAAGGGGACAAGATGTTGGAATACGAATACTTGTAACATGAAAACAGCAGAGGAATGGGGACCAGCCAGAGGAGGGCAGGGGATAATAGAAGGACAGTGGAGAAAGAGGAATGAAGATAATGTAGGACACACACACACAGGAAATGCAATAATGAAACCATTCCTTTATATACTTACCTTAGAAATTAATACATAAAATAAATAAAGATTAAGTTTTTAATGTGATTTTTATTTTTTACTCTTCATATTTGCAAAGATCAAAAGAGCCTATCATTAGTCATTATTAAAGTTACTAATCCTAGTCTATGTATCAGGGACTCTGCTATCTACTTTTAATATATATAGTTTCATGCTTCATTTAGAGGGATGCATAAGTATTGCTTTGTCTTGTCGGTGTACATCCCAGAAGCTCTGCCAAGGACAGTTTGTCAATTACTATAACCTTTCTAAACCTCATAATTTCTGGCTCAGGAGTTGCATATATACTCTCCTATAGATAAATTTATACACACTACAAATATAAAGCCATGACTCACAGTGTTTTTTTGTATTTGCAAAGACTTAAAATCTACCTACATGACCATCAAAAAGGCACTGGTTCAGTTATAATTCATTTGTTACAATGAAGCTATATGCAGTCATTAAAAAAGATTAGGGTGGGGGGCTGGCGAAATGGCTCAGCAGATAAGAGCACTGATTGCTCTTCCGAAGGTCCTGAGTTCAAATTCCAGCAACCACATGGTGGCTCACAACCACACCTAATGAAATCTGACGCCCTCTTCTGTTGCCTCTGAAGACTGCTACAGTGTACTTATATATAATAAATAAATCTTAAAAAAAAAAAAAAGATTAGAGGAAGGGGGTGACATCACCTTTAATCCTATCACTCCAGAAGCAGAGACAGGTGAGTCTCTGAGTTCAAGGCTATCATAGACTACATACAGAGTAAGTTCCAGGACAGCCAAGGCTATACAGGTGTGGTGATTTGAATATGCTTGACCCAGGGAGTGGCACTATTAGGAGGTGTAGCCTTATTGAAGGCAGTTTGTCACAGTGAGGGTGGGCTTTGAGACCCTCCTCCTAACTGCCCAGGAAACAGCCAGTCTGTTCCTAGCTTCCTTTGGATGAAGATGTAGAATTCAGCTCTTCCAGCGCCATGCCTGCCTGGATGCTGCCATGCTTACCACCATGATGATGGACTGAACCTTTGAACCTATAAGCCAGGCCCAACTCAATGTTGTCCTTTATAAGAGTTGCCTTGGTCGGGCTGGAGAGATGGCTCAGCCATTAAAGGCTAGGCTCACAACCAAAAATATAAGAGTTGCCTTGGTCACGGTGTCTCTTTACAGCAATGGAAACCCTAACAGAGACAAGGGAGAAACCCTGTCTCAAACAAAACAAAACAAAACAAAAGAATGAGGACATTGAACATGGTGACTACTGTCATACACCACAGGAAGTTGAGGCAGGAAGACCTCAAATCAAGGATAGACGTGGTCACATAGAAAGACTGTTTAATAGAGGAAGGGAGAGAAACAAGGGAAGGAGGGAAGCAGGGTGGGGAGGCATAATGAGAAAGCTCTATACATACCAGTGAAGAAAGAACACGCCAAGATACAGTCCTTTATGTTGTTGTTTTTAAAAGCAACATTTAAAATTTTTGGCTGAGCTGACGTGACGGCTCAGCAGATAAAGGCACCTACCTACCACCAGGTCATCCCTGGGACCCACATGAGTAGAAGAGAAAAAGTAAGTCCCACAAATTGTCCTCTGGCCTCCAGCTACACACACACACACACACACACACACACACACACACACACACACACTAATAAATAAGTAAGTACTTTTCTTAAAGTTAGGGGACAGAAAGATGGCTCTGTGGTTGAGGTCACCTACTACCCTTACAAAGGTTCCCAGCACCCATGTCACACAGCTGCCAGCTGCCTATAACTCCAGCACCAGGGTATCTGATGGCTTCTTCTAATCTCTGTGGACATCTGCACTCATGTTCACATTTCTCTCTCTCTCTCTCTCTCTCTCTCTCTCTCTCTCTCTCTCTCTCTCTCTCTCTAACATACACTCACACACGTGTAATTTAAAGCAACTCTAAAACTTTTTTTTAAAAGCGGGGTATAAAATAGTATACCATCCCTTACATTAAAAGCATGTCCATACTCATTTGCACAGTTTTACAAGAAAGATGTACACGTTACTGAGAATGGATGTGCCTTGGTGGAAAGAAACTGAGCCACCACCAAGAAAGGAGTAGAAGAAGAGTTTTTCCCCAGTTTGTAACCTACAAACAGCATTGGTTCTTACAGTACCTATTCTGAAGTAGAAATGTGGACACAGAAGCTCCATCTAGGCTAAGGCATGCTAGGTTAGAATTGCAAGCAGAGGCAGCTCTTCTACAATTCTGTCTACACTGAGATATTCTGCACTTACCAAACTGGAGGAGCTGTAGGGTTTTCCAGCTGTCCTTCTGTCTGCTGCCAACTTCTACACTTGCACACCTCGTGTGTCTGGAGTTGTTAAGGTCAAAGACTGGGCCCTGTCAGCCCTAACACGATCATTTCAGCCACTGTTCTCAATACTCCAATTAAAGAGATGCCTAGTGGTGAAAAGAAGAGAAAGGAGATTTGTTCATTGTGACTACCTTGAGGAAAAGAGCAAATAAAGAGGTCTGGTAAACACCCCACCCCCTGCCAGACTCCAGTCCGTCTTTGAGGTCCTAATAGGTGGTCTGGGTTTAAATAGAAGACAAAAGGTAAGTATAACTGGGCAGTGTTGGTGGAGGTGTGATCCCAGCTGGTGTTGACTCCCCCCCCCCGCCCCCTCCCCCCTTTCCCCCTCCTATCCCCCCCAAGACTGCTCCAGGTTAGAACAGTATGAGATCTCTTTCTAGGAGGCAAGTACTTCCTCTGTCTGGTATGGATTCTCTGTCTGGTGCGAGATTCTTGGGGGACCGTCTTTTCAATAGTCTAACAGCCATAAAAAGAGTGAAAAGTCTCTCTGGATCTTTCCTCCTGCCTGGACTGCTCTGCTCACACTCTACTTCCTCCTGTGGGTAGCTAGAACATCTGTTTGATTTTTACAGAGGGTGTAACCCAGCAACTCTGAGAACCCTCATCCATCACTAGAGGAGAAATCGGTTTCCCGAATACTGCAGCTTTTCCCAACCTTCATCGGGCCGTCAAGACGGCACATCAGACAAGGGTCTATAAGGACCCAGGTCTAGTGGTTCAGTCTTCAGCAAGAGGGCAGCTCCTGATCGGGCTCTGACTGCTCTATTTCTATTTCCCGAAACCTACCCTGCATAATCCTCTTTGATGATAAAGGGCCTATGGTTTTAAAAAGAGGTGCCTGGAAAATTACCCCAACTTTTAATAGCACAAGAAAGTTTAGTGATGTATTATTTTAGTTCCTTCATTTAGACTAATTTAACACGGAATTGTCACTATAATTAGAAAGGATCATAGCTTCCCAGACTCAACCACTGGAAGGTACTTGATTTCATTCCCCTGAAAAGCAGTTTAATCCCAGCTTCTGTCTAGTGACAATATGATCCCCAGAGAAAGGAATGTTGAATGTCCTTTTAAACTCCTAGGGACAATCACCAGAAGAAATGCAACTAGCCCCTACCAAAGAAATCTAATTCTGACAACTTGTGAAATCTGAATTTAAGTCATTGGCAGATTACTGAGGTCTGGAAAATGGCAAACATCAACCTGTTGAGAAGGGTGGCCCGGCCTGTTTTTGTTTGTCGATTGCGTAACTGTGTGTGGCGGTGTTGTATTAAAACCAGCTTGTCCCAGCTAGTAGTAAAATGCAGTCTCTTGGTAGACGAGGGCGGGCTTGTCTGTATAAACCAAACATCTGAAACTCCTACTGCAAGTCTTTGAGGGCTTGTACCTGATGCTTAATTTGGGTTGGAAATGAGAGAAGATGTAACCTACAGGCAAAGATAATTCCTGTGGGTTTTTTGTTTTGGTTTGGTTTTGGTTTTGGTTTTTGGGCAGTTTCTGCTCCTTCTTCTCTGGTACTCAGATTAGGTCCGAATCTCTCTCTTAGGAAACTCTGAGCCCCCTCTAATAAAGACCTTTCTGAGCCATACTTGTTGCAAGAGACTGATTGGATCTCCCAACTGATTCTTTCAGTCGCTGTCCAGGAAAACGGTTTGTCTTCTCATTTAGAAACAACGGACCCAGATTTTATGTTCATGATCAAGTTAAACCCGCTTAGCTTAATTTTCAGTAATTCCCCCGAACTCCCCAGAGAGCCTTAGGGAAGCACTTGGTATCATTATGCGCACTGTTCTCGAGTTTCAGGGTGGGCCTTCCGTTGTTTGGATTCCCTGTAACTTTTAAGTCTTCTGCTGACAAGGCCTCCAAGGCGAAGGGCACCTGCAGCAAAGTTGGGAATCGGCTCCCATAAACACCTCTGCAACCTTTCAATAAACAACACCCTGAAACTGAGTTGGCCCTTGGATGGAACTCACTTCCTCTTTGAGACAATGTACTTGTCCATCAATTTACAAAATAAAAGGCTTTCTGAGTGTGAGGAACAAAAACAGAAAGTGCCTGAATTGTAAGGAACTTTGAGTACAGATTCAGTAGGGAAGTACCGGGAGGAAAGAGAATAGGGGGTGGGGGTGGGACGCATGGAGTGGACACCTGGTGAGTTAAGAAAACAGCAGGAGATGGCTCAGAACTTAAGGTCCAGGACTGAGGAGTGCTCTAACAGAGGACCAGAAGTCAGTGTCCTGCCCCGTGCCCGAGCCCCCACCCCCCACTGCAGCTCCAGAGAATCCAGTGTCTCTGGCCTCTTGGGGCACCTGCACTCACATGCGCATAGCCATACACATATAATTGAAAATCAGATAAATTCTTTTAAAGAGAAGAAGAAAAGAAACCAACCGGTACTTGAAGGGGACTAGTTGGGAGAAGGCTTTGAAGACAGTGTGTCCCCAGCAGGGCTGTCTGTCAACCAGAAGCAGTGCGGAAAGACTGGCACATATTCAAGGAGAGTGGAAATGCATTTTTTTCATGGACCATCACTGTTTGGAGAGGGATGTTTAGAGATGTGTGCTGACGAGTCCAGTGCTAAGCTGGAGTCCCAGACACGGAACCACCGTGTGAGATGAACCCATCAGAACCCTGCCCTGTACAAAAGTGTGTTGCCAAGTGAGGTCAGGTCCAGGAGCCCAACCCTAACCCTCTCCGAGGAGTATCAGGAGAACCACCCCCTGCTGAGTGGCTCTCAGCTCTTTCTATGTAACTGTGCTATACCAGACAGCCTTGGCTCGGCCTCCAGGAGGCACTCTGAGCCTGTGTAAAATGTAGGAAGTATTTTAAGCAAATGCTGAAATGAAGTCGGTCTCCCTCCCGACCGGAGAGTCCCCAGAGGATTTCTGCTTGGTGAGCTTGAAAAGGGGATGAAATGTGTATGTCTGGGGGGGGGGGATCAGAGAGAACAGACAAGAGGTTGGAGAGGTGGCTCAGTGGTTAAGAGCCCCTGAGTGCTCTTCCAGAGGTCCTGAGTTCAAATCCTCCACAACCATCTGTAAGGGGATCTGACTCCCTCTTCTGGTGTGCATGAAGACAGAGCAGTTAAATATAGAAAATACATAAATAGGCTTCAAGACCTCAATTAAGTTGACCCTGAGATAATAAAGTACTTGTTATTATTGACGGTTTTTATTTTATTTTCTTTTTTTTTTTTTACTATGTAGATCAGGCTGGCCTCATACTCACAGAAGCACACCTGCTCTGCTTCCAAGAGCTGGCCTAAAAGGTGTGTGCCTCCACACTGGGCCCCATCTGACTTCCCATGTGGCTTTTGTCATGTAATGTGGCGCAGCTTGGACTGAGGTCTTTTAGTGTACCTTGAGGAAAAGCAGAGGAGAGGACAGATCTCTGGGCTTCAGTTTTTATCTTCTTAGAAAAAGGGAAGTACTGATGGTAAAGTGAGAACACCAGCCCTTTCTAAAATTATTAGTTGGTTCTACTTGTCAAATATGCTTCGTCTTGATTTCAGTACTAGGATATGATTCCCTCTGGGTGTGGCCTCCAATGTCCACTCGCTGTGAAACAAGGTGAGTGAGCACCCCCAGGGAGCCCACCCTGGTGGTAACTACCTGCCTGCTTACATCCAAGTAGAAATTCCAAATGATAAATTAGGATTAAAACCAGGTAATGTGTCACAACACTGCCATTTTATTGCATCTGCCTGTGTGCTCAGCTTCAGCTCAGGACCTCAGAGGTGTATCTGAGTTTTTACTGCACAGGCTAAGATCAAAGACGGTCAGGACCATGAATACCACCTTTGTTCTCCGCCAGTTTTCCTTCTCCCCCACTTCCCACACTGAAAATCATCCCAACGCTGTCTTCATCTGCCCACTGGGATGTTTGCTTCAGCCATTTGTTGGTGGTTCAGCGAGCAAACCCTAAGTTCCCTCCTCCTCTTCCTCCCCCTCCTTACCTTCCCCTCCCTCTCCTCCTCCTCCTTCTCTCTTTCTGTCTCCCTCTCTGTCTCTCTCTTTCTCTCTCTGACTCTTTTTTACCAAGGTCAGGCCTAGTTTTTTGTTTGTTTGTTTGTTTGTTTCGTTGCCTATTGATCATAGCTGACTGCCGTCCTAGACTCTGTTGAGTGAATTAATATAAAGATGAGTGCAATTCTTGCCCCACCTTGGAACTCCCACACTCAATGAAGCGAATAAATGGGTGAGTTGGGGTGGGAGAAAGGGGAAAAGGTGACGGATGGACGGACGGACAGACAGGTGGATGGAATGAATGAATGAATGAATGAATTAGAAAAATGATGTGTTTACAGCATCTTATGGAGGGACAGAAAACAAACAGATATGATCTCTGTGATACTCAGTGAGAGCCTCAGATTTCCCACTTATAACGTGAAGGTAATAATTCCTACTTAGCCTGGGTGGCTATAAAAATGACAGTCGGTAAATTGCTCAAGGAAGTGCATAGTTAAAACAACAACCAAAAGCGGGACGTCACAGCTACAACAAAAGGTGATAAGTGACTTAAGAGAAGTGCAAACAAAGAGGGTGGGGGTTCCCAGCACCTGCAGGAGGCCACCCATCCACCCATGTGTGCCAGCCACCAGCGCCTGCGCACAGGGGCTTTCCCAGCCTCCAGGTGATCTGCAGCACAGCACACGCCTAGGCTGGCCAGAGTTGAGCAGCTGGGACCCACGGGCACAGACCAGGAGCGGAGCAATCCTAAGTGGCCAGACATTTACAAGTGAAGCAGGTGTCACCTGCAGCTGCTGCCATTATGGCTCCCACAGACAGCCTGTAGAATGGAGTCTGAGAAGGACCAAGGCTGCCAGTGAGGAATGAAGATCATTTCTCTCTCCAGAACGCAAGACCACTTCCTCTTTTCTCTTTCCACCTCCCCCTGGATGTCTAAAGTGAAGCGGTTTTCTCTCTTCTCCAGCTCAGAGGCTGAGAATGGTGCGGAGGACAGAAGGAGGGTCAGCAAGTCGCCAACAGCCCAATCTCCTACCTCATCTGTGGAGGCCGAGTCCCCGGACCAGAAGAGGAGCCTTGGCCTGTGGTGAGTCTTCAGTGGACTCTTTGTTCTCCAGCTTTTAGAGAGCACTGGTGTTTCTAGTTTTAAGGTTGTCTTTAAGAGTGTGGCTCAACTGTAGGCAAACCATGCCCTAAGAAAGCATGGTGCGCTCTTCCTTAATACCACGGCCCTGGTCTTTGCCCTGGTATTCACTTATCTTCCTCGCAGCATCTTTTGCTCCTGTTCCTGAACCTTTCTGCAGAAGGGCTGCCTCTTTCAGAAATCACTGATTTTCCTGATCAAGGAAGCCACGAGGTCTCCTCTCAGTCCAGAATGCACCCGGGTCTGCTCAGCCTCCAGATGTGCACACCTGGCCCTCACTTTCCTGGGAGCCACGGGAAAGAGCAGAGGAGACCAGGTCCCAGGGATCTGCTGAGCTATCCATGATCTGTGACTGGGGCTGTAGAGGAGACCTGGTTTGCCTGTGAAGTAGGAGGAGAGATGTTTTGTTTTTTGGGATTTTTTTTAATACATAGCTACAGGCTCCATCAGTCTCAGAGGCAAACACTACCCAGGAGGAGCTTAGAGATGCCTGCAGCCAGAAGAGTAGATACAAGAGGAGTCTGGTTGTTGTTGTTGTTGTTTTCATTTTGGTTGGTTTTGTTTTTCGGTCCTGGGGATCAAACTGAACACATGCTAGGCAGCTGCTCTACCTCTGAGTACATCCCCAGTCCTAACTGTGGATTCTAGAACTCTCCAATCAGGGTGAGTGATCTCCTCCCGATTGCTAGGACTGTTGGAACCATTGCCTTCTCCCACTTTTGACCGCTGCCAGGAGACAATTAATCACATCCTACGTTTCCCTCCATCCCTGGCTCCCCACTTGTATCTCCTTTCTAAATCAGTGCCTGAGTCATAAATCCTCACCCAAGGTTTCCTTTTTCAGCTATACCTGTCGCCTCTGCACACCTTGTTTTTGGTGCCTTATCTTTTGACATTTGTTTCTGTAGCTGTTTCCCAGCAGAACATCCCACCCGCTCGTTAAGTGACTCCCCTCTCACAGAGCTTTTGCTGTGATGGGCCAGGCAGTCACCTGGCAAATACTTGGGTTCCTTCTGACTTGCCCGGGCTTCAAATGAGAAGAGCTGTGAGTGACACGTGCATCAGTAGGCGATGTGGGAAAACACGGGGTTTGCTGCCCACCACGCCATGGCGCCGAGGTTTGCTGCCCGCCACGCCATGGCGCTGAGGTTTGCTGCCCGCCACGCCATGGCGCCGAGGGCCCTGCTCTGATGTTCTGCTCACTCTGTCTGGAAAGTCCTAACCGCTTTTTTTTTATTTTGTTTTTTTCTTTTTGGGCACTTTCATTTTGCTCTGGGCTTTGATCTTGACTGTGGGCAGCTATAGGAAGTGAGAATAATGTGACTGAGAAGGCACAGAGAAATCAGTACCTATGCAAAGGAGCTTCCCGTTAGCTCTGTGCCACTGTTCAAGACCTCAGAGCGAGAGCAGCCCTCCTTACTGCATTTACCTACTGTGCAGAGTCCTCCAAAACATCTGCCTCGTGATGCCGTTAACATGTATTGAGTCAGCAGAAGCCATACTTGCCATCTTTATTTTATTTGCTTGGGGATTTTGTTTTCTTGGTGTTTATTTGTTGTTTGTTTGGAGACAGGAGCTCACTATGTAGCCCAGGCTAGCCTTGAACTCAGAAGAGATCCATTTGCCGCTGCCTCCCAAGCCCTGGGACGGAAGTTGTGCGCCACCACATCCAGCACTGTTTTGTTGGTATTGTTTGCATTGGAGGCTTTGTGTAGCCAAGGCTTGCCCCAAAGTCACTATAGTCCTCAGGATGGCCTTAAATCATGATCTTCCTGCCTCAGTCACCATCATAACCTATCTAAACGCCATTATTATTTTTGACATTTATAAAAATAGTTATCTTTTCAGGTGGGGTATAAATAGGTAAACTCAGAGTTTCAAAGAAAAAATAATCTCCAGAATTCCCGGAGAACGTACTTATTAGCTAGCCCAGAGCAGAGCAGTTCTGTCTACTGTGAGCCGCTGAGAGGTGCCCCTCCTGAGATTTCAGTGTTGTGGATCATAAACTATTGGAGGAGCCTAAGACATCCTAAGTCCCTCTCAGAGTCCCCTACTTCCACCATGTCTGTCCCCTGTGGCATTTGAATTCCTTCAGATAGTATAAATGTTTCAAATAGTATAAAAAATATGGACACTCTGTCTCTTGTTTCGAGCCCTAGCAGTAAAGCAACTACTATAATTACAAAGCGCATTTGTGCGCCAGCTCTAGAACTGGTACATCTTCTCCACTTGGAAATGGCTGTTCTCGGTCACAGGGGTGCAGACGTGCAGGCTCCCACATCTGCTGAAATGGAGAGGCAGGGTTAAGATATTCTGCCATCAAATTCCAGAATTCTGCCTTTAACAGTCGGGGGAAGGGAAGACTTAGATTTAGAGATGCGCGTTTTTATTTCTTTTTTCTTATTTTGTCACACTTGACTTTCACTGTCTTCCAAGACTGGATGTTTTCTATCTCTCGTCTTCTCAGGTCCAGTGCCTCCTGTCCCTTCTCTAAGCACTGGGGTCATGCTGTGGGGTGAGAGGTCCCTTAAGGGTGGATCTCTCTCTCCCTTTCTCTCTCCCTCTCCTTCTCCCTCTCCCCCTCCCCTCCCCCTCCCTGTCTCTCTGTCTCTCTCTCTGTCTCTCTCTCTCTCCCTCTCCCTCTGTCTCTCCCTCTGTCTCTCCCTCTGTCTGTCTCTCCCTCTGTCTCTCTCTGTCTGTCTGCCTGTCTGTCTGTTTCTCTCACTGCTGGTGTTTGCTGAACTCCAGAACTGGGACTAGATCTCCAGCATTGAAAAATGATAAATGAAAAGGCAAATCCACATTGTTCTGGCTGTTCCATCTTCTATTGTTGTCTTTAACCTGTCTAACTTCTTTTGGGGGGCAGGGAGGGTGAGACAGGGTTTCTCTGTGTAGCCCTGGTTGTCCTAGAACTCACTCTGTAGACCAGGCTGGCCTTGAACTCAGAAATCCGCCTGCCTCTGTCTCCCAAGTGCTGGGGTTAAAGGCGTGTGCCACCACTGCCTGGCCCTGTCTAACTTCTATAACAGCTAAATCGTATACTCTGTCTCTATCTTTCCCTGTGTGCATCAGTCTCTCTCTCTCTCTCTTCTCTCTCTCTCTCTCTCTCTCTCTCTCTGTGTGTGTGTGTGTGTGTGTGTAGTATGCCTTTTATGTACGTAGGGGTTGAGGGAGGGTTGAGCCCATGTGTACACATGGAGAGACCAGAGGAGGACTTCGGGTATCCTTTTCTCGCTCCATCTTACTCCCTTGAAACCGGGTTTCGTCACTGAACCTGGAGCCTGTTGTTTTCAGCTAGTCGGCGGCAGTAAATCCAAGCAACACCCAGCCCAGTTCTGAGGTTATTCACACACAGACATGGCTCCCCATCCAAGATGGGCTCCTCACACTGGACTAGCACCCACTCTTGACCCACTAAGTCATCTTCCCAAACCCTGCTCTTGTTATTTTGAAGGATTGTAGCCCAGGGTGGCTTCAAATGTATTCATACCTGTCAACCAAATTACAAAACAAACAAACAAACAAACAAAAAACCCAGGCAGATCTTTTGAAGCCGTGTAGACTGTGGGCAGATGGGGACAGGTGGAACAGTACTACCTTTGACGGTCTGGAAAGGCACAACAGCACAGGGACTCCTGTGTGAAGCACCATTGTCATCTGTGGGTGGAGCACTTCCTTACACAGTAGTGCTTTCTGGAGCTTCTCAATGTGTTGTTTCCACTCCCTACAGGCACAGAGAGCAGGACCAGAAGGCCAATGCAAAATGAAGTTCATACAAGGCCTCATGCCTCAACCTCCCATGGGCTAGGATTACAGACAGGCACTACCACACCCAGCTTGCGCTGCCTTTAACGAAAAGAAAGGGTGGAGGGGGGAGACTTGATGCATGTGCCTACAAGCTCCCTAAAGATAGACTGTCTTGTGTGCCTAAGACCTTTAGCACAAAGCCTCTCTCAGTTAATTCTTATTAAATATTAATGGTTGCGAAACAAAATAAATATTGTCTGATTGAGCTACAGCTGTAGTTTTATTTGATAATGGAACTCAAGGACTCCTCTTTCTGTTGATTAAAACACTTTTGAGCTGCTAGAATTATCCTCGAATCTCGAATGCCCTTTCTGCAGTTCATCACGATGGCCCACTGCGATCATCCTGATCACGCAGTTCGCAAATGCGCCCAGAGTGTAGCGAGCACTGGTCAGGATCTAGAAGAGACAAATGAGTGTCACGCTTTCTCGTGACATGGAGGATTTATCATGAGCAGCATAAACTGTTCCTTGCATAATCTCCGTGGGTTTTATTTCCCCAGGTCAAAATCCAGTTTTGATGGTTCCAGTTTGTTGAGTGATAAGAATGACTGTAAAACTGAAAGCAAGACTGACTCTAAGACCGAAAGAAAAAAGTCTTCATCGTCTAGTCAGGTAATGAGGGACGGCAGTGTGTATTGACTCTGAGGGTAGCCCAGCCAAAGGAATCCAGAAATGCAGCTTTCTACTAACCAGGGCCAAAGGAAACAAGGGGTTTAGAATATGTGGAAGGACAGATGAACACTGTTCCTCCAGCCTATTCGATTCCACAGCTGACCCATCAGCACACATGGAGAGACACAGTGCTTGGCTGTGGAACTGGGGCTGACAGTCACGTGCTTGTCTGACATCTCACAGAACAAACATGGGGAGTGTGGCATCCACTCACGATAATAGAGTCGCATCAGGTACCCAGCACGCAGAGAAGCAAGGCCTATGAATACGCAGGTCACACCTGATTGTCAGGAGTCACATCTGCCCTGTGCTAAATACGCGCAGAGAGGCAACAGAATCCAGGTCTGTGTTGGGCATCATCTTTACTGGAGCCGGCTTGTGGGCATTCGGGGTTTATTTGGGGGTTTGTTGCTTTGAGTTGAGCCCAAGTCCTCCCTTGTGCCAAGCACACACTCTACAACTGAGCAAAACCCTTGACCCAGTTTTCTGAAGTTTGTTGTGGTTGTTGTTGTTCACATCTCCCCTAAATACACGAATATGTGCCTTCTAAGAACCAAACAGAACAGTTGGCATAGGAATGAAATTTAAGTTGTTTTAATTTCTGCAGCTGTCCTAACAGCTGTAAGGTGTGTGTCTTATAAAGGTCGTTTTTTTTTTCACTCTTCCTTAGGGGCTAGTCAAGTGTCAGATATTATATTTAACCTTTCTCTCTCTCTCTCTCTCTCTCTCTCTCTCTCTCTCTCTCTCCCTCTCTCTCTCTCTCTCTCTCTGTCACACACACACACACTCTCTCTCTCCATGGCTTCCCAATATAGCCCAGGCTGGCTTTGAACATGGGGTCCTCCCACCTTCAGGTTTCCTAATAGCCAGCATTATAGATAGAGCCAAAGACTTCAAGTTCAGGGTTATCCGAGGGCCAAGTTTCTAAGATCTATAGATAGATGAACAGCTATCCTGGAATATTTGAAATTAAATGTGCAGTCAATGCTATCTGTAACTATTAAGACGAAAAACTCTGGGAGGCCCCCACCCCAACCTCCTACAAGACATATAACTTTCAACACCTGATGCAGACTTGAAGACATACAAATTCAAGTCTTCTAGGATAGAGGACCAGAATGGGAATTGTCATAGGAAAAAAATTCCAGAACTCTGATGCCACAAACATACATGGAAGGCAACATGCATTAATAATTCACTCTACATAAGATGTTTGTCTGTTAAACAGCCAACTTGTCGGAGCCATCTGCCATCTTGATGACCTGATCCATAGATTTTCTTCATGCCAGCAGAAGGGCTAGTTTTGCTGTCGAGAGCTCTGCTGGTTCAGATAGCACACCATCAAAGGCCTGCTTTCCAGACTTCTTATAACAGTCGTTCTCAACCTGTGGGTCTCGGTCCCTTTGGGGGTTGAATGACCATTTTGCTAGGGTCGTATGTCAGACATCCTCCATATCAGATATTTGCATCGAGATTCTTAACAGTTGCAAATTTATAGCTATGGAATAGCAACAAAAACAATTTTATGATGGGGATCACCGCAACATGGGGAACTTTGTTAAAGGGTCTCAGCATTAAGGACATTGAGAACCACTGTCTTATCACGTATTTTCTCAGAAGCATTCTAGAGGCAGATCTTTCTGTCACTAAGGGACCTCAGTCACTGTACGGCCATGCTCCTCGGTATCCCTGATATACAATGTCCTATCCTTGGATACTTGGGGTTAGGGTGGAGATGATGCTTGTGGTAAACATTGTCCTGTTATCTCCATAGTAGTGGGGACAGGTGCAATTTGCAATAAAGACAATTACAGTCCTTCAGGCCCTTGGGCCCTGGAGTGTTATGTCCTGCTCTTCTGCCTCTGACGTCATGAGCAAATAGTAACAGTGGCTACACGATGTCCTACGTGGTGGGACAATGTCTTCCACAAAGTTGTCTCCCAGTGTCCTACCTCAATGTAAGCCTGGAGGCATCCCTCTAAGGCAGGGAATTCTTTTGATGTCAGGCACAGAACAAAGGAACCGAGGCCCCGGGGAAGTGAAATGCTGAGGGCACGACCACATACCACGGCAAAGTAGAGCCAAAGACTTCAAGTTCAGGGTAACATGAGTGCAAAGCTTCTAAGCCCTGAACTTTCCCACCATGGCCTAGGTGTGTGTCATTGGCACATTCCCTGGCCAGAGTCCTTCGCTGTCATCTCCTGCCTTATTAGGAGTACCTTTGCCCTGTGAGGTGCTCAGCTGGCCACCCAACAAGGTGTTAATTGGGTTGGTCCATGAACCTAGGTGGCTCTGAGTCCCCTGTGTCTCACTGAAGGGTCGAATTGGAAAATTAGTTGGTTTAAACTCGGGTTAAAACGTGTGATGGTTGAGAAATTATCAACAGTGTCAATGCTTGTGTTCCTTCTGCAGTACAAGGCGAACATGCACTTTCACAAGTTATTCCTGGATGTCCCAACTGAGGAGCCACTGAGGCAAAGTAAGTCCTATTTCATTTAAACCTGCTTAATTGTTTTCTTTTTTAGATGCATATTTAAAAGGCTGGCTAAGGGAGCTGGAGACGAGGCTCGACAGTACCTGGGTTTAATTCCTAGCATTCACACGGCATCTCACAACTGTCTGTAACTCCAGTCCCAAGGAGCCAATGCCCTCTTTTGGCCTCTGAGGGCCCTAGGCATGAACATGGTGCACAGACATACATGTAGGCCAAACATGCATACACTTAAAAATAATATTTTAAAAAGCCTTTTGGGATTTGTTTTGTTTTGTTTTGTCTTTTGAGTTGTCTAAGAAATATGGAAGAAGGAAAGGACATTTCAAGGACTGGGTAACCAAGAAAAAAGTTTCTGGAAGTTATAGGTCACGTCATGACAGTAATGTCAGCTGCACTAACCCTTCCCTGAGACCTTAGAGCATTAAGGTAGAAGGAATAGCCAGCCCTCGTGATACGGAGTCATCCAGGAACGTTCCCCAAAGGTCCCCTTGCCATTTCCATTCATGCTGTAATGTTTGTGAGTGAGTCATCCTGAGATTTGGGACAACCAGCCTCGGGCAGGAAAGGCTGCCACAGGAGGCTAAACGAGAGCACAGTTCCCAGTGTACAGAAGTAGTCACGCCTGTGCTATGCGGAGCAGAGCACCATGGGCACACCCAAGCTGCTTCCCAGCATGACAGCTCAGCATGTGGCTCATCACGAGACCCACAACTCTAGCCTCTCTGCGTGTATACTTGCTAAGTCAAGAGGTTGGTTCCTACCATCTTCCCTCAAGTGAGACCATCCTCAGTGAGTCACTAGGTTCCTGGGAAGAGCGTTCATCTTTACACGCAAGTGACACCCGATTGCCGATTGGAGAGGTTTCTAAAACATCATGCTTGGTTTCTAGGGGGCAGTGGTAGACTTGGCCTCCCATTTTTACTCTTATTCTAAGTCTCTAAGACTTTGAATTGAAAACACATCTGAGACGCGCCCCCCCGCCTCGCTTTATTCTACTAAAGATGACTCTGGAGCTGGGCCGGGCAGTATGTGCCTCTGAGCCTAACACTCAAGAGACTAGAGAAGGAAGATGTCAAGTTCCAAGGCCACCCGGGTCTAAATCTTGAATTCCAGGCTAGCCTGGGCTGCACAGCAATATCTTATTTTAAAAAAAAAGTAGATAAAATAATAAAATAAGAGGTGATAGTGCAGGCAAATGTAGTACATTCACATATATCTGTAAGTACAAAAACATGTACAGACAAGAAAGTAAAAATATGATTAACATTTTTTTACATGCAGTGGATAAAGAGCACAGGAGTTATTTCCAAAGCAATGTCCCCCTCAAAAGAAGGGAAAGGAAGCTAGGCTTTTATTCTGGGAAATAATACTTAAACAGGAAATCATTTTTTGGAGGTGGGTATGTGTCTGAGCATGTTCATTTTAAGGTCATAATTAAAGAAAAGAAAAAAAAAGGATGGACTGGAGAGATGGCTCAGTGGGTAAGAGCACTGACTGCTCTTCCCAAAGTCCTGAGTTCAAACCCCAGCAACTACATGGCGGCTCACAACCACCTGTAATGATATCTGACGCCCTCTTCTGGTGCATCTGAAGACAGCTACAGTGTGCTTATTTATAATAATAAATCTTTGAGCCAGAGCCAGTAGGAACTGAGCAAGCGGGGTTGACCGGAGCGAGCACAGGTCCTAGATTCAATTCCCAACAACCAGATGAAGGCTCACAACCATCTGTACAGCTACAGTGTGTACCCATGTACAATGAATAAATAAATCTTTTAAAAGAAGGAGGAGGAGGAAGAAAAAAAGATGGCAGACACACTTCTGGGCATGCTTTTCACCCAAACTTACCAAGCACATGTTTGGGGGCCTTGCATAGTCAGTATCACAAAGATGGTGGGCAGGGCCATCTCTGACCATGCTAAGCTTTTCTTTTTTAGAAGTTTTAGGGGAAAAGCAAACAAAATAACAACAGCAAAACCAGACCATTTGAGGTTGCGCTGGTGCTGAAGACGCTTGCCTCTCTCGGTCACTAACAATGGAACTTTGGAGGAGGGTATATTTAGTGACCAAGATAAAGGCAAATGTTTATTTGAAATAGAAATCATGGGAATAATGGTGGTTTGCTGAGATTCTAAATCGGGCTGTTCTACCTCTCTGTCTCTTAGGCTTTACCTGTGCTCTTCAGAAAGAAATTCTGTACCAAGGAAAGCTCTTTGTGTCGGAAAACTGGATTTGTTTTCATTCCAAGGTCTTTGGAAAAGACACTAAGGTCGGTGTGTTTAGAATTAACCGTATTCTTTACATATCGTAAATAGAAACTGCTTTAAAATTAACTATATTTACAAATGTTTCCATCATGAGTCTGACTTTATATAGAGTTTCCTTAGTTGTGCTTCCAAATATGACTTCTCTAAATGCCTCCAGATGATGTGGGCTTCCTTCCCCTCCGCACCCCTCCAGACAGCGCTGGCTCGCTCCTTTCCTTATGCACGCACATCGCCTTGTGTTTCTCCTACCCTTCGGCCTGCATCCCTTTTACCCACCTGCCATCAGAGACACCGAAGTCGTTCCTATGTGTTTCTGGGAAATATGCCCTAGTCAGTTTCAAAGGCATTCATTAACAACCAAAACACATAGCTGGGCATGGTGGCTCAGCCCTACAATCCTAATGAGAGGGCTGCCATGAATTTGACGGCAGGCTAGGCTATAAGTGACTTCCATATATAACCTACTATATATGACTCTGCTTTGAACAACCTACCCTCTCCCCCAAAAGAAACTTTTAAAAATTATCCATATCTCGCTGTATCCATAGCAATTACAAGGACTACAGGTTTGAGTGTCTGATCCTCACCAGCACAAGGAAGCTGGAGCCCAAGTGTGCAAAAGGCTTTGTCTGAGGAAGTCAGACCCTTATGACCTTAAATGTTCCCTGGTGTGGCCACCTTTAGGTCTCTTTTACACGGTTTTGAGCTGAGCCATGGGACACCCAGAGCTTGAGAATAGACTCAGTGACAGAGGAAGTGGCAGCTTCCCCAGGCTCCGCTGTCTGAAGCTGTCACACAGAGAAGGAAAAGGCAATCCTTGCCAATGAACTACGGTTTCATAGCCCAGTTCATTCAGGCACCCAGAGGTCTGAGAACTACTTTCTGGCTTTGCATAGCCTCCGTGAGTTTTCTGTTACTCTGCCTGGAGATTATGAAAAAGCAGTTTTCATTCCTGTGAAATAGCCAGTTATGAACTCTTTGAAGTAATTACACTATATCTAAACATTCTCCCTAAAGCCACTGGTAATCCTATAAGAACCATTCAACAAACATAAAGGATATTCTCTAATGTGCTGATGTTAGCTCTGGAGGGCAGCTCCCGCCATGTTGCTATTTCTATAAGCTTATTCTACACTATTCTTAGGCAGTCTCTAAATTAATGCACTGCAGGGTAGTATTCCACCATAATGCTAGACGTCAGGATTACAAGCAGGAAGCCATCGGTTCCAGAGGGGATCAGGTCCTGCTTCTCAGTGGGATAAACACAGTTCTAAATTCAGAAGGAGGCCATCACTGGAAAGAGAGGCCCATTGGACTTGCAAACTTTATATGCCCCAGTACAGGGGAACGCCAGGGCCAAAAAGGGGGAGTGAGTGGGTAGGGGAGTTGGGGGGAGGGTATGGGGGACTTTTGGAATAGCATTGGAAATGCAAATGAGGAAAATACCTAATAAAATAAATAAATAAATAATAAATAAATTCAGAAGGAGTCTGTGTCTCTAAGCAGACTAAAGGACTCAAAACAGTGACACTAAAGAAAGGACTAAAGACATTCTGAACAAAGGGTTTTTTCTTTTTTAATAACTTGTAAGTTACAAAGGCAGCAAGTGAGCTACAAGCTAGTTTAGTGAGTTGGTGGTAGTTTGAAAATGCTGCTCCTACTTCAATGATTAAAAAAAAAAAAAGGTAAAATGAGTTTTAAAATTCATGGACACACTTGGGTTTCTTTTGTATGAGCTACATCTAGTCATAAATTAGCAGGAGACAGAATAAGAACCACTGTGGCTTGCCTTCTTTCCACCCCAAAGATGGTGTCAGAAGAGATTTGGGCTTCAGAAATCTTACAGGATTCCCTTGTGGGTCAACAGACCTCACTCCAGCATGATGTACTGTAAACTAATGACTTCCAGGTTGCTCTCGGGGGACCTTTCTGAACCCCTTTCCTGAAAACAGGGTACTGGCTTCACCTTACTTGAATGAGGAACTTTAGCCAGGGGTATTTTCAGTTGCTGGTAAAATTAACACACATCCCTTCTAGTCTCACCAAAAGCCCACTTTATCTTCATTTTACGAGTTATTCCATTATATGTTATAGTCACAGAATAGATGATTAATATTCCTCCTGGGTCTTTTGTGTTTCGGGAAAGCCTAAATGCACGGCTCCTTGTATTTCACTGTGTGTTTGTGTCACTGCTCAGAAACTGATTTGGACTCATTTCTGGTCTCATCATTTTCTTAGCCAATCCCAAGTTCTTTTTTCCAAGGTTATCACAGCCTTAAAATTCTTTCCTGCCCTTGAAAATGTCTCTAAAACAATAGCTTTTAGAAAAAAAGTATCTAAGTGAGATTAGCCGCTCATTATTCGGTCTTCCTTCCTGGAACTCAACCTCAGCAGAGGCTAACCCGGCTCACAGACCCAAATGTGAATGCATATTAAAAATTAAATGCTTATTTCATTCCTTTAAGCTTACAGAAGCAGTGCAATCCTCCCTTCCCCCCACTGACCTCTTTTAGAATGCATGAAGCTTTAAAAATAATAACGCATTTTCAATAAGCATGTGTACCCATGCAGGGGGTCACATCATTTTTTTAAACCATGTATGTGAGACTGTTTGGAGGTTTGCAGTGAAGCCAAACAGTGGTGGTCACTGTTTTCTTTGTCATCTGATATATTCCTATAGCAGATCATATGAGAGGAAATGAACGAGTAGGGTCAGAGCAGGTCCCATTCCAAGGTTTCTATGTTCTGATGTACAGGATCTTGAATGAGCCAAGTATCTTTCCAAATAAATTTCATGATCTGATGTCTAAGCCTTAAAGGATCCTCATAACTAAATGACCATCTCACCTGATAAAGAAGAACTAATGATACTTCTGTTGCACATTTTTTAAAGGATTTATTTATTTATGTTATTTATATGAGTACACTGTAGCTGTCTTCAGACACTCCAGAAGAGGGCATCGGATCCCATTACAGATGGTTGTGAGCCACCATGTGTTTGCTGGGAATTGAACTCAGGACCTCTAGAAGAGCAGTCAGTGCTCTTAACCGCTGAATCTGTTGCTATTTTTTATTTGAGCCAGAAGTGAACATAATTTTTTTTTTAATGTTGAGCATTCTGGTATCATGAGACGAGTGAGGAATTTGGTAAATGTTTTCATTCACAACTGAATGTCCTTCAAACCTCACCTTATTTAACCCAACCATCTAAGTATTGATAATGAAGGCTGTTGGTACTTACAAACCAGCATGCAGAAGCTTTGTGTGGAGAGCCTGTCAGGCTGAGAAGGCCATGTAAGTAGTTACAAGGCTGGATTCAGGAGTAAGACTTTCTGTCCAGCATGTTTTCCCATCCACATGTGCTCAACCCGGGAACTGAGTCCAGAGTAGATGCTGTAAGCACCGGGTTTCCATGGAGCTCTGAGCCAGGGTGCGTGAACATCAGTGTAAACGCTGTGTTCTGTTACACATCTAGAGCTTCCCAGCTGTGTCCGGTAGCTGTGGAAATCCCAGTCAGGACAGTTCAGTGATATGTTCCCCTCACTCCCAGATCCCCTGTTCTGCACGCATCCCGGAGAGCTTACCAGCTGGTGGCTCCCTTAGCCAGGTGTAGCTTAGATGTGCTGTGTATAAACTCTGAGCTGCTGTTGACTTGATGGTTCTGTTTCAGATCTCCATTCCAGCTTTCTCGGTAACCTTGATCAAGAAAACCAAAACTGCCCTTCTGGTGCCAAACGCCCTGATCATCGCGACGGTCACAGACAGGGTGAGTGCAGCAGTTCGGGACCTCCTGTGCTCTGCCTGTCGTTGTTTTCCTGTCCCTTCTTGCTGCTTTTGTTCTTTTGAGGTTTGGTTGTTGTTGTTATTATTGTTGTCGCTATAATTTAATGCATTTCAATAGCAAATTTACAGGAACAACACAGAGGGCAAACAACATTAAGTATGGGTTGTGTGTAGGACAACTCTGAGAAGTATGCCCAATGCACGAAACCTACTGTGTGCTAAAAATACTGCTTCTCTCACTGTCCAGTTGAGACCAGTAAGAACTTTATTCATTAAAAGAAATCCCCAGGGGCCTGGCAAGATGGCACAGTGGATAAAAGCGCTAACTGTGATGCCTAGAACAACTAGCATCCAGTTGCCAGATCCTCCAGTAGGAAAAGAGAACTAAGTACCAAACGTTGTGATTTGACCCGTACATGTGTGCACTATAGCACTCATATGTGCACACATACATCACACATGTATACATGCACACATGCATGCACTAATAATAACAGATAAAACTAAGTTTAAGGCCAGGTGTGCTGGTAGACACTTTTAATCCTAGCACTTAGGAGACAAAGGCAGACTTCTCTGTGAGTTCAAGGCTAGTCTGATCTAAATATAGATTAGGACTACAGAGGTTGGGGGGGGGGGTAGGTTACAGACAGGCCTATACACACACACACACACACACACACACACACACACACACACACACACAGAGCCTCTATTTGCCAAGGTGCTGGAGTAACTCCTGAACCGGGCTACCCTGAGCATACACACCCAGAACCATTTCCATTTCGACATTTGTTTCACCTGCTGTTTTTGTGAAAGAATGACAGCCACCTTAAACTTCTAACCATGCTAGGTAGCTGAGTACAGCTGAGAAGAAACAGTCACAGTTGTTCTGGCCAAGTGTGCCAGAACCTGTGATCTCTGTACATGGGAGCTAATTCAAGAGAATTAGGCCTGAAGCCAGCCCAGACTACATAGACAGACAGACAGACAGACAGACAGACAGACAGACAGATAGACAGATAGACAGATAGACAGATAGACAGATAGACAGATAGACAGATAGATAGATAGATAGATAAACTAGAAAGTGTGAGTTAACATGCTATTTTTTAAATACTAATAGCTATCAAGCTCTTACTCTTTGCCAGGTATACATCAAGTGCTTTCTTTATGTTTATAATTTATTAGTATGCACCCCACAGGGGAAGCATGCTTAAGCAGTTTCCCATTATCCCTCAGTAAGTGTCGGGGCTGAACTGTGCACTCAGACCTGCCCCGTGCCGGAGTGCGCGGTGCTCACTACTCTGCAGTGCAGTGGTGCTGACTTGGAGACTGCATCACTGTCTCGGTGGCAAATGAGAGGGATCATTCAAACTCATGAAAAGGAGGTCTGAGAGGATTCCGTGACACACAGGTGGAGAAAGCCAAAAGTTTTTTAGATCCAGTAGATGTACCATTTGCACAGAAGTTAAACCTTTCCGTATGTTGTTTATTTCCAAAGTATTTGTCTAGCTTTGATTTTTGGTTTGGTTTTGTATTGTTTTTTACCATAACTCACAAGCATCTGGGGGGCGGGGCTCCATATATTAGTACAGGGAAGAACCTGGAAGTGACATGAAAAAAAAGCAGCCCTATTATAACTGCTAGGAAATCCAGGTCAGAGCAGAGAAAGCAGGCCTCCTCCTGGAATCACAAAATGCTGGAGAGGGGAGGATACTTTGGGGTCCCAGCTAGCATCAGAGCCTGGCCTTGGTGCCCTGTCCCGTTCCATTCGTGTTCTTAAGGGACACCCATGTCATCCTTTGGGAGCCCTCATTTTGCTCCATTTTTTATTGTGCTTAAGTTGAATTTGGGGGGTCTTCTTACTATAATAAGCGGGATATGAGGAGCCGGCGATGTGGCTCAGATGGTAGTGCTTGCCTAGCAGCATAAACCCCTGGATTCCATCCCCAATATCACATAAACTGGGCATGGTGGTACACAACCATCATCTCTGCCCTTGGGAGTGGAGGCAGAACTGTCAAGAGCTCAAGGTCATCTCTGGCTACATAGCGAGCTTGATGCCAGCCTGGGCCACATGATACCCTGCCTCAAAAGAAAGAAAAGATAAAAGACACATAAGGAAATATATTTATTTTATTTAAGAAATGAAGTAAACTTTGAGTGTTCAGATGAAAAAACTGAGGTTATAGTTAAAGCAACGGTCTTTATCATTAGAAAATATAAAAGCTGGGGGGTGAGGGTGGGGAAGGATGCTCAGCCGGCAAAGGCATTTATGTGCTTCACACTCTGATGACCTGAGGGTCAGTCCTCAAGAACCATATCATGGAAAGGGTTATCCTCTGATTTCCGCAGGGACACCGCATCATGTGCATGCATGTGTCACACACTAAACATAATTGAAAAAAAAATTACAAGAAAATACAAAAACTACATGACTGGTATTTCTTGACCTCTTGGCCCCATCTTATTTTCCAGTACATATTCGTTTCCTTGCTGTCCAGAGACTCAACCTACAAACTGATAAAATCTGTGTGCGGACACTTAGAGGTGCGTATGACGTCAGACTCCTGTGCTGCCTTTCCTCGGTATTGCTTAAGGTCTGTAGCTGATCTGGGTTTTCATTTTATGCCTGATTTCAGAACACAAGTGTTGGTAACAGTCCCAACCCATCTTCTGCTGAAAACAGTTTCCGGGCAGATCGCCCTTCGTCTCTGCCTCTGGTAAGTCACCTTGTTGTGCCCTTGTTCCGAGCCCCAAAAGACCACCAAGGAGCTGGCTCTGACACAGTTGCAGTCGGGTCTTTAGTCAAGTTCAAGCTTGGGCCACCCCACCTTCTCTGAAGCGGAAGGACAGGAAGGAGAAGCCCCGATCTCTCGGCGGGACAAGGCTTTATAGGAAATAGCAAGCAAGCAAGAGGGTTTCTAGCCTGGCACACATCTGATTGGGGGATTGTTATGGCCTTTAAAATAACTTGCTGGGGCTGAGAACCAAACCATAAACTTCACTTCTGTCTTGCTCCAGCTTGTTAGGCAGTGAAGTAAGTGCCAGGGGGCAGGCAGGCTTATCACCTGGAGGCTCAGGTGTGTTGGGGAGTCACCCGAAAACTGGTGCTAGAGAGTTCAACCTTAGGTCAGGTTCACTAACACGGAGTTTGAACTCAAGATCTGGTCTCTCAGCTTAAATGATGATCAAGATGCACAAGCCAAGGATGGAGCCATGGCTACATGTGCTCACACCACACAGCCAGGGCTTGGGAAGAACTCATGACCAGAGTAGTGGAGGGACAGGTGCAGAGCACAGCTTGTCTCTCCAGAAGCAGAGGAACCAACAGAGGCCTCTAACTCTTTTTCTAGTAATCTAAGGGTTGTTCTACACAAAGAAGAAATGTGATCGTGAGATTGGAGGAACATAAGATATCGCTTTGTGTCCTTGTCAGTTTTTTGTGTGCGGTGTTGGGGGAGTCAAACCCAGAGCCTCGTGCACACTAGCTAACCAGTCTCTCCTAAGCTACGTAGCAGGCATCAGTGCTCCTTTAACGAGAGTCTCTTTTTGAGGCAGGCCATGACTCAGCTCACAAAGGTCTGTTCAGGGCACTATACTGATAACACTATCAAAACCCAGGAAAAGTTAAAACTAATTCTCACCTTCAGAGACTTTAGCTTAGAAAAGATAAGGCAAACTCAGAAATCGCTAGGCAGAGCTGTTATGACCAGGTGGCAGGTAGAGAGACTATGATTGCCCTGGACTTTGTAGACCGCAAGGAAAACCTCCAGTGGCATATTTCATTTGTGTACAGTGTGTACCTATAATGGAATTTTGTTTTTCTTTTCTTTTTTTAAGATTTATTTATTATTATATCTAAGTACACTGTAGCTGTCTTCAGATGCACCAGAAGAGGACGTCAGATCTCATTATGGATGGTTGTGAGCCACCATGTGGTTGCTGGGATTTGAACTCAGGACCTTCGAAAGAGCAATCAGTGCTCTTAACCGCTGAGCCATCTATTAAAGCTTGACCCACACACAGATTGTTGGTCAAATTTGCCTTGAGTCAATCACAAGCCCATAGTTTCAACATCTATGGATCTCCTTTTGCATTTTGAAGAACTAGTATAATTAAAATATCCTCACGTAAAAACTCAAACAAGAGGGTTTATCTGGGTTTGGTGGAACACACCTATAATTCCAGTACTTGGGGAGCTGAGGCAAGAGGATTGCTCTGAATTTTAGGCCAGACTGGGCTACACATTGAATTTAAGGCTAAACTAGAACTACATAGCGAAGCCTTGTCTCAAAACAAAAAAAGAATGTTTATAGCAGAATTTTTCACAAATGCCCCAAATCAGGAGAAAACCCTGAAGTCCTTCATCTAATGCATGGGATATTTTCAACTTAGTATCCAAATGGAATATTAAAAGTAACGTCATAAAAAGAGAATGAAGGGCTGACACATGCTACCACACAGGTGGACCTTAAGTCATTGTGACAGACCCAAAGTCAAACACAGAAGGCTGTGTACTACATGATTGCGTTTACTGAGGCTTCTCCAGTTAGGATAGATTTGATCCCAGGAAACCCATCATAAGGCTCTGTAGCACTGGGGGCGGGGGCAGGGTAGCAGTGCAGAATGCACACGTAACGACAAACATGGTTTCTGATCTGAGGCTACCCCACTGGAGTCTCTCCTAAGGGAAGTTCCTTACACTCTGAGCCACTTCTTCCATCCAGTGAAATGCTAGCCTCGCCATGTGGCTGCATTCGCATACCCCCATACTCGATAAGCATTTAGAAGATCATTATTTTTTTAATAATTTTTTTTATTTTATGTGTATTGGTGTTCTGCCTACATGTATGGCTGAGTAAGGGTATCAGATCTCCTGGAATTACAGACAATTGTGGGTGATGGGAATCGAACCCAAGTCCTTCAGTTAAGAGCAGCCAGTGCTTTTAACCACTGAGCCACCTCTCCAGCCCCCAGTAAATCATTATTAAGTGGAAGACGCTGACATTTTTCACTTTTCAGACTGGCATTTCACTCAGCTGGTAGAGTGCTGGCTCAGTGTGCACAAAGCCCTGGGTTCCATCCCCAGGACCAAACAAACCTGGCATGGTGGCACACACCTCTGAAGTGGAGACAGGAGAGTCTAAGGTTAAAGGTCATCTACACTGAGGCTTTGGGGCCAGCCTGAGATAGTTGGAGATCGTGCCTCGGAATAAATAAATAAATAAGTATCAGCCAATCAAATTTCCAACTTTTTTCCCCCTATCAATCATTGTAAGGAGTCGAATGAATGTTGAAATGGCCCAAAACCAGCAAACTCAAGCACACAACTTGCTCATTTGTTTACCAGAAGGGTCCTTTCTCTGTTGGCAGCTAACTTGTTAAGAACTCAGTCTAATTCGGCCTTTGCCAGGGCCAGCTGGGAACACCGCGCATCTCCTTAGGTCTTAAGCACTTCAGGGAAGCCAGCGGAATACAAATTAAAGCACCTTTCTCTGCCTGTGTCCTTTACTCCTGTCTGCTTCCTGCCCTCTGTACTGATGACCTGGTCAGATCTACTTTAAAAGGCTACAGCTTTCTTTTCTCAGTCTTAATTTTCTAGCACTTCTTTTCCTTTCCTGTGTCCAATATCATTTTTTTAAAAAAATTATAATTTGCTACAATTTTTTTCATACATATTTGAACTTACACTTGAGCTGTCTATCCAGTCTTCTCTCACGCTATCTGCCTCTGTCTGCTGAGACATCTCTGCCTCACACTAAGCAGTTTCTGTTGCCAGCCATCCAATGCTCTCTCGAGATGTTTGTATCAAACAAGCTGTGTGCTGTTCGCTAACAGAATTCTAACCATGTAGAAGGTTCTCAGTTTCTGTCACCAGAGACTCCTGGGTTAGGAAAGTCCTGTGATGTGGGGTGACCCATGCTTCATTTCCATATCTTATGGGTCAGCACTAAGGGAAAGGACTAGCATTTATCAAGTCTTGCCTGTTTCCTCCTCTCACTGTCTCCCCTCAGGATTTCAATGATGAATTCTCAGACCTGGACGGAGTGGTTCGACAACGAAGGCAAGACTTGGAAGGATACAGCAGCTCAGGATCCCAGACTCCGGAATCTGAGAACTCCCGAGGTCCGGGGAAGTCGTGTCTTGATAAACGTTTTATGCCCCATAAAACACCCTCCCCTCACTCTCACTCAACAAAACGAAAACAAGACCCACCCTTCTTTTCCCAGTTAATAGTTGGAAAGCAAATCTTGGGAAAGGGTTCCTAAGAAAAGGAATTGCCTCCGTGGCAATCCATCTCCTTCGCCCCTATTTAACAGACATCTCTTAGGTCAGTGGTTCTCGATCTGTGGGAAGTAATCCCTTTAGAGGTCAAACAACCCTTTTACAGGGGTTGCCATCAAAAAACAGATATTTCCATTCTGATCTGTAACAGTGGCAAAATTACAGTTATAACTGTGTTTTATACAATTTTTATGTCTGTATGTATGTTTGTGTATAAAAAAAGTAGCAATGAAGATACTTTTATGGTTGGAGGTCACCACATGAGGAACTGTATTAAAGGGACGTAGCATTAGGAAGGTTGAGAACCATGGCTTAGCTGACATGCTAGGGTGGCCAAGAGAGGTTTCTCACCTATTCTGGTAATAATAACAGTATGAGTAGAGAACACATTGTGTGTCTGTGGATGCCAACCCAGCGTCCTTGCATCATTTTCTCGTGAACTTTGGGTTTCAGTCTCCAGGCACCACATGCCACTCACGGGAGATCCATATCATAGCCACTATGCCAATGAAGAAGTCACGGGTTTTGTACCTTATCCTATGAGTTTTAAATGTATCAGGGACCAAAATGACCTTGCCTCCTATTCATGACAGACTTCCACGTGACCGAATCTCAGACAGTTCTGAATGTCACAAAGGGAGAAACAAAACCACCTCGGACAGATGCCCACGGGAGCAGAGCACCTGATGGAAAAGCCAAGATCCTGCCTGCCCATGGTGAGGAAAGAGGTTAATGATGGGGTGATAACATGGAAAGAGCCCCAGTGTTTCACGATACAGTTGCCTCTCATGGTCCCTTCCTTCCTATTGTTGGTCTGCCTTAATTAGGGTTTCATTGCTATAGAGACATCATGACCAAGGCAACTCTTAGAAAGGACAATATTTAATTAAGAACTGCTTACAGTTTCAGAGGTTTAGTCCATTAACATCATGGTGGGAAGCATGGCAGCATGCAGGCAGGCATGGTGCTGGAGGAGCCGAGAGTTCTACATCATGGTCCACAGGCAGCAGAAGGAGACTGTGTTCACAGTGGGTGGAGCTTGAGCATAGGAGACCTCAAAGTCAGCCCCAACACTAACGTACTTCCTCCAGTAAGGCCACACCCACTCCAACAAAGTCACGCCTCCTAGTAGTGGCCTTTGCCCATGGGCCAGGCGTTCAAAACCATGAGTCTATGGAGCCATACCTCTTCAATTCACCACATTGTCTTTGCATGTTAAATCCCACTTTTTATTCAGTAAAGTAGTACCTAGTTCTGGGCTTTGCCGGAGGTCACAAATGGAAGTTGCTGTGTTCTTCTGAGATTATAAACCAAAAGTTGGTGATAAAACTCAAGTTACTGACTTGTATCTTATTTATTAACAACAACAATAACAGTAGTAGTAGTAGTTGGATGATGTTACATTGTTCCACTGACCCCAATACTTGGCAGAAACAAGAAATACTCAAATATATATTATTAGATAAAAATAACCTGAGGAAAAAAATGAACCTACTGGTTAAAATATCAACAAGGAGGCTTCTAGTAATATTTTCCCCTCCACCTGGGAATAAGCCCACCTCAAATACCTCTTCCCTGCTGAAATATTGCTAAAAGAAAGAAGTATGCAGGGGCGCTAAATTATTGCTCTTTTGGTTTCCATTCAACAGGTCAATCAGAAACTATTGGAATTTTACATAAAATGGAGTCTCGGAAGTGCCCGACTCTCCATCACATCCTGATAGTCTATGCAATTATGTAAGTAGACGTGTGTAGTTTCTGTAAATGATCCTATTTTGCAATGAATAATCTCTCCTTGTTGTCAAGAGTCACTGCATATCCCACTTGTCCTGACATGACCCACATATTTTTCTTGGCGATTTCTGTTCCCCTTTTGGACATTCTCCACCCCACCCCACCCCGCCCACCGCACCCACCCCTCCCCCCTTAAGCTTAGGCTGCTTTTTACGACAATTGTGCTGAATCAACCAAAGAACTAGGTTCTGAGCAACAGTCAGTAACTTCCGACACATCTTTGTTCTGCTTGTTTATTTTTCTGTCTGTTCAGCTTCTTCTGAACAGAAGCCAAGACATCGTTCATTTCCACAAGATACCATCCATCTTAGTGACAATTTAGACACAGACATTTTTAACTTTTCATCAGCTTCCAGTCTATAACCATTTGCCTTTCAGAGAATAGCCACAGTTCTAGGGTGGCTCTCATACCCTAGGGAAGTAGATATGGCTGTCTGGTCCCCATTAAAGCAGGGGATTTGTGAGTCTCCAGGGAACAAGGTTTACCACTCTTGCCCAGGCCTCTGGAAGAGAACACTAAGAAGGATGGGAGCTTTGGCTTAGACATCCAGCTTGAGTCTGGCCTCGGACAATCCTATAAGAACAGTCATGTTTCTGCACTTTGAGAAACTTGTGTGACCGGATTTTAAGTCTTCTTGCTGTGAAGTTTTATAACAAGCATCAACTTGTTTTCTTTCTTAAGTGAATTTTTTAAAATGTCCCCATTTTTAATTTTATTTGGATGTTTTGCCTTCCGTGTGTGTGTGTGTGTGTGTGTGTGTACCACAGGCACGCCTGGGGCCCATGGAGGCCAGAAGAAGGCATTGGATCCGCTGGATCTGGACTTTCAGGAGTCTGAGCCACCCTGTGGGAGCCAGGAATCGAACTCGAACTCAGGTCCTCTGAAAGAGCAGCAAATGCTCTCAACTGCTGAGCCATCTCTCCAGCCCTTCAACTTAGACCATATTAAAGTCTCTAAATCCTTTATTTAGTTCTTTCTGAAAATGTCCATGAATGGAAAAGTGGCTCCAAGTTCATTGTTTTTAAACATCAGTTCCTAGCCATGAACATAACGGAAATCTCTCTTTGCCCCCCTCTAGTGTCTGTGCCCTGATCATCTCCACCTTCTACATGAGATACAGGATTAACACTCTGGAGGAGCGCCTGGGGACCCTGACGTCCATCATGGATCCCCACAGTACTGAGTAAGATGGCCTTCAGTGCTTGCTGTTAAGATTATTTTGACAGTTGACCTAAGTTTTAAGAGTCTGTCTTAGCAAACACTAAGAATTCGCTCTGTGTGAGGCGGTTTACTGAGTATCTGGGTAAAGCAGACAAAGGGTCAAGAGATGAGTGGCTTAACCTTGCATGATTCTTGTGCTCCTGTGCTGCTGTCCTGCCTCCAGCCACACGACAAGGAACAGCCAAATATTGTGTCATCCCGCTAATCGTCCTAAGATGCCGGCTGTGACCGTGACCTTAGGCTGTTCACCCTCATCTCTAGAAAATGCTAATGAGTTAAAACATTTGTTTACGAAAAAAAACTCAGCACATGTCATCATATGTAACTGTTCTGGTAAAATTGCTCTCTCTCTCTCTCTCTCTCTCTCTCTCTCTCTCTCCCCCCCCCCCAACCCTGCACTTAAGAGATGTTTTAAGCCATCTCTTTCCTGTCTCTTCTCATGAGAGTTGGGCATATCCTATCTCTGACTCATTCTGTTTGTTTATTTGTTTGTCATTTTCTCTGTCCCTCAGTGAGATGTCACTTTCAAACATGACTGCTTCCTTCTACAAACTAATTTCATTGTTTGAGATTAAAGGTGTGTACTAAGGGCATGTCTGTATTCCAGACAGAGGGATTAACGATGCGTCATTCTCTCCTGATCACCAGAGACCTAGAAGGTTTTTGGATGTGATCCCTTGCCAGAGCAGCCATGTTAGTGAACTAAAACTCCTCTACAACTTTCACTATTCCTGTACTAATCAAATCGATTCAACCAATTTATTCTTTTCTTTAAGTTTGTTCTCATGAGGATTTTTATACATTGACTGAAATTGTACTTTTAACAAGAAAGAGTCCTTTTAAAGAATATCTACCACTATTAAAATGGGTACAAGGGTTGGAGAGATGGCTCAGTGGTTAAGAACACTGGCTGCTCTTCCAGAGGACCTGGATTCTCTTTCCAGAGCCCATATTGCTGCACACAACCATCTGTACCCTAGTTCTAGAGTATCAACACCCTCTTTTGGCCTCCATGAGCTGTATACATAGTATATATGCGTTCACTCCTATACATGAGATTAAACATAATTATGCATATTACCTATATGCATAATTAATATATGTATGTACACATAAGCCATAGAACAAGGCCTATAGGTACTTGAGAGGCAGAGGCAGGTGGATCTCTGTGAAGTCAGCCTGGTCTGTATAGTGAGTTCCAGGACAGCCAGAACTATAGAGAGAGACCGTGCCTCAAAAAAAAATTATATATATATATAATAGAATGGATAGATACATATATAAATCAGAATTTTCTCCATTATGTTTTTACCACAGCTTTATAAGAGAACTATTTACAAGAGAACTATTACTCTATTTTTCAAAATAAAAATGTAGAATCATCTTATGTATATGAGTGTTTTGCCTGCAGGCATGTATGTGTACCAGAAGTCAGAAGAGGGGAGTCAGATTTCCTGGAACTGGAGTTACAAATAGCTATGAGCCGCCATGTGGGTACTGGGAAATGCACCCAGACCCTAGTACCCTTTGCTGCTGAGCTCTCTCTCCAGCTCCTATCACTGAGAAAAGTGAGAGTCAGGAATACATAGTGTCTTATCATTTATAATGACACAGGGGTTCACACATCAATCTGTAAACTGCAGAGCCCCTGGGCTCCCGGGTTTCCAGGGGATCTGATATCTTAGTGCACTCACGTCAGAGTCCACTAAAGTTTATTAAAGCTCATCACGGGGCCCGTCCCAGAGTTCTGAAGGAATAAGGCTGCAGTAGGGCTTCCCAGGTGACACTGGTACTCATCTGGAATCTTGCTTTCTACTCTCATCTCTCACTCTAGGTTCTTCTTCACTGTCTGTATCAGTTACCTGCAGGCCTTTTTCTATGGCTTACATGCAGGTCATTTGGGAGCCATAAATGCATACGTGAACCAATACATGATACAGAATCCTAACAAACAGTTTAGAACAGATCCATATAGCCTACCCTTGTATTGGGGTCCAGCCTCAACATGGGATTGCAGCTCCCAACTGGAAGCAGGGATATCTGGAAGGTACATAAAAAATAGACACAGGCTACTTTTCAGGTACAAACTGACAGGCAGTTTTTCAAGGCTTAAAGTCTCTCTCTCTCTCTCTCTCTCTCTCTCTCTCTCTCTCTCTCTCTCTCTCCTCTCTTTCTCTCTCTCCTCTCTTTCTCGCTCATTCGCTCGCAGCTTGAGGCTGCACACACTCTGCATTCTCCTGTGTACTTTTCTCGAACTCTCACACTCCTACACACCTCTGTGTGTTCCCCTTTCACTGTCTCACACACTCCTCTCTCTCACACGCACACTCTCCATACACACCTCACCTTCTCTCTTCACTCCCTCTTCACATGCTCTTCTCACGCTCTCTCACTCTCTCCACTTGCTTTCTCACTGCCTTTCTAGCCTTTCTCTCGCCCTAGTCTTTCACTGATACTCCAGAGGCAGGCAGGGAAAAAAGACATTGTATAATTGTTGCGAAATCAAATTCAAAAGAATAACCCCGTCCCACAAAGAATCAAGAATTACAGTTGTTCCCAGAGTTTCAAGCTTCCCCTATTGCCAGGCCTGTAGCCAAAATAATAATAACTGCAAACTTATCACTATTTAAACTTTAACTTATTATACTTCAGGGCTCAGAGCACCGAGGCCAGCTACTTGCATTTTCTTGTGAAGCTCTAATGATAAATGGCCTGGGCAAAGCTGCCAGGCAGTGGCCAGAAAGAATCAAGTTAACCCTTAACTCAGTAGTTCCGCTAGCTTTCTGCTTCTGCACATTGCACACGATGACTCTCCTAAGAGTCCCAGTGTTTGACTTAGTTTTACTAGGATAAGATTTTACATATTCTATACTTGCTTATCCAGGAACCACTCTTAAATATTGTGCAAAACTTATTTCATAATTTCAATAGTTTTTTCTTTTCTTGGGGTTCCAGAGTTGGCTGTATTTCATTTTCTAATTTCTTCAAACTTTCTTTGCAAGTCAAGCATTAATCTGGAACTACCATTGTGCAGTTATTACATTGTTTCCAAGATGAGAACACACAGTGTGTGCCTGGGCCATTAGGACTGTGCTGTGCTGTGCTGTGCCCCATGCCTCAATTTTTAATTGTTTAAGAATCATTACATCAAGGAATATGTAGTTTTACAGAATCCACCACAGCAGAAGGAGGAAGAAATAGTCAGATATAATAGAATAATTATGCACACCAAGGCCAACTGAAAACCAGTCATGCACAAATGAAATCTATATAGCCATTGTCCAGGGCTAAGGTTAGGAGAAATGGGAACAACTGTTTTTTACAAAGAGCTGCTGCGAGCTACTGAGATGTCTCCATCCCGGCCTGCTGCGGGCAGTCCCTGTCATGGTATGCTGTCCCCAACACCCTTGCTCTTCCATCATGTTCAAAATGTTAATGCCACTCTCTTTTGGTGTTAGAGGTGACTTCAAATGATTGTAGACTGTTAATTCCTATCTTCTTAGGAGTTGGTTTTATTAGAAAAATATGCCTCATGTTTTAGCACCATATAATTAACTTAGTACAGAGGGGGGGAATTCTAACACATGAAATGTTCATTCCCCTCTTGAAATACAATCTAAAGAAATGAATTGCATAGAAAAGATGAAATGTGCACGTGCGTGCATGCACACACACATACACACCACATACAACGTAAGGTTGGAAGATGCCTGTGAAAGGTAGGACAGTTGGTACAGCATCATCCGAGACCCTGACTTTCCCTGGGCCCTTTGTGCAGAGTGAGCCTGGTAGTTAAATCCACATGTGTAGCCCGACTCTGCACTCTCTGAGGAGCCTTCCTTTTGAGCCCATCCATTTGGCTAGCGTTGTTAGCGGATTGCAAGTTCCCCCGGAACCTACTTTTCTCCTCTAGTTCCATGCCTGGTGGTGAGAAATCTCTGTCCCTCAGAATCTCCTGTTGCTAAGTCAGTTCTCTGAACCGCAAATCCCCTCAACTAGAAACTCCAGGATTCTCATTCTATTTCCAGGAATTGATGATGTATAAACATACTACGTGTTCATAAAAGACAGCTTTCTTAAGATATAAGTCATCAACAGTGATTTTTCTAAGTGCCTGTTTCCAAAAATGAACCAGATAGAAACTAAATCAGACCTGTTAATTGAGATCCAAAAACTGAGCCACTGAAATTAAATCCTAACCCAGAGAGGCTGAAGAGCTGGCTCAGCTGTTAAAAGCATGGCTCCTGCTCTTGCAGAGGGACCTAGGTTTAGTTTCCAACACCCACATGGCAGCTCACAACCATCCATGAGTGTCCAGTACTCTTTTCTGGCCTCCAAGGGTACTTTATACATGTGATACACAGACCTACATGCATGCAAAACACTCATACGTGTAAAATAAAAACAAATCTTTAGGGCTAAAGAGATGACTCAGCAGTTAAGAGCAGTGAGTGACTGCTCTTTCAGCGGTCCTGAGTTCAAATTCCAGCAACCACATAGTAGCTCACAACCATCTGTAATGGGATCTGGTGCCCTCTTCTGGTGTGTCTGAAGACAGCTACAGTGTATTCCCATAAATAAAATAAATAAATCTTAAAAAAAAAAAACACCAACAACAAATCTTTAAAAATAAATAAATATTATTTTAAAGAATCACAGCCAAGAAAACTACAGATAATGCGGACCATGGAAATATAAGAAGTAATATTTGGCCATCTTCCTGAAACATGTTCTTACTCCAAACTTCCTATGGAATTAGCTGGTAGAGTACTGCAGTATAAATAGTCAATTGATACGATGAGTTAGTTATATTTATATATTTCTACGACAAGTCTTAAGGAAAGAACTGGAGTGGGGACTCATGGCTGTGTGGAAATTTAACTAACTAGGTAAAGATACTCTCTGGCTTTTTGAACACTCGAGTATAAAATGGTCTCCCATGGCAGAGACCAGCAGTCCTTCACGTACACATAGCTGCTGTGGGGAATGGAGGCAGTGTTAAGATCTAAACAAAGACTCTAACAAACTATGTACTTGAAAACAGTTGTCTGAGTGCTATGTTTAAGCCCAGGCACCTCAAGGTACTTAAGAAAAATACCTTAAGAGAGATCCAACTAAACTCAGAACTGGCCCCTAGACATCCGGCCTAGAGTTGAGAGTGACCGCTGTGCCTTTGTATCAATCGCAGGCAAAAGGATGCGGAGCCTCTCTGCTAGCCCAGTTTTCTGTTCAGACTTAACCCAGATCCATTCCATGAATGATGTTTCTCTCTTTCCTTACAGGCAGACAGCCCCATCCGGCCTGGGATCACAAATGCAGTTAAATGTGGAGGTCCTCTGCCAAGAACTTACAGCTAACATAGTGAAATTGGAAAAGGTAGGTTGATGTTTCCTGAGTACAGGAGCAATCCGGTCATTCCTTTCCAGCGCTACTGGCCTTGTTGGGTTTTTTGTTTGTTTGTTTCTATAAAGAAACGGAATTTAATCTCATTTTCTGCAAAATACCAATTAGGTTGGCCCATTGTTTGTGTCCTTGGCTGGACATGGGACCACGGGTAAGTGGCCAGTGACACTGGGGTTCATGGAGAGATGCATTTGGGTGTCAACCAGAGACTATTGGCCAGCCCCAGATGTAGATATCCAGCTCACTTAAAACATATTTAATCCCTGTTACTGCCTTGGCTGGAAGGAAAGAATAAAGTTTTAAATTACCTTGCTCAAGGTGGCAGAGATAGAAGGCTTAACTGGGGAAGTAGAATTTGAACCACAAGGCCAAGTATGGTTAGAGGTCCGCTTGCTTTAAAGGCTAGAGAGATGGCTCTGTGGTTAAGAACACTGATGACACTTCCAGAGAACATGGGTTTAGTTCCCAGCACCCACATGACACCTCACAACTGTCTGTAATTCTAGTTCCAGGGGGTCCAATACCCTCACACAGACATAAATGCATATAAAATTGATCTATGAACCAATGCATATAAATTTTTTAAAAATAAAATCATTTTTTAAAAAAAAGCAAAGCTAGATGTGGTGACACATGCCATTATAATCCCAGCTCTTGGGAGGCAGTGGCAGGAAGATCTCTGAGTTCAAGGCCAGTCTGGTCTACAAAGCGAGTCACAAGACAACCAGGGCTACAGAGAAAAACCCTGTCTTGAGAGGGTACAGGGGGAGTCTGCTCAGTGGTAAAATGTGTCTATCACTTGAGGAGGGGGGGGGTTCAACCTTATTTACTTATTTATTTAATAAATAAATCTGCTTTTCAGTTTAAGAGTATACTCTTGCTTCTCCTTCCAAAAGATCTTCCCTGGCTAACTCTGCTTAGCCTAGGGCATTGGTAGATTTAGGATGATAAGTGGAATGAAGGAGGAGGCGGTAACCATTCATAAATATCCCAGCATTCCACCTGATTACCGGGCTTATTTCTCCGTTCAAACGTTTCCGTCCTGTCCTATCCGGCGGCTCCTTTGGTTTCACACTAATCCTTTACCTGATACTCTAGCTGCTGCGCACTCTAGGTTTTGCGTTTTACTCACTCTGACTTGTAAATGCATTCCTTGCATCAGAAGCATGCAGTATGCTTTCTTCGCTTCTTCCTCATCTCCCACCAGGCCCTGCCAGGACGGCACATCCTGTAATAAGGGAACCGAAAACAGAAGGATGTTGGCCCGTACCATCGGCGGTTGGCTTGGCCCTGGGAGGCTCGAACCCAGCTCGGGCAGCTAGGGAGGCCGCTAGAAATGAAAGGGGTCTATGAAAAGTAGATTTGGGCCAAAATGTTCTCCGAGGCTGTTGCACAGTGGCCTGGCACAGCCCGAGAATGACAAAGCCATGCTCTACGGTGGGAAATCCCAAGACGTAACAATGCAGTTCCTTTCCGCGGTCAGTGACTGGTCACGGCCAAGCCTCATGGTCATCCCCCAGCCCCGAAGGCCCACCCACTTTTCTGATCGGGGGTCGGCACCGCTCCTTCAGTCACCCTCACAGCAAACCCAAGGGTAACAGCCCCTCCCGCTGCCCCTTCAAGTCCTATGAGGTCTGCCCTCAGATATCCCCGCATTCTTTTTCAGACACACCATGCTGGTCCCGACTACCCATCTGACACTGTGAAACCAAATCCCATCGTGAATTTTCTTTATGTTTTCTATTTATTATTATGGGGTATGGGGGATATAACGAGAGTATACCGGTATGCCCCTGAACAACTATCAGGAGTCGGTTCTTTCATCAGCGGGTTCCAGGAACAGAACGGAGCTCAATAAGCTTGCCCTTGCAAGCATCTGCACCCACCCACCCGTCTCCATGCCTCTATTTATGTTTTCTAAAGATCCTGAGAAACCAACAGTTCGTATATTTACTGACCACTGACTGGGGTTTGGGTTCTCGGTTGCTTAGTGATCTCTTTTGTTTGGGTTTTGCTTTTTGGCTTGTTTGTCTCTGTAGGTGTGTTTGCCTATTGTGGATATTGGTCTTTTACTTCGATTCCTTTTCACCCTTTCTGCTCCTGTTTTTTTCCACCTATCCTCTTTCAAACTGAGAGTTGGGCAGGGCTGGTATGAAGCAGAAATGGCGGGGGTGGGGGTGCAGGAAAGGCAAGGCTTTGGGGTTTGTTTGGATTTTGTTGTTGTCGTTTTTTCACGTGTGTGTGTGTGTGTGTGTGTGTGTGTGTGCATGTGGGAGTCATTGTGGGTTCCAGGGATTAGAATCAGGTGGTCAGGCTGGGCAGCCAGGACTGGCCCCTCAACCTCTAACTAGAGTTGAGAATTACAGCATGGCCTGTGTCATAGTCGCGGGTGAAACAATGCTGAGTCAGGGCCCCAGTTTCCTTCTCTGCTTCTGGGAAAAAACACTGGCTTTTCTCCCTCCCTCCTTCCCCCCTTTCCTTCCTTCCTTCCTCCCTCCCTTATTTCCTTCCTTCCTTCCTCCCTTCCTTCTTTCCTTCCATTCTTCTTTAAGGACTTCTTTTCTGTGTATGAGTCTTTTGCCTGCATGTGTATAGATGCACCACGTGTACTCTAGGACCAGGTACCCAGGGAGGACAGAATTGGGTATCAGATCCCCTGGAACTGGAGTAATAGACAATAGTGAGCCACTGTGTGGGTGCCAGAAACTGATACCAGATCTTCTGCAAAAACAGCAAGTGCTCTAACCCACTGACCCATCTCTGCCCACCCCAGTTTGTTTGTTTGTTTGTTTGTTTTTAATTTAATGCACGAGTGCTCTGCTGCACATATTCTCCGAATGCCAGAAGAGGACGTCAGATCCCACTATAGATGGTTGTGAATCACCCTGTTGTTGCTGGGAATTGCACTCGGGACCTCTGGAAGAGCAGCCAATGGTCTTAACCATGGAGCTATCTCTCCAGCCCCTCAGTTTTGCTTTTTTTATTATTTTTTTTTTTTATTTTATGGATCTGAGTGTTTTGACTGCATGTATATATACATACACCACATGTATACAGTACATAAAAGGCCAGAAGAGGGAGCTGGACCCTCCCATCCCTCCTGCAAAACTGGAGTTACAGACATTTGTGAGCTAGCATCTGGGTGCTGGGACCTCTAGTCTTAGTTGCTTCTCTTATACACCCGAGGCCCACCTGCCTGCCAGTGGCATTGCCCTCTGAGCTAGGCCTCCCTACATCCATTAGCAAGTAAGAAAATGCCTCCCAGACATCCATCCAACAAGCCAGTGTGACGGAGGCAACGCCTCAACCCAGGCTCCCTTTTCCTGGGTGTCTCTAGGTTCCTGACTAGGTGAAGGCAAAGCTAGCTGCGACAACCACTGACCCGCCTCACCAGCTCAGAATGATCTAAATTTTATTTGTATTTATTTTTAGTGCGTGAATATGTGCCTGTGTGTGTGTGTGTACACCACATGCATACACGTGCCCCTTGAGGATAGAAGTTATTAGATTACCTGGGACTGGAGTTACAGGCAGTAAGCCACCACATGTGGGTGCTAGGAAACAAACCAGGCTCCTCTGCAAGAGCAGAGAGTTCTCTTACCTGCTGAGCCATCCCTCCAGCAGCCCATCTCCCCCAGAAGTTTTTAATAGGTAAAGAAGTCATTGTTTATTTAGGACTAGAAGTGGTATCGGTGATAGAGAAACAGTGGGAAGAACATTCAGTTTTAGAGGTTTTATTTATTCTTGCTCTGTCGCTTGCTACCTGTGTACATGGTCCTATCACTGATCATCCCTTACCCTCAGTTACAAATGGAGACCCTGCTTCTGTATGGGGTGGCATAGTCAAGGCTAGAATACATAAATATGTACCTACCTAGGCTTGTTAGAACCTGCGATGGTTTGTATTTGCTTGGCCCAGGGAGTGGCACCATTAGGAGGTGTGGCCTTGTTGGAGTAGGTGTGGGTATGAGCTTAAGATCCTCATCCTAGCTGTCTGGAAGCCAGTCTTCCATTAGCAGCCTTCAGAAGAAGATGTAGAACTCTCAGCTCTGCCTGCACCATGCTTGCCTGGATGCTGCCATGCTCCCACCTTGATGACAATGGACTGAACCTCTGAACCTGCAAGCCAGCCCCAATGAAATGTTGTCCTTTCTAAGAAGAGTTCTTGGTCATGGTGCCTGTGCACAGCAATGAAAACCCTAACTAAGACAGAGCCCCCTTACTTTTTGCTCCCCGAGCATGCCTGTAGGATATCACAGGCTTCCTCCAAGCAGTCCCTTAGTTTGCTCTGCAGCTATAACTTAGTGCTCGCAAATTGGGTAATTTGTAAAGAAAAAAAGGGTATATTAAGCTCTCAGTCTGGAGGCCAGGGGGGCTAAAGTCAGGACGTCATACCTAGGGAAGGACTTCCTGCTAATGGGAACTCCATGATGAGACAAAGTGAGCTTGCTACCTTGGATAGCTCTTCTTAGTCAATCACTGATGCAATTGTGAATAAAGCCCCAAATCAAAGGATCACCGACATAGGACTTTGGGGGTTCTGTTTAGTAGTGGGGCTACAAATACCAGACCATAGATGAAGGTTGTGTTCTTTTGAGCCATGGGATTCTCTATTCCCATCATAATACTGGTTGTGCAGCAACCCTTGCTCTGAATTCTTTGTTTGTTGGTTGGTTTTGGGGGGGTTGGGTGGCTGGGTGGTTGGGTGGGTTTTTGTGGGTTTTTTTTATTGTTGTTTGTTTGTTCATTTGTTTGTTTTTGAGACAGGGTTTCTCTCTATGTAACCCTGGCTGCCCTGGAACTCACTATGAAGACACCGTGCTAGGATTAAAAGGGTGTAACACTCTTCTGTTCTGAATTCTTTAAAACTCACCTAATTCGTGTTTCGTGAGAGCATTTTAATGCCCAACTGTGGACTGGAAGTCAGTCTCCTGTAGATAGTATACGTAGGAATGTGTAATGCCATTGCTAAACATTATGACACGTCTGCTACTTAAAGCCACAGGGCAGAGCTTTATTTAAATTTGACCTCCGAATAGCTTTTTTTATTCTAGATAGAATAATGTCCAGCATTTCCCGGCCACAGCAAATACACTCTTAAGATACATATTACTTATAATAACGCCATCTTTTTTTATTGTTTCAAGATACAAAACAACTTACAAAAGCTGCTTGAGAATGGTGACTGAGTGACCAGCTGCTGGGACCAACATAAATACCTCACGTTCTCCCTTGAAGACGGTGCTTCTTGAGAGTCTGTTGTGCGCCCCCTGCTGGCCAGAGGCGCGAGACGCTGAGAATCCAGATGTGTTTGCCCTTTGGAGGTCTCCAGCTTAGGAAAGGGGGTGGGGAAAAGGGAATGAGTTTGCTTTTGTGCAATAAAAGTTGGCCTTGTCTCTGCTGCTGCTGCCTGAAGATAACAGACCCATCTCGGGAGGTGAGCAAGGTCCCGGAAGACACCTGTAGCACGAGGGTTATGGTAATGATCAGGAAACACAGCACTCCATGCTTTTCAGCCCTTTCTTAGCCTTCTCTTTCATGCCTTCACCCATCCTGGTCAGCCATCAGACCTAAGGGGTACACTGTTTACCAGCAAACTCAAAATGGTCCTTTAGAGAATTAACCACAAACAAGGCAAGAGCCTTCAACAAGGTGGTGAATATCTCCTCCTGAATAAGCTTGCTTCCAACCCCTGTATTTTTGTGGGTTTTTATTTTCCCCTTTCTACTCTTATGTTCTGATTTCTTTCATCTATGCCTTTTAATTTCCCAATTCAGTTTTGTGAGCCTGCCCGGTAAAGTGAATTAAGCATCCCATCTGCGTTGTGCTGTCTTGTTCCCGTGACGAGTACTTAATTGAAGTGATTCTCCTCAGCCTCCCGTCAGGAATTTTTGATCACATTCAGTTTAAATCACATTCACTCTGAAACCAAAACTAATCTTTCAGCCAAAAGTTGTCATAATGATTTAACATGGGACGGAAAGCCCCGTTTCTAGGATCGTAAGCGGACGACAGAAGCAGCGTTGAAGCAGGATGTCTGTGTTGGACTCTAAAACCCATCTCAGCATGGTAATTGGATGTCTTTCTCCTACAATAAAGCAATAAGTGGTGGTCTGCTAACTTTACTTGCAGTATGGGTTGGCTGGTTTTTATTAGTAATTATTTAGGGTTTGTAAGTATAAAACATTCTATCTGCAGTGTGTCTTATAAATCATTTCTATGAAATGTGTTTTGTTTAATCAGATAAGCTAATAAGTGGATTGGTGATGTCGTGTGTATTTGCGAGCATACTGGATAACTGTACCTGGTGCACCAGCTATTAATAAATCCTCATTGCCTAAGGCACCCTAGCTAATGCTGTTTCCTGCATTTGTAAATGCTCTTGCCAAAGACTTGCGGTGGTGTTTAAATCTCCTCACATCCACACTATAACTTTCAGCTTCGTTCTTACTGCCACCCGCCACCGCCACCGCCACCGCCACTGCCACCAATGTCAGCACCACCATGGAGTATTTATAAGTCAAAAGAAAGTTTAAGGGTTTGTTGTTGTTGCTGTTTGTTGTTGTTATAATGGTATCAAGGGGGGGGAAATGAGCTTTGAAATTAATAGGCGAATGTTTGATTCCTAGGTTTGATTGAGATTTTAAGAGGTGTTCAACCTCAGACATGATAGTCTGCCTTCCTCTTACCTGTTTTATTAATGAGGCTGAAAGTACCAAAGAAAATGTGCCAGTGTGAAGATGGTGGAGCCTCTAAAGCATGTAGCTTTGCTGGGTTTCCCAGAACAGATACCATGGGTTTTGTTTGGTTTGGGAGTTTCTTTGGGGTTTGGGGGTTTTTTTGTTTGTTTGTTTGGTTGGTTGGTTGGTTGGTTGGTTGGTTGGTTGGTTTTCAAGACAGGGTTTCTCTGTGTAGCCTTGGCTCTCTGGAACTCACTCTGTAGGTAGACCAAACTAGCCTCAAGCTCACAGAGATCTGCCTTTCTCTGCCTGCCAAGCACTAAGATCAGAGCACACGTCATCCCCAGCCTCTAAGAATGTCCCTTGAACTGGTAAGAGCACAGTTGCTAAGGAAGGTCCCCGGTGCGATTTTGCCATCTCACCAGCTCAGGATATCCTTTCATGTGCAACATCCCCTGCCTCTTTTATGACATCTTTCTATTTGGAGTGGGCAGCATACACACCATGTGTAAAAGGTGCATGACGTGTGGAGATCAGGTGACAGCTTGCAGAAGTTGATTCTCTCAGCATCTGAGTCCTCAGAATCAGTCCAGGTTGCTAGGTTTGGCACAAGCACCTAACCCTCTGAGCCATCTCAGCAGCCCTTCGGGTGCTATTTTCAAGCCTGTGTCCAAAATTCCTCCTGTTTTTAAGCCTGCCGTGACTAGATTACCTGACATAGCTCAAGCTGCCATCACACGTGTCCCCAGGCCCAGTTTCCCTGGTTCAGAAGTCTCAGACATATGCATCATTCATAGCTTAATGTGGCACCTTTGATTCCCTGAATTTTCAGGTCATCTTTGTTGTGTCTAAATGCAAAGCCTTTTCTAGTGTGGGAAGAAAGACCGAAAACCACTTTTTCTATTGTGGTTTTTCTTATCTTGTGTGTTCCTAACCACTTAATGAAATTTCTCTCTTTTTTTTTCTTTCTTCTGTACACACACACACACACACACACACACACAGACATTGAATATACCACACCAATGCTCTGTGTATAGTAATGACAAATGGAGGGTAAAGTGACCCCTGCCTGCAGATGAAGCCACTGTATACGTGGGTCTTTACAAAGCACACAACTCATTATCCTTTAGATTCTAAGAGTCTTGTCAGAAAGCCTCACTTTGACAACTATTTCTGAAAGTGGCCTTAATCCACAAAAGTATGAGAAAATACAGCACGGGAACGTATGCATCCATCTGTCCTGCCATCACTCGACCTCATTTTTTAAAGATGTACTTATCCTATTTTGTATGTGAGTTGTTTGGCCTGAATATATGTATATATACCTTATATATGCCTGGTACCTGTTGAAGACCAAGAGAGCATCAGGTTCCCTGGAAATGTAGTTACAGATGACTGTGAGCCAACGTGGGGTACTGGAAACCAAACCCAGGGTCTCTGTAGGAGCAGCAAGTGCTCATAACCACTGAGCTCTCTCTCTAGCCCCGGCTACCTATTTTAAGCATCTTGTCGACAGAAATGTCTTCCTCCTGTCTCAGAACCACACAAGTGTGCCCCGAGAGCGTGGCTTTGTCACTTCCTGGGTGTCCCATGGCTATGTTTGCTTAAGGGAGTGTAGTAACTGCTGCTTCTGTCTTCATACGGAGTGAGTAAGAAGTATTGACCCTAAGCATATTTGGGCTCCTTCCATCCTGCATTCTCAGGCTCTGGTCCGATAGGAGTTGCCTTGGCCCTTTGTTCCTTCATTTGAGCGTTGTGACAGTGAACTTTCTGCTCTCCTGCCTATGTATATATAGGCCCCCAGAAGAAAGGAATAAGGAAGAAAACAAGCCTCCAAGAAACTTCTTGCCCCAGGTGAGAGATGCCTGATCAGATGTCTGGGGCCATAACGCTATGGTTTGTTAACCTCAACAGGGAATATTTGTACCATCTGGTCTACCCACCGTTATCCTAACAACATTTGATTTGTGCTTTTCCTGATTGTAACACTGTTGGTTTATGATTTACATTTTACACAAAACTAAGTTGCATAACACTATTGATTTATGATTTACAGACAGTAGCTCTACATGTTTAAAATATACAATCTGATACATTTTGACCTAAGTATATACATGAGAAGTCATCAGAGTCAAGATGGTCAAATATCACTACCCCCTAAAGAAAGCCCTTGCCAGTGGGTTCTTATGCCTTTCCTAGTGCCCTTAGCCCAATAACTACTGATCTGTATTCTGTTTTGTAAAATGACAACAACTGTATTCTGGCAGTTTGTGTAAGTGGAACCACACAGTGTCTGAGTGGTTTATTCCATATAGGGGGAGGTCACACATGTGGGCTGAGAGAGCAACCGGCAGAAGTTGATTCTTCCCATTTACAGTTTTCATCTCGGAGCTTGAACTCAAGTCACTTCAGGCTTGGTGGCAAGCCTCCATTCCCACTAAGCCATCTCCTGGGATCTTTTATTTAGCACAATTATTCAATATGTATCTAACTTTTTAATATTTCAGTATTTTACTCCTTTTTGTTATTCAGTAGAATTTCACTGTGTCTATCACAAATTGTTTATCTGTTCACTTGTGGTAGACATCTGGTATGTTTACTCTAGTTCATTGTAAATAAAACTACTGAGCCTGGAGAGATGGCTGCATAGCTAAGGGGTAAGTAGGGGTATTTACAGTAGCCAGGCGTGGTGACACACGCCTTTAATCCGAGCTCTCGGGAGGCAGAGGGAAGTGAAGCTCTGAGTTTGGGCCCAGCCTTGTCTACAGAGGGAGTTCCAGAACAGTCAGGGCTACACAGAGAACCTTGTCTCAAAATAACAACAGAAAAGGAATATGATTGCTTCTGCAGAGGACCCAGATTTAGTTCCCAGTGCCCACAGGACAGCCAACAGCTGTAACTCCAATTCCAGGGGATACGGCTCCCTCTTCTGTAACCATGCAGTGCTCATAGATGCAAGCAGGCAAATCCTCATACACATGGAATAAAGATAAAATCAATCTCTTAAAAATAAATAAAACTGCTATAACTATTCTAGTACAGGTCTGTATGGGTATGTATTTTCACTTTTTCCCGAAAAACCACTCACTCAGAATTGAAATGGCAAGTATATGGTTAACTTTTTAAGAAACTAGAGAACTGAGCTGGAGAGGTGGGCCCATGGTTAAGAACACATACTGTTTTCTCAGAAAACTTGACAACACCTGTGTCAGGTAGCTTACAACAAAACTATGGGCTATTGTCTCTAATATACCTTCCCACCATCAGTGTATAAACTTCTTCACCCACACAAAATATTCAGTCTTCAATCAGTGTGCTAAATCCAGTCATCTGATCCCTGTGTAAGCTCAGATGTTGCCCTGTAACCAGAATCCTATTAGCACACTTGATCGGAGACATGCATGCATTTGAGTCAGCACACACAGCCTTTGGGTTCTTGGGAAACCTCTAAAGCTACCGCCAGTGACGATGTGTACCCCTCTGTGCATCAGGAAGTGGGACAGGACACCAATGCCCCCTTCTGGCTCCACTTCCTCTAACCCTGCACCAAGGTCTTCCCTGCCTTTGCCCAAATAGACTTGTGTTTTTGACACAGACTGGCTCAAGCTGACCTCGAACACCTGGTGTTCCTGCTTCCATCTCTCGGTACTGGATTACAGGTGTGAAACTCCCACATCTGTTTTATGCAACGTTCTGAGTGCTAGACTCTACCACCTGACCCACATCCCTAGATCCTAAATGGAGTTTTAACAACTTATTGTTTTTATTTTATGTTCATTAGTGTCTTGTCTGTCTGTCTGTATATATGAGGGTGTCAGATCTTGGAGTTACAGACAGTTGTGTGCTACCATGTAGATGCTGAGATTTGAACCCAGGTCTCTGGAAGAGCATTCAATGCACTTAACGTTTGAGCCATCTCTCCAGCCCCGCTAAATGGATTTTTGAGTGGAATTTTTAAACTACATTTTATTTAATGGGCCCGTCTCCATGTTAAGTTTATAAAATTATATTGTGTGTGTGTGTGTGTGTGTGTGTGTGTGTGTGTGTGTGTGTGTGTGTGTGTAGACACACATGTGCCATGGTAAGGGTGGGGAGGTCAGAGAACATAAGGTGGGTGTCATTTCTCTCTTAACCATGTGAGTGCCAGGAATAAACTCAGTCAGCAGTATCGATGCTGGCACCCTTACCTGATGTGCTATCATCTCCCCAGCCAATTCAATGAGGCTTTTAAAGAAAACAACAGTAGGAACTGGAGACATGGTTCAGAGGTTAAGAGCACTGCCTGCTCTTCCAGAGGACTCTGGTTCTATTCCCAGCACACTGCTCACAACTGTCTGTAACTCCAGTTCCAGAGGATCCAACACCTTCACACATACATGCAAGCAAAACACCAATGCATGTAAAGAATAACTAAAAAAAGAAAAAAAAAAAGGAAAAGAGGGACAGTATTATAAATATCTCAGGGAACTTGAGCCACTCAAGTATTCATCTTCTTTGTACTTGCATATCAGCAATAATTATTAATCTAAACTAACAGATGTGGGGTTGGGAAGATGGCCTAGTCACCAGCTGGTTGCCTCACAACACTAGGACCTAAACTGGATCCCTAGAACCTACATAATAATAATCCTATAATCCTGGCACTGGGGACAGGGGGTGAGGGGCAGGTAGAATTAATGGATCCATGTGCCTGCTAGCCAGTCTAGCTGTATCAATGAGCTCCAGACTCAGTGAGAAAGGCACTCAACATTGACCTCCAGCCTCTACACACCACACTCCACACATGCATACAACTGTGGGCACACACAAACACATAATACTCATGAACACTTACAAAAATGAAATAACAAATGATATGAAAGTCAGTTCATAGGTAAGTATTTGGTAGTCGTTTGGGACAAGTCACATAAAAACGAATTCCCCTTCCCAGGGGCCATGTAATAGTTGGTAAGAATCCCACCTCTACATCAACTACAGCCTCAGGAAGAAAGGTTGTGGAAATTGCACCTCTACATCCCCTTGCCTGATTGAGACAAAGAAGGAAAGTACACGGCTGGAGAGCTGGAACCTCCCACTTTGCATGAAAATGGCTCAGTGTCCCAAATTCTGTCTAGGTAAGAGGTGATGACGATGAATGGACTATGAAGATGCCACAGCTACAGCAAACGCGGCAGCAGCGATGAGCTTGGCTATGGTGGGTTTGTGGGGAAGCTGCTGCTCTCGGGAAGCAATGGCAGAAAACTGTTCGGCTTTCCTCTTGGCTCTCTGCCAGGGAAATGTCTGCCCATGGCCGCACCTGCTGTTAAAGTAGATGTGTAAAACCAGATATATGCTCTTCCTGGAGAAAAAAAAATGCGGTTTTCTATTTGTAAATCAATGTTTCATAATCTTTTGTTCTGGCACTTTCGGGCTTTCTATGTATGGGCCACTTCCTGACATTTGGGTAAACTTTAATGAATCAGACCATGACATTTATAAAGGATAAAATATGCCACCTCTGCTTCCAGCTTCATAAACAGTGCTGGAGGCGTGGAGAGATGGCTCAGTGGTCAAGAACATGGCTGCTCTTTCAGACAACCTGGATTTGATTCCCGTTACCCACACAACTGCTCACAAACCATCTGTAACTCCAGTTCCGGGAGATCCAACGCCCTCTTCTTGGGTAACAGGCATGCTGAAAGGTGACCAAGCAGCCAGGACCAGCTGATAGGACTAGCCCCCTGCTTCCTTTCAAATCTGGAAAAGCTTCTTATGCAGATGTCTGTCCTCATGCATAGGGTACTATGCTGTTCAAATCCTGGCCGTGAGAAAATGAAAGAGCACAGCCTCTATCTTCTTTCCTCTGTCAGAACAAAGGACCTGAGAGAACATCGTACACAAGGAACAATTAATCTGGCTCAGCATTGTACAGGGTCCATCCAGTCCATGGTTTCCTGGCCCCATACACTTACACAGAACGTCATGGCAGTAAGGGCATGTGCCGGAGGCTGTCCACCTCAGGGCTAAGAGAAAAGTGACTGTCAACCAGGCATAAGCTTCAAAGGCATACAAAGGTACTACCTCTACCCACTGGGGGTGAAACATGAGTCTGTGGGGAACATCTAGATTCAAATCGCATATCTTGTGAATTTGGTTTTTATGAACTATATAGTATCTCCCAAAGATTCCATTATTTAGTGTTTGATATTATCATTTTTTAATTTGTGGGGGGCATTGGGTACCAATAGTCAACATGGTACCTGAGGTGGTTTGAATGAGAATAGCCCCATAGGCTCATAGATTTGAATGTTTGGTTCATGGTTGGGGTCTCTAGGGTTTTACTGTTGTGAACAGACACCATGACTATAGCAACTCTTCTAAGAACAGCCAGGCTTACAGGTTCAGAGGTTCAGTCCATTATCATCAAGACAGAAGCATGGCAGCATCCGGGCTTAGTACAGGAAGTGCTGAGAGTTCTACATCTTCATCTGAAGGCCACTAGAAGAAGACTGGCTTCCAGGTAGCTAGGACTAGGGTATTAAAGCCCATGCCCATAAGTAATGACCCATCTACTCTAAGACCACACCTCCTAAAAATGCCACTCCCTGGCCCAAGCATATACAAACCATCACAGTTGGTGGGACGGATTGGGAAAGATTAGGGGGTGTGGTCCTATTGGAGGAAATAATGTCATTTGAGGGTGGGCTTTGAGGTTTCAAAAGGTTTCCCTCCCCACTCTCTGCCTCCTGTGTGTAATCACCATGCCTGCCTACCTGCTACCATGCTCCCTACTGTGATAATCATAGGATGACCCCCTTAAGTACTCAAACTCCCAATTAAGTGCTTTCTTTTACAAATTGCCTTGGCTTTGGTGTCTCTTCATGGCAACAGAAAATTATCTAAGACAGTGCCAAACAACAGCTGTTATCAGCAAGGATAACCAAGTCTCTCCAGGGTTAGAATAGTTGAAGCCACAGCAGCTAACTCATTTCTCACACTACAGTCACCTTTCTAGGTGTCACCGGCATGCTGATTTTCTGACTTATGAACACCCTGGAAAAAGCTCAGCCTAATTATAGTGAACTTGCTACCATCTGAGGCTGGATGTGTGGCTCAAAGAAAAGGCTTGCCTAACGTGCTCAAAGCCCTCTCTTCCACATGCAGAACTACATAAACTGGAGTGTCAGTGTGCCCTTCCCCCAGCCTTGAGTAGGCTAAACAAATCCTGGGTGGTTTTACAGCCTGGCTAGAGTCTTTACATTTGCAATTCCCTACAAGAGCTTTGAGGAGGTGACCACCTGCTGAGCTTGCTTTGGAACTCAATCCAGTTGAAACAAAGGATGGGTCTGTAGGGTTTCCCTATATAAAGGCAGAGCTGAAAATTAAACTTTGAGCCTTGATCAGAAACCTTTGACTTGGCTTCATCCTTCTCTCACCTGCCCATCCTTTTTCATTTCCAGCCCCCCTTTCAGGTACCCAGTTCAACCAAGGCTGCTGGACAGCTACATGGCAGTACATATCTATTTTTTCCCTACTAAGTAAGGTATGCCAGCCTGATTTCTAACTGCTCTTGGGTGATAAAACCAACACCTATAAAATAGTATACCTCTGGGCTGGACAGTTGTCTCAGTAGTTAGGAGTACCTGTCCACCTTGCAGAAAACCCAAATCCAATCTCAAGCACTAATAGGGGAATGTTCACAATCACTTATAATTCCAGCTCCAGGAAATCCCACCCTACAGGCACCAGCACTGACTGACATGTAACTTACTCACACATGTACCCTTAATTTAAAATAAAAGCTAATCTTTAAAATCATACACCTTTTCCTATGTTAACTGTCTTTTTTTGTTTTTCTTCTCAGTTTAATTCACAGCAAACTACTAAACTAAGAGTGCAGAGAATACCTTTTTTCTTCCCCAAGGAAATTTGTCATTTATCCTTTACCTCAAAATTAGAAATGATTTTGTATATTTAGGTCAGATTCAGACCAGCCAGAGGACCTTAAGTCCTGTGAATTCGAAACCCTGAAGAAAACAACATTCACAAACCCAGTGGTGTAGACGCTGGAACTCAAGTCTCAAGAGCTGAGATCAGATTCAGGATCCCAAGTCTCTAGCGTCTGAAGTGGAAGTTTCTGGTTTCTTTGGAGACTCAGTTGTGTCTCGTGATATTTTTCTGGAAGCTGTCTTATGAGAGGATGTTTTGCTGAAGCAGACGTGTGAGAGGGCATGTGATGTTTTGCTGGAGTGGATGCTTGAGAGGCTGTGAAAGGTTTGGAAAGGATATACAACGGAACCCCACAAACAGAGAGAGGATGCTCTTGTACTGCCACCGTGCCATACAACACTTCACTTCGTAGAGAAAAATGCACCAAAGAACTTCTTGTAGTATTCCGGCTGATTCATGCTGTTTCTGCTGACTCATGCGGATTTGGCAGAGCCTTGCAGTTTCTGCTGGATCTAGCTGCTGCTACTGATACATGTGTAGTGTTTGCTCTTGGACTGGATTGCTGATATTCTGACAACAACGACTGGTACCATCCCAAAGAATAACTTCTAAACAGGTCCACAAACCCCCTTGTCCTATTAACCATCTTTCTCCCCGTCCTCTGGTCAGTGGGCTAGAAGGGAGGATGGAGCATTCAAGAACCCTAAATAAGGTAGACTTAGAAAAAGCTAAGCCTACAGGCTTCAAAGTTCTCTTCTGTGGGTTGCTAATGGTGAGATTTGGGGGTTTTCTGTCTTGTTGAGCATTTATTGTGTCCCCTGTAATGGGGAGAAAGACACACTTCTGAAGACTTGAAGGAAATCCCACAAGATGCTGATTACAGGGATGCCGTAACACAGGGTCATCCCAAGCCCAAGGCTGCTGTTGCTGCTGAACCGTGGCATGTGAGTCAGGCTTCACCCACTGAAACAGTGATTCTCAACCTGTGGCTCACAAGCCCCTTGGGGTTGCATATCAGCTATCCTGTATATCAGATACTTACATTATGATTCATAACAGTAGCAAAATTATAGTTATAAAGGAGCAACGAAAATAATGCTATGGCTGGGGGGGGGGGGTCACGACAACATGAGAAACTGTATTAAGGGTTCAAAGCATTAGGAGGGTTGAGAACCACTGCTATAGAAGGTTCTACACTAGCTACTCTTCGAGAACATTTCTTACCCAGGGGGAATACACACCTTTAATCCCAGAGTTTACAGAGGCGGAGGCTTGTGGATCTCTATGAGTTTGAGGCTAGCCTGGTCTACACTGAGAGTCTCAGGCCAGCTAGGGCTACATAATGAGACCCTGGCACAAAAACGGACAGAAACTAGACCCAGCTGCCTTTTGCTCACTGGCCTTTCCTCACTAAGCTGTCTCATCAGCTCTAGATATATTTTTTTTATAATCACTTAATCAAACAAGTGCCAAGTGTAACAGTCACAAGCCTTACACATCTTAGGCCTGATTTTGCACAGAAATAGTATGGCTACTACCACAAGTACACACAAATGCTCACATGTGCACAGATGCACACACATACATATCTCATGATTACCCTGGCTGGAGTTGAGAGCCACAATTTTCTCAGAATGAAGGGAGAAAGGCTTCCAGTAAACCAACCTGAAAAAAAATCACTTATCTTCCCTAAGATTCCTGTAAACTCTGGGCAGCCACATGCTATGTATGAGTTAATCGGCCCACAGTTTGTTTTAGGTAATAACCTGCCACTAAAATATGCCAGGCTTGTCTCTCAAAACAGTACAATGGTTTGTGTTTGTTTGATTATTTTTTTCTCTTGAGCCTACGGAATCTGACCTGGCAGGACTGCTTTGGAGACTCTCAATATGGAAGCAGTGGCCCACATCCCAGCACTGGTTGGCACATGTAGTGGCTCTGAGGTCATGCAGGGGTCAGTTGGAAACTGTGACCAAAGGAAAGCGTCAGTGTGAGGGTAAGCGAGCATCCCCCTGCCCCATGCCTCTGGCCTACCCAGAAAGTGAAGCTAAGCAAGTCCCCGGTATGTCCCTACATGCCAACTGCAAGACAGAAAGGCACATTCACACCAGTGTGGAGGAGACTAGACTGCTGTTCTGGGTCGACATGAAGTTACATGAAGTTACACGAAGTTACATGAAGTTACATGAAGTTACATGACACTCTAAAGGTAACAAGAATATTGTGCTTTGGGAGTATTACAATTTAATTAATTATATAAACATTAGGTACAGATTAGATTTTGTCTTCTGTGAGTACTTTAGACAGGACAGCCAGCAACAATAACAACAAAAGAATCTCTTCCTCTAAATAAACTAAAAGGCCCGGTTTATGGATTTTTACTCAGTCCCAAAGGACTACTTCCAAACATTTAGGGACACGGCAGCTCGTTCCCAGTTTATAGCATGTTGGTTAGACCACAAAGTCGAATTCCAAATAACCCAACCTTTTGTCTCGAGGGTCCAGGGTCATCCAAGGAGAATTTTTTTTTTTAATGATCCACAACTACAATGAGATTGATAAGCCTCCCAATTATATGATTGTGCTTAATGAGCATTCCTATAGGGAATTATTCACTTAATATGTACTATTCACTTAAAAACAAGAAAAGACTTTTCCCATTAAGTTGTGGCTTCAGCAATCTGGTCACTTACGGGCTAGCTTGCAGACCAACCTCTCCCCCACTGTCCACATATCGCCAGAAACCATCCACTGCCACCACCCCTAAGGAGGTCAGTAGAGTGCACTAGGCTCTGGTCTCTGTTCCCAGCACCTCATAAACTGGGTATAGTGGTACACACCTATAATCCAGCACTTTCGAGGTGGAGGCAGGAGGCTCAACTCAGGTCATCTTCAGCCACACAGTGCATCTGAGACTGGCCTGGGTAGCATGGGATCCTATCTCAAAAAGCAAGGAAAGGCTGAAATGTGGTAGTGCACACCTTGGATCCCTGTCCTTGGCAGTCAAAGGCAGGTGGATCTCTGTGAGTTCAAGGCCAGCATGGTCTACACAGAGTTAGAGATTAGCCAGGGGCTACATAGTGAATCTTTGTCTTGCAATAAATAAATAGATAGATAGATAAATAAATAAACAAATAAAACATGTTCTTACACTTGGGCCTCACTGCAAGGGATAAACAGACTGCCAAAATCACAACGGAAACAAAACAGAACGTCATTGCTCTGGACGGGAGACACACAGAACGGATGCCCTTGTGCCTCAGCGTCCTTAGAAGCAGGGATTCCTCCTACTTTCCTACTTGGCCTCCTCGCCTTCCAGCCTAAGGACCTGACTTTTGTCTAGCCGTGCACCCGCCACAAGAGAAAGGGAGGATGAGCACTGAGGGAGGGATGATCCATCACCACCACAGATTCTACTGCAGCCTCCACAGGGACCGACTCGCTCCACTAGTCAACAAAGGTTAACTAATCCCACGCCATGTGCCAGCTACCTCATGAAACACAGAGAAGGGAGCATGGCCAAGCTAGACAAGGGTCTGTATTGCTGAGTTCTCATTTAGTGAGTGGAAAAAATGTAAGTATATGCATAGCTGTCAGAGGCAAAGAGAAGGAGAGCTTGAATTTAATGCGGAGATGGTCATGAGAAATGTTCTCTAACCTTCCCTGCTGTGAAGCCACACACACACACACAAATACATACACAAATACACAGACACATATACACATACACAAATACACACACACAAATACATACACAAATACACACACACATATACACATACACAAATACACACACACATACATACACGAATACACAGACACATATACACATACACAAATACACACACACATACATACACGAATACACAGACACATATACACATACACAAATACACACACACACAAATGCATACACACACATAAATACATATACAAACACACACACAAATACACACACATATATGCATACACAAATACACACACAAAAATGCGTACACACATAAATACATATACACAAACATACACATACAAAAACAGACACACATAAATATACACACAGATATACACACACAAATACACACAGACACAAAATACATACACACAGACACATATACACAAATACACACACACACACAAACAAGAAACAAATACATAAGAAGCTTCCTTTAGGTGCCCCCTGGGGTCTCCTGCACAGCTCATGGTTCTACTGGCTCAGACGATCTGTCACGGGGAAATCACGGCAGAAACAAAACAGGTCATCGCTCTGGTCAGAAGGGCCTCGGGGCAGGCAGTCCAGAGCTGATGCGCGTGCCTCAGAGTCCTCACGAGGAGGGCCTCCTCCTACTTTTTCACATGGCCTCCACACCGGCCAGCCTAAGAACCGGTTCTATTACGGGGAGGAAAACAAATTTCCTTCCGCTTGGATTTGCATTGTGAACACCACACAATTCAGTGAACACTGCGAGTTCACTGCATAGGGGCAGCGATAATAATCCAAAACCAATCAGGTTCCTGGCTCCGGTCTGAATCATGGTACAACCTCCAAGTTTGCTAGCCTGGCCGGAGGACTGTTATGAGCTGGGGAGTCAAACAAGAAACACACTGGAGGGCTGGCGAGATGGCTCAGTGGTTAAGAGCACTGACTGCTCTTCCAAAGGACCTGAGTTCAAATCCCAGCAACCACATGGTGGCTCACAACCATCCATAATGAGATATAATGCCCTCTTCTGGTGTGTCTGGTGTGCTTATACATAATAAATAAATAAATCTTTAAAAAAGAAAGAAAGAAAGAAAGAAAGAAAGAAAGAAAGAAAGAAAGAAAGAAAGAAAGAAAGGAAAGAAAAGAAACACACTGGAGAGGAGAGGCCCTTGGTCTTTCCAAGATCATATGCCCCGGTACAGGGGAATGCCAGGGCCAGGAAGCGGGAGTGGGTGGGTTGGGGAGGGGTATAGGGACTTTCAGAGAGGAAACTAAGAAAGGGGATAGCACTTAAAATGTAAATGAAGAAGATATCTAATAAAAAATTAACATTTTTTTTTTTTTAAAAAGAGGGCTGGAGAGATGGCTTAGCGGTTAAGAGCACTGGCTGTTCTTCCAAAGGTCCTGAGTTCAATTCCCAGCAACCACGTGGTGGCTCACAAACATCTGTAATGGGATCCAGTGCCCTCTTCTGACATATCTGAAGAGAGCCAACAGTGTACTCACATACATAAAAATAAATAAATATTGAAAAGAAAAGAAGAGAAGAGAGGAGAGGAGAGGAGAGGAGAGGAGAGGAGAGGAGAGGAGAGGAGAGGAGAGGAGAGGAGAGAAGAGAAGAGAAGAGAAGAGAAGAGAAGAGAAGAGAAGAGAAGAGAAGAGAAGAGAAGAGAAGAGAAGAGAAGAGAAGAGAAGAGAAGAGAAGAGAAGAGAAGAGAAGAGAAAGGGAGGGAGAGACGGAGGGAGGGAGGTAGGGAGGGAGAAAGGAAGGAAGGAAGGAAGGAAGGAAGGAAGGAAGGAAGGAAGGAAGGAAGGAAGGAAGATCTTGAAGAAATATCTTGAAGAAGTATGGTGGATAAGACCATCACTGTTTGTAGAGGAGAATATTTCACCTTAGAAGAGAGATGGTTTCCTGGTATTTATTTGTATGTATGTGTGTATGAGTGTGTGTGTGTATGTATGTATGTAGGTATATGCATATTTATGAATGTATGTACGTGCATACATATGAATGCATGCATGTATGTATGTTGGGAATCATAGCACAAATCCAGGGCTCCTAGTAGCCTGGAGCACCGAGTCACTGAGTACAGAAAAGGAAGCAATGCAACTGGAAACTCAGCACTGGCTACAATTCTGTTGTCCTTGGTATCTGTGTCTCTTTTATCAGCCTTTTCCAGGCAGCCAGGCTTTCTGGTCTACCCCAGTGGCCACTGCAGGGTATCCAGTTCTGCCAGCCCTAAACTCAGCTGCCCCCTTGTCCGCAGTCCTCTCTTCCTTTCCCCCTTTCCTAGCCAACCTTGAATTTTCTACAACAGAGTGCTTCTGTAAGCAGATGGCTGATCGTCCTGGGAGATGATAGAAGACTCTAAGTAGTGGAGCAGAGAATGCAAGTAGAGCAGAGGGTCTGAGCTGGACAGATGCCTCAGTCGTGGCCTGTTCACCCATCCATCATCTGGCCAGCCACCACTCTGAACACCTTTCACCATGGCCACCTCAGCAAGTTCCCACGAGAACAAAGGCTTCATGCAAATGTACATGTCCCTGCCCCAGGGTGACACAATCCAAGCCATGTATATCTGGGTTGATGGTACCAGAGAAGGACTGCGCTGCAAGACCCGTACCCAGGACTGTGCGCCCAAGTGTGTAGAAGAGTTACCTGAGTGGAACTTTGATGGCTCTACTACCTTTCAGTCTGAAGGCTCCAACAGTGACATGGTATCTCCGCCCTGTTGCCATGTTTCAAGACCCCTTCCACAAAGACCCCAACAAGTTGGTGCTCTGCGAAGTTTTCAAGTATAACTGGAAGCCTGCAGAGACTAATTTGAAGCACACCTGCAAACGGATAATGGACATAGTGAGCAACAAGCATCCCTGGTTTGGAATGGAACAGGAATACACTTTCATGGGAACAGATGGCCACCCTTTTGGTTGGTCTTCCAATGGCTTCCCTGGACCCCAAGGTCTGCATTACTGTGGTGTGGGAGTAGACAAAGTCTACAACAGGGATATCATGGAGGCTCACTCCCGGGCCTGCTTGTGTGCCGAAGTCAAGATCACAGGGACAAATGCTGAGGTTATGCCTGCCCAGTGGGAATTCCAAATAGGACCTTGTGAAGGGACCTGCACGGGAGATCAACTTTGGATAGCCTGTTTTATCTTGCATCGTGTGTGTGTGTGTGTGTGTGTGTGTGTGTGTGAAGACTTCGGGGTGATAGCAACCTGTGACCCCAAGCCCATCCCAGGGAACTAAAATAGTGCAAGCTGCCATACCAACTGTAGCACCAAGGCCATGCAGGAGGGGAATGGTCTGAAGTACATTGAGGAGGCCACTGACAAATTGAGCAAGAGGCACCAGTACCACATCCGTGCATCCATCCCAAGGGGGACCTGGACAATGCCCAGTGTCTGACTGGATTCCACGAAACCATCAACAACTTTTCTGCTGGTGTTGCCAACCGCAGCGCCAGCATCCGCATCCTCCAGGACTGTTGGCCAGGAGAATAAGGGTTACTTTGAAGACCCATCATTCTTCTGCCAATTGTGATCCCTATGCGGTGACAGAAGCCATCGTCCCGCACATGTCTCCTCAATGAAACTGGCGACGAGCCTTTCCAATACAAGAACTAAGTGGACTAGACTTCCAGTTATCCCACCCCAACTCTTCCCTCTCCCAGTTGCCCCACTGTAACTCAAAGGATGGAATACCAAGGTCTTTTTATTCCTCGTGCCCAGTTAATCTTGCTTTTATTGGTCAGAATAGAGGGGTGGAGTTCTTAATCTCTATACACGGCCAACCCTTTCTTTCCTATCTAGCTTTCTAGTGGGGAGCGGGAGGGGGGAAGGGTAACCAACTACTTCATCTCATTGGGAATGCATGTCCGGTAGTCATAGCTGTCTGTCACAAAGCAGGCGTTCTTGTGATGAAGGAGGACTTTTTTTCTTCAGGATAGTTGAAAGGGCAGGCTCAATAGCTTAGATTGACAATTCCCCTGTTGGTAGAGAGCTGTTATTTCTAATGGGGAAACCAGCTTTCTGTTCCAAATGGAAGTCAGGTGAGGAGTTGAAGGTTGGTCTCTTGTGGCATGCTTCCTTAGCCTGGGGAAAGGGAGTTTATCCCCTCCATGAACACAACTCAATGTGTCACCTGATGGATGGCCCTACTGTAAAGGAAGAAAAAAATTGGCATTTCTTGATCCTCCATTTGGGCTGGTGAGATGGCTCAGTGGGTAGGAGCACTGACTGTTCTTCTGAAGGTCCTGAGTTCAAATCCCAGCAATCACATGGATGAGACTTGATGCCACCTTCTGGCATGACTGAAGACAGCTACAGTGTACTTATGTATAAAAATAAATAAGTCTTTAAAGAAAAAAAGAAAAAAAGAGAGAGGTGTACTTGGTCCTCCATTTATAACGCAAAGCAGAGTAGTATTTTTATGATTAAATGTTAAAAACAAAGAAGTTCATATATATATGAATGAATGAGTGGATATATGCCTTTCTAATTGAGAGAACCATCCTATTCACTGGGTGCCATGTTTGAGTGATGAGGGGCTTGGCTTAGAAGTGAGGCTCTCTTGAAGTAGGGGTGGGTATGCAGTACCAGGAAAGTTGGTTATCTTGGGGGCTCAGTTTCATTACAGCTTAAGGGTTTCCCTGCCCACTCTGCAGGAGCAGATGTTGGACAGGTAGCCGGTGGGATGCCACTGCTTGCCACCACCTGTCCCCAGGCTTAGGTTTAGGGGATGCGTATACTTACTCCACACACGAGTCAGAAGTATGAGTTGGCTGGTCAACTTGAACACTGTTGCTGATAGGTGAGTGGGTGTTACTGGGGTTATTTTTGGGTAAGACTAGCATGTCACTAAAGCAGGCCTTTTGATATATTAAATTTTTAAAAAGCAAAACAAGTTTAGATTTTAATCAAATCTGTAGGGTTTGTAACTTTACAGAATTGCCTGTTTGTTTCAATGTTTCCTTCCAACTTGGCTCTTAAGGGAACAAAGGACAGGCCTAGAGTTAAAACACTTGTCTCCTAGTATCCTCCCCCAGCAGACTATTTCTTTCCCTCTGATAAAGCTGATAGAGTCTTTTGTTTTTTTCTTTTATAATAAACACACTCCACCCACCTCTACCCCCCACCCTCCAAAAAAGGAAGAAGACTCTAAGTAAATCTTCAGTTGGCAGACAGTCAGACTCCATGAGGGATATATTCCCAGCCCACAGTAGGGTCTACCCTCTCACATTCTACCCTCTCAACATACATGGAGTTCTGGACTAATGAACATCTTTCATTAGTAATGTTGGGTTCATAAGGCTGTACCTGCTCTGTGACTAACACCTGCCAATACAGAATGAGTAGAAAGAACATGGGCCACTTTTGACCACACTCTGAAACAGAAAGGCTCTACCGCATTCACCCACTGAAACCCGAACATGGCAGTGAGCCACCCTCAGCTATGCAAGACGGCAACCAGAAGCCAGAGGCCTGGCACAGGCTCACACTGGTGGCTTCTACCTGGGCTAGTAAGGGGGAACAACCCTGCTTCTCCTTTATTTTCTAAGGTTTGTGGGAGCAGCTAAAATAAAATACATCTCTATAATACAGACTCTGCCTAGAAGCACGCAGCCTGTTTCATTCTTCTAGATAAGAGTCTACGTAGTAGCTGGGGGCATGGCTGGCTCATCAGTGCCTGAAGAATACGGTCGCTGAACTGTTGGTCTGAAAGAGACTAAATCTGTCACCTGGCCTGGACAAAAGAAGCATGTGCAACTAGAAAAGGTAACAGAGCTATGACCCAGCTGGCCTAAATGTGAGGGACACAGGCTCTACCCAAAGAAGCTGAAGTGTGACTTTTTACATTTTATTTATTATTGTTGTGTGTATGGTATATCAGTGAGGACACAGTGAGCTATGGCGTATGTATGGAGGTCAGAAGACATTATGATGCTGGTTCTCTCCTTCCACCGTGACATGGGTTCCAGGGACTAAATAAGTCATCCGGCATCTTTGGTATGGCTTGCACACGGCTGATTCCAGCCCCACTGTGACCTCACAACTGGACTAGCTCACCTGGATTACAATGAGAACAGTGAGATGATGATGATGATAATGGTGATGATGATGATGGTGGTGATGATGATGGTGGTGGTGGTGATGATGATGATGATGATAATGATGATGATGACAATGATTATGATTGGGTTTTTTTTAAGGGGGGCCAGTATTTGTTTACTTGAGACAGGGTCTCTACATATCCCCATAGGATGTCCTATAACTCACTATATAGACCTGGCTGGCCTTGAATTCATAAAAATATACCTGCCTCCCAAGTTCTAAAATTAAAGGCACGTATCATCACGCCCAGCTATAAACTGACATTATTTCTCTAAGATAATTCAGCCCCTTTGAGACACTGTACCTGAAACACAGGTGTCCCATCTCAAGGACTTGTGCCCACTGCCATCCCCCATCCCCTTCTGACTGAAGTTACAAGCATCTCACTCATTGTCATAGCAGACAAGGGACAATCTGGCACTATTTTGATTCTGACTCCAAAAAAATCTGCTTATGTCCTATGTGATGGCATGCTCCTTTAATTCCAGCATTCAGGAGGCAGAGGCGAGAGTTCAAGGCTAGGTTCGAGTTCCAGGACAGCCAAGACTACACAGATAAACCCTGTCTCAAATAAAACAAAAGAAAAAAATCTGCAGATAAGGAAATGCTAGTCATTCTGGCTCCATCTCTTTTACTGAACACTGTAGTCACATACACTGCCCCTCAAAGTTTCAGAAGGCAAGCTGAGTAGGGGGCCTGGGCATTAAGTGTCAGAATCTGAATTTGGTGTGGAGGACAATGCCAGCTGTCAGAACCAGAGAGATATGAGGAGGTAACTCTGGGAGGTGTGGATGGTTGGATATGGTAAGACCAATAGAAAAATTGGCCAGGGGTTATGGAAGCTAAGCTTACATTAGAAATAAGAATTGCAGATACTGAGCAGGACCTGAAAATACTAGTGTAAGCTCATATTGCCAATATAAAAAGGGTTAGGGGGCTGGAGAGATGGCTCAGTGGTTAGGAGCACCAACTGCTCTTCCAAAGGTCCTGAGTTCAAATCCCAGCAACCACATGGTGGCTCACAACCATCCGTAAGGGCTCACAACCATCTGTAATGAGATCTGACGTCCTCTTCTGGTGCATCTGAAGACAGCTACAGTGTACTTAGATATAATAATAAATAAATCTAAAAAAAGGGGGGGTTAGGAGTAAATGCCAAAGTGCATATCTACTCAAGATGGGGACCCAAGGCAGATCACCCTCACATCAACAAGCTTGCTGATGCCAGATATCTATTTTTGAATACGTAACAGTGGTGCCAGAGACACAGCTCAGTCAGTAAAGTTCTTGCCTTGCAAGCACAGGGTCCTGAGTTTGAGCCCCAGAAACCATGGGGAGGTGGGGGCTGGGGGTTGGGGGAGAGAATCTGGCATGCTATTATGCTACTCTTCTAGACTGCTGGAGATGGAGCCTGGTAGATCTCTGGGTCTCTCTGATTGGACATTCAATCTAGTCTACTTGGTGAGTTCCAAGATGGTGAGCTGTTGTCTCAAAAATAAATAAATAGGGGCCGGAGAGATGGCACAGTGGTTAAGAGCACTGACTGCTCTTCTGGAGGTCCCGAGTTCAAATCCCAGCAACCACATGGTGGCTCACAACCATCTGTAACGAGATCTGGCACTCCCTCTGGACTGTCTGAAGACAGCTACAGTGTACTTACATATAATAAATAAATAAATAAATCTTTAATAAATAAATAAATAAATGTAGCAATGACACCTTACCTAAAGTTGACCTGTGACCTTCACATGCACACACACACACACACACACACACACACACACACACACACACCCATATACCAGCATACACACAGAAAGGCACACACAATAAAACTAGGGAAGCAGTGAGCTCTGCACATGTCTGCTGACTGGAAACTTCCAGAATGACCCCTAGAATCCAGACAGCTCAACACACCCACTCTAACATGGCATGAGCAACAGTGACACCTGCGGGTCAACACCGTAAGGACAACCAAGACTCTCCCACTCAAGGCCTGGAGATGCATTTTCATCTCCAGCGCTGCATTAAACTGGCATGGTGGTGTACAGCTGTAATCCCAGCACTGGAGAGGAGGCAACATGATCTGGAGCTCAAGGTCATTGTCAGCCACCTAGTGAGTTCAAGGCCAGCCTGATCCCTGCAATTTAAATGGGGGGTAAAGAGATGGCTCAGCAGGTAAGAGCACTTGCTGCTCTTCCAGAAGATCCAGGTTCAATTTCTAGCACCCACTCATCAGCTCACAACTTTAACTCCAGTCCCAAGGATCCAACACTCTTCTGGTTGGTGCAGACATACTCTAGGCAAAAGACACATAGTTATAGGAATACATTAATACACAGGTCTAGGAAGATGGCTCAGTGGGCCAAGCACCTGCCACACAAGCGCGAAGCACTGAGTTTGGAACCCCAGCACTCACTCAGACACCTGGTAGGCATGGCAACTGCTTGTGATCCCAACAGCTCATGAGGCAGTCAGATGGAGGGTTTACAGGTAGCTATATAGGATAGCTAAATCAGCTCAGCCTCAGTATGTAAAGTGGACAACCATCACCTTATCTGAATGCACATGATGGACACACACACACACCCCACACGCACATGGATGGAAACACACACAACCCACATACACATAGATGGACACACACATACCCCACATGCACATGGATGGACACACACCCACCCCACACGCACATGGATGGACACACACACACCCACACACATGGATAGACACACACACACCTCACACACACATGGATGAACACACACACACACACACACACCCCACACGCACAAGGATGGACACACACATGCAAATAGTCTTTACTTCTTAAACCAGAGAAAAAAGACAACTTAGAAGCAAAAGTTTAATAAAACCATTATGACAAAGATAGAGGCCTTGTGATAGAAACACATAAAACTTAGGAAATTTCAAAGGGAACTTTCAGAATCGGCTTTGGCTAAGATTCTAGCTCCTTGTCACCTTCAGAAGACTGTGCATCAATGTCACTGTCATGTGTGGCCACATCATCATAGCTCCTTAAACATTTATTTGAAAGTGTGAAGTATTTTTGAGCAAAATGAGCAGTGGCCAAGTGGAATGGTGCAGACTTCTAATCCCAGCACTAGGGGGGCGGGGGTGGGGGGCGGGGGTGGGGGGCGAGGGTGGGGGTTGGGATCAGATACAGGTGGGTTGGAGTTCAAGGCCAGCCAGGGTTACAGCATGATCCAGACTGTATTTATGGTCTGTTTTGTTCATCATGACATGATCTCATGTTTCAAAGGATGGGCTAGAACTCACGATCCTCTCAGACGCTGGGATCTCAGGTGTGTGCCACTGTGCCCATTTATGTGGTATGGAGGACACTCCATACTCCTGTTCATGATTCTCCAACTTCCTTTTCCTCTTTAACTTTTTCCAAAATTACATGTTCTCTTGCTTTAAAGAATAAAGCTGGGTGGTGACACAGGGCTACAAACCCACGCTCTCACTGGCCAAAACCAGAAGCCTGCCTCAAGAAAAAAAAAAAAAATTCTAATGCAGGCATCAGACACTGGACAGCTCATTGCATTCGGTGTGTGTTATGAAAAAGAGTGATGTGTCCTTGTGGTAAGCAATGATTCAGAGCCCATCTCCAGACCTTAACAAGCCACGTCAGTTTCTTACTAGTAACCTGGGGCACCGTCGGTTTTTCATAGGAAATGAATTGTTCCCTGCCCTCACTGTTCTCACCCAAACACCCAGGTCCATCATCAGTATCTGGCTTGGTTCGTAGCGATGGCAAGGACATGACCAGGTCAACGCTACCTACTCACAGGTGACAATGGAGCAGTATGAACACGCATTTACAGCTTTATAACAGATCTGACTTAAATGCATGTATTTATATGAATTTAGTGCAGTGCTGGAGATGGAATCCCAGGCATTGAGTGGCAAGCAGCCTACCTAACCAAGCTATATTCACAGCCCCTTTAATTTTTATAGTCAAATCTACTACAAATTTAATTATATAAAGGTATATCACCATATTATTTAATATGTTAGTATTAGTGTCCCCCCTGCTTCTTCCCCACACTGTCAGTCCCCCAGATTTCTTACTATTGTCCAAATCTTTCCACACCATGACGACTCATGAGGCCTACAATGTCCTATTCCCTAAGGGTTTCTCCAGGAGCCCGATGTGGCAGGAGCAGGCCCAGTGGTGACTGCTACACAGAAGTACAGAGCAACGGCACCACAGGAGAGCAGGGACCGCTGGGCCCAGCACAGCTTCCCAGTGAGACCTTAGCCTCTCAGCAGTGACCTTCCCAGAGGAGAAACCCATGAGCAGCTGCAGAAGCCTGAGGTGACTCGGGCATCCAGATGTGCTTTCACGAGCAACTTCAGTCCCTAAGTTCCCAGCAAGGTTTGGAACAAGAACGAAGGTCTGTCTACCCCTGCACATTTCTTTCTGGCTGACACAGTCAGGAGCAGTCTTAACTGGGTGAGCATTATTTTTAGAGCATTATCTTTGTTGTGGTGGTACTGAGATTTGAACCCAGGGGTTGACACATCCCAGCAACCATTCACAACAGTGTTAAGTTCCTCACCTCACCCAAAAATGGCCCATTGTCATTTGGAGCACTGCAAATCATGCACATGAAACTGTGCTGAGGTCCCCAGCATGTGGGGGTACCTCTCCCCTTCAACCCCTGCCAGGACGGGACCATGAGGATTCAGCACTGCTTAGAAGACATTTCTCCACTGCAAAGACTTCTTCCTTCCTATTGCATTTTCCATGGCCCCAACCTCCTATGATGGCATGTACTTCACTAAGAAATGATTAGCTGTAATAAAAAAAGTAATTAGTAACATAAAAACTCACCAAACCTATCTTTTGCTAAATGCAGCTAGGTTGTGAATATTTAATTTTGAACTTTTGATAAATGAGTATCTTGATTTAGACAGGGGTCTGGGAATCACTGGAGATTAGACACTGCTGTCCGTACTCAAAGCCATCATTTATCCGGGGCAAGTCAGGGTCCTTTCAGGCTTCTTCCGAGCAGCCACAGGAATGGCTAAGGGACGCCAAGCCCACGCAGTATCACTGAAACTTGATTCCCTGAGCCAGAGGGAGGGACGTGCTGTAGTTGATGGTACTGGGGAAGAGAAGGAAACGAATGGGAGCACACACATCATATGCAATCCATAGCATATAAGCACATACATAATATAACATTAAAGACATCAGTCTGTTTATAGTAACAACTTATAGGTCGGTAAAGCCAACCAACCAACCAACCAACCATCAGTATACAAAAAAAAAAAAAAAAAAAAAAAAAAAATCAGTGCGATTCCTTACAACGGAAAAACACAAGCACAAATGGCTGGAAGACACACATCACCTGTTACCTATGGTTTTTCTTTTGGTCATAATACAAGAACACGGGCGATGTAACTTTCTCTCTTAACTTACATTATTAAGGAAAATGCAAATCTTCTCATTTTGTTAAGAATATAGCAATTTTTAAATTTTTTTTTTTCTTTTCCCAAACTAGTTACCATGATGCACCTGGAATTTCCCCCGAGAGAAGTATTCTGAGCCAACAAGCTCTGAGAGAACACAACAAAGGTAAAGCAAGTCCCAGGCAGCATCTCCAGAAGGTCACCACACAGACATCCTAGTGACTCGGCCTCCAGAGTCCTGCTCATACTTCCAAGCTGGTCGCCCTCCCCTAAGCTCATAGTCCAGACCCCCAAGCTGGGCACCCTCCCCTAAGCTCATAGGCCAGACCCCCAAGCTGGGCGCCCTCCCCTAAGCTCATAGGCCAGACCCCCAAGCTCCTCTCTTGCTTCTCTGTGCAAGTAAACTTCCATCACAGGACAAACGGGAAGGGCAGCTCCTTCCACCTCCTCATGCAGAGTGACCCAGTGTCCTGCTCCTACCTATCCCACCTCTGGGACAGAACCCAACAAGGAAATTTCATAGTCAGTTGCTGTGCTAGACAAGAAGGCTGGAAGGTACAATCTTTCTAGAAATATTGGAATATGTGAATATACAGGAGACACCTTGGGGATGGGACTTAAGTCTCACCATGAAGTCCATTCCTGTTTCCTATGCCTCTCTCTGCACACTGCCTAACTGTATACACTCCTAGTGGCACCTCCACCGTGCCTGCTGCTCATCACATGACGGCTGTGAACACCTCCCACGCTATGTCATGCCAACGCAGAGTTTCTCACATTTGGGAGCATCAGTGAGGCTGAAGCTGCAGTGTAGCATGCATGCTAAAAAAGGAGGTGGCTGCAGAGTCTAGAGAAGTAAGATCAACAGAGACTGAGCGAAGACAAAGCTGCAGGCCTGGAGAGCAAGTGCCCGCTCCCGACGGCTTCAAGACCAAGCCCTCGTGCCCAGAGCCCTTCCTTACCATGTGGATCTCCTCATGTACTGCTTCCAGGCGTCGCTGCCAGACTCCCGGCCACCGCCAGTGTGCTTCTCTCCGCCTACAGAAACGCAAAGTCACCTCACATCCTTCCCGAGGGCTCTCACCAGCGCTACCAGATTAAGACAGACCACTGCGTAGGGCAGTACACACCTATAATCCTACCTCTCAGAGACTGAGGCAGGAGGATTACGAGTTCAAGATCAGCCTGGGATATGTAGGATGAAGTGTTTGTTCCCCACAAAAAGCAAAAGAAAGGGGAAGAGAAGATGGGAGAAGCTGTTGGCAGCGCCGAGGAACGCTGGCTGCTCTTGCATAGGACCCAGGTTCAGTTACCACAGCACTCACAGAACAGCTCACAACCATCTAATGCCTGTTCCAGGGCACACGGTGCCCTTGTCTTAGCCCCTCTAGGTACCAAGCATTTGAATGGGTACATACATACACACACACATACATACGTAGTGGCAAATACTTGGACATAAAACCTTTAAAAATGTTTAAACAAGGCAAAAAAGGAAGAAAGAATCAACAGAGACTCACAGCTGACCGATGAGAGACTGAGAGACGTTGTGGAGTGAGTACTCTGCCTTACAAAGGACGGTATCAGATGCAGATGGCGCTCTGTGAGTGACATACAGCCCAGCATGGACTATAGACTGAGTTCCAGGACAGCCAAAGCTTCAGAAAAACCTTGGGGGGTGGGTGTGGGGGTGGGTGTGGGTGTGGGGACCAACCAAACAAAAGGATGTCATCAAACCCCTTCCCTCGAGGTACAGAGATCTATGCTCAAGAGGAAGCAGAAAGACTGTAAGAACCAGAGGGGGTGGATGAGCCCAAGAAAAGTGCCCTCCACACACAAGAGAACTGATGCACACATGAACAGAGACCGGCAACACATGCAAAACCTCTACAGGTTCAACCCAGAAGGGAGTCCAGCTTCAAAATGGGGAAATGAAGACCAGGCCCCACCCCTAACCAAGTAACTATTTATAGTGATAGCGGATGGTAAAGAGAAAATCCGTCTTCTTCAATGGCGCGTCGGTGTGCACCGTGGCAGCCCCCCACCCCCCAGGGGTAGTTAGCCAAAACAAAGTGAGCGCCACAGGATGTTTATTTAGCTTTGGCATTTTTTTGTCTTGTGGGTCTTCTGCTTGCTTGCTTCTCGTGTGTGTGTGTGTGTGTGTGTGTGTGTGTGTGTGTGTGTGTGTGTGTGTGTTTTAGAGAGAGGGAGAGAGCGTAAAGTTGGGTGGGAGGAAGGTGGGAAGGCTCTGGTAGGCAAAAAAGGTTTACTATAGGGTTTTGTTGTTTTCTTTTTTCAGTCTAGGTCTTGCTGGCCTGGTAGACAGTCCAGGGTGGCATCACATTTATGGCAACCCTTCTGCCTCAGCCTACTGAAAGCTGGTTTGTTTTTTACTTTTGTATTCCATTGATTGTGTGTGTCTGTGTGTGTGTGTGTGTGTGTGTGTGTGTGTGTGTGTGTGTGTGTGTTCGTGTGCATGTGTGTTCATGAGTGGAGTTGGTTCTTTCCTGCTACCATCTGGAGATTAAACTCAGATTCTCAGGCCTGATGGTAAGAATCCTCAGCCACCAGCTGGGCGTGGTGGTGCACGCCTCTGATCCCAGCACTCGGGAGGCAGAGGCAGGCGGATTTCTGAGTTCGAGGCCAGACTGGTCTACAAAGTGAGTTCCAGGACAGCCAGGGCTATATAGAGAAACCCTGTCTCGGGAAAAACAAAATAAAAAAAAGTATCCTCACCCACTAAGCCATCTTGCTGGCCCCACTATGAATAATTTTAAACAAATAGAAGTTAATATATGCAACCCCCCCCCCCAAAAAAAAACAAGCAAGCAAGCAAACAAAAAACTACCCCTCAGCATCAGTAACTCACATCTTATTTAGAGAAGAGACAGACAGGCCCCGGCGAAGAATATGACTATTTTACCTAGTGAAAGGTAAGATGCCGAAGACACAACATGAGGAGCAGATAAGGACCTGAATAGATTCGTGCAGTTCCCATGAGCACAGACATGCCAAGGACCCAAGGGCAAGGCCTTCCTGGGTCTTAGTATGGTTACCCAACAACAGTTGTCCTTTAGGTAAAACTTGTGTGTGCAGAACATTTCAATCACAGCTCCCTCATCCTAAAAACTGCAATCTGAGACTGCCCCCACAGTGCCTTCCTGTGGGGCTAGCTAACCTGCTCCTCTTCCTGTGCACACCATAGATAGTAAATGCACTCAGTTCTCAGGCTGCTGCTAGTGCAAAGTCCACCAGAGCTCAGTGTTTCTGTATGCATACCCTCCCTCCCTCCCTCCCTCTTCTTTCAGATTTATTTATATATGTAAGTACACTGTCTCTGTCTTCAGACACCAGAAGAGGGCATCAGATCCTATTACAGATGGTTGTGAGCTACCATGTGGTTGCTGGGAATTGAACTCAAGACCTCTGGAAAAGCAGTCAGTACTCTTAATGGCTGAGCCATTTCTCCAGCCCCCACCCCCCTGCTGTTTCTTCATTTCCCCATCATCTCTGTCAATTCCTAAGCAATGTACTGTTTCCTGGCTTTGATATGAAGTAGAGGTTTTTAACGATTCTGGGTCTGGGATCTTCTGCCTAGAAAAAAATACTGAATTTCCAGGTTCATAAACCTTGGACTAAGAGCCCTGATCCAACCTGAGCAGGAGATGAGGACCCTGCTGGGAAGCTGAGTTGGAGTGATGTTCTTTCAGGCATGCCTGATCACAGTTATTATAGAAAATAAATTGGGTTAAATACTTTCTTTCTCTATCTCTCTCTCTCTCTCCCCTTCCCCCCCCCCCCACCCCCACTCTCCTTCCCTCCCTCTCTCTGTTTTTCAAGACAGGGTTTCTCTGTGTACTCCTGACTGTCCTGGGACTCACTCTGTAGACCAGGCTAGCCTCAAAAATCAGAGATCCACCTGCCTCTGACTCCCAAACCCTCTGCTGGGATTAGGGCATGTGACACTGCTTCCTGCATTATGTTTCCATTTCTTGACAAATTTCTAAAGATGAACACTACTCTTCCTTTCCTGCTCAATGCAGAAAAAGAACAATGAGGGCAGAGGCTCTAGCCCAGTGGTACAGTATTGGCCTAGTGTACGTGACACCCAGGTTCAGTCCCCAGAACCAAGCATAAAGACATGTTTTAAGAAGACAAAACGAGCCTCTACATACCAAACGCACCACCAATCTCAGCCCCGCTGGTAGGAATATTGACGTTCACGATGCCACAGTCGGAACCTTTAGGTCTGTGTGTGTGAGGAGAGGAACAGTGAGAAGAACACACAGGAAATGAAACCGGAACAGAACACAGCACAGACACCGGGCTCTCGCTGTGACCACGATCATTCACCACCACCACGTCTTACATACATGTTCAACAGACTAAGTTATACCCAAGCCAGCGGAAGATTCTGCCCAAATCTTTGGTAAAGATACTACTTGAAAGTCCCTGTTTTACTTCATTGTTCCATTCAAAGACCTCTTCTTCATCCTAGAAGGATGGAGAAGATCAGGAGCTGTTAGTGTTTCTGGGCTTACTGTGATCTGGTCAAAGATCATTTCATAAAATGCCGTTTTGGTGCACAGAAGAAAACCAAGAGTTAATTAACACTTGTGTAAATCTGATTCTGTCATGGTTTAGGTCTTTTCGGCTTTTTCTTTACCTGGAATTTGAAGACATAGAGGATTGGGGCAAAAGTCTCCTGGTGAACAATGGGCGCATCATGGGCAAGACCGGTCACAATGGTGGGTTCCACGTAATTGCCAGGGTGGTCCATGACCTTATGCAGAAAGATGAAAAAAAAAATGAATGAATGTATTTCCTTTTCCAGGGCTCGGAGTCGGAGTACATCATCCTTGCCTCCATCTACCAGGAGAAGACAAAACAGCGTTTCCAGGTAAACTGCCCCTCCAAAGCAGCATCCTTCCTACTTGGAATAACCAGTCTGAACAGTCTTATGCTACAGCACACCAAGGTCCATGTCTTCCAACAGAGTACTAGGACTACCAGAGGCAACTGTGCCTGGCTCCTTCTCCCCTTGTAAGAGAGATGGGGAGAAGGTAAGCGGCTTGCTCTCTGGGACCCTTCACCAGTTTTTCTCAGGGATCTGCTTGTGCTCAAGAGGAAGAAAGAAACAAGGCTATCACCACCCACCCAGCACTCTCATTACCTTGCCCCCATAGACCACTGTGCCCCCTTGTTTCTTGGCTTCTTCCACGGCTCTCACAAACATGCTCACTGCCTGTTTGGTATGGAGCGGTCCATAGAGGATATTGGCTGGGGAGAGAAAAGGAATGCTCTTCATTTTGCCTTCAGTAACATCATTTTAGAATGTTAGTGGCTTTCCAAATTAACAGGCTAACCCTCCATCCTATATCCTCCGTTGAGAGCAGCAATCAGTAATCTTTTCTATGAAGGGCAAGATGCTTAATGTCTTAATGCTTTGTATCAAGTAAATGGTCTCCGATACATCTACTCAACTGGGCCTTGGTCGTCTGAAAGCTGTCCTCCCCAGTACGCAAATGAATAGACACGGCTGTGAGGCAGACAAACAGATAGCAAGCTAAGTGTGTTTGTCAACCCTTTCCTTAGAGGAATGGCTATCAATCAAAGTGATGCCCTAAAAACACAAGAGTCCATCCACAGGTTTCGTGGATGTTCGTGACAGTGTGTTAACCCTTAAAGGCCATTACAATCTCTGTGGCTAATGCACACTTCAACAGGGTAGACTGACCAGTTGACCACTGAAAGAACCACAGGGAGAGCTCAGACCCTGCAGGTGTGTAGCAGTCAGGCATGGAAAGACCTGAGCAAAGATTATCTCTAGCAGAGATAACAGCAGCAAAGAGCCAGGAATGTATAAGGACACTAGAAAGTTGACAATCTGAAGCCCCAGGAGAAAGAGGCCAGGTGACATGAGTCTAGTGGACACTAGGCAGGATGGAAGGCAGGTGCAACATTTTAAGGCCTGGGAATATGCCACAGAGGGAATCTGGACTTCAGGCTAAGCACAGTGACATCACTGGAGTGTCCCAAGGAGAAGGGTGAATTATACTTTTTCACTTATTTTTAATCATGTGTGTGTTTGTTTGTTTGTAGGTGGAGACACATGAGTATAGGTGCCTGCAGAGGCATGAGGCATCAGACCCCTGAAACTGGAGTTATAAAATGGCTGTAAAGCTGGACATGGTGGTGCATGTCTTTAATCCCAGCACTTAAAGAGACAGAGGCAAGCGGATCTCTCTGAGTTCAAGGCCAGCCAGGACTACACTGTGAGACACTGTCTCAACCCCAAACCCTGAAAAAAGGCAGTTGTGAAGCCCCTGACACGGGTGCTGGAAATCAAGTGCTCTGGCTCTCTGTAAGAACAGTGCGTGCTTTTCTTAACCCTGCGCCATGGTGCCAGGCCCACAGATGCTCCCCGCTGGCCCGAAACTTACTACACAGACCAGGCTAGCCTCAAACTCACAGAGACCAGTTGGTTCTGCCTCTTCTTCCTCCCCAGCGACAGCCTGAAGGCTCACACCACCATGCCCGGCACCAGTACATCTTAGAAGCTACTCCGGTTGCTATGGAAGGCAGTGGAAGCCTGAGGACTCACACACTTTCCCTGAGGACGACGGGAACTTGGAAAGGATTGCGGCAGTAAAAAGAAAAAGAACTCAGCCATCACCTGATCCAACCAGGACCCCAAGTAGGACCTCAACTCTTCCACATGTCAAGTACGAGATCCTAACCTAGGAAAACATGTCATCGAATGCCACTCAGACGTCCAGGAAAGGGTGCCACCACCACCTCCGACTCAGAGAGTCAGAAATACATGTAACACCAGCTGTCAAGTGGCTAGAACTTAAAAGGAGTGAGCTACTCACGGTCCCAGGGGTTCCCAACACGGATCTGTGAGTAGGCACTTCTCAGTCTGTCCACAACTTCATTATGGATGCTTTCGTGCAAAAACTATGTGAAGAACACACAGTCAGGAGAATAGCAAAATGGATATACAAGTCTTAAGAGAGTGAATGATAGCTTCAATAATACTGATTAGTAACTACTAATACAGTCTCCAAAAACAAGCTAAAAACAAGCTTTTAATTATGTATTTTCTTATTTTAATATTAATTATGTAAATACTCATTTCTTCAAGGTGGATGTTGAAATAAAACCATAAACCACAGCTGGGGATGCAGGTTAGTTGGTCATAAGATCATTTAGCATCCAAAAACCCCTAGGTTTGACCCTCGCCACGTAGATAAAAGTGTGGTACCTCTCATGCCTATAAGCCTAACGTTGAGAGGCACAGGCAGGAAAATCAGAAGTTCATGGGTACTCTCGCTACACAGTAAGCTCGAGGTCAGCCTGGGATTCATGAGACCTGTCTCACACAAACAAAAGGCACCCAGAAGAAACCCAAACAGAACACCATAAACCATGTCTGTACCAAGTTTCTAAGAACCTGACCTGCTAAGCTATACAAATCCATCGTTCCTCTTCTGTACTACACAACTTAATATATTAATTTATTTGGGTACACTTGTTCCACACTGTAACTGTGAGTCTCAGTAAATGTGGGACTCAATAGTTTTGTCGGGCCAACCTCAGATGAGTCACCAAAACTACTGAGTCTCAGGTTTTGAAGGTCTCTAGACAACAGTAGACTAGGATACCAATATGCTTCATGCTACATTCTTCTCTTTATATAGAAGAAAAACAGTACATATTCTATATACTGTGTGTGTGTGTGTGTGTGTGTGTGTGTGTGTGTGTGTGTGTGTGTGTGTTTAGAATAAATGTAGAGAATAGAGACAGGGGCTGACTTACCAAACTACCCAATCTCTCACTACCTGGGTTAGTCTCTCTGTAACAAGTGAACAGTTATTTTGGGAACTAGTCATAGAAAAGCTGATGAATGCTGTAATTTCTTTTCTGTATGAATCCCTGCTTCCGTGGAAGTCAATCTAAGCAATGAGTAACTTTTCCTTAATATTTAAAACTATATCCAGAGCACAGCCACATATAATTCCTCCAAGACTAAAAAGTGGGTCAAACAGAGAAATGGCTGGCTTTTACGGAATTTTACATTTTACCATGCCATTATCTTATTTTTGAGACAGGGTTTCATTATGTATCCCAAGCTAGCCTCAAACTTATGATGCTCTTGCCAAAGCCTTCCCGGTGGTGGGATCACAGGAACGAGCGGCTACAGGATATAATTACTTCTAATAACCCTTGTTCCCTTTCTTCGTTTGCATGTTTCCTGCAATTTAATGTATATGTAAGTTAAAATACAAATTTCTATCGTATTAGTTTTTTTTAATTCAGGAAATATAAGAAGGATAAGAAAGTGCAAGACTAAATCATCAGGCCTGCAGAGATGGACCCGAGGTTAAGAGCTCCAGCTGCTCTCCCAGAGGACCGGGTTAAGTCCCAGCACCCACACGGCCGCTCACAAGCGTAACTCCAGTCCAGGGGATTCAGCACGCTCTTCTAACCTCTGTGCGTACCAAGCACATGAGGTGGACATACATACATAAGTACATACAAAAGCCTAAAAATAAATTATCCTTAAGACCATATTGTCATTTATTATTCATCCCAGTCTGATTTAGAAATCAATCTTACATAACATCTGTTCACAATAATTGTGAATGAGGGAAAATAACACAAAACCGGTCCCACTGTAATTCAACTGCAGCTTTTTTTTTTTTCTTTTTTAGATTTATTTATTTATTATATGTAAGTACACTGTAGCTGTCTTCAGACACACCAGAAGAGGGCATCAGATCTCATTACGGATGGTTGTGAGCCACCATGTGGTTGCTGGGATTTGAACTCAGGACCTTCGGAAGAGCAGTCGGGTGCTCTTACCTGCTGAGCCATCTCACCAGCCCCAAGTGCAGCTTTCAATGTAAATGTAGCCATGTCCTGTACCTAAAACTTATTTAGTTCTAATATTTCACTATAGCATGAAGTAATAAATAAATAATCAAGGTTGTATTTCTAAATTAAAATCCAACTCAATTTAGTATACAGATTAAAACTACCCACATTCCCAACTCTGTAGCTAAATAACACCTCCTTATACAGACCTGTGTGTGTGTGTGTGTGTGTGTGTGTGTGTGTGTGTGTGTGTGGTACATGTGCATGTGATGTGTATGTTAAAGACATGGCCCAGGCTAGTCTCAAACTCCTGGGCTTGAAGGACTCTCCCTCAGCCTCCCAAGTTCTAGGATTACAGGTGCACATTACCACTTCTGCTCAAACCATACATGCTCGTAAGGAAAGACAGACATGACAGGCATTTGGTTTCCAGTAAGCCACATAACATTAAGTCAAACCTGAGACATGAGACCAAAACAATATATTTGAAATGTTTATTAAAAAATAAAAAAAGTAATGCTACTGTTTAGATTTTAACTTGTCTCATCCCCTAGAAGACATCGGTCATATTCGCCATGAAGTCTGACTCAAGGCTAATACCACCTGAGTCCAGCTTCTGCCAAGCAGTCTCGAGCCCACTGCAGCATAGGATGGGTTAACAACTGTCACCACAGACGTAAAGGAAACCCACACATTTGCCACTCGTGTTTAAGAAATACACTTTTCTAGTAACACTTCTATGACTCCTACCGACAGGATTCATTGAACTGAAGTTTTAAAGCAGAAGAGGCGACTTATCAGTTAAACAGCTCTTGCTGCTCTTTCAGAAGACCCAAGTGTGGTTGCCAGAGCCTACACTGGACTGTTTACAACCACCTATGACTCCAGCTCCAGGAGACCTGAACCTCCAAAGGCACCTGCACACAACACACCGGGCATACACAGACACGCACACACCTACATTCAAAGAAAGAAAAAGGACGCTCTTAGGCATCATGTGGACACTCACCAGTCTCCTCACAGTGGTACACCTTTGCCCAGCTGTTCCCACGGCGGCAAACAGAACTGACGGAACAACCAAGCTGAGGTCCGCGTCCTCGAAAGCTTAACAAAGTACAAATGTGCGCCATCAGTGTGCGGTAGGCAAAGCATTTCTAAGCAGTGTAATAAACACTGCCTTCAGAAAACACAGTAACATCAGAAGGATCATCCCAAAACTGGAGATTTGTGGTACAGACGCATGTCCGAAGGGAAAGCCACACTTCTCCTCTAGAGGAGTGTATGACAGAGCAAGGGGGAGGGGTCTCCGAACTGTACCCAGATACACAGGTAAACGGAGGTCCAGCTGAATCTTCCATCTGTCTCAGAGACCTCTTGCTACAGCCTCCATGAAGACCTGTGAGCTCTGCCACCATCTGGTGGTCCCTTGTTCCAGTCCACTCCCCACTGGCACAAAGCTTCCTGTTCCTACGGGAGCCGGCCCGCCCTCTGCTGCGGAGGACAATCAAAGCTTGCCCTCAGAAGAAAGGGACAGCCTTTGCATGGCTAACCTTTGCAAGGGTGATTTACTACTTAGCCGCCCTGCTTCCTGTACCTTCTACAGTCTTCCAGCCACTGTTTCCTCCTATGTCATCAGCGTCACCTGTCTAACCTGGGCACCCTCCAATCAGGATGTGGAAAGAATGCATCTCTCACACACACAGACTTGACTTCCTATCCATTTCTGTGACTCTAATTCCACTGTTTTATTTTTCTTCCTCCCAGTTCTAGAGACCAAATCCAAAGCTGTGCACTTCTGAGGCATCGTGCTGTGGCCTCACCATCTGATCTCAGGGCACAGTGCTCTCTTTAAGTCCCTCCTCCCATCCAATCAGACACAAGGCAGCATTAACCCTATGTTACAGATGAAGACACTACAGCTTTAGACAGGACATGCCCTTATACTGCTGAGCTAATTCCCTAACTGCTATGTGGAGCTGCAGTTAGGGAATTAGCTCAGCAGTATAAGGGCATGTACTGCTCTGGAAGAGGACCCAAATTTGGTTTCCAACAACCATGTCAGATAGCAGACAACCACCCAACTCCATCGCCGTGGAATCTGATGCCCTCTTCTGGCTCCTCAGGTACCTGCAGTCACTAAAGAAATTAGCAAGTCACTTAGGAAATAATCTATTGTTCTACAAAAAAACGCATACCCAGTTTCTAGAAAACAAGAGAAGAAAAAGCATGAAGAAGTAATGCCATGTTAGAGACAACAGAAGTCTCGTGCCCACATTCAAGTGCCCAGGTAACATTTTCCCAACACGAATCTAGCTTCTTCTCAGCTCCATCTTCCTTTCAGTCAAGTTCATGTCCTGACTCCTAAGGAAAATTCCTAAAGATGGGAACTAGGTCCCAAGCAGAGAGCACGGAAAGGATGAGTTGCTACGCAAGTACCAGAGAGTCAATGACCAGATACAAAGACAGCAAACTGAAGGGAAAGCAAAGCCCAAAGGGGCAGCCTTACCAATAATGGCATTGTTTCCTCCAAGCTCCAACAAGCTTTTCCCTTTAAAAGGAAGCAGACACAGTTAATTCCTACTTCAGTGCTCAATGCACACTGACACAGTAAGGCCATCCCAGCTATCTTTCCATTCACTTTTTCCATTAATAAAGCAACTTAATGATGATGCCAATGGCAACTACATCACTGTACCATGGTTATATAAGAGAATGTATGCTTGGGAAATATAGTGAAAGTGGGCATGCATCACACACACGTTCTTAGTGTGAGAACTCATTCACATGTGCGTGCTTCTACAAAGAGTAAATGACAAGGCATTATGCAAACAGCTGATGCTGCGGTCAGCTTTGATCAGAGAAACTTCCTTCTGTGGGGTTCAGCATTGATGGTTGAGACGCATAACTGATCTATGTACTGAGAACTAACAGCTGCTGAGTGCCCACCATGAACGGGATGGGACAACTCTATCACCCTGGAAAAACATGGAGGGAGACAGCAGCGGGAACAGTGGCTTCCAGGCAGGCTGTGGCTATCTATGCCAATCAGTGTGGCCATGTGCCCACCTGCACAAGACGGGGCCTGTCAACACCCCGTCATGGAAAAGGAGGACCTCATGGGGTCCCCCCGCTCCTTGAGGACTCTACACATAGTTAATGCTTGGTGGAGAAAGGCTCCTGTGCTCCTGTAAACAAACCCTCACCCTCTCTCCTTCAAGCAACACTAATGAAATTCGCTGGGGGCCCAACAAGATGGTCCACCAAATAATGGTGCCCGAGTTCAATCCCCAGACCCAAGGAAAGCAGCAGCCGTGGAGGCACAAGAGGAGATAATGGTGGGTAATCCCAGCAGTGGGAAAGATGAAATCTCTGCGTGTTAGTCCACCGTGATTATTTAATCATTCAGTGTTAAATATATTCATTGTTAGTAATCAGTTTTATTTCACTATCTACTCAAGTCACTGTTAAAATGTGTGACCAGCAGGGCTCCTGACTCGTGATGCCAACTCCCTCACATTCCAGAGAACAGAACTCTGAGCACGGGCTTATCTCATTCTCCCTGTGTACGGACGAGATCTGCCCCACGTTGTGGCTATGTGCTTCGTTCTGTTCTTTTAACTCTGTTTCCTCTAAAATAACTTATCTGAAGTATCAGGACCCTGATACAGGTGAGTACATTCTCACCACATGGCTCTGAAGCGGGTGAGCATCCAGTGGACAGTAAATATGAAAGCTACGGCTGCTATCTGCAAAGCCTGAGACGACACCAGCTCCAGCTGCTGGGGCAGGAATTGGTTTAATGACGGCTCACTGCCAACAGCACAGCGGTCCGCTAGGTGCTAAGAATGAAACAGAAGATTCTGCTGTACAGAAGACAGCAGTTTCTCCTTCCTGGATGCAAGTGATATTTGGCAACCTGTGCCTTCTGCCCACTCCCAGTAACTGCTCTCTAATCTCCCTCCTGACTGCCAACCCGCAGTCCCCTCCCCAGCAAAAGTGCCTATCAACTTAGGATAGCCAAATGCATTTGGGAGTTGACAATTCTACTACACGACTTACACAAGAACAACTAATTCCTGCTTTGTGTAAGGGGATGGTGAGGAGGTGACAAACTGTCCCCATGAAGATACATGAATGAAGCCTAGAATAAATTTTCCCATTTATTGTACACATGAGGTGTTTATTGAAATCTACTGCCCATTTTTCAGTTATTATTTCTCTTATTTGTGTGTATGTGTGTGTGTGTGTGTGTGTGTGTGTGTGTGTGTGTGTGAGAGAGAGAGAGAGAGAGAGAGAGAGAGAGAGAGAGAGAGAGAGAGAGAGAGAGCGCACAAGAGTGCAGGTGTCATAGCATGTGTATGGATAACTTTTGAGGAGTCTACTCTTTCCTTCTTCCTTGTTTATGAGCAGAGTTCCCTGTTATTTCAATCACTGGGCTGTATATGTGAGCTTCAGATGACTCTCCTGTCTCCTTCTCTCCCATCTCACAATGGGAGTGCTGGGACAACAGCCACAAGCCACCAGCATCTTTACGTGGGCTCCAGGAACTAAACTCAGTTACCAGGATTGCACAGGAAATTATTTTCCCTCCTGAAACATCTTGCCATCCCCCGCCACTGCCCATTTTCGAATTGCACTGTATGTGGTGGGATGGAGCTCAGGAGCAGGGGACGTGTCTCAGGCAAGCCTTACGGCATCTGTCTTTATACTGTTGAGCTCAGGAGCAGAGGATGTGTCTTAGGCAAGCCTTATGGCATCTGTCTTTATACTGCTGAGCTTTTAAGAGGTTCTAGAGTCCATGCACACCTTTAACCCTTGTATTCAAGAAGCAGAGGCAGGCACATCTTTATGAGTTCAAGGCCAGCCTGGTCTACACAGCAAGTTCCATGCCGGCTATCGTCACACATCTGTTAGCCATTCTTTTCCCTTTCTTTCTCTGGTAAACTCTGAAGCACATCAAGTTTTTTGATGAACTTTAACTATTGTTCCTAGTACTATTTGGGTCTTGGGTATTATTTAAGAAACCACTGCCCAACCCAAGGTAACAAAGACTTATTTCCTAGGTTTCCAAAAATTTAGTCTTACTAAAAATATTACTAAAAATCTGGCTTTTACACTGAGGTCTTTTGATACATTTTTAGTTATGTTTGGGGTTTAAAGTAAGACAAATACAAATTTCATAGTAATTCATGTGACTGTCTAATTGTCTAAGCACTATCTGTCAGGAAACTGCTCTTATACACTGGAAATATCTAGCAATTCTGCTAAGGAAAAACAAAACAAAACCAAACAAAACACCCACTGGCAATAAACATATACACTCTTGGTTCTATTCCATTGCTCTATGACGCCACAGGATAATTCTGCAGCAAGCTGTAAGATTAGGAAGTGTGAGTGACCTTTTTCAAAACTGTTTCAGATACTCAGGGTCCTTTGCATTGCCATAGGAATTCCCAAACCGCTGATGTGGACAGCAGTTATGATGAGTTCACAGGCCACCTGGGAAGAACTGGCTTCTCAGCAAGCTTAAACAATACGAGAAGGGGAAGGAGATGTCTTTCCCTAGGGCCTTCACACAAAAGACGAACTCAGTTCCAACTGTAAGCGTCCATGTTTTATTACTTGATATTACCATAAGTAGAACTTTCTAGATTTCACTTTCATTTGTTACTAACAGAAATATAATTTTGTAAAGTTAACCTCCCATCCTATATTTGTTGAGCTTTTTGTTTGTTTTTTTCTTTGTTAGTGTTGGGGTCTTTTTGTTTGGTTTGGTTTGGTTTGGCTTGGTTTGGCTTGGCTTGGCTTGGTTTGGTTTGGTTTGGTTTGGTTTGGTTTGGTTTGAGACAGGGGCACCATATAGTCCTGGCTGGTCTGGAACTCACTACATAGACCAGGCTGGCCTTGAATTCAGAGGTTGACCTGCCTCTGCCTCTCTCGTGCTAGAATTAAGAGTGCACCACCAGGCTATGCAAAACATTTCGGCTATTGTACACTGACTTAAATCCGCATTGTAAAGCCAGCACTTACCAAACCTCTCCTGCACCATGAGGGCCACCTCCTTCCCCACCTGAGTGCTCCCAGTGAAGGACAGCAGGTTCACACGCTCATCTCTGGCCATCGTTGTGCTGCCAGGAACAGAAAGGGTCACCCAAGCAAAACCACCTAGAAATCATGGCACCCGACAGTACCGGCAAGAAGCACACTATGGGCCCTTGGCAAGACAGTCAAGTCTGTCCACGAGCATGAGGCAATGAGACAAACTCTTCCCAAGTAGAACCACACAGGAAGCTGGCTGACCTGTTCTGTGAGCTGTGTGACAGCCCTTTAGGAAGTCTCCTTAGCTCACGAAGAAAGTTCTTCCTGTACTGAGAAGGAACCAAGACAATATGGCCCTAGTGCTGATGAACACCAGGTACTTTCAGGCTCATTATCTGCAATACAATTCCTCTAAGAACAGTCAGACCAGGGGCTGGAAAGCTGGCTCGGCAGTTACAAGATCAACTGCTCTTCCAGAGGACTCAGGTTCAATTCCCAGACCCCATGCAGTGGCTTACAACCACCTGCAACTCTAGCTTGGGAGGACCTGACACTCTTCTAGTTTCTACAGGTACCAGGTACACATGTGGTACATATGCAGGCAAAACACTCATACACATAAAAATAAATCTTTTACTTAGAAGAAAAGAACAAGCCTGTAATCCCAGCTTCCTGGGGCCTGAGGCAGGAAAATCACACATTTAAGAGCTGTGAGTTCCAAGCCACTGGGCAACTTAGTAAAATACTGCCTCAAAATAAAAATCCTCACGGTTACGCTTCAGCCCTCTCCAGGAACCCAGATAAACTGCATTGCTCTTGAGGTCAGGGATGTAGCGAGCGTCATAGCATTCAGAAGGTGTGGTGGTCTATACTTATAATTCCAGAACCTGAGCTGGGAAGGCAGAAGGATCCAACGTTCAAGTCATCTGCTATCTGGAATTTTCCAGAATCAGTCCCCTCACTTCAACTTCATTTTCTTCTCGATAAAACTCTCCCCACCCCTCACAAATTATAGTTTTTTTAAAATTAAAAGCTGTCTAGGCTTTCTAAGAAACGTAGCTCAGAGACTATGTATTTGAACTTCTGTGTTCATAGTTGTTTGTGCTTCCATTCAAGAGAGCAATGCAGAGTAGCCCTGCATTGGCCTGCAGACTGGACAGCTTGATCTAATCACTCAGATAAAATTCCTCAGGTTCAACCCACAGTCATGAGTGTCCGCATGACAGGTGGCTGTGCTTAGCAAGGTCCTTCCTACGTATGCTACTGAGCTGTGCCAAGGCCAACAGAAGGATGTCCAGAGTTCAAGAACAAGAGTAGGCCAAAGAATACAGCACTCATGTTTCAGTGACATTTAAAACCACTTCAGTGAGGACTCTGGGGGTTGGAGAGTAGAGAGGGAAGAAGCTAGGTTGTCTAATATTCTCATCTATAGGAACGAAGACATAGGGCCTCACATCTCAGACCAGCATGGTGACAGGCCTGACACCTGGGGAACCTAACTGGTCAAAGTCTGAGCTGGTAAAACATGACCCCATCTTTCATGATGATTTGGAGAAATTTTAGCCAGACTCCAGACACTGTGACCTCATGCTAAGTAAAAGAAGAGAGTCACAAAAGAACTCATGTTTCCATTTATATAAAATGGTCCCAGCAGAAAATTCATAGAGACAAAAAGGATGTTAGTGATTGTCAGAAACTTGAGGAAGACAATGGGAAATGGGTGTGAATAGCATGTTTCTTTCCAACTCCATCTACGCATCCTGGGATAAGATAGCAATGGCTGCACAACACTGAACGTTCTAGAACAGCAGTTCCCAACCTTCCCAATGCTGTGACCCTTTAATACATACAGTTCCTCATGTTGTGGTGACCACCTATCATAAAATTATTTTGTTGCTACTTCATAACTGTAACTTTACTAATGTTATGAATCATATGTAAATATCTGATATGTGGCATATCTGATATGCACTGTAAAAGGGTTGTTCAACCCCCAAAGGGGTCTCGACCTACAGGTTAAATAGACTGTTCTAAAAGCTACTCAGTACAAGCTGAGGGTACAACTCGGTGGGAGAACCCGTGCCTAGGTAGCATATACAATACCTGGGCTTCTGCCCCAACACCAAAACAAAACTAATAAAAATCCACTTTCAAAGGGAGGGTTTTATGGTATATGAATCCTGTGGTAGTTAAAACAACGTTTTCTAGGTACAGTCTCAAACTTGCTATGTAGCTGAGGATGGCCCTGAACTTTCATCTTTCTGCTTCCACCTCCAGGGCTCTTGAGATTCTAGGCATGTGTCACCACATCTGGTACATTCAGTGATAGTAACCGAACCCAGAATTTCATGTGTGCTAGACCCTGTACTTCCTAGACTACATCCCAGCCTCATTTTATGGCCAGCTAAGGAACTGACAACAGGCTAAGTTCTCAGGCACAGAGTGGGATGTCTCAGCTTTACTTTATAGGTCTCTGGACAAATCAAGTATCAGGAAATTATTATTCACCCAAAATATAAACACCAATAATTTAGTAGGTCAGAAGCTAAAAAACCAAGTATTCTTCAGGAAGCTTATAAACTAACAAGTGCCCAGACGGTCTACAGTATAATGGCCACAGAAGGTAGCCTTGCCTCCTTAGCTGCACTGTGTTTGGCTATTGTGGTAGAAGATTCCCACCAAGCAACCCAAGGTCCTTCAACATAAGGGTGCTTGTCATCCATTCACCTACCCGATATCTGCTCCACCACAAACCAGGGAACAAATGGCACCGGGCAGCAGGTTGTCCTCCAAAACCTGGGCTATGATCCTAGGAAGGGAACAGCAGATATGCTCAGGCAATCATCCACTCGAACACTCATAAATGAGAGAGAAATTCCTATCACACGACTTCCCTTTTCAACTGACTCTTCACTCAGACCTGGGTTTTTCCTCACAGATTTGCAAACACTTACAAGCAGAAGTCTGTGTTTAAAATAGAGTGTTAAAGGAAAAAACTGTATAGAGCATGAATAGGAGATATATTGCTTGGGTGGTTAAATAAGCATTTTCATCCAATATTTTCAGCCCAACGATGAAGACACATCTGAGTCAGTTTGACAGATTGGAGGCTGGGGCGTACTCCTCACTGAAGTACACGGATAAAGCCTTGCTTTTTCTTCTTTAGTCCCTAACCACATATCCATTAAAATAGTAAGGAAATTAGAAAGGAATAAGTTGTGGAAAGATGAAGGAATTTAAAGAGACTCTATCAGCAAATAAGGTGTTTGACTGTACCCCCGCATCTGCGCATATACAGAAGCAGCAAGGGGAAGCAGGGTTGTTTAGCTCAGTTGACAGTATTTGCCTAGTGAAGCCCTGGGTTCAGTCTCCAACACTACATAAACCAGGCGTGGCAGTGCATGCCTGAAATCTTAGCACTTTGGAGGTAGAGGCAGGAGGATCAGAACTTCCAGGGAGTTCAAGGCCGGCCTGGACCACAAGGGGCCCTGTTCTCCCACCTCCCTTCCCCTGAAAACGAGAAGCAAGAGAGGATGAAAGGAAACCAGACGTGGTGGCACACACACTTTGCAGACAGAGGCAGGAGGATGCATAGTTTAAGGTCACATTCAGCTGTGTAAGGAATCTGAGGCCAGTCTGGCTACAGGAGGACCTGTCTCAAAACACAAAACTAAAGCAAAAAGGGATGGAGTGGGGAAGGGAAGTCTCTGAAGCCGAGGACATTACCATGGAGATATATTGGAGGATAGGGCCTGACTTACATAACCCTGAAGTAGCGCAGAGCTTGTATCTGCTGGCTTCAGTAAAAAAAACAGCAGTATCCTATATGCCCAAGGGGCCTGTGCACGTGAACATCCTCCTTCACATTAAGGGCTGCAGTTAAACCATGCTTACACACTACCTAACGCTGGCTGTAGCTGTGAGAAATGGGTGACCTAGCCAGGTGTGGTGCCTGTACTAGCCAGTTCTCTCTGCTTGGTTAGTGGTCTGTTCACTTGACAATAGTCCGCATGCATGTCAGTAGCTGGCATCCTTCCACGCAGGTAAGGGCAATGGCATGGCTCAGAAAGAGCCACATAAATTGCTGTGATATTAAAGTCTTACTACCAAAGGACAAAGTTACCTGCTCGCTATGCTGAAACAAACACAACACTTCCCCACCATTAAAAAAAAAAAAAAAAAAAAACAACAACACCATGGGCAGGAGAGATGGCTCAACGGTTAAGAGCACTGACTGTTCTTCCAGAGGTCCTGAGTTCAATTCCCAGCAACCACATGGTGGCTCACAACCATCTGTAATGGGATCCCATGCCCTCTTCTGGTGTGTCTGAAGACAGCTACAGTGTACGCATATACATAAATAAATCTTAAAAAAAAACAAAAAACAAAAAAACAAAAAAACAACCCCTGCTAAGCGGTGGCAGTGCCTGCTTTTAATCCCAGTCCTTGGGAGGTAAGAAACAGGGGGGTCTCTGTGAGTTTGAGCCCAGTTTGGTCAACAGAGCAAGTTCCAGGACAGTCAGACACAGAGAAACCCTGTCTCAAAGGAAAAAAAAAAAAAAAAAAAAAAAAAAAGCACACACCTGCACATATACACACATACACCAGTGCCTGTCAATCATCCTAACAGAATATGTTATACCAGGAAAAAGAAAGCCACGCATACTTACTTTGTGACAGCCACACTAACGAGGGACGTAGTCGGTGCTCCTTTCCTAGAGACACATAATAGAGACAAAGAGAATTAGCTTGAGGAGAGGCAAACACCTTTCATTTCAAAGAGAAACCAAGTTATAGATGAAAGCTTCTAACTAGACAACAAATAACACTAGTGACTGAAATGGAAACCTATCCTTCAGGCGGTGTCTCAGGGAGCTGGAAACCTCACCAACATAACAACCCTGCTCCAAATGATGCTGAGGGCAGCTGCTGCAGGACCACAGGAACTGTTGCGGTAACTGTTGGGGAAGGAAGTGGCGCTGTCAGCTCAGCTAACACACTAGGTTTCAGCACTGGAGACTTAGGATTGTCAACTTGACTGGACTAAGCACTGCCTTGGCCAGTGCTGAGACACACAGCACTGAAACTTCAAATGTGGTTCAGAAGGGACTTCCAGAGACAATTAACTGAAGGGCAAGACCCACCCCGAACATGGGGAGCACCATCCCATGGCTAGACTCCTGGACTGAAGAAAAGGAGAAAAGGAGGAAGCCAGATACACAGCAGTGATATGAACAAGTTGGTCCCATCACCTTGCTGGCTCCGCCATGATGGACTGTTCGCTCCCCACCCCCATCTGTGACCCGAAATACACCTTCCTCCCTTGATTGCTCCTTATCAGGCAGTTGGTCACAGCAATGAGAAAGCTCAGACACAATGCACAGGTTCCTTTGGCAAAATGGTACCAAATCTTAAAGCCTTCAAACTGTGCTCTGTTTTATAGAGACTGAGAAATGTTCTCTTGATGGCATTACTTAACACTAATAAGTGGCTGGGTACACTGCTGTGCACCTGTAACCCCTGCACTCAGAGGGCTGAGGCAGCAACATGGTCTGGGCTACAGAGTCAGATCCTGTCTCTCTCTCTCAATCCATAAAATCCTGGAGATGGCAGCCCATGCCCATAACACCAGTCCTTAAAAGGTAGAGGCAAGAGTTGAGTCTTCTTCTCAAAAAAAAAAAAAAAGAAAGAAAGAAAGGAAGAAAGAAAGAAAGAGAGAGAGAGAGAGAGAGAGAGAGAAAGAAAGAAAGAAAGAAAGAAAGAAAGAGGGAGAGAGAGAGAGAGAGAGAGAGAGAGAGAAAGAAAGAAAGAAAGAAAGAAAGAAAGAAAGAAAGAAAGAAAGAAAGAAAGAAAGAAAGAAAGAAAGAGGTAAAGGAAGAAAAGAAAACTCAACCAATCCCTCCGAACCGGGGGCAGTTCTCTGGACTCTGAGTCATTATGGAGCCTATGGAGCCTAACACCAGGTACTTAGGTGTCAGAACAGAGGTACTACTTAGAGTAAGGACAGCTGGCAGAGGAAGGAGACACTACCACATCCAAACAGGCTGCCAATGGTCAAGTCCAAATTAAAATCAAACGCAATTAGCACACGTGACTAATTTGTTAAGAGGGTGTGGAAGACACTTTAATACATCTAAAACCCTTTGCAGTGCAGAGCAATGGCTCCGGCTATTTATCACCTTCTTACAATGAGACTGGAGAATGACAGCTTACCAAAGGCAGACATTCCCTGTGATCAGAGCTATGGCATTGTTCCAGCCAAACACAGCCACGGGGAAATTGAAGGCAGTGATGATTCCCACCAAGCCTAAGGGATTCCACATTTCGATGAGAGCATGGCCGGGTCCTGAGGTGTATAAATATTCACTTAGTGAACATATTTGTTACGCATAAAATCCTAAGCCACTTCTCTTCTGACCAAAAGTACATGTATCAGACCAAAGTGTATTCCTAGTGGTTCCGTGGAGCCAAAGGCTTAAGGACATATTCTATAATGTAAAACAGAACTGCTCATTACGACACCAGCTTACCAACTGTAGTGGTGTTCATTATACCTCATCCGTCAGGAGCTGCAGAGGTAAGGGCATTATGGATCCCATTTGGAAGATAGAGATAGGTCATGAAATAGTAGCAGGTTCCCCCCAAAAGATGTGAACACAGAGGGTAATATATAAACAGAGCACAGAACACGTGATTCTCAGGTCTGTGATCTTCATGTTGTCTCTTGACCTAACTTCAAGACAAGAAACCTCATGTTACAGGCTCATGTTGGATGTATTAAAAAAACTTCATTCACTATAAGGAAATTAAAAGTACGAGTAGAAATGTTTATATTTTGGCAGATGTGGTTCATTTGGTAGACTGCTTGCCAGACATGTACAAAGTCCTAGCTCGGATCCCCAGCACAGCATAAGCTGGGTGCAGTGGCTCATGCCTGTAATCCCAGCATTCAGGAGGTGGAGGCAGAAAGATCAACTCGAGGCTTTTCTCAGCTCTATGGTAAGTTCCAGCACAGACTGGGATAGATAAGACACTGTATAAAAAAAATAAAACAAGGGCTGGAGAGATGGCTCAGCGGTTAAGAGCACTGACTGCTCCTCTAGAGTTCCTGAGTTCAATTCTCAGCAACAACACGGTGGCTCACAACCATTTGCAATGGGATCTGATGCATTCTTCTAGTGTGTGTCTGAAGACAGCTGCAGTATACTCATATAAATAAAAAATAAATAAATCTTTAAAGAAAAAAACCAAAACTCCTATTTTATTGCAAACTTTAAAGCTAATCCCACAGTGGCTTATTTTAATCAACCGCTGGTAGGGTTGTAAAGAAAAGGGTAAGAAGCACTCACAGACCTGGTCAAACTTACATGCTATCCCATGCAGGAAAGTCATGCCTCCCGCTGGAAGCGGGGCCAGTAACCTCATAGCAGAGCACCTGATACCCAGGCCATCCCATAGACCAATATCTCAACTCCTGCCTGGGAGGTCTAGCCTTCTCTCCTTTCTTCTTTGCCCTCCTGCCATCAATCCCTTGCTTACAGGCCTCTAGAGTCTGCATAGATGCTGTAGCTCCTCAGGGTAAAGTCCCTCACAATAGGGACCCATGCACTGCATCCGCCAGCTCTGCGGAAACAAGGTGGTCCCCACATGGGTCCCCCATCCTCAATTTTATGCAGCCCTCTTCCCCACTCGAAGGATTCTACCACCAGTTCCGTGTCCTTCAAGGCCTGGGGTGCTTCCTGGAGAGGACGTACCTGGGACAGAAAGCCCCCTACATGTTTACAGTCCTGTCCTCTTAACTGGCAATGCTTATCATAGCTACCAATTCCCTGACCCTGCCCTCAATCCTAAAACATAACTGCCTGGGGTGTATGCCTGTGTGTACACACACATGGAGGCCAGCGGACAACAAAACTCAGTTTCTTCTTCCCCTCTGTGAGTCCTGGGAATGGAACTGAAGTTGTCAGGCATCCCGCTAAGCCATCTCGCTGGGCCCACAGAAGAGCGTTTGAAGCTCTGTGTCGCAGCACCAAGCACCTAGCTTAACTGACTCCAGCCTTACTTTCAGAAGGCAAGGTGGGTCCCCCGATCATCCTCGACAAGCCAGCAGCATAATCGCAGACGTCCACGTACTCCTGAACCTCGCCTATTCCTTCCACCAGGATTTTCCCCATCTCCAAAGACACCTAAAAAGATACAAATCCAAGCAGAATTTGTATATTAAACATTAAGGTGAGGACAAAATAAAACATTTTATGTAGGTAATAAACTATGGAAATTTTTTCTTTTCTTCTGAAATTTATTTACTTGGTTTTTTGTCTTATTTTTAACATATTATTTTTATTAATTCTTCGACACTTTCATTCATGCATATTATCTATCATGCTTTGATGACTTTTAAACCAGGTAATTTTTTTTTCACTTTTCTCTTTCCTTATTTAAAAAAAAAAATTGATTTCAAAATTTGTTTTTCTTAGAGCTGGAGAGATGGCTCAGCAGTTAAGAGCACTGGATGCTCTTTCAGAGGTCCTGAGTTCAATTTTCAGCAACCACATGGTGGCTCACAACCATCTATAGTGAAATCCGATGCCCTCTTCTGGCATGGAGGTGTTTATGCAGATTGACCGCTCATACACATAAAATGAATACATATTTAAAAAATTGTTTTTCTTAAAAATCGTAATCTTAGGACACACCTATAAATGTGAATCTTTTTAAATCCGATTCAACCTAGTGGGACAAGGAAGCACACAGAACTCCAGCAGTTAGGTGTCTGAGGCAGAGAGATCACTTGAGCCAAGGCTACACAGCACAGCAGAAACCTCGGTCTCAAACAAAACAAAATGCATTCATGTGAACTCATGACAGACAACTTACTCTTGACTGATACTCAAGAGATCACTAAAAGACTTCAGAAATACTTTACCAGTCTTCCCAGTAGTTGGATCTTCTCCCGGAAGGCATCGCCAATCTTTCTGACTATTTCTCCGCGTTTTGGGGCAGGAATCTAAGAAAAGAGTGGAATTTTGATGTCAAAGCCCATGTCCATGTCTACCAGTGTTCACCGCAGAAGAACACACTACAAGTATGTTGCAAGAGGCTTTTTGGGTCACTGTGATACGGCTAATGTCCCTGGAGCCACCTCTTCTGGGAAGCACGGACAAAGCCGGCAACATTTATGAATTATCCAAGGTCTAAAGACAAAAAGTCAAAGAGAGACGAGAACAAGGCTGGATGCAGGGGAAGTAACTCTAAGCTCAGACCCACGCTGAGTCCTGAAGGACATCAAGAGCTGGCCAAGAAATATTGAAAGAATCGTGCAGAATAAAGGGGTTGGTTGGGAAGGCCTGTGCCTCCAAGGCTAGAGGCTTTAAAGAAGGGAATCTCAGCTGGGCACAGTGGTGCAAAGCCTTTGATCCCAGTACTCAAGAGGCAGGCACAGGCTGATTCCTGAGTTCAAGACCCCCCTGGTATACATAGGAAGTTCCAGGCCTGCCAAGGTTACTGAAAACTGTGCCTCTCACCCCACCCCCAGAGCTGGGATCGGGAGGAGGGTTTCAGCCCTGGGGCACTGTGAAACCTCGTTCTTAAGCACGGGACAAAGTGCTGTGCTCTAGCTTTCAACATCGCTGTTTACTGGGGGAGAGCAGAACCAGAGAGCTCAATCTAAAACAGAGCAGGGCAGTTGCCTGGGTTCACAAAGCCGTTGGCTCCACCCACCAGAACAGTGCAAAACTGGGTGTGATGGTGTACAAATGTCATCCCAGCACCTGGGAAACACAAGCAAGAAGACCAGAAGTTCAAGGTTATCCTTAGCTACATAGCCAGTTCCAGGCTAGCCCTGGCTACACGAGACACTACCTTAAAAAAAAAAAAAAATGTTGACAGAGCCTGGAAGCTCAGTTGTAACAGCAACAGTGACAAGGGGAGTAGGGAGCAGGTATCAATCTGTTTTTGAAGAACTGACAGGACACACTAACGGAACAGGAGGAGGAAATAAGGAAAATGGGCAAACTAAGGATGACTCTCTCCGGTCTCTCCCTTGAAAGCTAGTATGAAAAGGGACCTTAGCAGACTCCTTTAATGCCAGCAGAAAGAGAGGTGGGTGGATCTCTGAATTGAGGTCAACCAGGTCAAAGAGCGAGTTCCCAAGCAGCAAGGAATACACAGAGAGATGCTGTCACAAATAATAATAATGATAATAATAATAATGTAAAAATAATAAAAAGTTAAAAAAGAGAGAAAGAAAAGTTAGGTATGGGGCTGTCATGGTAGCTAAGGAGGTAAGGGCTCCTGCTGCCACGGCTGACACCCTGAGTTCAGTTCCCAGGATCCACTTGGTGGGAAGAAAAACTTACTCCTGAAAGTTGACCTTTAATTTCCATATACAGGCTATAGTACAAACACGTGCATTCACAAATAAATAAATTAAAGTTAAATACTTTTTTGGAAAAAAGACAAAGAAAAGCTACGTACACAGACAACTGAGGCCAAGGGCAGGGTTTGGAGATGAAGACTATAGGCTGAGCAATGTTGATATTGTGCTGTGACACAGTGACACAACTTCCCCAATAGTCGCCACAGCCCCTTTAACTATTCCTTTGCCTCTCTTTCAAAGGCAGCGAAAGGACACTTCACAGGCCTGCACACATCGGCAATCTCAGCATGCAGGAAGCAGCGGTGGGGATGCGAGGTAGGAAGGGGAGATCAGGAATTTAAGGTCACCCTCTGCTATGTAGTAAATTCCATATTAATCTCAAGGCCCGTCTGGGCTGCTTCCTGAGACCTTGTCTTAAAGGAATAATTAATAAATAAGAGAGAAAGCACCTCCTGCAGCTCATAGGCTGGAACCCTACTCCCCACCCCTCCTTATAACATGCCCCCACTCCATCCTTCATAGCCCCACTGAGCTGCAAACTGAAGGTCCCACTTTGCTCTCTTTCCTCAGAGCACCCCCACTTCTTAGATCGACTTTTGTGGAGGGCAGCGTGGGAACCTATGGTGGGAATGTATCCTGTTGTATCGTGGTGGAAACACTCTTGGAGCAGGCAGCTCGGTATCTAGCAACTGAGCTTATACATGTGTTGAAACAAACAGATAAAACAGCAACCATTGTACACGTTTTCTAACAGAGATAACCCCTCAGAACAGTCTCTAAAATGAATGGATGAGCATGTAAGAAAATCACAGAAGAGCCTCAACCGTATAACACTAAGTACAAGACCGTACGCCTACAGTAAGCAACGCTTTGCTTCAACCTGGGCTCTGCACCAAAATGTCAGCAGTGGCAATTCCTTAGAATTACAGCTAGTGTCCACTTTTATTTATGTATTTATTTATGTATTTAATATGTATAGATGTTTTGACTCTGTACTACATGTGTGCCTGGTGCCCTCAGAAGCCAGAAAAGAGTGTCTGATCTTTATAGATGGTTGTGAGCCACTATATAGGTGCTGGACACTAAACTCAGTTCCCCTGCAAGAGCAGCCAGTGCTCTAACCACTGAGCCTTCCCTCTGCTCCCACTTACCATTTTTTATACAACTGCAAAGTTTACTTTTCTAAAAAAAAATAATAATAATAATTTTATTTTTATGTGTATGTCTGTGTGTGTAGGACACTCATGCATGTGGGTGACTGTGGAAGATGGAAGATGGCATCAGATCCCTTGTAGTTAAAGTTACAGGCCTCTGAGAGTTGCCTAACATGGGTGCTGGGAACCAAACCCTGGTCTGCCAAAAGTAGCAAACACTTAACCATTGAGCTATCCCTCCAGCACCAAAAATATGTATTTATTTAGATTTTCTGTGTGTGAGGGGGAGATGGGGGAGAGGTCAGAGGACAAATTACAAACTTGTAGTAATAGGTTCTCTCCTTCTATAATGTAGGTCTTGGGATAGATCTTGGGTTGTCAGGCTTGGCAGCACCTGCCTATGCCCACTGAGTCATCTCACCCAGTCGTCATCTTTATGATACATGTCTTCCTTGTCACACTAACTGAATAGCACAGATCCCATCCTTCCTAGAAGACACAGGTGTCATCACGTTTCTTATGAATTTAGCTGACATCGTTGTAAGTCAAGCCATGCTGACAAACATCCGCTGAGGTGAAGTATGTATGTTCTCTACCTTCCATGTGTTAGACATCTTTTACAAATAATTATGCTTTATTTTATGGGTAGGTGTGTAGGTGTGTGCCTCACTGTGTGTGTGTGTACTATATGTGTGCAGGAACCCACAGACGTCAGCAGTGGGCCTCTGAGCTCCTGAAACTGGACTTATAAGCAGTTGTGAGCTGCCACGTGAGTGCTGAGAACTAAACCTAATCTTCTGCAAAAGCAGAAAGTGCTCTGAAGCACCGGGTCATCTCTCCAGTGCCATGGGGCACACATGTCATTTACTCCAATCAGTCTCCTGGTTACTGTACATCTGCTTGGAGACATCACTGGCAACGAGGAAGCTGGAATTCTTGCCCAGTAGAACGACAATTCAGTGAAGTAGCAACTACATGAAGGGGAGCAAGGTTGTATAGCTAGAGCAGGACTTGCCAATCAGTGTTACTATGGGAGACGGGAGGAAGGCCTTTGAAAGTATAGAGCAAAGACTTAAAGCACGATTGTTATCGGCTAAGTAAAAAGACAGAGAAATCAGAGCGAAGAGCAGGGCATGTGCAGAGGTCAAAGGCAGAGAGAATGTAGTCGTTTTCAAGAGCAAAGCAGCTCAGAGAAGCAAGAGAAGAGAAGGAGCCACATGGCCAAGGGCCAAAGATCTAACACATGGCATGGATCACAGGAGACTTTAAAAAGGAGGAAAAAAAAATCAAAATACACTTCAGTATATTGCTCTAGGTCCAGTTGTAGAAAGTGACTGAAGAGAGACAGGTCTCATGAAGATCATTGGGTTAAACGAGAGCTAGTACAAAGATGGCAATAGAGTGTTGTGGTTTGTAGTGTATCTCCAGGGTAGATGCTAAAGTCAGGTGCCAATGGGGTTTGCAGGTAGGACCTTAGGGATAGGTGAAGTCTAAGGGAAGAAGCTTATGGCTTCATTACAGCTTTGTAGGAGGAAGAGTGACCTACCTGAGTAGGATGTCTGTCCTGTCTTAGGATTTTATTATATAATCATCACAGAGACTATCATGTGGCCCCTTGGCTCAGGATTGCCCAGCCCCCAGCACTATAAAACATTAATGTCTTTATAAATTACCCCGTTCATAGTATTTAGTTAGAACAACAGAAACCAGACTAAGACATAGCTGTGTATTTTAAAATGTTCAAGGTTTGATAGTTGGCAACTGATTGACCACTGATTATTGATCAGCCATGCAGTTTTCATAACCAGACTCTATGCCAGATCACACTAATAAACAACATCACCTAACCTGGCATCTTTCACTTTAGTTTCAGGTTTCCAGATTATCCTCAGGAACGACATGGGGTGAGCACAGATTAGGGTTTGAAGAGGACAGAGAGAAAGGAATAAGGAACATGGAAGACAGCCACGTTTCTAAAATGAGATTGACTCATCCAAGAAAATATCATTAGCAAGCATAGCTGGAATCACAGCTCAGTTGGTAGGGTGCTTGCCTAGCATAACTGTCACTGCAGAAAACCAGACATGTTAGCAAAGCACTCAGGAGATGGAAGCAGAGAGACAGCGCCCAGTCTGGGATACACAAGGTACCCCAGTGGGAGGAAAAGGGCCCCACAGGCAGACAAGAGTCAGAGACACCCCTTGTTCCCACTCTTAGGAATCTCACAGGAACACCAAGCTGAACAACCATAACATCCATGCAGAGGACCTGTCAGACCCATGCAGGCTCCTGGATCTCTGTGAGCCCATTCAAGTAATGCTCAGTTGATTCTGTGGGCTGTGTTCTTGTGGGGTCCTTGATCCCTCTGGCTCTGCCGATCCCTCCTCCCCCTCCTCTGCAGGACTGCCTGAGCTCTGCCCAATATTTGGCTGTAGGACTCTGCAACTGTTCCCTTCATTATACCTTGTTTTTAATCTCCCTTAAAGAAAAACGTTCCCTTTGAAATTTCCAGGCTTAACTGGAATGAAACAAAGCAGTGTTCTGTCGTGATGTTGGCAAAGCCAGCAGAAGGAAAGAGGGCAGCAGAGAGCCTCATGGGAGGACCCTTCAGGGAGGCTGCAGACCAGGACAGCCTGCTCTGATGTTTTCGTGTGAGGCCCAGCTATGCCTTCTCTAAGTCACTGCCACGCTGACCAGAGCCCAAGAGGACTGTTAGAAAAAGCTGTCTCGGCACTAATCTTTGAACTCCATTGCTCAACTCCAATCCCAACAAGTTGATCCTTTACCGGCCCAGCTTACTCATCTAGGCTGACCTTCCTGACTTACTCAGCAACTCTGCTGAAGGAATGCCGATTACAATCTAGTGCTGTGAGATAAGACACCGGAGTCCCAACGGGGATCCTAAATTCAAAACAGCAACAAGACAATAGAGCGTAATAGCTCAGAAAGATGATCACGACAGCGACCACAGCGGCAAGGGAGACAGACTGAAAAGTCAGCTAAGGAGGGAAACGCGATGGCTCCGCAGGTGAAGGCGTTTGCTGCTCAAGCCTGGGATCAACCTGAGTTTGATCCCCAGAACCCACGTAAGATGGAAGGAAGGAACCAACTCTACAAAGCTGACCTCTGACCTCCAGATGCACATCATGAGGCCTGTGTGCACACATCACCACCATCACTAACATAAGAATAAGTAAAAAGCTTTTAAAATCAGTTTAGGAAGACAAACCCTAAATCCACACAAACTGGTCTCAAATATTTTTTTTTAATTTACTCTAGATAAACACACAAGGGCATAAGTGTTTCTGTTTGAAATACATGTGAATGATTCCAGCATTTGGAAGACTGAGGCAGGAAGAAAAGAAAGCAAGCATTAAAGACAGGAAGGTAGGTCGGGTTTGGAGGGAGGTCTCAGCAATTAAGCGCACTTGTTGCTCTTGTAGAAAACCCAGGTGCAGTTTCCAACACCCACGTGGCAGCTCACTATCTGTAACTCCAATCCAGAGGACCCAGGGCCCTCTTCTGACCTCTGAAGGCACTAGGCATGCATGTGGTTCACAGACATACATTCAAAACTCTCATACGCATAAAATAAATACATCTCTTTTTAAAATGTTCTGGCCATGTATGCTGGTACATGCCTTTAATCCTAGCACTCAGGAGAAAGGGGTAAGAGAATCTGTGAGTTCGAGACCAGTCTCATCTATAGGGCAAGTTGCCCAGGACGACGAGGACAAATAGAGAAAGTTTAATGTGGCTGGGAGAGGTGGCTCGGTGATTAGGAGCATTTGGTTCGCAATCCTAAGGAGGACTCCCAGCAAATGCCAGTAACTTCACTGCATGAGGGGGGCAGAGACAGGAGGATTGCTGGGATTTGCTTGCTGGCTTCCAACTTAGTAAACACCCTGCTTCAGAGGAGCAAGCAGAAAGTGATCAAGGAGGATACCTGATGCCCACTTCTACAATAATACACAAATAAACAAGCGTCTTTTTAAAAATAACTGGACCGGTGAGATGCCTCAGTGGATAAAGATGCCTCCTTGGCAACGTGTGTTTCAGTCCCAGGACCTACGTAAGGTAAAGAGAACTGACTCCAAAGTTGTCCTCTGACTGCCACATGTACTCTGTGATACACGACTCGTGTGCACATGGACACACACTAATAAGCACCTGTAAGTATGCATTATCCTTATGCTGATATACATACACAATGTGATCCTGAAACTGTGTGCACATCCTGTAACATGTATAGAAGAACCACAACTATGACATTGTAACCTCCCCCCACAGCCTGAAGCAGGCTGAGCCAGGTTTGACTTGTTGTCACTAGATCACCTGGGGTGGAGCCTGCCTCCCTGGATCAACCTATTGTTCTGCCACTGCCACCTCAGCTACCTGCTGCCTAGCTGTTCTGGAGCCTACACGTGGTCACCTGCAGCTGGGCTCCAAGGATGATTTGGCGGGAATGCGCCCCCCCTTCTTTATAAGGCGTGTTCCCCAACATTAAATTTTGAACTTTGAACAGACTAGCATGTCTTGGTTCCATTGTTTCTCGACCCGCCTAGGCTCCCTCTTTTCTTCCAGATTCCAAGATGCCTTCCAGGCTCGAACCCGGACATGCGAGCCGCTGGCCAGCCTCAACATGACATAAACAAAGGAGAGCTGGCAGAGAAAGGCCGGAAGGCAGCTATGATAACATCTGTGCTGAAGATGTCGGGATGACGAAGGTTAAATATGACTGTCTTACTGCATCGTCCTGCAGCTGTTGAGATGGCTAAGTGTGTAAGGGCACCTGCCACGAAGCCTGATGTCTAAGTGCAATCCCCACGCACGGCATGATGGTGTAGAGATGCTCGCCATGAGCCAGTTCTGCCATCAACACCTGCCAGCAATACATGCTCTAGCGAGCTAATCCTCACAGCTCCTTCTGGCAGGCTCTCCCGGTCTCCCCTCTTTACGAAAACCCTCTCAGGTGGAGGCAGAGGGATGCTGGAAGGCCCAAGCCATTCCTTCTCTCCTTCACACCACACTCTACACCCAAGATGGATGCTGTTCAGAGATGAAGGGGGCAGATTCTACCTCCTAGCCAACAGGAACTCCTTAGCCCTGGGAAAGCGCTCTGGAGCCAGGCATGCTGTGAAGACATTCTGTCCCTGATCAGTATCAGAGGAGAGGCAGGAGGAAGAGAAAAAAGAGCTCCCCTTCTTTTGCTCAGTTAGAGGTTTGGGGGAGAATATTCACAGCTCCAGCTGACACTGTTCACAGGAGTTTTCATCGATTTTGAAGTTACCCATTCTTCTAATCCCGAACGGGAAGGACACTGGCTTTAGAATACCCATGAGGAATTCAGCTCAGTCCCCGAGAATGCAGTTTTCAGCACTTTCCCATCCCATCTGACTTTCATTGGTACATCAGGTGACCTGCTCTGCAGTGGGGACCACAAACGCCATACTTACATCTGCCCAGATGTTCCAGGCTTTCTTGGCTTTCCCGATGGTTTCTTCATAGTCCTTCAGGCTGGCCTAGGTCCAGAATGAGAGTGAGAGAAAAGGAATGAGAAAGTATAAGTGAGGGGAAAAAAAAAAAAAAGCTGTGCCTGCAGACTGATCGGCTGATAACTGCAAACAGGGCCAGTTGGTGGTGCCACACACCTTTGATCCCAGCACTCGGGAAGCAGAGGCAGGTGGATCTCTGTGAGTTTAAGACCAGCTTGGCCTATAGAGTGAGTTCCAGGACAGCCAGGGCTAAACAATGAAACCCTGTCTCAATAAAACCAATAATTAATTAATTAATTAATTAATTAATCAATGCATAGAGGTTGGAATGTTGCAAATCTAGAACCCTATTCTAGGCTAGTTTTCACCCCCCTGAATAAACCGTTCCTTGCCCACCCTGGTGTCTGTCAGAACTAGCATGCTGTGACTTAAGAACACCCCATGACTAACCAATCAAAACCTTTTGGAACCTATCAGCTTAGCAGATCAGTAGTTTCCACCAACATAAAAGCTAAGGAATGCCATCAGCAGACAGTGTCCTCATCTTGCTGTAACCACTGCTCTGAGGTGCCACCAATGTTTAACTGCTCTTCTACACCTATAAAGCTCTATAGAATGGCTTCCCTGGGGAAACAACCTGCATTTCCCAGGCATGATGGTCACTCCAATCTGGCTCCAGAATAAGCCATGTCCTGTTCCCTTTAACGTGAGAAGCTATGGTTTCACATTGAACACATTGATACTCACCTTCTAGAATACACAAATATCCTTGCAAAAGAAGTGGACACTGTCCCTAAGACTCACGGATGACAACGATTTCAACAGCCTACAACCCTAAAGTCTGTTTAAAAAGCTGGAGTAGTAGCTCAGAGGCAAAGCTCATCTCTAGCATGGTTGAAGCCCTGGATTCAATTCCCAGCATGGAGAGCATATATACAATACAATACAATAATGTGTATTAAATTAAAGCATAAGTAGAAGAAAACAGCTAGAATCTAATACAAGAAAAGATAATCCAGACATGCTGTGAAGCCTTGCTTTTTAAACTGAGGTCTAGCCTCATCTAGATACAACACATGACCCATATTAGAAAGTTGAAACTTGGGTTGAACATTCATTGTAAAAAAAAACAAACAAACCAAACCTCTGGAGTTGACTCAGAAGCAATCCCCAGAGGGAGACCAGGAATGTAGTCCAACTGTCTAGCATGGAGGAAGCTCCAGGTTCAAGCCCCAGGATGAACCTAGTACAGTCCTGCATGCCTATAGCTAAGTGCAAAGTCACTGTTAACTACACAGCATGATCAACACCAGCCTGAGCTACATCTCATCTTGTATCCAAAGAACGCGATTCACCTTTTCTAGCCAATTCCACAGAGCAGCAGTGGGACTCTCTGCAGACAGTCTCAGAATGAAAAGGAACTGCGGGATTCCGTGTCTCTGTGCTGCTCGTAACCTTTGCCTCTAGAGAACGCTAGTACAGTTCCCTGCAACAGCTTGAATTTCAACAACTTACCTGTCGGACTCTTGCTATTGGCTCATTGTTAGCAGGACAATAGGTCGTAATTACCTTGAAACACAAATCAGATATAGAAATTATAATCATTCCCAAAATAGAAAAATAAAACCAAAGCAGGAGCCTCCAGGCTACCTTCTCTTTTGACTAACCCGCTCTTCACAACAGCCCTGGGCCTCTCGTCTATTCATTAGGAACTCTCTGTAAGATCCATGTGTTGGTCATCTGAATAATACACTCAGAGGCATATACACAACACACCTAACCCTCCCTGTAGCCAGACATTCAGCTGACAAGGTTACATACTGCTTTCCACCTTAACTCTGCCCACCCTCTGGTCTGGAAACAGACTGCCTAAGTCCAAACACACTACATAAAGGCCTGTGTTAATGAAACTGGAGAGACTCCAGAAGAAAAAAAGACAAAACTAAAGAGCCCCTAAAAGATTAGGTTTTATCAAAAGACACTAATAACTAGATGGTGCCACAGCAGAGGCAGGTGGATTTCTGAGTTCCAGGCCAGCCTGGTCTAACAGAGTGAGTTCCAGGACAGCCAGGGGTATATTGGGAAACCCTGTCTCGAAAAGGGGGGTGGGGTGGGGGAGGCAGGCTGAGGTAGAGTGCTTGCCGCAGGTGCACACACCCTGGGTTCTCGTCCAAAAACCACAAAGAAAAAAAGAGACAACCGGACGAAACTCCCAATTTCATGGTAACAATTAAAATCACCTGTATCTCTTACAGCCAAAGGGTAGCCAAAAAGTTGCTTTTCCTGTAACAAAGCGGGTTCTACTATTGTTGAACGTCACGTTTCTGAAAAAGCTTCATTTCCCTTGAAAGTATGAAACACTCTCCTAAGTTTGGGACAACCAGAACCTTAACCTGTCCACTGCATGTTTTATCACGGTGCTAAGTCTGGGCAATGAATACTGAAAACCAAGTCTTCAAGGGGAGAAAGTTCACAACATTTCAGCCAGGGCGAGCTTGTTACAGATCCCAAGCAAGGCTGCCATACGGTTTAAGTAAGCATTGAAGTTTAGCCTTCCTAGCAGCTCCAATAGGCCATCGATCCCTCACACGCTAAAATCTAAATTCGATTCTTCTTGCCTTTCTGCAGGAGAAAACATCTGCTGTACAACTTTAGAACTTTCCTATCCCGGTTTATCCTCCCTCAGCTCCAGTTGGGAGGTGGGAAGGGAGGCGCCCGCCTTGCGGCCTCCCGGGCAAACCTTGGCTACAATTTTCCGGGAGTCCAGCATACCTCTCCCCGGCCGCCCCAGCTTCCATTATACACGCCCTCGTTATCCTCGCGGAGCCCCAGGTCTTGCAGCCAGGCATACTGGGGATGATGGATCAGCAGAGTAGACATGTGGGCGGCGGGCCTGCTCCAAGGTCCGGAAAGCTTGCTGGTCTTCACAGACTGCACACAGAGCCTGCGGGGCACACGCCACATACTGAGCTCAGCACGCAAGAAGCCCCTCCGCCAGGGCAGCCCCGGAAATACAGCTCCGCCCCCCGCCCCGGAGAGTCCACTTGGCAGGCCCCGCCCCCTGCCCCCCTTTTTTGGGAAGCCGTCCCCCAGCCCCATTCTGCGAGCGCTCATTGGGCAGACCCCTCCCCCGGGGATCCCATTGGGTAGCCTCGCCCCACCCCCTAGACACAGCCCCTGCCCACTCCTCATCCTCTCCCGCTGGGGTCGTCCGCGCCTTACCCTCTGGGTAAAGTTGCTGCCTCAGGGTCTGGGGCGGGGACAAGGCTGAGGGGGCGGGGAACTGCGCCACCCGCTGCTTCTGAAGTCCGCTGGGTTGGAGCCGAGCTTTCAAACCGACGCACGCTGCTGGGCCGCACTACGCTCAGAGCTCAGGTATTCTGGGCATGCTCGTTCCTTGGATCTGGGCTGGGACCTGAACATTCAAGAAGCGATGACGTCACTGACCCCCGTTGTAGCCCAGGTAGGTGTTTTTCAGTGTACGGAGGTTTGAAGAAAGGTTTTTTTTCACCTCTTTGGTAAATTGAAAATATCTCCTGCCGGGCGGTGGTGGCGCACACCTTTAATCCCAGCACTTGGGAGGCAGAGGCAGGTGGATTTCTGAGTTTGAGGCCAGCCTGGTCTACAGAGTGAGTTCCAGGATAGCCAGGGCTATACAGAGTAACCCTGTCTCGAAAAAACAAAACAAACAAACAAACAAAAATTTCCTAATAAATAAAAAGTATCACATGATTGTACTGCCTTCGAAATATGCTGCCTCGGTACATTCTTACTTTTAAAGAACGAACGTCGTTTTACTCAATGGCCTTCACTCTCCACGTCTTTTTTCTGCACTTGCCCCTCACTCTCTTACAGATAACTGTGTCATTCCTCAATAACCAGGCCTCTCTATGTGAAGGAAATCCCAGCGTCTTATCAGCACTAGTGCCTCCCTGACATCCAGTTTGTTACTCACTCGTGTTGGGTTTCTCAATGATTCCGCGCCTATGTTTTCAATATGCTTCGATTGCTTTCTACCCTGCAGCCAAAGTCATAAATAGGATGGGATACAAATAGGAAAGGAAAAAACAAAATCAAACTATACTTATTTGCACATGATATGACATTTATTTAAAAATCCCTAAAGACTATACTAGATGCATTAACACTTTTAGCAAAGCAATTAGATACAAAATCAATATAAAAAATTATTGAGACTTTTTTATATATATACAAAGTCTTATATAATCCAAACTAGCCTCCTGCTCACTTTGAGGATGATCTTAATTCATGCCTCTTCCACCTGAGTGCTGAGATTATACCCAGGTGCAAGTGTACCTGACTCTACACTGCTAGGAATTAAACCCAGGGCTTCATGCATCCTGGGCAAACAATCTACCAGTGTAGCTACCTGACTAATACAGTGACTTCTATATATAGCAATAACAAACATGCTGTGGAAAAATGAAAACAACCTAACTGGCCACAGCAGCAATAATAATAATAATAAAATAATAATAATAATAATAAGTTCCATTTTCAGCACGGCATAACAAAGCTGGGTATAAAAACCACGAAGCCAGGGCTGGAGAGATGGCTCAGTAGTTAAGCTCACTGACTGCTCTTCCGAAGCTCCTGAGTTCAAATCCCAGCAACCACATGCTGGCTCACAACCATCCATGATGAGAGCTGATGCCCTCTTCTGGTGCTGCCTGGAGACAGCTACAGTGTACTTACATTTAATAATAAATAAATCTTTGGAAAAAAATAATGAGATCAGTTTGTACAATGAAAGTTCACTGGGGCTGGAGAAATGGCTTTGTGGTTAGGAGCGTTGACTGCTCTTCCAGAGGACACACAAGGTGGCTCACAACTGTCTATAACTCCAGTTCCAGGAGACCTGACACCCTCACACAGACAAACATGCAGGCAAAACCCACCAATGAACGTAATAAAAATAAATAAATTTTTTTGTTGTTGTTGTTGTTGTTGTTGTTTTTTTTTTTTTGGTTTTTTTTTTGAGACAGGGTTTCTCTGTATAGCCCTGGCTGTCCTGGAACTCCCTCTGTAGACCAGGCTGGCCTCGAACTCAGAAATTCGCCTGCCTCTGCCTCCCGAGTGCTGGGATTAAAGGCGTGCGCCACCACGCCCGGCTAAATTATTTTTAAAAAAGAAAGAAAATACATGAAGGTTCTTAAACATACGTTTAAAAAAGGATGGCTCAGAGGAGCTGGTGGGGGTGATATGATCAAATACATATATATAAAATGTTCTCAGAGAATATATGAAATACATATTAAGAATATATAAAAATACACTTTTTAAAGGGAATGACAAACACTTAACTCCTGTGAGTGGAGAATTTGCCATTATAATGAGCAAAATGTACTCCAGGTCACCTCAAAAGTCACACCCTAGTGAGCTGGGGGTGTGGAATAGTTTATTACAAGGACTTGTGGAGTCAGAACTACCACCACCATCACCTCCACAGCCCATCCCACCCCCAACCATCATGACAATATAGGGTCAAACTGTCCTCGGTAGGACAATTAAAAAGACAAATAAATGGTTTAAAGGGCATAGGCACTTGAAGCCAAACCCGATGGCCTGAGTTTACTCCCCAGCACCCCACGGTAGAAGGAGAGAAACGACTCTAGCAGGTTGTCCTCTGACCTGTACACATGAGGTATGGCAGGCACTTATGCATACACTTGCCCCCCCACACACACACACTAAAAAATAAATGTATTTAATTTTTTAATAAGAATAAAAAGACAAGTAATAGTGAAAATCAAAGATAGAGACTTGGGACTAGAAACATGGCTCAGCAGTCAAGAGCACTTCATGCTCTTACAGAAAACTTGAGTTTGATTTCCAGCACCCACACTGGGTGGCTTATAGCTCCAGTGGCCTGTAACTCCAGCTCTAAGGGATCTGACCTCTGACCTCTGAAGGCATCTGGAGGCCTGCGTGCACACAGAGACACACACATTAAAAATGAAAATAAAATTGTAGTCACATTACCAATCTTGTAAGGGGACAGCAGCTTTTCCCTAGTAAGCATCTGAGCTCGCTCCCTAAACGTGCTTGCTTTTTTTTTTTTTTTTTTTTTCTTTTTTCTTTTGAGACAGGGTTTCTCTGTGTAGCCCTGGGCTATCCTGGAACTCACTTTGTAGACCAGGGTGGCCTCGAACTCAGGAATCCTCCTTCCTCTGCCTCCAGAGTGCTGGGATTAAATGCATGAGCCACCACGCCAGGCTAAGGGCTAACACTCTTAATTACCATCATAGGCAACTAATTCAAAATACTGCAGACCTTAATGTAAGAGCTAAAACTCTTAGAGAAAAACATTAAAAAAAAATCTTTTCTGTGACAAAGTGTTTAGTTATATCCTTAGCTATCCACAGAACCCACACATTGCCACACTTAGAAATATCACAGGGGGGCTGGCGAGGTGGCTCAGTGGGTAAGAGCACCCGACTGCTCTTCCAAAGGTCCAGAGTTCAAATCCCAGCAACCCCATGGTGGCTCACAACCATCTGTAACAAGAACTGACTCCCTCTTCTGGTGTGTCTGAAGACAGCTACAGTGTACTTACATATAATAAATAAATCTTAAAAAAAAAAAAAAAAAAGAAATATCACAGGGACACTAAAGCTGCTATTCTCCAAAGCCTTGACTCATCACTTGGGCTGCAGCTATCTTCAGGGTCTCTGTAAACTTGGTAGGAAGGCCTTGAGTCTCTGCCTTCACTTCCTACGTGTCTCCTCCCTACACTGCTGGGGCATTTTCGATCACACTCCCCCTGCTCAACTCCACACTTCACCAGAGCAATCATTTAAGGAGTGTTTCTCTGAAGCCGGTGAGCTTCCTCCCTCAGTGCTGAGGACACCAAGGGAAGAGCAGCTAACTTTCTTTTCAAGATTGCAAGACCATCATAATCAGCAGATTTTCAAAGTCCTCTGCAGCCACAGGAAGGCACCCGAAAGCCTCTACCACAGCCACAGCCCAGCCCACTCCTTAGCCTTTAGCTGTTGCGCTAAATACGACAGCAAAGGCTTTATTGTACAGCTGATTACCAGGAGGGTGGAAGCTGCAGGCTTATATCTGCCTCCCTAGCCAGTTGGTAGCAGAATGTATAGGAAGGAGAGGGGAGATTGTTGATTTAACATTCACTAAGTCAGTCACTTTTTGACAGTGAAACCACACCAGAGAAAACCGACTTTAAAGAAGAAAGATTTCTTTTGGCTCATAATTTTAGAGGTTGTGGCCAAGGACTGGCTGTATTGCTTTCAGGCTCATGGAAAGGCATGATAGGGAACCATGAAAGAGAAAAGTTGTTTACCACACTTTTCTGGTCATGTCCATTGCTGAAAAGCCAGTTGTAACTGGGCATGGCAGTGGTCTTTAATCCCAGCACTCAGGAGGCAGAGGCAGGCAGATCTCTGAGTCTGAGGCCAGCCTGGTCTATAGAGCAAGTTTTAGGCTAGTAGGGCTACACAAAGAAACCCTGTCGCAAAAAAACAAAACAAAACAAGCAGAGAGAGCAAAAGAGAGAGAGAGACACACACACACAGAGACAGAGACACAGAGTCAGAGAGAGAACAGAGATTGCAAAGTGTAAAAATTCAATGCAAGAATTGAGATTTTGCCCAAATGATAACTTTAAAACTTTGTTATTTAAGCCTAAAATCCAGTTTATGTTTCCTGCTGACTGAGCGTCAAAAAAATTTCAACACTACTGAGAAAAAAAACAAAAAAATCAAAAACCAGGAACAGATGGCCTACAGAGACAAAGCTCATTTTCCCAAAGCCAAGGAAGGACTTTGAAAACAAATGACCTAAGCAGTTTAGGGCGAGAATGTTTGTAAGTTTGAGTTTTACTACGTTAGCACTCCTCTCTCTTTAAACTTAAACAATGTACCTGGTAAAAATCCCTTTACAAAAAGAAAAATTGCAGGGTTGGAGAGATGGCTCAGGTTAAGCTCACTGACTGCTCTTCCAAAGGTCCTGAGTTCAAATCCCAGCAACCACATGGTGGCTCACAACCACCTGTAATGAGATCAGACGCCCTCTTCTGGTGTGTCTGAAGACAGCTACAGTGTACTTATTTATAATAATAAATAAATCTTTATCCTAAGCGAGTGGGGCAGACCTGAGTGAGCAGAGGTCCTAAATTCAATTCCCAACAACCACATGAAGGCTCACAACCATCTGTACAGCTACAGTGTACTCATATACATAAAATAAATAAATCTTGAAAAAGAAAAATTTCCTCTACACAAAGAAATTCTTTAATGTAGGACAAGTAGGAGCATGTGTTTTTATTTCATTCTTAATCTTCATCTTTAGACCTTGTTGTAAATTACTTTTCTCTGAGTAATGTAACAAAGTTGTAATTCCATGATCCTCTGTGAAGACAGAAAAGCACAACGCTGTTGAGCTCAGCCCATCCTGTGGCCCGCATTCAATCTGAAGTATGCACCAATTACCAAGCTTGTTAGCTTTATTTCTCTCTGACTGGTCCTGGAATTCTTTTCCGCTGTGCTGTCAAGGGTTTAACTTTACCTGAATCCATAACCCTCCGGTGAGATCCCTCAGGCTATGGGAAGCACTGCCGATCTAGGGCTCCTCACCAGAATGGGGACATTTGACAATTACCGTGGCAACAGTCACAAATAGAAAAGGGGAAGGAGAAAAGAAAAGGGGGAGGAAGAAGTGGCACCTGAACTCTAGAATGCTCACGAGCTGATATCTGAAAAAAAAATATGAATATTCCCCCCTGCTTTTTAGGCCTATCTGTCTTCCTCACTTGTACAGTCTACACCTGGTACTTCTCAATGCCCAAGAATTGCAAAACTGATTTGAACGTTTATCTTCCTTTTGTCTTGCTCTTAGCCAAAAATAAGTCTCTTTTTCTGCTCAGTTGATGCTTGGTTCCATAATCCTGAGAAGGAAAATGGACCCAAGCTGGGGCAAAAGACAGTAACATCTAAAAGAACAGTCTGTTGAATTGGAACATGTTTTAAAAGTCAGACTTATAAAATCATAAGCATTTCTTCTTTTTTTTTCATATGTGTATGCATGCTCACATATATGTGGGCACATGTGTGTTTTATCAAACTTTGGGGGGTCACAATCTGTGCTCCAAAAGTTCAAGTTTGGCCACCCATCCTTGAGATGCCAATTAATATTTAAAATTAGCCAATTTAAGAGCTGGAGAGATGTCTCAGAGGTTAAGAGCACTAGCTGCTCTTCCAGGGGTCCTGAGTTCAATTCCCAGCAACCACATGGTGGCTCACAACCATCTACAATGAAAGCTGGTGCCCTCTTCTGGCCTGGAGGCAGAATGCTGTATACATAATAAATAAATGCATAAATAAATAAATACTTTTTAAATTAGCCAATTTAATAGTAATAGCTAAGTTAATAGTAAAAATCAGAAAAGGGAGATATATAGTCAATGCAACCACATTGGGAAGAGGGACAAAGAGATCCAGTGACTTCCCCTACAGCCAGTCTTAGGATCCCAAGATGAGATTTAAGTATAAATAGAGGTCCCAGAATATGTGCATCTAAAGAGTCGGGACCAAGGTGTGGTCTGCACACCATTCATTTACCCATCGCTGTCTGGGCTTCAGTCTCATACTCTAAAGCCAGCCAAGCTAGAACTGTGGAGGATCTTTTTTCCAGCTCCCCCTCTGGTTGGTGCCTTCTCCTTTTTCCATCATGAGATCCCTGGGGAAATTTCCTAGTGTTTCAACCTTCCGATAGATTTAGAGATTTAGATAAAGAGACAGCTCTTTGAAATATTCTTAGTTCTGCCAGGATAAATGTTATGAGTTCACATGAGCGGGTGCACATGTGTGGGAAAGACAGAGATCATCAATATTGGGTATCTTCTTCCATCACGCTCCATCTTAACTATTGAGGCATCTCTCACATAAACCCAGGGTTTGATGATCCAGTTCATCTAGCTAGTCAGCGTCCTCTGGGACTCTCCTGTCCCCTCCTCCTAAGTGCTAGGATCACAGGTGAGCTGCTATGCCCACTCTGGACTGAAGGGGGCGCTCCGGGTCTGAGCTCGAGTACTCACTTCTGCACAGCAAGCACTTTCCCTAATGAGCCATCTCCCAGCCCGGCATCTCTTACATATTCTAGAAACAAGCCCCTCAGAGTAAGAACCCTGCCTGGGACGGTGGCATATGCCTTTAATCTCAGCACTTGGGCAGGAGGCAGAGACAAGTAGATCTGTGTGAGCCAGGCTAGCCAAGCCTGTCTGTCTCTGTCTCTGTCTCTGTCTCTCTGTCTCTCTGTCTCTCTGTCTCCAAAAACAAAGCAAAACTAAACAAAACACCTTTAGAGATCAATATCCATATTATAATAGGCTTGGACTAAAATATTTACCATAGTTTCCCCCCACCCCCATTTGGTTGGTTGGTTTTCTTTGTTTGTTTGTTTGAGACAGGATTTCTCAGTGTAGCCTTAACTGTCCTGGAACTTGCTCTGTAGTCCTCGAACCGACAAAGATCTGCTACCCTCGGCCTCCCGAGTACTGGGATTAAAGGCAGGTGCCTGACTTTTTTTGCACAGGGGTATGGGGGGAATCCTCTTTCTTAAGCCTTCAAATTCAAATCAGGAGTAGCCCACTAAATCTCTCTAGACCACAGATGGAAAATGGTGTGATTTCTGTCACACCATAGTCACATGAGCCAACTCACACATTCATTCTAACTGTAAAACTTTCTCTAAATATAGATTATTGTCTCTCTGTGAACTCTGACAAATACAAACTATAAATCACAGAGACCAACAAGCCAAGCATCAGATTTGCTTGTCTTCAACTAAAATACTTATTAATTAGTGATTACATAAAAATGGTAGAAGCATCTTTGCAGTTCTCATAAAATCATGGGCAAATATCGAAAGCACTACACTTTTTAGGTTTTCAGCTTTATCATAATTGTATTGCTTGCATCTTTTATTCACTTGCCAATGATTTGAGCATATAAAGCTTATAAATTTTGTGAGTTATATTTCAATAAAGATGATTTTGTGGTATCAGGAGTTGAATTTAAATGTGGTTAAACATGTTTGGAATTAGCTGGAACAGAAGACTAAAACATGGTTATAGGAAATGAAAACTCAGTGTACTGCCTGGTTCCGGGTATCAACCTGACACAAGCTTGAATTATCACAGAGAAAGGAGCCTCCCTTGAGGAAATGCCTCCATGAGATCCAGCTGTAAGGCATTTTCTCAATTAGTGATCAATGAGGGAGGGCCCATGGTGGGTGGTGCCATCCCTGGGCTGGTGGTCCTGGGTTCTATAAGAAAGCAAGCTGAGCAAGGCAGTAAGTAACATCCCTCCGTGGCCTCTGCATCAGCTCCTGCTTCCTGACCTGCTTGAGTTCCAGTCCTGACTTCCTGTGGTGATGAACAGCAGTATGGAAGTGTAAGCTGAATAAACCCTTTCCTCCCCAAGTGATTCTTGGTCATGATGTTTGTGCAGGAATAGAAGCCCTGACTAAGGCACTTAGCTAACAGAGAGCTATAGCATGAATGTTGTTTCAAAACCTAAGGAATCAGTTCTCTCCGAGTTGATCTGTAGGCTCAGTATGCTTAGTGTAAGGAGCAGTAATAAAGACGAGATTGGCCCTAAGGTAAACAAACAGCTCAGTGGAGCATAATGGAGCATTCAAAGGGCACTTACATGCTCTAGTTATATTGTTCTTTTGTTTCTGTTTGGTGTGTGTGTGTGTTTAAGAGAGAGAGAGTGAAAGAGGGAGAGAGAATCAAACCCAGGGCCTTCTACATGGTAAGTATATGTGATTTAACAAATAGCTATTCAGTGGGCCAAGAAAAGTCTTTTAAACAAATGATGTTGGAATAACAGATCCATAAGGGAAAAAGAAAAAGATCTCAGTGCTTTCCAGGAACCCTAGTGTATGAGAGAGCTGGTTGTGAGGTGTTGTAACTGTACAGACAGGTCCAGGATTGCAGTTATGTAGGGGACTGACTCAGAGAAAGCTGGGTTCTGAGTATCCGTCAAGGCCACACATTCCTTCCTCACACTACGAAACCCATTCACTGCCCCCCTCGTCCCCACCAGCCCTTGCTGCTGGGGACTCAGAGACTGTGACTGCAAGTGTACCGCCTACTCCCCAGCAACCACTCTGGCATTAGCCTGTGAGAAAAGATTCACACTCGGCCACATGAGCTTGAACACTCCTTAGCCCCACCATGTGGCTGTGGGGCTACGGAATGTTTTAAACTGCTGGGCTGGCATGAAGACAGTCAGTTGCTTAACTGACTGTCCTTCACTTAGGTCACCAGGGAAAGGACGAAGACCTGTCAATTTTGTGAGAAACAGAACCCTCACATTGTAATCACAAATTCAAGAGACTAGGGAAAGTTGTAAAGGCTTTATTTTACAATTCTGTAGACACTGATGCCAGCTTACTATAATGACTGGTATACCAGTTTCGCATGAAACAGTGATTTAAAAAAAAAAGATCTATTTATTTACTTTATGTATAAGAGTACACTGTAGCTGTACTGATGGCTGTGAGCCACCATGTGGTTGCTGGGATTTGAATTCAGGACCTTTGGAAGAGCAGTCAGTGTTCTTAACCACTGAGCCATCTCTCCAGGCTGAAACAGTGATTTTTAAATGCCCTAATTGCAAAAACGTCCTACTCTTTTCCCATAGGCTGGTATTCCAAATAGCTACACAACCTTCGCTCTCACCCTCCCCAAATTCCCCAATCTATTGGTTCAGAACACAAGGCCTTATCTATTGTATATCCTGGGTCTTAGGATTCCATTCTTTTCCAATCATGGGTTCTGTCACATGGCAGAGTGCCTGTAACTTTTCAACCCTAGGATAAACTGAGATTGCTTAGACAGACAGGCACCAGGGGCCATCTAAAGGAAGACATGGGTGTGGACGGGGAGGGTGTTGGTAGCTGTTGACCGGTAATTGAGCACTAAACCATCTCAAACTGAAAATGGAGCATGGTGTAGGTGTGTATGTATGTATGTATGTATGTGTGTGATGTATGTGTGTATGTGCGTATGTATGTATGTATGTATGTATTTAATAAAAGAGGTTCAAGAGGGTCAAAGCTCATGGGGTAGAGGCATGGCAGTAAGTAACATGATTTATTTCTTGTAAAATAGAGGGTCAAATTGCCCTGGCCTCCACCAGCTTAGGATAAAGGAAAACATAAACATTAAAACAATAAAGGCCTGTAATTAACAGCACTTTAATACTATTTTAACCCTGACTAACCAAGTACCCCGGGGCAAGATGGACCATTTTAATATCTCTGGAATAAGGGCTTAGTTACTTTAGCCTAAGGGAGACTCAGAAAAAGCGGCGGCAACAAAGGTAGCCCAGGAACACAAGCAGGCCAGTGACCATAATGTACAGCCACGCGCGCCAACGGGGAGAGCGGAGCTTGGCGGGGAGCTGAAGTGGAAGCGGAAAAAATAAAATAACAGCAGTAACAAGAAGAAAAAGAAGAAGAACAAGGCAGCCGGAAGGCCTGTGCAGAGCATCCGGGTGAGAGGCGGGAGGTCAGGGCGGAACCCGAATGCCTTACCTTCCTTGGGGAAACCGCTGGGCTGCGCGGAACTCGCCTCCCAGCGCTGAGTTTTGTGATGGTGACGCTCGCCCGGGCCTGCGGAGGCGCCGCCCTAGCGCTCGCCCGCACGGGGGCGCCGCAGCACCGCCCTAAGGCCTTCCCTCCTCCGCCGCCCGCCGGAAGCGCTCTCCTGACCCTGCGCGCCGCGGGAAGATGGCGCTGGAAGCTGGCGACATGGAAGAGGGGCAGCTTTCCGACTCGGATTCCGACATGACGGTCGTCCCCAGCGATAGGCCTCTGCAAATGGCGGTGAGCGACGGGGCGCGCGGGAGACGGGGCTGGACGCCCGGGGAAGCGCGGCCGGAATGAGAGGCGCGGGCGGGATCCGGAATGCACTGAGTCGGAGGCCGCGGGTCCCCGGCGGACGGCCTCGCGGCATCCCGGATCGGGCGAGCATCCCTCCCTGGCGGCTCCCGCTTCTCCCAGCTTCCCCGCTCCTGCACAGCCGCCCCGGGAGACAGATTTTTTTTTATTTTTTGTCCAGACATAGAACGTGGGGACGGAGACATGCAACTGCTCGCTTTTGCCTTAGTGGATAAGGAGCTCTTGGCGTGCTCGGGGCCGGGTCTTTGATGCCTCCTCCATCCACCTTCGAGCTTAGTCGGCTTTCACGAGCAGCGTGGAGGCACCAAGGCTTTGTTTCAAGCCGTCCAGGGTTGTAGGCGGCATCTCGCTGTGTACCCCCAGGCTGCCCTGGCACCTGAGCTGTGGTCCTGCCTTTCATCCTCCAGCAGTGTTGGGAGATCACAGACATCGTGACTCTAGGCAGCTTCCTCATTTTCTGAGACTTTGTTGAGATTCCTTTTCATTCCTTCAGAAGGCTTTCCTGCCAGTCCACCTAGGCACCGTCACAAAACTATTTAACTATTTAGCTGTGCTTTGGTGTTGCGGTGGAGCTAGCATTGGCACACCACACCACTGAGAGCAGTTGCATACACGATACTTACTGCACACGGTAAGGCCTGGCCAGTGTTAGCAGTTAACACTGGAGGACTTCAACAGATGCTTGGTTATGTGTTTCTTATAAAAAGCAGAGATTGAGGACACAGAGTTAGAAGAAGTAAGTTCAGGTACTTTATTGCACAGTAGGGGGAACTAGTTAACAATAGTGTGTACTGCAGACTAGCTGCAAGAAGGAGAGGGGTTTAGCTAGATGGGTAGCGTGCTTGGCTGCCATGCAGGATGCCCTGAGTTCAATCCCTGGCACCCAGAAGCCAAGTATAATACACACCTGTACACACACACGCCCACAAATACACACACACACATTTACACACACACACACACAAGCCCACAAATAAGAGGATTTTGACTCTTCTTTACCTAATGAAATGATAAATGTTTAAAGTGATGGATATTTTTGGGCATCATATTATACTTTGTAAATTTGGGTGGTTACCATGTGGCAAATTTTTAAGCGATTACCTTCAGGTGTAGATGTCTTAGAAAATTAATACTATGTTCTTATTTTTAAGTCCCTTTTATTTTTAACATTAATAATTTGGTTAATATAGTGCCGTGAAATCTGAATGTTCAGGATTGGTTGGTTGGTGTTTTGAGGCTGGGTCTCTTCATGGCCCACAGTGTCCTCAAAACCAGGGTCCTCCTGCCTCAGCCTCCTGAGCTCTGATTGCAGGTGTGCCCCACTACACCTGGTGAAAGCTGCAGTTAAAAGTTAATATGTCTGGGATTCTTCCCAGCAAGAGCTTGCCATCAGATTTGATTGGTTGGTTGGTTGATTGATTAATTGATTGTAATACACTATACAGGGGTGTACACTATATAGCCTTGGCTGACCCAAGAACTATGTAGCTCTGGCTGGTCTTGAACTCACAGAGATTTGCCAGCCTCTGCTGCCTTCCCTAGAGTGCTGAGATTTAAGGATGTGTTCACCAAACCTTGCTACACCATCAGATCTTAAAGGAGTAGCCACAAAACCATATAAAAGACGTTGATATATCCAACTAGAAAATAATATTTTTGGAGAGAAAGATAACAGAGTTTTGTTTTGTTTTAGTATTTGTGTGTGTGAGTACATTGTCTCTGTCTTCAAACACACCAGAAGAGGGCATCGTAGAATCCGATGAACCACATGGTTGTGAACCACCATGTGGTTGCTGGGAATTAAACTCAGGACCTCTGGAAGAGCAGTCAGTGCTCTTAACTTCTTAGCCATCTCTCCAGCCCCAACAGAGTTTGTCTTAACTGCCAGCCACAATTACTGTGTGTGTCATTCTCACGCATCCTTGTCTTTGAAGATGAGAAGTAAAAGCTTTACTAAGTTTTTAGAAGGCGATCTTTCAAAACCAAGTTTTAATTTAGCTGTCTTTGGAGCATGATTGTTTTAGATGGTCCAGTTGAGTACTACACTCATTCTCCTTAACAAGGTCTCGATGCACAGCTTAGACGCGGGCCTGAACAAAGTGGTGTGACCAAGTTGTCCTGATCCTCCTGCCTTAGCCTCTGGGTCACTGGGATCACAGGCATGCACAATGCCTACGTCATTGTGGAAAATAGTCGGGGGTAGGTGGAATTAATGTCCTGTGGAACTGACTGTCATGTCTTTGGCTTGCAGAAAGTCCTAGGTGGGGGCAGCGCTGCGTGCGCACCGGTGTCACATTATCGGACTGTTAAACATGTGGACTCCAGCGAGGAGAGTCTAGATTCCGATGACGATTGCTCTCTTTGGAAACGCAAGCGACAGAAGTGTCATAATACTCCTCCCAAGCCAGAGCCTTTCCCATTTGGACCAAGTGGTCAGAAAACGGCTCTCAACGGAGGAAAGAAGGTGAACAACATCTGGGGCGCGGTGCTCCAGGAACAGAATCAAGATGCGGTGGCCACTGAACTCGGCATCTTGGGAATGGAAGGCTCCATTGACAGAAGCAGGCAGTCTGAGACCTATAACTATTTGCTTGCTAAGAAACTTGCTAAGAAGGAATCTCAAGAGTACACAAAGGAATTAGACAAAGATCTAGATGAATATATGCATGGTGACAAAAAACCAGGGTCAAAGGAAGACGAGAATGGGCAAGGTCACCTCAAGCGGAAACGACCTGTCAGAGACAGACTGGGTAACAGAGTGGAAATGAACTACAAAGGGCGCTATGAGATCACAGAAGAGGATGCTCCCGAGAAAGTAGCCGATGAGATCGCCTTCAGGTGAGCATTGCAGCATATGCCTGACACTAACAGGAAATAAACTAGATAGTAAATGTATTCCTTTCTGGGGTTTTGTTTTGTTGAGACAGGGTCCCTCTGTATTTCCTGGAGCTTGCTAGGCAAGGCTGGCCTCAAACTCTCAGAGATCCACCTGCCTCTGCCTCCCAGAGCTGAGACTAAAGATGTGTGCCACACCTGGCTGAGGGTTTTGGTTTGGTTTGTTGGTTTGTTTGTTTTTCCTTAATGGAATTAACCCAGGGCATATTTGGCTCTGAATGCGTTTGTGTCTTTTTAAAGATAACTTTGAGCTGAAGATTAGCTCAGTTGGTACAGTGCTTGCCCAACATGTATGAGGCCCTGAGTTCATCCTTAGCACCTCCTAACTGTATTACATGCCTGTAATCCCAGCACCCATTCTCAAGTACACAGTGAGTTCGATGCCAGCCTGGGCTACATGACATTGTCTCAAAAGGGGAAAAAAAATAATAAGATGGGGCTGGCAAGGTGGCTCAGGCTGGTAAAGGCACTTGCGGCCCAACCTGGTGTCAGTTTGATCCCTGGTCTCACGTGGAAGTAGAGAACTGACGACTGCGAGTTGTCTTCTGACTTCCACATCTGTGCCACAGCACAGCTTCCCCTACCAAAAAGAAAAAAGAAAAAAAAAAGACAGACAGACAGACAGAAAGAAAGAGAGGAAGAAAGAGATGGATGTAATTTTTCAGTGTTATATTTGAAGGTGGAAAATAAAATGACTGATACGTTAATATGATAATCACTCATTTATATTAACATGATAACCGTTCATTTTTCAGGTCTCACACACACACCCCACCCCCACCTCCATGGAGGCGAATTTATCCAGTTTTACAACCATTGCTTTATTTTATTTTATTTTAAAAAGCTGTTGCTTTTCAAACCTTTTCTCACCATCACCCGATGAAATCCTTAGTGTCCACATCCATGTATCTATTACGGTTAGGAACCCTGGTCTCCTTCCCAGACAAGCAGGTTGTCCTTGTAAATCCACCACACAGATTAGCCATGCGGCATACGTAAAATGCAATTTCTTTTCCTTTTTCTCTCAACATAGAGTTTCTCTCTGAGACCAGGCTAGCCTTGAACTCACTCAGAGATACACCTGCCCCTGCAGGGAGTAAAGGCCTGCACCACTATGCCTGGCTGGTTTCTTCATTTGTGAGATTAACTTACATTGTAGCAGGAACTAATTGACACTCTCCTCCTGTTTTTGAAATGGCCTCACTTTGTACCTGGAATCCAGTGTGTAAATTGTTGCATTGTTGAAAGAACCACTGAGCTAAATACATAGACCAGTCTGGCCTCAAGCTCACGAGATAACTGCTTGCCTCTGCCTCCCAAGTGCAGAAATTAAAGGTGTGCACCGCTCAGTGTGCCTACTCACCTTTTTTCATTTATGTGAGGAGTGTGGCTTTTTGTGTGATTTGGGAGTTTTGGAAAGGTTTCTCATGGCCCAGGCTGGCTTCAAATATACTATGTAACAAGGCAGATCTTGAACCTTGGTCCTTTTGTTTCTGCCTTCCAAGGGCTGGAATCACAAGCATGCACCACCATACTGACTGTTTTGTTGCGTGTGTGTAGATTTGTGTCTCTCCAGACACAAATGGATGGACAGTCTACGTTTATTTATTATGAATGCTATTAATGAACTTTTGCTTGCAAGTCCTTGATCATATATTTTCATTTGTTTTGGGTAAATAGAATTTTTTGGCAGGTACTGTCTTAGTTAGGGTTTTACTGCTGTGAACAGACACCATGACCAAGGCAAGTCTTATAAAAAACAACATTTACTTGGGGCTGGCTTACAGGTTCAGAGGTTCAGTCCATTATCATCAAGATGGGAGCATGGCAGTATCCAGGCAGGCATGGCACAGGCAGAGCTGAGAGTTCTATGTCTTCATCCAAAGGCTGCTAGTGGAAGACTGACTTCCAGGCACCTAAGGTGAGAGTATTAAGCTCACACCCACAGTGACACACCTACTCCAACCAGGTCACACCTCCAAATGGTGACACTCCCTGGTCCAAGAATAGATAACCATCACAGGTATTAAATTGACAATTCATAGTTTTTTCACTGGTTTCAGATTCTGATTAAGTTTTATTAGCTCTCACTCACTAGTCACATATTTGAAAGTGGGTATCGGTGTTAGGGAAACAAGTGTTTACTTTTCAGACAACACCAGTACTGGTTTAATTTGGTTTTGGTTTTTAATAGTCAAGTTGGTTGGGGCTGGAAGATGGTTCATTAGTTAAGAGCACTGGCTGTTCTTTTAGAGGAACCACACGTGACTCAGGACCCACGTGGCAGCTCAGAGCCATCTGTAACCCCAGCCATCCCAGGCAATCCAACCCCTTCTTTTGGGCTCTGCGGGCACTGCACACACGCAGCCAAGACACTCATGCACATAGAATAAACAGCCTCTTCTGTTAGTTTGTTTTTTGTTTGTCTTTTCCGGTTTTTTTTTGGGGGGGGGGGTTAAGTCAGGGTTTCTCTGTGTATCCCTGGCTGTCCTGGGACCTGATCTGTAGACAGACTGGCCTCAAACTCAAAGACTAAAGGCGTATGCCATCATCACCCAGCAATAAAATCTTAAAACCTGTTAAAATCGGGTCTGGGTTTCAGGGGATCTGGTGGCCTCCTGGGCATCAAACATGAGACATACACGTGGGCCATACACTTATAAAAAACGTTAAATAGAAGTTTGGAATTTGTATTTTGGAAAGACATCTAGGATTAGAAACCAAATTCTTCCTTAGAGATAAGGACCTTGTGCCCGGTAGTTGCCTGTTCTGCCTTGTTCCGGTAGCTGACTTTGTGTCAGACCTGAAGCTGAGCCCTTGGCCGCTTGCTCTTCCTGGGCTGGTGGGTTTTTCTACAGTGTTGCATTGCCTCCTGTGAGGACAAACCAAAGTCCTGTCCTCACACTCTGGCTCTGCACTGTTTTCCTTTTCTGAGGACCACGGCTCTGTCTGACACCATTAGAAGAGTTACTCAGCTGCCTGTATTTTGTTTTGTGTTTTTACTTTTTTGTTGGTTGATTGGTTTTTATTGTTGTTGCTGCTGCTGTTTGGGTTTTGTTTGTTGTTGTTTTTTAAAGATTTTATTTATTATAAGTAAGTACACTGTAGTTGTCTTCAGACATAGCAGAAGAGGGCGTCAGATCTCATTACATGATGGTTGTGAGCCACCGTGTGGTTGCTGGGATTTGAGCTCAGGACCTTCAGAAGAGCAGTCAGTGCTCTTATCCACTGAGCCATCTAGACAGCCCTTGTGGGTTTTTTGTTTTGTTTTGTTTTGTTTTGTTTTTTTAAGATGGGGTTTCACTATGTAGCCCAGGCTGTCCTAGAACTCGTTTCTGTAGAGCAGGCTGACCTTGAACTCACAGGAACTTGCTTGTTTTCTTCCTGAGAGCTGGAATTAAAGGAATGGCCACCATGCTTGGGGTTCCCTGTATTTTTAATCTGTAAAGAATGAAATGAGGGCTAGAGAGATGGCTCAGTGATTAAGAGCACCGACTGCTCTTCCAAAGGTCCTGAGTTCAAATCCCAGCAACCACATGGTGGCTCACAACCATCCAGTGTACTCACATATAATAAATAAATCTTAAAAAAAAAAGAATGAAATGAAAACAATTTGTATCTACCATTTGAAAGGTTTGACATTTACAGATCAGGTGGGGCCATTAGAATTGAACTATTTCAGGAAACCGTTTGTAGATAGTGGAACGTTAATTGTTAAGCATAATTGAAAACATTGAGTGTCATTTGTTTTGGCAGAAGTACATGGAGTTTACCATCCTTACATTTAGAGTTGGATTTATTCTTCTTGCTTGGCATGTTCATTTATTTTCAGAATTGCCATAGTCCAGCAAGGCAAAGGAAAAGCCTTACTTTAAGAGTTACTGTGAAGCCTGAGGTTAGTGTCCTATTGTGTGACTGGAGATGAGGTTGTTCCCATGGCAGCGATTCCACAGCTGATGGATGGAGAGTTAGGGAAGCCGGTGTTATCGGGAAACTGTGGGTTCTGGTTGAGAACTAAACCGGAGACTGCAGCAGATTTCATCAGGTAGTAAATGTGTTTTGCGTTCTCATCAGGTTGCAGGAACCCAAGAAGGACCTGATAGCCCGAGTAGTGAGGATACTTGGGAACAAAAAGGCCATTGAACTTCTGATGGAAACAGCTGAAGTCGAGCAAAATGGTGGTCTTTTCATAATGGTAAGGCTGTTTTTACTGTTTCTGCTTTTGTATTATCATCTGGCTTTTTTTTTTTTTTTTAAAGCAAAACGAACTTGCCTCTCTGTGCCCCGTGCCCCTCTGCCACTCTCCCAAATACATTCCCCTTTTGATGACAGGGTTCATTCACTGTGTGCACGGCTCCAGCTATCCACAGACTTGGGATACCTCATCAGTGCTGGGGTTGCAGGCATGTGTCATTATGCCTCTTACAGGTTTAATTTTAAGACAGTTGTCTAGAAGGAATTAAAAACTCAAGTTCAAAGGGTTTTGTTTCGGAACACAACTGTGATTTAGCTAAATTATTTGGTTCCTTGTGTTCAGTCTCTTCATGTAAAAAAGATGAATCCTACACGGTGAGGATTAGATGAGATGGTCCACATAAGGTATTAGCTTAGTGCCTGGCATTAGCGCGAGGCCAGCCAGATTTACAAAGCAGGACCCTGCCTTCAAAACAAAACAAAACAAAACACTTGTTAAATTATAAAACCCGGGCTGGAGAGATGGCTCAGCCGTTAAGAGCACTGACTACTCTTCCAGATGGACCTGAGTTCAATTCCCAGCAACCACATGGTGGCTCACAACCATCTGTAATCTTCTGGTGTATCTGAAGACAGCAACAGTGTACTCACAAAAATAAAATAAATAAATCTTTTTAAAAAATTATAAAACCCAAATAGCGGGGTGGAGAGTTGGCTCTGTGGTTAAGAGCACTGGCTGCTCTTCCAGAGGCCCTGAGTTTGTTCAAATACCAGTCTCACAACCATCTGTAACAGGATCAGATGCCCCCTTCTGGTGTACATGAAAATAGCATACTCACATACATAAAGATAAATCAATAAATCTTACACAATTAAAACCCAACCAGAGCTGAGTGTGATGCGATGAGCCTGAAATCTCAATGTTCAGGAAGCCAGGGCAAAAAGATTGCTGAGGGTTTCAGGACAGCCTGGGCGAAACCCCGCCTTGGGGTAAGTCAGTAGATGCACACACAATATGCCCATGTGTTCAAGGGTAGCGGGGGTGGGAAAGAAAGATACCTGAAAAGGCCCCAGAGTGGGATAGCACTAATGGGGGAGAGGTGGGGAAATGTCTCTGTTCTCTGGCAAGGACAAAGGCATAGCACTTGGTGGTTTTATGGATTTCGTTAATTCGGCTTTCACTGGGAAGTGAGGATGAAGTGTGCGTGTCTTCCTTTAGCTTCCTTTAGTGCTGTTGATCACTGAAGGAAGTCTGAACAGGAATTAAAACAGGGCAGGAACTGGAGGCAGGCACTGATGCGGAGGGACGCTGCCTACTGACTTGCTCGGCCTGCTTGCTTGCTTGCTTTCCTTTTTTTTTCTAATTTTTTTTTTCTTTTTAAGATTTATCTATTTATTTATTTTATGTAAGTACACTATAGCTGTCTTCAGACATACCAGAAGAGAGAGTCAGATCTTGTTACAAATGGTTGTGAGACACCACGTGGTTGCTGGGATTTGAACTCAGGACCTTCAGAAGAGCAATCAGTGCTCTTACCCAGTGAGCCATCTCTCCAGCCCCTCATCCTGCTTTCTTATAGAACCCAGGATCACTAGACCAGGGATGGCACCACCTACAGTGAGCTGTGCCTTCCCCCTGGTTGATCACTAATTAAGAAAATGTACAGTGTTTTATCAGTGTGTCTCAAGGCATTTCCTCCTTCTCTGATAAGTCTAGCTTATGTCAAGTTGAAGCAAAACCGGCCAGTGCAGGTGGCTCACACCTTTAACTCCAGCCCCTTGGGGATTAGATGCCCTGGCCTCTCTGACTTCTCTGGCTCACACTATCACACGTAATTCTTAAAACTGACTTTTTTTTTCTGAGTTATTTATTTATGTATATTAGTACACTGTTGCTGTCTTCAGACACACCAGAAGAGGGCATCGGATCACATTACAGATGGTTGAGAACCACCATGTGGTTGCTGGGAATTGAACTCAGGACCTCTGGAAGAACAGTCTGTGCTCTTTTTTTTTTTTTTAAAGATTTATTTATTTATTTATTATATGTAAGTACACTGTAGCTGTCCTCAGATACTCCAGAAGAGGGCATCAGATTACATTAAGGATGGTTGTGAGCCACCATGTGGTTGCTGGGATTTGAACTCTGGACCTTCGGAAGAGCAGTCAGGTGCTCTTACCCACTGAGCCATCTCACCAGCCCCAGTCTGTGCTCTTAACTGCTGAGCCATCTTTCCAACCCAAAATTGACAATTTTTCGAAAAGAACTGATAATAATGGCTGAAGGGAACTGCCCATAAACTTAAATTATAGAAATCATCAACAAAACAAGATAAAATTAATCATATATTTATATTTTCATTTACTTGAACATAAAGTTAAAGGTTTATTAGGAATGTAACTTTTTAAAAAGTATATGTTCCTGTGAGTTAGTAATACTGGTTTACTGAATATTGACAGGAACAAACTTCAAGGATACTTTGACATGTCCTCTTGGAATAATTACTGAGTGTCTGCTTTGTACTGAGTGAGAGGTATTGGAGACAAGAAAAACTCAGTTTATTGTAGTAATTATAAAGCCAGGCATAGTGACACATGCCTGCAATCCCAGCAGTTGAGAGGCACTGAGCTGGCCTACCTAGTAAGTTTCAGACTCTCCAGCCTGCGTAGTGAGACCTGTCTCAGAGGAGGGGTGGGGGGAAGAAGACAAAACAAAACAAAAGTGGCCTTTGAGGTGGCCTGGTGGGAAAGGTTTGGTTTTGGTTTTGCTGCCAAGCTTGACAAGTCTTGAGTCCCATCCCTAGTTCCATCCCCATGAACCACCAGGTAGCTTCTCACGTTGTCCATTGACCTCCACACCTATGCCTCTCTTGAAAAACGTAATGTTAAGTATTTGTTTGTTTGTTTGTTTGTTTGTTTGATTAAAAAATAATATAATTCAAGTGTGTTATAAAGTATATACACTATGAGAAAAGAGATCAAAAGAAGATACAATGAAAAAGGTCAGGGTAGAGGTCTGACAGGCTTAAAAGACAGAGCAATAAGGATGTGTCTGTCTGTCTGTCTGTCTGTCTGTCTGTCAGTGTGTGTGTGTGTGTGTGTGTGTGTGTGTGTGTGTGTGTTTAAACCTAAGTTTTGTTTTCTTGTATACCCTGCCTGGTTGACCTGGAACTCTGTGTAGACCATGCTTGCCTTGAATTCATGATCTACCTGGTGTACAGCATTTCACCCAGCTGAGTCAGTCCTTCGTAACCTGCCATAGTGCAGAGCCCACGGTATCTCTCTCCTTTACCATGGATGACTGTGTAATAACGCCCACAGTTATTAAATATCCCACTTTATCTTTTTTATTTTTTTGGATTGATGTAGTATTGTGTTCTATTTCATTACTGTCCTTTTTCGTTTTATTTTGTTAGTTTGTTGTTTTATTTTGTTTTGTTTTTTTGAAACAAGATTTCTTTGTGTAGCCCTGGCTGTCCAGGAACTCACTCTGTAGACCAGGCTGGCCTCGAACTCAGAATACATTTGCTTCTGCCTCCCAGTTGCTGGGATTAAAGGTGTGTGCTACCATACCCGCCTCACTTTAATAGCCAGACTCACAGGACTAGCTAAATAGCTCAACAGTTAAGAGCACATGGCAGCTCACAACTGACTGTGACACCAGTTCCAGGGGATCGGACATCCTCATGTGCATGTAGTCAAATCATCAGTGTTCATAAAGTTAAAAGGCAGAGACAGATCTGAGTTTCAAATGGCTGTCTCCATAAGTGTACCTCTTCACATGTGCCCTGGTCCTCCTTGAGCCTGTGCTGTAGAAGCTGGGCTTGTAGCTCAGTCACTGAGCGCTTTGCTAGCATGGCAGAGGTCCTGACTTCTCTCAACACTGTTAAGTGAGTAAGTAATCGGTCCTCACAGACAAAGTTGTCAAGTTTGAAATATTCTCATTTTGCCTATGGAAGTGTCTGGTTAACTTTTTTATTCCTTTTTGTAGAATGGTAGCCGAAGAAGAACACCCGGTGGAGTCTTTCTGAATCTCCTGAAGAACACACCCAGCATCAGCGAGGAACAGATTAAGGTAAAGATGGTGACTGTGTCCTTGGCTGTACGATGCATCAGATAAGCCAGATTTAGGGCCCACATTTGTAATCCCAACACCCAAAAGAAGAGGCAGGAAGATGGCCTCATGTTCCAGGAAAGATCCCATTTCAAAAGATGGAGGAGAGCCAAGTGTGGTAGTGCATGCTTTAAAAACGAGAAAAAAAGGATGCAAATCTTCAGTACTTTAATAATAGTGGATCAATATTGCCTTTCTTCAGTAAGTAAAACCTATGGATTTTTCTTCTCTTTGAGAGCCAAAATCAGCCTTTTTTTACATTTTTTTGCAGTACTTTTTCCTTATTAATGAGCATTTTAAACTAAAGACTTTATTTTGTTTTTTGTTTGTTTGTTTTGGTTTTGTTTTGTTGGTTTTTCGAGACAGGGTTTCTCTGTGTAGCCCTGGCTGTCCTAGAACTCACTCTGTAGACCAGGGTGCCCTCAAACTCAGAAATCCACCTGCCTCTGCCTCCCAAGGGCTGGGATTAAAGACGTGCGCCACCACCGCCCAGCTAAAACTAAAGACTTTATTAATGTTCAACTTTAAACAATGAATGGAAATATAAAATGAGTATATATTTTTGACTTAGATTCATTAGTGGTGCCTTTCTTAGTTTACATTTGTTTCTGTTTTGTTTGGAAATAGACTGGTGTTCAGCTCTGCTTAGTTCAACAAGCGCTTTTTTGTTGAACTTGCATTTTATTTGAGAATTTGGCATATGCATACAATATGTTTTGATCATATTCCCTATCCAGCTCCTCCCGGATCTCAAACACGTGTCCTTCCTAGCTTCATGTCTTCTTGTGTTTGTTTTTAGTAATCCACTAGCCTATAGTTAATGCTCCCTGTGGCCTATCTACTGTAGCGTGGGCAACCTACCAGAAGCCACATTCTCAGAGAACAGGACTCCAGCAACAGCCATAAATTCCCAGGGATCCTTCAGCTAGGGGGTTTTGCTTGTTTGTTTTAGATTTTCCTTTGTCTACTAAGTGTTTTACAAGTGCATGCATGCTTGCAGTGTGTGCCTGTGGAACCAGAAGAAGGCGTAAATACCCTGAAACTGGAGTGCAGCCACCATGTGGGTGCTGGGAACCAAATTCACATCTTCTGCAGGGCCACTGAGCCCACCTCCCCATCTAGTAGGTCGTGTATTTTCAAGAAGCAGTCTCACTATACAGCCCTAGCTAGCCTAGGACTCACAAGGATCTTCTGCCTCTGCTTTCTAACTGCTGGGATTGAAAACAAAGCAAAGCCATGTCCAGCCTCAGCTAGGGATGAGCCTTTTGCTGTTCGTGCTGCAGTTCTGACTGGCTCAATCCTGTAAAGCTCTTGAACAAGTTAGCTTACATAGAGTACTGTACAGTGTTGATTTTTCGCAGCTCAGTTTTTCCTTACATTTTTTATTACATTTATGGTGCTGTATGCACATTTGTGGCATGGTTCCTGCAACATAGAGGTCAGAGGAGTTCATTACGTTCTTCTACCATGTGGGCTCCAGGGATAAATGCAGGTCATTGGACTTGGTGGCAAGTACCTTTACCTGCTGAGCTGCCTCTCTGGGCTTCCTCTCTCTGGAGGCAAGAGCCTCACTGTGTAGCCCAGGTTGGTAACTCACAGTCCCTACTTAGCACCCGAGTGCTGGCATTACAAGGACTGTCATTATAGATGTCTGCTGCCACACCCAGCCTTTGGTGCCCTTTCATTTGATAACTGGGAACGTGATTTACAGTTAGCATTTAGAATTAGCCTCTTACATGAGAAGCATCCAATACAGCTGTTGTCCGTGAGTGGCTCTGCACTTTATTATGTCAGTGAACAATAGGGATTGGGGCTGATTGATGCAGGCTGCTTGGTAGGCCGCCTGCCTGGCATACACAGCCTTGGGCACCACATAAACCAAGTATAGTGACGTATGCCCATAATCCCAGCCCTTGAGAATAGGCAGAGACAGGGTCAGAAGTTCAGAGTGATCTTTGGCTCATCAGCCTTGATACTCTCTCTCAAAGTGAGGTGGGGCTTGGGTGTAACTATGCTAGCAGGGCTGGAGAGATGGCTTAGCAGTTAAGAGCACTACTGACTGCTCTTGCAGAGGACCTGGGTTCAATTCCCAGCACCCACATAGTGACTCACAGTTGTTTGTAACTCAAACTTCAGGAGCTCTGATACCCTCTTCTGACCTCTGTGGTAGTCACTAGTTATACATGTGATGCATGTACAGAAATGCAGGCAAATGTTTTAAATCTTGAATACTGATACCAGATAGAAACTAGTTACCTTGAGTTCCTCTTAGGAGTATAGTTTACCTGTGCTTGGTGATGGGGTTCCTCTCCTTACTTCAGAATCCTGGCTCAGGCTGCAGAGTTGGCTCAGTGGTAAGAAATAGATGACTGGACTGTAAAGATTCCTAGGATACTTGTAACAGATAATATGGAGTGGTTTCTTGTTTGCTATTTTTTTTTACCCAAGCTCTTCTTATTTCAGGACATTTTCTACGTTGAAAATCAAAAGGAATATGAAAATAAAAAAGCTGCTAGAAAAAGAAGAACACAGCTTTTGGGGAAGAAAATGAAACAAGCTATTAAAAGTCTGAACTTCCAGGAGGACGATGACACATCTCGAGAAACGTTTGCAAGTGACACTAATGAGGCCCTGGCCTCTCTCGACGAAGCCCAGGAAGGACCTGGCGAGACCAAGCTGGATGCTGAGGAGGCCATTGAGGTGGACCACCCTCAGGACTTGGACATCTTCTGAGCACACTGGGGACATTTTGAAGAATAAACCTTTGTTTAAAAAGTTGTTACCATTTCTACTGAGGTTGCTTTACTGTGTACTGAGACTAGAGAAAGGGGCGCTGTTCCTGTTTCTGTGTATGTGATGTATGTGGACAGGGGTGCGCTCGGCAGCAGCGTGGAGGGAGGGCTGTGTCTCTCGGTGCACGGCACGGGTTAAATCTCATTCTGTGGCATGTGCTGTCTGTTAGCCTGAGTGGGGCTGTGACCTCTGTTCAGCCCACTGTTTCATGCCATTAAGACACTTCGGTTTTCTGACTCATCTTGGTGAACTATGCTTTGGTTTTAACACATTCCATTAAAATATCCTGTAACATGTATAAATTGTTCAGCTGTTACATTCAGTAATGGGAAGGGTCTTGGTGTGGGCTGACCCCTCCCACCTCAGCCTGATCAGGGCTGAGATAGGAGCTTAGGCCCTGTGTCTACTACTTTGTATCATTCTTTAAAACGTTAATTTATTACTGTGTGCATGAGAGAGGAGGTGTGGAGGCCATGCTTATGGTGGTTAAAGGGCATTTTGTGGAGTCAGATGTGTCTGTCCTTTAAGTGATTTCTAGGGTGCGGGGCACTGCACCTCAAATACCTTTATCTGCTGAGCCTTTTCAGTCTTACAGACAGAAACGTAAGCCTGTACTGAGGGTTCGTGCCATTGGTTTGTCAAAGGAAAATAATAGAAGATGCTTTGATTTTCTTTCTGAGCTGGAATCTCCACATGAAGCTCTGGCTGTCCTAGAATGCACTCTGTGTAGATCAGGCTAGCCTCAAATCCCCTATGTAGCCAGGGATACAGTGTAAACACTTGGTGGTCCTGCCTTTTCCTGGTGCTGAGATTACAGGTGTGTGTACAGCCACACTTGGTGTGTACAGTGTTAAAGGCGGAACCTAGAGTTCAGTCAGGAAGAGCAAGTACGCCAACTGACCTCCATCCCCAGGCTCTGGGCCCACGTAGCTTTCCTTTGTCAAATCTGCAGTGTCTCCACAATGTCCCATTTTTAAACCATTCATAATGGTTTCCATGAAGAGACATACACACAGCAAAGAGCTCTGACCTGCATCCTCTTAGCTCCTGAGGGTTGCTGTGGAGTTAACAAGGCCATTGTTACATCAATGGCAGCAGTTTCATCAGAATTAGACTGTGGGAGGTTCTAGGTGAGAATTCTGTCATTGCTGCCAGTGATGGCTTCAGAAAAAGATGACGGTCCGGCCTTACCCAAACTCGACGACGACAACCAGACAGCAGAGAACACATGCAAACCTGCAGAAGAGCAGCCTCAACAGCTCAGGTAAGCAGGAGGGGCGGGGAGGCAGTGATTGAACACTGGCAGACTTTTCTCTGAGGAATAAATCTTTATTCTTTGGGGCCAGAGGAAAAAGTGGAGATGGTGAGACTGGTAAGGGAATACGCACGCACTTGGTAGATGAAGCAAGACTCCAACAAGTTGCAACTTTATTCTCCCACAGCTTATATATCCCAACAAAATTTTTCAAGCAGCATAAAAATTAACAATATGGTTACATTCTATTTTATTAGAGAATATTTTAAAAAACAGTTATGGTCCCAATACCTTTACATGAATAAATGTTTTATGTATTACAGATAAAAAATTATTTCCAAGAACCCACATACATTCATGTCTAAGCAAATTGTTATGGAGTAAGTATAAGCAAGCAAGATGGTTTTTCTCAGCCAGTTTTTTTTTTACTGACAGGCTGCGATTTGTAGTTACAAAGAACTAGTCATATTATTAACCTTATAAAAAAAATCAAAAGAATCACAAATCAAACTTATATTAAAAAGTCATTTCTATTTTAAATCCTCAGGGTGCATACCTACTCATTAACTTTTTTTTTTTTTTATTAAATGATATCAAGAGTCTGAGGGCAAAAACAGGTACAAGATATTAATCAGCACCTTGACCATCAGCCCGGCTTTAACAAGAAAGGCCTGTCCCAGCTGATACTAAGAAAGCTGCCATTGTTCTTGTGCCTGCCCTCAAAAAACCCCTCACTCGATTATCAAAAGTGTGCCTTTCTGAACTTTAAATTGTTCCCTTAGATTTTCTACATCAAGGCCACTATTAAAAAACATCTTTTACCTAACTTTATCGACAATCTACATCTCCAGACTCTTAAGAACGGCAGGGAATCATTACCCTGCTTCAGCAGCAATGCTTGAAGACCATCAATCGCTAACACTGTGTGTGACACAGCTCTTAGCCCCAGTGAGGGGCTGGAAACCCCCTTAGAGTTTTCTACAACTCATCTATTAGGAAGGACCTGACAGCCATGAGGGCAACAAGGGAAGAGAAACTCCACACCAGCGTGAGGTCCTCAGGGCCCAGAGCCTGGAGCGCTCTGCCTTTCCAAGACACACCCATCATGGTGGTGCTGAGAGGTGAGCCACACACAGTCCGTGAATTCTAAAGCTGATTTTCTTTTCCTCTTGCATAGTCCCCAACACAAGCCTGCCAATAATTAAAGACCTCAGGGTCTGGGCTGGTGGTTTGCTGTGTTAGAGACAGAACAGGATCTCACACATGTTAGGCCGGTGCTCTAGCACTGAGCCTCATCAGCATCCTCCACATCTGCCCCAGGACAGGGTCTCCAGAGTCCAAGCTGGACTTGGCCTACCAATAGAGCTGAGAACGACTTTGGACTCCTCTGCTCCTACAGAGCTAGCGATACAGGTGTGCACCACCGAGCAGTGCTAGAGATGGGACTCTGGCTTTATTCATGTTAGGCAAGTTCTCTACCACCTAAACTGCATCCCTTGTCAGCCCCTAAAACTGTTATTCCCTGTTTTTATTTTTAAAATTCGCTTATGTGTATTTGCATGAGCTTATGGATATGTCTGTATGGTTGTGTTTCTCCCTCCCTCCCTCCGTGTGTGTGTGTGTGTGTGTGTGTGTGTGTGTGTGTCCAGAAGAGGGTGTTACATTTTGGGGGATTGGGGCCACAGGCAGTTGTGAGTGCTGGGAACTGAACTCCTGTGTTCATGGTGACAGAACACTCAAATGTTCTTAACTGCTCAGCCATCTCTGCAGCAGCCTTGAATTAAAAAAACAAAACAAAACAAAACAAAAAACACAATTCTTTTTTAAAAAAGATTTATTTATTATATTTATATGAGTACACTGTAGCTGCTTTTAGACACACCAGAAGAAGGCATCAGATCCCATTACAGATGGTTGTGAGCCACCATGTGGTTGCTGGATTGAACTCAGGACCTTTGGAAGAGCAGTCAGTGCTCTTAACCACTGAGCCATCTCTCCAGCCCTTGATTTTTTTTTTTTAACTGAAAATAGGTTTTTCTCAGATGAAAATACATTCCAACCACAGTTACCCCTCCCTCCATCCCTCCTGATCCTCCTCCCTACCTTCCCTGTACCCCAAAACCACTCCCCTTCTGTTTCCTCTTCAGAAAAGAGCAGGCAAAAAATGAGAGATACACTACTTCCACTGTTAGCAGTCCCACAAAACCACCAAGCTGACAGCCATGGCATATACACAGAGAACCTGGTACAGACCCATGCGGGCCTCGTGCTTGCCGCTTCAGTCTCTATGAGCCCAAGTGGGGCCTGCTTAGCTGATTTGGTGGGCCATATACTGTAGTCCTCCATGCCCTCTGATGCCTACAACCTTGCCTCTCCCCTCCCCCTTTGAGATGCTGTCTCCTAAAAGGTCCAGACTGGTCTGGAGTTTGTGATTCTTCTGCATCGGCCTCTCACATGGCTGGGATTGCAGGTGTGCACCTCCAACTCTCCATGATTGCGGAGGTTTTTGTTGTTGCTTTGATCTGCAGTCTGGGACCTACATACAAGAGCACAGTAATTTTGTACTTTGTCTTAGTTACTTTCCTACTGCTGGGAAGAGGCACCATGGCCAAAAGAACTTATTAGAGAAGGGTTTATAAGGAGCTCTGGTTTCCGAGGGTTAGACCATGACCGTGTTAGGGAGCACCGCAGCAGGCTGGCAGGCACCGTGCTGGAACTGAGAGCTCGTGTCTCATAAAGAAGCGCAAGGCAGAGAGAGGGAGCTAACTGGGAATGGTGTGGGCTTTTGAAACCTCAAAGCTCATCCCCAATGACATACCTCCTCCAACAAGGCCACACCTTTTTTTTTTTTTTTTTTAGATTTATTTATTTATTATATTTAAGTACATTGTAGCTGTCCTTAGACACTCCAGAAGAGGGCATCAGATTTCATTATGGATGGTTGTGAGCCACCATGTGGTTGCTGGGATTTGAACTCGGGACCTTCAGAAGAGCAGTTGGCACTCTTAACCACTGAACCATCTCGCCAGCCCCAAGGCCACACCTTCTAATCCTTCCCAAACAGTGCCACTACTTCGGACCAAGTATTTAAATGAACATATGAACCTATGGAGGCCATTTTCATTCAGACAACAAAAACAGAAAGCTTAATGGTACATATAGAGAGAAGTTTGTGCAGGGGTAATGAATCTGCCTTATAGTACTTGGATAAAGAATCCAAATTAGTCTTTCCCATCTCCTTTTCTTCCTTTTCCTTGGCTTTGTCTCCTTTGGACAACTCAAAGCTATGAAGCAGCTTGTGGTTTCCTATATTCACCCTTAAAACTAGATTGTAGGGGCTGGAGGAATGGCTCAGTAGTAAGAGTACCTGCTTTTCTTCCAGAGGTCCAGAGTTCACTTCCTGACACCCACATTGAGCAGTTAACAAGTGCTTCTAATTCCAGCTCCAGGGACTCTAGTGCCCAGAAAAGCACCTTCCCACACATATACCACACAGCAAATAAAAATAAAAATCTGGGTTGTTACGTCCATTTGCAGTTAGAGTCCACATACCAAGCCCTCACTTGATCTTGCTGATACTTGGGCTGGTTGGTGTTGTGGAAGGGTCTTACTGTAGCCCTAGCTAGCCCTGTACTCAATAAGTAGACTAGGATGGTCTCCATAGCAATAGACTAGGATGGTCTCCATAACAATCCTCTCGCTTCCTGATTGTCAGGATGTCAGGCCTGAGCCACCACACCCCAATGGCTGGCTGCTGAGAGATTTAAAGGGTTGGCTCACTGTGAGATGAACCCATAGCACAACTCTGTCCTATGGCTAGTTGCAGGATCTGAGGAACACAACTGCATCCATTCCTTAGAGTGACATGGACACACGTTAACTCGAGATCTCCTTTCTGTCCTAATTAACCTTCAGGTGGGACGATATTCACTTGCCCCGGTTCTCACTAAAGCAAGGGATGATCCCGACCCGTTACGTCATGCCTTGGAAAGAAAACATGAAATTCAGGAACGTGAATCTACAGGTATTGTCTCACAAATATTCTGCTTAACGCCTGCCTATGACTGATAGACATAAAGGTGTTCTCCACCAAGCCTGACAGCTTGAGTCTGACCTGGGACCCACAGGATGGAAAGAGACATCTGAATTCTGCATGTTGTCCTCTGGCCTCTGCACACATGCATGCTGACATATGCATGCATATACACTACATAAACTAAACATAATAATAAAAAAATTAATATAATCTATAAGGCATTCGTGTGTGTGTGTGTGTGTGTGTGTGTGTGTGTGTGTGTGCACGTAAACCAAAAGAGAAGGTCATATCAGACTCATTTGCCGTGGGTAGAGGCTCAGCAGAAGTAGGTGGCATGGATAGTAAAGTCACAGCACAGGACCTATATTTTCAGATTGTGCTAAAGATTCATCAGAGAGCCATGAAAACAGTTGGCTTAGATTTACAGATAAGACTTGCCCATTCAGTGCTACTAGCTGACTTGGAAACATTTTCCGAATTCAGATTGGTTATTATACATCTCTTTTTTTCCCTTCCCCTCTCTTCCCTGCCCTCCCCTCCTCCTCTTCCTTCTCTTTCTTTCTCTCTCTCTCTCTCTCTCTCTCTCTCTCTCTCTCTCTCTCTCACACACACACACACACACACACACACACACATTAAGACTCAATTCTAGAGTCCATGTTGTCCTAGAACTCACTGTATAGCCCTGGCTGGCTTTGAACTTATGACCTTCCTCCTTCCTCAGCTTCCCCAGTGCTAGGATTATAGGCACGAACCACCACACCTGTCCAGTAAGTTGTTTCTTTAATGAAATTAGAATGCATTGTAGAATAAACAATTTGCAAATTTCAATAGAATAAATAGTTAATGTTGAATAAGAATATGTTTTGGTCAGACAGAAAGAAATCTTACAAATTATTTTACATAGGATAAAATAGATTATATTTAAACATGGCTTTTTGTTTGTTTGGTTTGGTTTGGTTTTTTTTGAGACAGGGTTTCTCTGTGTAGCCCTGGCTGTCCTGGAACTCACTCTGTAGACCAGGCTGGCCTCAAACTCAGAGATCCACCTGCCTTTGCCTCCCAAGTGCTGGGACTAAAGGCGTGCACCACTACTGCCTGGCTTTATTATTTCTTTATAAAATGCTCATGTACGATGCTACTCTGGGATGTGTGGTTTTTTACCTAATATTTTAGAAAAACCAAAATCTAAAGAAATTAAGACTCAGGTATCAAATGCCAGTCATACATATATATATATATATATATACACACACATATACACACACATATACATATACATATATACAATACACATACATATACATATATATAGGTTTTTTGTGGAGATGGGGTTTCTCTGTATCACCTTGTATATTCTAGAAAACTCACTTTATAGGCCAGGCCTCACAGACTCACAGAGATCCACCTGCCTCTGCCTCTGCCTCCTGAGTGCTAGGATTAAAGGCGTGCACCACCACTACCAGTCAATATGTTTATTATTAAGGCTTTCTTCAATTTTATTTAGCACATATGTCTCTTTCTCTCTTACACACACACACACACACACACACACACACACACAGAGAGAGAGAGAGAGAGAGAGAGAGAGAGAGAGAGAGAGAGAGACCCCTTTGGGGATTAAATGACCTTTTCACAGGGGTCACATATCAGATTTATACATTACTATTCATAACAGTAGCAAATTTTAGTTATGAAGTACCAAGGACATGATTTTATGGTTGAGGGTGACCACAACCATAGACAATGAAAATCACCAGCTTACAGAGAAGAGCCCTGGCTGCTCTTCCAGAGGACCTGTGTTCAATTCCCAGTGCCCACATTAGTAATAAATTCTAATATAGTCACAGAGTAGAGGTTGGAGAGGAGACAAGAAAAACGCTTTAAACCTAACATAAAAAACACAATCTGGTTCTGGCGTGCTGTTCAGCAAAGCGTTTTCTCTCTTAGCAAGCAGAAGCCTGTGGGATCTATGCTGGCCCTTTGGAAGATTCTCTGTTCTGGGGTTACAGCGAGAGGCTTTGCCATGGGGAAGATCGGAAAGCCGTCCTGAAGAAAGGCCTGCCGGAGATAAAGATTACCGACATGCCTTTGCATTCGCCTCTCTCCAGATACCAGAGCACAGTGATTTCCCACGGTTTCCGGAGGCGACTGATCTGATAGGCGGATCTCGGAAGTTGCTGTCATTCGGTAATGGTGCGCTTGCCTAACACGCGAGACGCTCAGGGTTTGAACCCCACTACTACTAAAACCAGTAAGATAAAGTAGTTCAGTCTCTTGCCTTCCCTCGGTTCTGCTGCTTACGTTCTTTGCATCTTGCCTACCGAGTTTGACATATTTAACGATTATACGATTATACGTCAATAGCGTAATGTACAGATCTTAGGGGCTTCGGAAAGGGCGTCAGTTCTGAGGCTACCTGAGGTGATGTGGGAGAGGAAGGAAACTGCTTAGGGCGGATTACACACCAGGTGGATAAATAGCAGTGGATGGATCCAGCCCTACTGCCTTCTGCATTCAATCCCACTCACTAGGAGTTCATGGGTGGAAGCAAGCTGCCGTGTCCTGCAAATAGAGTTTGGCTGCAGACATCCTCTGGCCCTTGCAGTCTTCCCACCTCCACTTCTGCTTTACTTTGATCCAAGTGTCGGGGAGAAGAGACATAATACGCTGTCCTATTTAGATCTGAACCCCATAGTCAATGGGTAGACCAGGCTGGCTTTGAACTCAGAGATCTGTCTGCCTCTGCCTCCTGGGTGCTGGAACTAAAGGTGTATGCCAGACTTCTTCTCTCCTTTTTGAAAGCATCTTATTATACAGTGCTGGCTGGGCTGAAACTTGTTATCAGTATTCTAATTCATTTACTATGGATTCTAGGAAGGTATTACCTGGCGGAGCTCACTTCTGGGAGTCTCTATTATCTTCCTTTTTTTCTAGTGTATAAATTGTTCTTTTTCTATTTCTTATGTTTCATAAGTTCTAGATGGGAACAGTTATTTTAGAAAATACGTTGTAGCAGGGCAAGGTGATGCATGCCTTTAATTTCAGCACTGGAAAAGCAGAGGCGGGTGGGATCTCTGTGAGTTCGAGACCAGCCTGGACCTTAGTGAGCTCTAAGACAGCAGGGGTTACATAGTGAGACTCTGTCTCAAATAAATAAATAAATGAAAGAAAGAAAGGAAATATATTTTAGCAATGACATGCCCTGGCTCCTTACTGCCCACTCCATGTAGGGCTTATTACTATTATTTGCTTGTTATTTTAGTGACTTCTTATCTCCCAACACCCTAGTCCCACGCCTAACCCCTCATCCAGCTTGTACTGGCTGGTTTTGTGTGTCAACTTGACACAAGCTGGAGTTATCACAGAGAAAGAATCCTTCCTTGAGGAAATGCCTCCATGAGATCCAGCTGTAAGGCATTTTCTCAGTTAGTGATCAAGGGTGGGAGGGCCCACGGTGGGTGGTGCCATCCCTGGCTTGGTGGTTCTGAGTTCTATAAGAAGACAAGCTGAGCAAGCCATGGGAAGCAATCCAGTGAGCAGCATCCCTCCATTGCCTCTGCATCAGCTCCTGCTTCCTGCCCTGTGTGAGTTCCAGTCCTGACTTCCTTTGGTGATGAACAGCAATGTGGAAGTGTAAGCTGAATAAACCCTTTCCTCCCCACCTTCCTTCTAGGTCGTGATGTTTGTGCAGGAATAGAAACCCTGACTAGGACACAGCTGTTGAATGTCCAGGTGACTTTTTAGAAACTTGGTGTGGATTTGTCCACAGCCTTCCTCCTATGACAGAGTCTTAGCAGCCTTCTTCCTGGGCTTCTGGGGCCCCTTCCATGGCATTGTCCTCAGTCGTGCCTTGTTTTTGAAGATCCCGTAAAGCTTAAACTTCCCCCGACACCTTTGCAAAAGAGGCTGGTTACTGTGGGAAAGAACTAGGAGTCACTTGTCTTTGAGCAACTTCTCTCAGGAATGACCTCCAAGCCTGCCCATGGAGCAGCTATGAGGACAGTGGAACACTTCTTTCCCTGGGACACTCTTGTTACAAATAGGGGTGCTGTGAGGGGTGAGGGATGGGGGTGGGGAATGGGACCATAGGAGGGGCAGCTTCTGAAAGGGAGTTGACATAAAATTACCCTTCAGAAGGAGCTGTTATTGCTGATTGTTTGTTTGTTTGTTTGTTTGTTTTATGAAAAGGGGTCTTGCCTAATTGTCCTGAAACTCTGTAGACCAGGCTGGCCTCAAATTCAGGGATCCGCCTGCCTCTGCCTCCAGATTGCTGGGATTAAAGGCATGTGCCACCACACCTAACAAAAAATTATTTTATGATTGTTGTTGTTGTTGTTTGAGACAAGGTTTCTCTGTGTAATAGCCCTGACTGTCCAAGAACTTGTTTTGCAGAGAAGGTTGGCCTAGAACTCATAGAGATCCGTGATCTGCCTGCCTTTGCCTCCTGAGTGCTGGAGCCTACGTGTGCCACCACTGCCCGGCCACAATGAGCTTTATTAGTAAAGAGAGCCTTGTAGTTATGGGACTTTGGGGACCTGATCCAGCCTTACCAATGGAGAGAACAATTAGGAGAGATACAGCATTATACCAAAGACAACAGGATGGGACCTTGAAGAGAGAGAGAGAGAGAGAGAGAGAGAGAGAGAGAGCGCTTCAAAATCCACAGGGAGCTGCATTAACAGAGAGTGTGTGTAGTGTGTACCTATAGCAAGACAGGGAGCCTGAAGGGAAACACAACCCAAGAAAGAGGTTTTAGGGGATGGCTGCGAGATCTGATACAGTGGTTTAGCTTACCCCAGGCCTTGCGCCTGCACTTAGGGAAGCTCTGATAAAGCTGTGAATATTCTCTGTGCTGGGCAGTGAGGAGAGGGGCTGGGCTTGAGTTTTCCACACAGCAGGAACACAGCTCTTTGACAGATAGCTGGAGGGGCACAGCATACTTTTAGGGGCCAGGGAGGGGACCAGGAAGGAGCAGGCAGAAGCTCTGTAATCTAAAGACTCTCAGTAGGCTTTGAGTGTTAGATCACACAACTCTGAGCTACCTCTCCCAGAGGTCTGCCTACAGGCCTGGAGCCGACATCCCCCTGCTGTGAGAGAAGAGGCAGAAAACAAGCCCAGGGTCCCCTCTTGTAACTGAGGGGATAAATTCATGATCCTATCTAGTAGGACTTGGCCCCCTGACATCTCAATTTACTTGGTGTGGAACATCTCATCACACCCTGAAAATTCAGAGAAGTAGGAAAATTCCCTTTGGGGGTGCGGGGTGGAAAGGATTTCTTTTTAAAGACATCAAAGTATTTCTTTCTGAGCATGTGTGTCAAGGTCAGAGGGCAACCCACGGGAGTCTGTTCTTTTCTTCTGTGGATCCTGAAGATCAAATGCAGGTGGGCGAGTTTGAAGACCCTAAACAAGCACATTTACCTGCTAACTATCTGTACTGGCTATTCTTGGCTGTAACTTGACTATATTTGGAATGAACTACAATCCAGAATTGGAAGGCTACCTGTAATCCAGATCTTGAGGCTGGGAGACACAAGTTTCTGACCTGGATCTTGGCATGGAGATCTTGAGGCTTAGTGGCCATGAAAAACTTAGGCCCAGGTAAGATAGTGCAGACCTTTAATCCCAGGAGACCGAAGCAAGGAGATCTCTGAGTTCAAGGCAAGGTCAGCCTGGAACAATACAAATCCCAGATCCAGCTGTGGTGGCACAAACCTTTAATCTGGGCCACACCTTCTACTGGAGACCTACATAAGGACATTGGAAGAAGGAAGATTCACTCTTCTTTGCCTGCTTGCATTTACCTGCCAGCACATCTGTTGGAATCTACTAGCCTTGTGGGACTGACTGAGTAACTACTAGATTCTTGGAACTCCCATTCACAGTTGACCCTTGTTGGGGAGTTGGACTATAGACTGTAAGTCATCATAACAAATTCCCTTACTATATAGAAACGATCCATAAGTTCCATGACTCTAGAGAACCCTAATACACCATCTCAACAATACTATTCAGGGGATGCCTCTAAAGGTACTCTGTGTCTGTCTGTCTATCTTGTCTCTCTTTGTGTATATTTTTGTGCCTCTCTACTCTCTCGCTTTCTTTTCTAGGTTACCTCATAGTGTTGTCCGTGGCAACCATCTTCTTCCACTTTAACCTGTCCCCCTTAATGTTCTCCCACCCCAAGGCCCTATCAGTGCCCTCAAGATCACAATGCTATCTTTCTCCTACTAAAGCTCCTTTGGAAGGGTGGTTGGTCCCAGTTTCCTTTCCTCCTCACTGCCATTTTATTCTATAACTTACAGCACTGAGCAGGATGGTGAGACTGGCCGGGGGTAGCGTTGGCTTTCTTAGTCCACTAGCATGAACCCCACCACCTTCGGATTTTAGCAAGGAAGAGGGCGGCCCTGGTTCTCTCTGGGGCTCTGTGCAAGAGATGTCTTCCATCCCATGAGTTAGAATTAAGTACAAGAAGGAGCCTCTAGCCCTTGGTCACTTGTCTGAAACTGAGAAATAGGTACAAGGGGTGGGCATACTTCTCATAGAAAGTGAATGTCATCAGCACACTGTCGGGAACACCCGTGAACACTCCCCAGTCTTTCTACAATACCAGAACTTATTGAATAACAGTACATTCACAAAGTATAGAGGTTTCTCTGTGACAGCAGTTCAGCAGATATTACTACTTCTCCTTGACAACCAGGCTAAGGCAAATACATGGATTCCAATCTTAATTGCTAATATTAACCCTCAGCTCATGCATCATGTGTCACATAGTGAAGCTGTTTGTATGGCTTATGATGGGATTACAAAGAGCTAAAGCAAAAAGGTCTCAGAGGTAAATACGGTCTGTATTGATAAGACAAGAAACACAAGCCCAACCGCAGGAAAGAGGCTCAAGGGGCAGCAACTGTGTGCCAGGGTCTCGAGAGCAGAGCTATGGAGCTGAGTCCAGCTGCAGAGGCAGAAGGGGAAGACCAGGTCCTGATGAGGGAACAGGGAGACAGATGAATGGGACAGGCAAGCAGGCAGACTGGAGATGGCAGTTAAGTAGGCCGCATCAATAGTAGGGAACAAGACTATGAGACTAGCTGAAGCCCCAGGTAAGTCAGGAGTTCTCTGCTTGTACACACACACACACACACACACACACACACACACACACACACACACACAGAGACAGAGAGAGACAGAGAGACAGAGAGACAAAGAAACAGAGACAGAGATGGAGACAGAGAGATAGAGAGACAGAGACAGGGAGAGACAGAGAGGAACAGAAGGTAGGCTCTAAAGAGGGCTTATCTTCAATGGCCTCTAAGCCTGCCAATGCCTGTCTAGCTACCTAACAAGATGACAGGTGTTGGGGGAGGGCTGGTGCCATCTCAGTGTCGGGTATCCATCTCTTTATGGGGTCTATGCAGAGAAACTCTATCTTTTCCTTGGCCTGGTGTTTGCTAAGTCCATGAACCTGGCTTCCCTCTGATGATTTTAGAACATTTCCTGTGTGCTTGCAGTTTCAGTCTACATGATAAGTGTGTAGGGTAGAGCCTTTCCACTTCCCCTTACCAGTCTGTGCCTCATGGATGATCTGAGACAAAAGGTGTTGTTCACATATCCACCCAGATGCACAGCCATCCTCCATCCTCCATATGCTTGTAAAATGGAGTCTCCTAGAGCAAAGTACAATGTGAAAAACCACAGTTTTCCACAGTATGGAGTAACTCAGGGTGGGGCCCAGCTTTACCTCAACAGGTAGCCATTTGATTAGGGCTCGGGAAGGGAAGCCTTGTACCCTTGTCTGAACCTGTCTAGAGTGACACTTCTGTCATCATAAGCTGGGAAGAACGAAGAAGAGAGAAGGTTCTGGTTCACACATCTTCTGAACCTTAGAAGAGCTTTGTTTGTCTGCTTGTTTTTAAGTAAAACTTTCTTCGTTTACTCTGTGTCCCCCCAAGGTTATATGGTTTTTCTTTTAAATTCTCCCTAGTAGTGAGGAACTGCTTACATTATTGCCAAAGAAGTAGAATTCTAGCCTTATGCTCTTTTTAATTTAAAACATTTTACTGTTCTTCTTTCTTTCTTTTTTTCTTTCTTTCTTTCTTTCTTTCTTTCTTTTTTTAAACAGGATCACGTTTTCTTTTATTTCTTCACTTTTAGCTGAAGTCTGTGAGGCATACAGAGTCACATACCCTGTCCAGTAGCCACCAAAGGAAGGTTGCTTTGGAAATCAGCACTACCTATGCAGCCACTTCCATGGGCCTGAGTTGCCTTTCCCCACATTATTCTGGATTTGTTGGCTTTGCTACCAGGAGACACTGTGTCGTCCTTTGCTTTACAAACACAAGCACACCTCTCACCTAAGGATAATTAATTCATTTTCATCTCAGCCATGGATACCTTCGATTTTAAGAAGAACCATGAAGAGCAACCTCTCTGACTCCAGATCTCCTTATCAGTGATGAGGGACTTGCCCGTGTCATCCAGACATATTTGCTCTCTAGATGTCTGTTCCCAGCAGGCCTCCACGGGCACCAAGATGGCACAAAGAGCTTCTTGGATGGTTCCACACATGTGATAGATACATTCTGGGACACTCATCCCTCCAGTACCTCTCGCCTCTCCCCACTACAGCAACCCTCTTTCCCTCCCTCTTGTCAAGTTCCACTCCACTTTCAGGACTTCATGCTTGAGTTTTGGTTTTGCTTGGTGACTCATTGGGTTTAACTGGGGACACTCTCATGAGCATAGGTGTGAGGCTCCTCACTGAAGCTTTAGTAGCTTCCCAGAAGCTACACCAGGCTACCTAAAACACTGATTCCTCTCCTCCAGCAGTGTTCATTTGCAATAAAGCTCCTTGGGCTGGGGCTGGGCCCCCTGAGTTCCCCACCCCACCCCCATTTGTGACTGAATGTTCACTGACTCAGTCTTGTGCAGGACAACACAGGCAACTCTTGTGAGTTCATGAGCAACCATACAACTTTATGGTTTTGAAGATCTATATTTATTATTATTTTTTAATGTATATGAGTACACTGTCACTGTCTTCACACACATACCAGAACTGGGCATCGGATCTCATTACAGATGGTTGTGAGCCACCATATGGTTGCTGAGAATTGAACTCAGGACCTCTGGAAGAACAGTCAGTGCTCCTAACCACTGAGCCATCCCTCCAGCCCCTGTATATTTATTATTCTTAAATTGTGCACGTTCATATATATAGAGAGAAGATCTTAAGGGAGAAAGGATTGTAGAATACAGATGGTATAGGCAGGGGAATGGGGATCATGGAGAGGGAAGGGTTAAGTTAGGGAGGGAAAGAGAGGAGAGGGCAGAGGAAAGATGACAGAGGGATAACTAACACTGAAGAAGGATGCTAGAAAAAGCCATATGGGAACCTATGTTATAAGCTTTTTCGAAATATATATATTAAACAAGGGGCTGATTAGGTGGCTCAGCGGTTGAGAACACTGGCTGCTCTTCCAGAGGTCCTGAGTTCCAATTCCCAGCAACCATAGGGTGGCTCATGACCATGTATAAAAGGGATCTGATGCCCTCTTCTGGCTCGTAGGTATACATACAGACGGAGCACTCCTACATTTTAAATATTATAAAAATGAAACAAAAAGAGTTTGAATGAGGGTTAGCTTACATGGGGGATAATGTCCTCTCTCAAAAGATAGAGATTGTCAGACAAAACTCTCGTGCCCAGGGTACCTCCCTTCAAGTTCTTGGTCAGGGGCAACCTAGAGACCCCACCCCCAAAGCCACATTTTGCCCTTGCTATTGCTCTTGGTTGTCAACCAGGCCTCAATAATAAGACCCTAATGCTGAAAACACGATAAACATGAGCGACAGGACACGGGGAAATCAAACTGGGACTGACTGGGAACTTTCCTCTCTGCTGACTACTTTTGCTGTCCCAGGAGGTGTTATGGAGGCTGCTGGGGTGGGGGTGGGGGGACAGGGGGATCAGTCTCACCCAGCTGTAAACCCACAAGCTGTAGTAACTCCCAGCTTCCCAAGCTCTTGCCATTGGGGCACTAGCAGCATGGAGTCATGGGGACCATGAACTGCTCTCTGGTTAACTTTAAGGCTCAGTCCACGGGAGAGAACTCATGGATGACACTGTAGACCTGGCTAAGAACTCATGGCCAAGGAGGTTGTCATAGATCCTGGGGAGAAATGTTCTCCTATTGTTTTGCTAAATGGGCAAGGTATCAGTCTGACTTCTAAACACTTATTTTTTATACTCAGACTACTGCAGCTCTCGTCTCTCATCAAAGAAGCGTCTTTTTGGCAAGCAGATGGTTAACACAGAGACACATAACTGGTCAAAGTGCAGAGAATAAGTCACTGTGGAATTCTCTGCCCAAATACGGCATTTACATCACACACACACACACACACACACACACACACACACACACACACACACAACATCTCAGGAAAAGAGGGGAAAAGCTTGTAGAAGCTAGAAGTTGGGGAAGGCTGCTGTGGATGTGACATGGCGCCTGAACTCAGAGCTGCGGCAAAACCTGAGCAAGATCCAGCCAATCAGCGTGTCAACATGGACGGAATAGAGGCCACAAGGCCTCATCTCTAGCTGTGCATGTGGGAAACATTGACTGTAACTCTGTAAGTTATAAAAGATAAAAGGACAAGAAGTTGGGAGAAGTCATGGTTAGAGGAGGGAGGCTCTCAGGAGGAGCTGAGGGGCACAGTGTATCCGGAATATAATAAAATCCTACTGTATTCAGGTATAAAATCCTCTTAAGAATAAATAAAATATTTATTTATTCTTAAGAGAGAGAAACAAGGTGGAATATAATTTACATAACTGCTGACATCAGATTGCACCCCGCTCAGTGTCACAGACACTGACTTCTCAGGCTGTCCCTTGCCCTGGGTGACTCCGCTGGTGACTATTTTGAGTCTAATGAGAGGAGGATTCAATGCCTTGGTGGGAACTTAAACAGCTCTGTCTGCCCGGCACTACCCACAAGGCATGGGTGGATGAATAACTCATAGCAAAAAGTAAAAAAAGAGCATCCCCCCCCCCCAAAAAAAAAGTTAATTGGGACCATATGAGCACATGGGTGTGTTTATAATAGGAAAACCAGGCCTGAGAACTCACCAAACATACCAGCCAGAGGGAAGTATACAACACACTCACCTGTGCTCCATAAAGAGGGGACCATCGAAAAGTGTGATGGTAGTGGCCTGTCACAAGACCACCTATTGTGTGTATCAAGGGACAGACAAGCTTGACCCTCCCTGCTGATGTGGCCTTCTTAGATTGCTGGCCTTTCCATTTGCCCATCTGGACCTGGCATTGATCCTCTAGTTCATGTGCCTGGACCTGGTTCTGCCCTTCATCTCTACCATCTACACAGCCCTGAACTTTTGTTAACCTGACTCTCAGGCTCTGCTTGTCGCTAACCCTGATGCCTTGATTCTACAGCTCTTGCCTCCAGCTGACCAGCTGTGTTGGTGACTGCCCAGAGATTTCCTCTGCATCCTTAGCAGCTCTCTGCTTGCCTGTGCTCAGGCCCCTTTGGAACTCTGCTGCCGCCTCTAACTCCTCATGACCATTCCACGATGCACATGTGCAGGAGAACGAGCACACAAACTCGTACACATACACAGGGTGTAGGGTGGGCAGGGATAAATGGGGAGAGAGAGAGACTTGCTGTGTGATTGCTACTGAGACCTAGAGTTAACCTTCGCTGGCATGGTGGCGTGGTGGCGTGGTGGCGTGGTGGCGTGGTGGCGTGGTGGCGCACGCCTTTAATCCCAGCACAGAGGCAGGTGGATTTCTGAGTTCGAGGCCAGCCTGGTCTACAAAGTGAGTTCCAGGACAGCCAGGGCTATACAGAGAAACCCTGTCTCGAAAAACCAAAAAAAAAAAAAAAAAAAAAAAAAGGACTGGAATAAAAGAACTTGATACGGGGAGGGGGATGGGGGCTGACACCCACAGCAGGGCTTCCCCTTCTAAGGGGAATGGAAAGAGGACTTGCATGAGAGAGTACAGGGAGGAGAGGAAGGACTGCTATTTGTAAAGTGAATAAATAAATAAATTTAATTTTTTAAAAAGTGGAATAAGGGGCTGGTGAGATGGCTCAGTGGGTAAGAGCACCCGACTGCTCTTCCAAAGGTCAGGAGTTCAAATCCCAGCAACCACATGGTAGCTCACAACCATCTGTAATGAGATCTGACTCCCTCTTCTGGAGTGTCTGAGGACAGCTACAGTGTACTTACATATAATAAATAAATAAATTTTAAAAAAAGTGGAATAAGCTGGGCGTGGTGGTGCACACCTTTAATCCCAGCACTCGGGAGGCAGAGGCAGGCGGATTTCTGAGTTCGAGGCCAGCCTGGTCTACAGAGTGAGCTCCAGGACAGCCAGGGCTACACAGAGAAACCCTGTCTTTAAAAAAAAAAAAGTGGAATAAAAGAAGCTGCGTTTGTCAACACTGCTATCAAGGGAAGGTGGGAGTTTTGACAAGCTACAGCTGATGAAACCAATGTGGCTTGTAAGTGAGTTGTTTTATAAATTCTCATGTGGGAAAGCACGGACATTTCTATGTAACATCACACTGGTGGTAACTGTCATTCTGTCCCATAATCAACCCCATGCTTAACAGCTGGAGTCCCCCACAGAGAGCTCATTTCCTACCTCTTCCTTGATAGTCCCTACATTTACATAAATTACATGGCTAAGAAACGAAAGGTTAGTAGCCCTGAGTGTCTAGAACCTGGTTAGGATAAGTAGATTTTCACTTATAATCGCTTAATACTGCCTTGTCTTTAAAATAGATCTGAACCAATTAACCCAGTTCTCAAGAGCCAGCTTTCCTGCCCCTGCTGAGAACCGAGCCAGGATTTCCATGGCCCTTTGACCATAAAAGCAAATTCAGCTAGAAACAGGGAAAAAGCAAGGTCTTTGGGTCAGCTTCAGAGATAGCCTTTATATTTATGCCACTCGAGTTTTACAATCCCAGGGATAACTGAAGCCCAGACAACTTTAACAGGAACGTCACAGGACACCTTAAAGAGCCCAAGACCTCTATGAAAGGATGCCTTGAGTCTGGGATCTGATCTGATTTGGGAATCTTCATATATTTCTAGGACTAGAAAGAAGAAAAATCTTGAGTTGCAGTGAGCAATGGCCACATGCAGAGACCTCTGAATACATTGTTCACAGCCAGTGGCACCGATCAATCCCCTGTGATTTGGGTCCCCTCATCCCCACAAGAGTTCATGCATTTGTGTAGACGTTATTTGGTTCCCCACAGAGTCAGTGTTAAACGGTAAAGCAGACTGGGAGCCTTGGGTAACTGGCCGTGTACCCTCAGAAGAGATTAGGGTAGGATTTGGGGGGGGGGGTGCCTGAGTTAGTTATTATGAGGGTAAGAATCCTTGAATGGTTCCAGTTTCCTGTTTTGTTGTTAATGTTCTTGCTTTTATTATCAGGGATCAACTCCAGGGCCTCCCAGGTGGTAGGCCTGTGTTAGGATGCAATCTCCATCTTGGCTCAGATTATGAGTCCACTTACCAGGAGCTGAACCAGTGGGTCTACCCCTTCTTACACTCAGCCTTCAAACTATGAGCTACATAAAAGAGCTCTTTCTTTCTCCTTCCTCAGTGCTAGAGATCAAACCCAGAGTGTCACTCATCCAGGCTAGCTCTTGACCACTGAACTATGCCTCCAGCCCAAGCTTTGCTTTCTTTCTTTCTTTCTTTCTTTCTTTCTTTCTTTCTTTCTTTCTTTCTTTCTTTCTTTCTTTCTCTCTCTCTTTCTTTCTTTCTTTCAAGACTTTCAAGATTTATTTATTATGTGTAAGTACGCTGTAGCTGTCTTCAGACACCCCAGAAGAGGGCATCAGATCTCATTACAGATGGTTGTGAGCCATCATGTGGTTGCTGGGATCCTAACTCACGGCCTTCAGAAGAGCAGTCGGTATTCTTAACTGCTGAACCATCTCTCCAGCCCTTCTTTCCTTTTTCTGAGACTCAGTCTCACTCTGTAGACGAGGCTGGCCTGAAACTCATAAAGAGATACCTGTCTCCGCTTCTCGAGTGCTGGGATTAAAGGGCTGCATCAGTTGGTTCAAACATTTCTTTATAAATGTTTCTAGCTGGGGCTGGAGAGACATCTCAGTGGTTAAGAGCACTGACTGCTCTTCCAGAGCTCCTGAGTTCAATTCCCAGCAACCACATGGTGGTTTACAACCATCTGTAACAGAATCTGATGCCCTCTTCTGGTATGTCTGATAGTGTACTCACATATACAAAATAAATAAATCTAAAAAAGTTTCTAGCCCTGTACATACTGTATAGTAACCAGAAGAGTCTAATTCTGTGAAGTTCAAATCTGAGACAGTGACTCTATGACACCAGGTTTTCTGTCTGTTACACTTTGAGTCTGAAGTGCCCTCCGCAGGTGAATGTTTAAACACTTGATCTCAGCTGCTGGGGCTATTTTGGGATGTTGTGGAAACTCTAGGAGGAGGGGCCTAACTGGAGGTAGAAGGTCACTGGGGATTTGCCTTTGAAAGGTTTATCTTTGCCCCAGTCCTCCTCCTGTTTCTGGTTCATCCACACCTCTTGCTACCATGTGCTCTGCCTAAGTACATGGGTAACAGAGATGGGCCAAACTCTGAAACCATGAACCAAAAACAACCTTTGTCTCTCCCAAGTACGTTAGTCATAACTGTACAAAAGTAATTAAGTCCCCCTCCCACTTGATTTTCCTTACATTTCTGTGACTACCAGATTTATTTTCCTGTGGGTGCTCTCTTTCAGACTGCCCCTTGCCTAATTTCTTGCTCAACTCCTGGCTTAGTTTGGGTTTCCATTGCTATGAAGAGACACCATGACCAGGGCAACTCTTACAAAAGAAAACATTTAATTGGGGCTGGCTTACAGTTTCAGAGGCTTAGTCCACTATTGTCATGGCGGGAAGCATGGTGACATGCAGGCAGACATGATGCTGGAGGAGCCAAGAGTTCTACATCTTAGTCCGCAGGCAGCAGAAAGGGACTGTCTCTCATATATATATATATATATGTGTGTGTGTGTGTGTGTGTGTGTGTGTGTGTGTGTGTGTGTATACATGTGTATATATGTATATGTGTGTATACATGTATATATGTGTATATATATGTGTGCGTGTATATATACATGTGTATATATGTATATATGCGTGTATATATGTGTATATATATATGTGTGTGTGTGTGTGTGTCAAACTTAAGCATATATATGAGACCTCAAAGACTGGCCTCCACAGGGATACACCTCCTCTAACAAGGCCACACCTCCTCCAATAAGGCCACACCTCCTAATAGAGCCATTTCCCATAGGCCAAACATATTCAAACCACCACAACTCCTTTCAGGGCTTCCCTCCTCCATTATGGATTAGTTTGAGGTCACAGAGTTTCCTCCCAATAGAGCCTAATGTTCTATGAGCCTAGGTAGATCCTGTCCGGTGATTGTGCAATCCTTGGGACTTCCAAGGTTCAAATTGCCAATGGGAATAGCTCTCCTATACTGAGATGACTGGCGATTGTACTTAACCAGTACTAACTAGTTTCTGTCTGTCTGAGGAACCTCGAGGGTGAGAAGGGTTGGGGGAGGTGCAGAAAAGGTGGGCAGTGCCTGGAATTAAAGTTGCTCTGGGCTCTGTTTATGTGCACTTCTTTCCATCCTCTGGGCTCTGGCAAGGGTGGATCAGTGTATTCTTTTTTTTTAATATTTATTTATTATATATATGTAAATACACTGTAGCTGACTTCAGACACCAGAAGAAGCTTCAGATCTCATTACGGATGGTTGTGAGCCACCATGTGGTTGCTGGGATTTGAACTCAGGACCTTCAGAAGAGCAGTCAGTGCTCTTAACCGCTGAGCCATCTCTCCAGCCCCAGGATCTGTATATTCTAAAAGGAATATGGGACATTTATGTGCCAGAACACTGAGTGACTTGTTTGTTTCTCTTTTGTCTATGTATGAGAAATAAATTAATGATAATAATAATAATAATAATAATAATATATACAATTAGAAACAATGCTGGAAGCCAGAATACCAAAATGGTCCCAATGTTAGTACTTCTGGGTGTGATGGTGATGATGATTTGGGTCTTTTGAGACAGGGTCTCACCCTGTAGCCCAGGTTAGCCTTGAACTTGGGAGTGCTGCGAGTACAGGGAGGTACAAAAATGTATTTTATCAACAGAAGCCCTTCCTCAGATGGCAAGTGCTCGTCCCTCTGTCCTGCTGCCACAGTTCCAAAACCAACTCCTCCGGGACTAAGACACTAGACCCTCACCTTTCCTTCCTGACATTTTTATGCTCACAGTTCCTTGGCTGGACCAGAAGGGGGCTCTGTTGTATTACCTAAGATGCAATTTGATTTCTAAAGAGGAAACAGGCGTGGATCTGGGGGGAGCAGGCAGGAGGGGGCCGTGTGGGAAGAGGAGAGATCGGGGAGGCGGGGGCTGTGTGGGAGGAAGGTGACCTGTAGTTGGGATGTGTGCGAGAAGAATCTATTCTCAAAACAATTTGAAAAAGAACGGAGAAGAAAAAAGGAAGGAAGAAGGGGTTTACATGGGAGGGATTTCTCAGGTCCTGTCACTACCTGAGTTGCTAACTGCAGTTGATGGTCGGTGGTCCACATCTCAGTGCACACAAACAAACTTTTATGCCTTTTGAGAAAATTGTTCTTTGACAATATTTTTAAATTTCATTTATTTACTTTATGTATGTGAGTACACTGTAACTATACAGATGGTTGTGAGCCTTCATGTGGTTGTTGGGAATTGAATTTTTAGGACCTCTGTTCGTTCCGGTCTACCCCGCTGCTCAGGCCCAAAGATCTATTTATTATTATACATAAATACACTGTAGCTGACTTCAGACCCACCAGAAGAGGGTGTCAGATCTCATTATGGGTGGTTGTGAGCCACCATGTGGTTGCTGGGATTTGAACTCAGGACCTTCGGAAGAACAGTCAGTGCTCGTAACCGCTGAGCCTTTTCGCCAGCCCGTTCTTTGACAATGTTATACTTGTACATAATGTTTTAATCCTATTCTCCCCCACATTACTCTTTCTTAATCCCCTCCCTGCTCTGAACCCCTTCTTACCAACAGCCCCCCCCCCACACACACACACTATTTTTATGTACTAAATATTTGTTTTTGTTTTTTATGGGAGCACTGTTGTGGTGCTCTTTTCCTGAGCACGGGTGACTTACCAGTGACTACAACGCAGAAGAAACCGACTCCCTGTCCCCAGCAACCACGGCCTCTAACTGTTCTTCACATAGCGGTAGGGCCTGACTTTTGCATTTAAATCAAAGAGTTTTCTTTAGAGACATTATAATTTTACAGACGTTAGAGAGAAAATTCATCAAGATTTTCAAGTCTCAACCTTAAAATATATTTTTTTTTAACTTATGTTTAGGTATTTGACAATGCAAGTGTAGAATTCACTCTGTAAACCAGGTTGATCTTGAACTCACAGAGATTCATCTGTCTTTGCCTCCCCAGTGACAACGCTCAGCCTGTTTTACCTTTTCCTGAAGGTTTAGTATTGATTGGTGACATCATCAAGGCATTCCTTTTAGTTTTAGTTCTCTGGGTCTCAAAAATCACTTTAAACTCCTGTCCCCCACACTCACCCCCGCCAAAGCCACTCAGCGGCCCTGTAGGTGAGCAGGAGTGCTGTTTGTGTTCTGTTGGTGTTTTTAATAGGCACCTGTTTGTTGTTTGTTTTTGTTTTTTGAGACAGGGCTCCTCTGTAGCCCCATCTGTCCTGGAACTCATGCTATAGAACAGGCTGGCCTTGAACTTAGAGATCACATGCCTCTGCCTCCCAGCTAGGATTAAAAACTGCACCCACTGTTGTGCCAAGGAAGTGTAAGTGAACCCCGAAAGACGAGCAAGAGCCGATCTGAAACAATCGCACTGGGGGCCTGCGCTTAGCCCACCCACCGGTGGGACAGGCAGGACAGTTTTGATGGAGAAGAGCCCTGAACACTTCTGGGGCAAGGTTTTACAGAAAGTGGCAAGCGAGGGGTGAGTGTTTCTAGCCCGGCAAGCGTCTAATTAGAGAACTACTATGGCCTTTAGCATAATTGGCTGGCTCTGGGAGTCAAACCATAAACTTAACTTCTGCTCCCCTCTGCATCGGTGGGTGTCTGGCAGGGGCGGGCCTGTTGGTAGTTAACCTGGAAATGCTGAGGGAGATTAACCTGGAGATGTAGTTTGTTGGAGTTAGCCTAAAAATTGGAGCTAGGCTCAGGTTTTGTTGGGGGTGGGGAAACTAATGCTAGTTACCGGGCTGTTAGTTTACTCGAGTTTAACAGTAGATCAAGATCTCTAAAATGGAGGCATTCTTGATCGTTCCCACAGATCTTTTCTCTTTTGTACCAAGTATAAAGTGCCTACTGTGTTCCCTGCTTTTTCCTCCTCTATCGCACGGGCAAACTGGGACAACAGCTCTCTACCAATTCAGCATAAGCTACCACACCAAGGTGCCTGAAGTCCCCATTTAAAGCTTGATGAGGTGGTGCACGCCTGTGATCGGAGAAGTGGAGGCAGGGGAATTAGTTGTTCATGATCGTCCTTAGCTACATAGTCTGAGGCCACCTGGATCTCCATCAAACTAAGTCTCCAAAGTCAAAGAGAAAGGAAAGCGATTGCTTGCTCAAGTTAGATCTTCATCCTCCCCATCAAAAGCGCTCAAGAGCCGGGCGTGGTGGCACACGCCTTTAATCCCAGCACTCGGGAGGCAGAGGCAGGCGGATTTCTGAGTTCGAGGCCAGCCTGGTCTACAGAGTGAGTTCCAGGACAGCCAGGGCTACACAGAGAAACCCTGTCTCAAAAAAAAAAAAAAAAAAAAAAAAACAAAACAAAAGCGCTCAAGAAAGATGGAAGTGGAAGGATGGTGAGGGTAGAGGTGAGGTTGATGGTGAGGGTGGTGGTATAGCCATGTGAGTGGCCACAGCTGTGTTTGATGCCATTGACTGTATAGAAATGTTTAATCAGGCGCTGGAGAGATGACTCAGCGGTTAAGAGCACTGACTACTCTTCCAGAGGTCCTGAGTTCAGTTCCCAGCAACCACGTGGTGGCTCACAACCATCTATAATGGGATTAGATGCCTTCTTCTGGTGTGTGTGAAGACAGCTACAGTGTACTCATATACATGAAATTAATAAATGTTTAATCGGTAAAGTTCGTGTTATTGGTATTTTGCTACAGAATAGTGTTCTAGAATGGTCACCAACCAACATGTTGTCACAATCAATCTCCGTTCCCACAGCTTCTGGCATCCTGGCTGTGAAGGGACCTGTGAATGCCTGACTGTCCCATAGCCCATCCTGGTCATACCCACCCCCCACTATGGGAGCATTCACACCCTTTTGTTCTGCAACCACACCACATCCCTTCAGGCTCCTGGGCATAGCTTGCACCTTCTCCTGCATGCCCACAGCCCTCCCATTTCCCCTCCTTGCCCGACAGAGCCCTAGGCTGGTCTACCAGCCACTGAGCCTGGTTCAGCTGTAATCTGTGCTCCAAGCCTTCCCTTCGTGTTGGAAACACTCTCCCCTGCCTCTGGGCTTTCTTTGGGTCCAGTCACATTTGATATCACTATTCTTTCTGTGCTGTGTCTTCCTGACTGAGGCTATCCCCTAATCCTCTTGGTATTTCCCCTTGCCTTCACCATGGAGCTTTGCAGAGAACAGGCCTGAAGTGATTGTTTGCTAAAGGGCCAGTGTGGAGACAGAAGGAGGCCTGAAGCTCACCTAGGATCCTTGGGGTGCTTTGAACCACCACTGACTCATACTGCCTGGCCCCAGTGGGCTCAGGAGATATTTGACCGGCTTTGGGGGCTTTTTTTTTTTAACTGTTTATTGACTGTGAGTTTCACAGCATGCACCCCAGCCCTGCTCATCTCCCTGTCCCCTCATATCTGCCTTCCGCTTGCCACCTCCCCCTGAAAAAAAAAACCATACAAATAAACAAAAATAAATAAACAAAAGAAAACAAAGCATAGAAAATATCTCATTATGGAATTTAGTATGTCATAGTGTGTCCCAAAGTATATGCCTGTGTCCACACGTCTTCACTCATTGGTCTGGTTTGAAGTCTCTGGCTTCTGTGGCACCATCAATATTGGATCCTGCAGCTTTGGATCAGCAGGACTGGCCCTTTCGCATGCCCCTGGGCACAGATGATGTAGATCTTGGGGTGGGCCAAATCCAAGCCCTGGATCTGGGCCTCTCTGTGCTTTGGAGTAACATTTTACTGAGTTGGGTTTTATAAATATTACATTTCCTGCTTTCTTCATTAAATTTGCCACCAAGTTCCAAGTTGTGAATTTTCAGCTGTTAGTCAGTTTTTCTTAGCTTCCTATGGCCAGCAGCAGGGAAGAGCTCTGAAGCTGATACCACTCCTCCTCCCACATAGTGGTGGTGCCTTCCCATCACGTAGTCCAAAGACTTACCTGGTGTGTTCAGGCCTCTGGTGGTTTGTTGATGGGCCGTTAGTTTATTATGAGCTGGTTGTTTAAGGATCCTACTTGGCAAATACCTTTTTGGTTTGGATTTGTTTTCAATGTGTCAGGTTTAAGGTGTCTCCATGTTCGTTTGTGTTGAAAGCATTTTGACTTCTGACATTAGGTTTGTTTTCTGCTTGTTTCTAGAAGGCATTTTGTTTATTTATTAAGCTTGCTAGTCTTTTGAATCCCTTACCCCAGAACACTGCTTTATATCTAGCCTAAGGAAGTGAGAAGGGTTTGGAAAAATAATAGGTATTTGGTACCCCAGCTGGTTTTACATTTAATTAGTGTGTTAATTAAGTTTTAAAAAAAAGATAAACTCTTAAACTAAAGAAAAATCAACTTTATGTATCTTTTCACTGGAGAAATATTTACTCCTTCTAAATTTGCCACTTAGCCACCAGGGAGTACAACTGTTTGAAAGGATTAGAAGGATTAGGAGGTGTGGCCTTGTTGGAGGAAGCCCATGCTAGGCCCAGTCCCCTCCCCACCCCTCTCTCTGGGCCTGCAGGTCAGGATGTTGTTCTCAGCTCCAGTGCCATAAGTACCACCATGCTCCCTGCCATGATGATCATATCGTGGTCTCACCCTTGGAAACTATAAGCACAATCCCAGTTAAATGTTTTTTATTATAAGAGTTGCCTTGGTCGTGGTGTTTCTTCACAGGAATAGAACTGTGACTAAGACACACATAATAAATAAATAAATAAATAAATCCAAGAAAGAAGAAAGTAAGTAAGAAGAAAAACCCTGTTTGTAAAGGCCACTTTCCCTTGGGAATCTGTTCTCAGTTTTATAGTTCTATTCCTCCCGGAGCAGCTCTTTTTCTTTTACCATCATTAACACATCTTTACTATACTACCTGCTTTAACACCCCTTTCCTCTAGAAGTCTCTAATCCTTATCTGGCCTGCATAGAGCTCCCTAGAGCTTAGGGAATTCCTCAGGCTCCTAGGGGTGGCCATAGAAGCTACTTCTCCATGCTCTCACTGCTAACAATTTGGGGGCTTGTGATGAGATCCATCTTCAAGTGGTGTTAGTGAAATCCCTCTATCTGATGCTTGGCTGATCCACCCTGCTAAGCCTGGCTTGCGTGTTCCCTCGGGCTCCTTAGCTTCTGTTTCTCTAGCCATAGACCCAGGTAGCATTTCTTAAGTGCCACCGATGCCAAAAATAAAAGTCCCCTCTACTTATTCCTGTTCCTGGGTCTGGTGAGGCAGAGCTTCTCCAGGGAATATCCTAAGAGCCAATTACCCAGGTGGCCTAGGGGCATCTCTTACCTCCAGGAGAACAACTCCCCGAAGCAGCACGTTAGGAATGCCTAAACGTTCTCTTAGTCAGAGGTCTGGAATGTGTTCTCCCACCATCTCCCACCTGCATGAATTGTCTGCTGTCTATAAAGCTAGTAGCTTAGACAAGAGGAATCCTGCAGCCTGCCTTCGTCTAGGACATTCTGAAGATGAGGCTGACTTCTGTAACTTCACAGGCCAAATCAGATGAATTTAAACTTCATTATCTTATCGTCTCATTTTATGAGAAGTTTTATAAAGCCAGTCTCTCTCTCTCTCTCTCTCTCTCTCTCTCTCTCTCTCTCTCTCTCTCTCTCTCTCTGTCTCTGTGTGTGTGTGTGTGTATGTGTATGCCTGGTCTTTAAACTTTACTCTGGACAGAAACATTCCTGATCCAAGGGCCTCCTGTTTCTAGGGATGCCTAGAGGGAAGCAGGAGTGAGCTATCTGAACACTGGTCAGGACCAGATGCTGAGCAAAGGCTGTGTGGGGACAGGCCTGTGTTGTGTAATCCAGATAAGAGACCAACCAACATTGCCAGATCTAGGAAGGGAGCTATATTCCAGACTGACACTGGGCCAGGAGATGACTCCTAATCCAAGAATCTACACTTCTTTTATTCTTTTTTCTTCCCCCTTTTCTTTTAGATACAAAAGCAAGCATGGTCAATATAATTAAGATGGTAAAAAGAAAAAAAATGCCCTAAAGTAACATTGAAAAAAAATGTTTTTAATCAGTAAAGGTAGCTGCCCACCTGACAGCTGTTCAGCTTTATTTTATAAAAAGCTGGCGTGATTATTCATGTCTGTGGTGCACACCTATCATTTACTCAGCACCAAACTGGCTCGTAGGTGCTCTCGTGTAAACTGAAGCTATTCAGTTGGTTCAGCTTCCTCTCAGCGCAGAGTCAAACAAAAATTTTAAGCGGGAAGCATCAGTACGGACTGCAGCCAGATAAGTACGTTTGGCCCCACGTCCAGAATGCCAGTTGAAGGGACAGAATAACAGCAAAGAACAAACAGAAGGTGTCTGGTCAGTGTGAACACCTGGGTGGAACAAGAGAAGGAGGCTGATGGCCGTAGCTCCTACTGGGCTGGAATTAACATAAGCTTTTACTTTTTTTTTGCTTCTTTCCCCCCTCCCCCCCCCCCCCCCCCCCCAGTGCTGGGCAAAGGCATGCGCCACCACCGCCCAGCAACATAAGCTTTTAAATTTAAATGAAAATTCTCTTTTAAAAAGAAAAGAAAATAGATGTGTATAAAACCACGCGGTTCCGGTTCAGATGCGATCTTCTGGACCCTGTCTCAGTTATGATTCTGCAACACGCCCCTATTGCTAGAGAAAGAGGCGGTTACTTCTCTGAGCACATTTTTTTCTTTTGGGATACTTGCACTCCTCTCATGGGCTAAACTCTTTTTTTTTTTTTTTTTTTTTTTTTTTTGGTTTTTTGAGACAGGGTTTCTCTGTATAGCCCTGGCTGTTCTGGAACTCACTTTGTAGACAGGCTGGCCTCGAACTCAGAAATCCGCCTGCCTCTGCCTCCCGAGTGCTGGGATTAAAGGCGTGCGCCACCGCGCCCCGCTGGGCTAAACTCTTTATGCCAATGATTTAAAATAAGACTTTAATCCCAGCACTTGGGGGCGGGTGGAGCAGCAGCGGGTGGATCTCTGTGAGTTTGAGGCCAGCCTGGTCTACAGAGCAAGTTCAAGGACAGTCAAGGCTACCTAGGGAAACCCTGTCTCAAATAACAAAACCAAGGCGAAACAAAAGTATGACTGATCGCAGTTCTTTTAGATTGTGTGTGTGTGTGTGTGTGTGTGTGTGTGTGCACATGTGTGCATTTTAAGGATTTAAAGGAATTTTTATGCTTTTTAAAACAAAATGAAATGGGATTTTCAGTGTTCAGTATCTTATGGAAGCTTAAGTAAGACATAACTTTTTTTTAAGTGGTCATTTTTAAAGACCTGAGTCAAAGCTTACAAACGTTTACAGGTAATTTCACTAATCATAATCATAATAATACACACGGGACAATGATTCATCTCCGTGATTTTACTGTTAAGTAAAGACAAAATAGTTAAAATACTTGTAAAATGATTATCATACTTACCACAAAGGTTAACACATGGCTCAAAAGGAATAAAATTAAGACACCCAAACTTTATTTGGCTTTCAGTGCCTCATGAAGGAGATATAAATTCCTTTTTAAAACATAAATGCAATTTCAAGGGAGCTGCTATAATGACTTAATTTCTTAACAAATGAACTTATTTAAATTGGTTAAGAAAACACAAGACTTTTTTTTAGATTTATTTATTTATTTATTTATTTAGAGGTCATCAGATCTCATTACGGGTGGTTGTGAGCCACCATGTGGTTGCTGGGATTTGAACTTCGGACCTTTGGAAGAGCAGTCGGGTGCTCTTACCCACTGAGCCATCTCATCAGCCCCAACACAAGACTATTAATGTGTTTTACCTGTATTTATACATTTTAGATACTTAAGATACCTTAAATATGTTTTGTGTGTTTTAGATTCAAATAAGTTGTCAATCTAGTCTTAAAAATTATAGACATTTTCGTTGTTTAAAATGTGTATTTCCAGCTGGGTGTGGTGGCGCATGCCTTTAATCCCAGCACTCCGGAGGCAGAGGCAGGCAGATTTCTGAGTTCGAGGCCAGCCTGGTCTACAGAGTGAGTTCCAGGACAGCCAGGGCTATACAGAGAAACCCTGTTTCAAAAAAAAAAAAAAGTGTATTTCCTTCATCTGTTCATACAATGTTCTTGATATTATTTTAATTTAGGTATATTACTCCTAATATGCATCACTTTATGTCAAGTACAAAAGATTAAGTAATGTTAAAAGATCAGAGCCAGATCATAATGCCTAGTAGAGTTTAATGTGACCCAGTTTCTTTCTGTCTTTGGCAGTGATTCCTCTGTCCTGGAGACTGCTATCCTGACTCAGCCCCATTTACATACTATCCCAGCAAGCCTTTCTGAGTATCATGGGACACTAATCACATTGAATAAACAGTATGTGCCCCCAACACACACACACACACACACACACACACACACGCACGCACACACACACACACACACACACTGTGATGCTCGGCCACCAGGGCGATCTGTAAGCTGAAGTCCCCAGAAAGAAGCTTTAGCCAAGCCTCTGCATCAGGAACAGAAAGGAGCAACAGTGACTGGCCAGAGAGTCGACTGTTGCAGGACCAGAGCCTCAGTATCTTGGTCCATCTTTAGCCTATTTGGTCCCTCTGATTTATCACTTTTATCATATGTATATACATGTTTTATCTGCATGTATGTATATGCACCAGGTGTGTGCCTGGTGCCAAGGATCAGGTCCCTTAGAAATGGCAGTACAAGGGCTGGAGAGAGGGCTCAGCAGGTAAGAGCACTGACTGCTCTTCTGAAGGTTCTGAGTTCAATTCCCAGCAACCACATGGTGGCTCACAACCATGTGTAATGAGATCTGGCACCCTCTTCTGGAGTGTCTGAAGACAGCTACAGTGTACTTACATTAAGAAAGAAAGAAAGAAAGAAAGAAAGAAAGAAAGAAAGAAAGAAAGAAAGAAAGAAAGAAAGAAAGAGAGAGAGAGAAACAAAGAAAGAAAGAGGTGGTGGTACACATGATTATGAGCTGCTAAGCATGCTGGGAATTAAACCTGAGGTCCTCTGAAAGAGCAACCAGTGCTCTTAACCACTGAGCCAGCTCTCCAAGCCCCATCTTTAGCCATCTTAATAGCCATTTACTGCCCTCCTCTGTACCTGGCCTAACAGCTTTGTTACCAGTGTGACCAGTAAGTTGATCATTTGGAATGCACAAATGGAGCGCTCAACTTTCTTTGGAATGCATTGACTTAGACCACTGGCTTCCAGCCGCCCAAACCCAGACAACTATCAGACATCATCCGAGGCCTTAGCAGAAGTTTTCCCACTTAGCTATAACCCACTTCTCTGATGTTTCCAGCAACTTAGCTGAAAAGCGCCTTGGTTGATTTTCCCTTGTTTCATAACAATAAAAACCTTGTGAAACTGTTTCCAGGCTGAAACATGGAATCTGCTGCGAGTAAATCTGTGTTCTGAGGTGTCCACAAAGTCGCTCATGCACCCCCAGGAAGGTCACCTTAAAATGCTTTCCTCACGGCTCCAATCCCTGCACTTGTCCATGGTGAGAGGACAGACACTTCCCACTGCCATCCATACCAGCTCGAGTGACTTAGGGACCTTGACTGAAATCACATCAGGGTTTATAGCGTCGTTGTTGAGGAGAGCTTCAGGACTAGCCAGCTTACTTTGGGAGCCAGCATAGCTGGGAGTTTGCTAAAGAGATTTTAAAACAGGCTTAAGTATAAAGCTAAAAAGAAACATGCCCAGAGGAAAGCTTGGCCCCCCCAGATGGGGCGGTGTGCTTCCCAGGAGAGAGCAGGGGACATAAGACACCCCTCCCTGTGAATGGGCTCCTCAAGGGACAGGAAGCCCTTAACTGTCTAAACATTTGTCATACTTACCAATTTGAAGGATCTCTCCCTACATCTCAAAATGTTGCTGTGGTGGCACACTCCTTTAATTCCAGCACTCAAGAGGCAGAGGCAGGGGGATTTGTGAGTTGAAGGCCAGCCTGGTCTACAGAGTGAGTTCCAGGACAGCCAGGGCTACACAGAGAAACCCTGTCTCAAAAAAAAAAACAAAAACAAAAATTCTGATTCTGATTTCAGCAGTTTTCACTCTTTTCGTTGTGCTTTGGTGTTTTGATGACTAATTCTATGGGGGAAAATGTTTTTGACAGTCTTCCTATGTAGCCCAGGCTAATCTAGAACTCAAAGCCTCTTGAGTACTAGGATTACAGACATGTGGTCAATCCGTCAAATTCTATCACAAGTATAGACACAGGTGACCATGGCTACAATGATCTTACAGATCTGCTGTTACAATGACCTCTTCCGGGTTGCCCTTTGATCAGGACACTGTCCCTCTGACCACCCCCATCTGCCTTCTATTCATATAACTTGGTCATTTCGCAAAAGTCAAATGAATAGGTCACACAGTACACAAAACTTTGCTAAGCAAACCCTTGACAAATTGGCTTTTCTCACGCTCTTGAGAGCTCTCTAAATTGTTTTCTGTATCAGGAACTCATTACTCTTTATTACTGACCAGTAATCTGTCCTGTGGCCATGCCACAATCTGCCTGTTCACTGGATGAAGAACATTTGGTCTTAAGTTCGAAGGTCCCAAGGATTTATGTTTATGTCATATAATTCACTATAGAGGCCCACACATATCAGCATATGCTCATACTCCTGACTATGGCTTAAGGGGAAAGTGCGTGGGATAAAGTCAGGCAGAAGGCAGAAGCTGCTAAATGTCCTCGCGCAGGGGAGTCACACCGCACTCTCCGAGTGCCGAGGATGAGACTCAGAAGTAGAGAGATCATCTACCAGGCTTTAGAATTGATCCCTACCAACAGAGAGAGAGAGAGAGAGAGAGAGAGAGAGAGAGAGAGAGAGAGAGAGGAGAGGGAGAGAGGGGAGAGAGAGACAGGAGAGTGGGAGAGAGAGAGAGGAGAGAGTAGAGGGGGAGAGAAGGGAGAGAGGGGAGAGAGAGACAGGAGAGGGAGAGAGAGAGAGAGAGAGGAGAGAGAGGAGAGGGAGAGAGGGGAGAGAGAGACAGGAGAGGGAGAGAGAGAGAGGAGAGAGAGGAGAGGGAGAGAGGGGAGAGAGAGACAGAGAGACAGAGCAGAGACAGAGAGAGGGAGAGAAGATGCAGAGGGAGAGGGAGAGAGAGAAGAGCCAGTGGCTTGGAAGGTAACTGTGCGTGCTGTACAAGCCCCGTCCTGGGAACCTATAAAAAGGTGGAAGGCGCGGGGTGGTGGCACACGCCTTTAATCCCAGGACTCGGAAGGCAGAGGCAGGCGGATTTCTGAGTTCGAGGCCAGCCTGGTCTACAAAGTGAGTTCCAGGACAGCCATGACTATACAGAGAAACCCTGTCTCAAAAACCAAAAAAAACAAAAAAAAACAAAACAAAACAAAAAAAAGGTGGAAGGCGAGAATCAAGTCTACAAAGGTGACCTCTGACCTCTCCACGCATGCTGTTGGCACACAGGCTTGAGCGTGCACACACACTAATAACAGATAAGATAAATTTAATAAAAACAAAAACCCCTCCATTATTAGATAGGAAAAAAAATATCTGCTCATGAAGAGATGTCTTTATCTGTTGTTGTTGTTGTTGTTGTTGTTGTTGTGTTGTGTTGTTTTGTTTTAGCGAAGTGTCCCTTGCAGCTGGGGACTCAAGATCCTCTCGCCTCATCCTCCCGAATCCTAGGATTGCAGGTGTGCACCACTGCGCCTGGCTTCTCAGAGAGAACTTTAAATTCCCAAACAAGCAATCGTGACTGGCTACCGTGGATCACAGGAGAAAGTTCATGAGGAGAGCCCAGTTTGACACAGTCATCTGGATGTGGTTCGTAGGACGAACTGCAGAGTAAGTAAAAGACAAGAGTGCTTCCATAGAAAGCAAAACAAAAACAGAAAACAAACAAACCGGGTAGGGTCTCTGATGAGGACCAGGGGAGAGGAGGGGGCGGGGAAGAAGAGTTTGTGGTAGGAGAGAGGCTCACCACGGGTGTTGGGGGGCGGGGCTTGAGAACGCGGAGACTTGCGAGATCCGCAGTAGAATTGCTGAACTGCCGGTGAGAGTCACCTCGATAAATGAAGTCAGGAAGGCACTATTGGAGTCACGGCATCCTTCGAGTGGGAATAAAAACGCGCCTACTACAAAGGCAGACGGTGACACAGAGGGGAAGGTCGATGTTGGTGTCAGATGTGACAAGTCCCGAGCTCTTTTGTGTTGGAGCATTACAGTGTGACTAATACATCTTCTCCTTAGGGAATGGCCCTTTCGAGAACAGCCTAATGAAGAGAGGGTAGATAAGACTCTCAAGGTCAGCGCCAGACTTGCTTTGTAATCTCATAAAAATTCATGAGAGCGGCGATAGCCGAGATCTGATACGTTTAGAATGAGCTATGAGCCGATGTGTGGATGAGTAATTTTAATGAAAGAACAACAAATCCAAACCAGGTCACGAACTCAAATTTCTCTGTGTCTTAGTGCCCATCAAATTAATACAGTGGCTCTCGTTTCTCCAATTATTAAAGAGAAGTGGTTCCCTGTATAAATTATTCATTAATGGCGGAGCTAAATCCCTTTATCAGTGTGTCCTGAGGGAAAGCCAGCTGCTCTTACCTCATGCTCTGTCATATTTGCAAGGCCATCCTGGCCGGGTTCCATCACCTTCACATTCCACCCACGTTGTCCTTCTTGATGGACATCATACATGCTAAGGTGTCCTCATCTCGGCATGGCTCCGAGACACTGACATAGCTGTCTTCTTATTTTATCATTCAGTTTTGTATATTGAGTTTTGTCTTCTTTGGGAGGCAGAATGGATGCTGTTGGCTGCCTTGACCACGTCCCCTTCCCCAGACTCTACATATGCTCCAGTTGTGGAACTGCTGACTACCAGCTCTCAGGCCTCTGTCATTGTAGAAGGGTTAGCATTGCTTGACAGCAGCCTCCTCTCTAGAAGTGCTTATGTCTAAAAGGCTCTGCCTGACTCCCGGAGAAGACCATGGCAAAGATTCACAGATGAAGGATGACAGGAGCCTCTTGGGCAGGTCACCTGCAGCGCAGTTCATATTCAGGGCACACCTTGGGTTTAGCTGGAGTCTAGATTTCTTCACCTTTCACCTCCATGAAGAGCTTCTCCTTTGGAATCACAGGAGTAAAAAATCCTATCCCAAGTTCTTTCTTCTGTAAGTTTAAAAAATCATTTTATGTGTATGGGTGTTTGCATGTGTGTGTGTGTGTGTGTGTGTGTATAAACCACATGCATGTCTGGTTCTATGGAAGCCAGAAGAGAGAGCATCCCATGGAACCTGAGTTACAGAGGGCTGTGAGTTTCCATGTGATCACTAGGAATTGTTTGGACGACTGAGCCATCTCTTCAGCTTCCTCATCTGAGGTTCTGCCCACAGGGACCACATATGTACTTGGCCATGGAGGTTCTTGCATCATTCATCCACTAGATGGCGATGAGAACCCCGTCATCTGTGGTGGGTGAACTATTATTAGTCTGTAATTGCTAAGACGCTTGCTTTCTCATCAGTGCTGGCTAATACTGACTGCCAAAACGTGGCAACCTATAATCAACCAGGCGACAAACCTCTGAGCATTATCCATGAGGGGCCATCTAGATTAGATCGTTTGAGGTGAGAAGACCCACTGTAACTGTGGGTAGTAACACCATTCCGTGAAAAAGTGAACTGAGAACTAGATTCATGCCTCTCTGCTTCCCAAGGGCAGATTCAACATGAGCAGCAGCCTCCTGCTGTCTTATTCAGGCATGGTTGACTGTCTCCCCACCCCCCCACCCCCCGGAACTGCAAGCTAACATAAACCTGTCCATCATTACACTGTTTTTTTATCAGGTATTTGTCATACCAACAAGTCGAGTAATGAATCCCTCTGTGGTTCTCTGGGATGATTGACAGAAGCTGCACTGAATTGTGAATTGGTTCTGGCCTTGGAAACACGAGGGACCATAGACGCTGGATCAACAGGGCTGCTTATAGAGTAGTTTGCAACTTCTTGTGAATCTCTGGTTATTTCCAAACATAAGCTTGAAACTAAAAACAACCAAATAGCAATAACTGAAAGGAGTATTGAATCCTGGGTAGAATGATAGATAGTAATATATTCCCAATGCCTAAGAAATACGGAGACAGTGATTTCCATATATATCCAATTAATTAAACAGCCTGATTTCTAGAGAGAAAGGAAGCCCGGCAGAGCACAGAGCACCAGAGCCAATCAACTCGCAGTCCTAACGGGCTCCTGCGACAGGCGACAGGCTCGGTGTCTTTACCAGAAGAGAGAAGTGTCAACTTTAGCCTGATAATTCTGTAATTCTGTTCTCTTCTCTTCTTTCCTTCCTTTTTTCTTTTTGTTGTTGTTGTTGTTTGACACAGGGTTTCTCTGTATAACTGCCCTACCTGTCCCGGAACTCACTTTGTAGACTAGGCCAGTCTCAAACTCACCGAGATCCTCCTGCCTGTGCCTCTTGTGCCGGGATTAAAGGAGGGCACCACGATGCCTGGCTATTTTGTTCTTTTCTATTCTTCTTAGACAGTTAGATAACAAATAGTTTGTGGTCACAGGAATGTATACTTGTCTGTATTAAGTCTAAAACCCTGGGGCAAGTGGCCAAAGTGCCTATGTAATATATCAAAGCAGACCCAGCATAGAACCTACACATGACAGGGTATGGCTGGCATACCAGGGGCAGGGCTGCCCTTTCCCTAGAGGCTCTTCCTATATAATCCAGCCATTTTGATTACTATGCTACTCTTAGCCACCGTGTGATCGAATGCAGTGTTCCCTTTCCATTGTCTTGTCTCGATGGGTGCAAAGCTGAAACAGGTAATCAGTAATAGAAGGATAGAGAAAGGTTTCTTGTCTGTAGCCTGCAGGTCACGTTGAAGTTCTCTGTGAAGCAATGCTGTCCCTGAGAAAGGAATCATGGAAATGTAGTCACAGAATATATACATATCGGTGCAGGAAAGCATGTCAGGGGTGGGCACGTTTCTGAGCATGCTCAACTTAAGGCACACATTTGGAGCATGCTCAGTTGGAGATCATAGTTTAAAAAGTAAAGTTTGGGAGAGATGGCTCAGCAGGTAACAGATCTTGCTCTCACAAAGGGCCTAGGCTCAGCCAGCACCCACATGGCAGATCACAACTATCTGTAATTCCAGGGGATTCACTCTTGCTTCCAGGGATACCAGGCATACATGTGGTACATAGACACACATGCAGGCAGAACACTCATGCACATAACATAAACCATGTTTTAAATGGAAAGATGGTGTGCACATTCGCAGACAGGTTCACTGCAAGGTCTAAGAGCACCCATTCAAAATGGAAAGACAGTGGCCATGAACGCCTTGGCATGCTTGGCTCAGTATTATAGTGAACAAGGTTTGGTCTGGGTGGCCTAAGAGAATGAGATGTGGTGATTCAATGTCCTTGGCTGGTCCTTTCTAAGTTTCTCCAGGTGCTCTAGCCAACAAAGAAGCAAAACAAAGTGCAGGGTATGTGGGGGTATACTGTAATCCAAACACTGAGGTAGCCAACGGAAGGGGATTGTAAATTGGAGGGTAGCCTTGGCTATGTAACAAGATGCTGTCTCAAAACAAAAACAACAAAATTCACAAAAGGATCGTGTTGACATCCTATAGACATTTATATTGGTCAACCCTGTCGATATCAAGATGAACCTGGTAAGTAAGAGATGCCCAGTCCTCTGGAATGCTGTCAAGACACAGACACTACAGATCAAAGGCAACCCTTAAAAACAGGAAGGAACCTGCCTGCTACACTGGAGGAGTGTCCACGTGTTCTGGCACATGGCAAGACATCTCCTCTCTGGAAATGTTGTGCTTTGTGTCCCTAGCATCTAAGGGAAAAGCATAAGGCTGGTGGGGAGGGTGTAGCTCCGTATAGAGTAAACAACGTCCTTGTTTAGTGAGTTAGATCCTCAACATTGGAAGCAAAAGGATAGAAGGAAGGAAGACAACAGTGTTGGGGCTGGGACTTCAGGAGGGACGCTTTGTATTCTCTCTGGGTGGAGAGGAAACTGTTCCAATAAAAGGGTATATAGGGATCACGGACCTGACCATTGGTGTGCCTGGAAAGAGTGCTATGTGTGGAACCATGAATGCCTGGAAGAATGGGTGTGTGAGTGGATCAATGATAGTGATCAAGAAGGGCTACTGGGCCAGCAAGATGGAATGGCAGGTAAAAGTGCTCGCTGTCAATCAGAGTTCTATCCTCAGCTCGGCGTGATGGTACGCACCTTTAGTCCCAATACCTGGGAGGCAGAGACAGGCTGATATCTGTGAGTTAGAGGCCAGCCTGGTTGACATAGTGAGTTCCAGAATAGCTAGAGCTACCCTAGCAAGAGCCTGCCTCAAGAAAAAAAAAAAAAACAAAACAAAACTGGAATTCCATCCTTCTGGACCCATCTAGTGGAAGGAAAAGACTGATGTGGTAAAGCTGTCCTCTGACCTCCATGCCCATATATGGCATGTCCCTCTCCCCAACAAATAAATGTAATGATTTTTCCCCAGAAAACCAATAACACACACCAAAACTAACCATGTTAGATGAGGCACCAAACAAGAGTCAGAAAACAGGGGCCTGGAGAGATGGCTCAGCAGTTAAGAGCACTGGCTGCTCTTCCAGAGGATCTGGGTTTATTCCCAGAATATACATGGCAACTCACAACTACCTGTATGTAGTCCCAAGGCACCCAATGCCTTCTTTAAACCTCTGTGGGCTCCAGGCATGTATGTGGTGTACAGACACGTATGCAGGCAGAACACCCAAACACATAAAATAATCATTTTTAAATTTTATTTGAAAATGTATTTTAAATGATTTTTAAAAGGAAAAGGAAACATCACCCAAAACAGTTCAGCTTTTGGCCTTGGCCGCACCAGTTCTTACGCAGTTAGTTAGTTGCCTTATGAACAGAGTAGCACACGGAGGGAGCTATGAATGAGTTCAATAGCGTGGACCCTCAGCAAAGCTGACCTAGAAACTGCTGCTGTTGCTGCGGTGGTAAACGTCACTAGAGGAAGATAGTGCTGAGCCTTCCTTAGAGGAGAGTCCTTTGAGAAAATCAAGCAGCCACTTGTGGAGGCAAAGGGACTACTTGAGAGCTTTCATAGCGCAACAAGCAAGCATTCATGCTGAGATGATTGCCGTTACCTTCTGCTCAGGACCAGCTGCAACAAACCGCTCAGGCTGTTTACGTTTATAACACTAACTCTTCTCTCAAGAGTACTCAGAGATTGCACCAGTCAGAATCCTGGCAGATCAGACCCCAGATGGAGTGGCATTACCGCGAGGAATGATTGGCGCTGAGTGGAGCAAATGTTTGGCCAGACCAGATGCTATGACTGTCCCCCTAAACCATCTTCCCAAGTTGGCTGTGCCGGATGTGATGTGCCTCCCAAGGGGCTTGCTTCGGGCTGAGGGAAGCTGTCTGTACCAGATACAACTGGATAGTTCTGAGCTCCTCCCCACCGCGCAGATTCTCTGGGATCCATAATCGATTGATATCGGAGGGGAGGTCCAACCCCCTTGCTTCTGGGAGGGCTCATGTCGAACTTTTGTGCTCTGGTTCCCAAGTGTACAAAGTCAGTGGGTGGTCAGTCACTCACCTCCTGGCCTCTCACAGTGAAACGAGGCCACATGAAGAGTGTGGAAATGTGTGAAATAATTGTACTTTCTCAAGGTCAAGAGGCCTGAGGAATCTTCTCCGCCTGCTCCTTTCCCTGTCTTCTTCCTGTCTGTAAGGCTGTGGAAGCCGGGATCAGGGAGATCCTGGGTTCCTGAATTATTAAGCAGATGGCTGCCATAAACCAGGAGCATCCATGCTGGTAACAGAATAAATCACTAACCATCATTTGTGTTTAGCCACCAGGTCAGGAGTTGTAACGGCGGCAATGGGTTCCACTCTGACCTCTAAACTCTAATGGGATTGCCGATGTTCTAGGGAGTCAGCCTGGTACTCTCCAGATCCCTTCTGGAAGAGAATCTCTCCTACACTTCCTTAGAGAAGTCACTGATTGGTGTAGTGTGATGGTTTATATATGCTTGGCCCAGGGAGTGACACTATTAGGAAGTGTGGCCTTGTTGGAATAGGTGTGTCACTGTGGGTGTGGGCTTAAGACCCCCACCTTAGCTGCCTGGAAGTCAGTCTTCCACAAGCAGCCTTCAGATGAAGATGTTGAACTCTCAGTTTTACCTGCACCATACCAGCCTGGATGCTGCCATGCTCCTGCCTTGGTGATAATGGATTGAACCTCTGAACCTGTAAGTCAGCCCCAATTAAATGTTGTCTATATAAGACTTGTCTTGGTCATGGTGTCTGTTCACAGCAGTAAAACCCTAACTAAGACACATAGGAATTATTTCACCTGAGAGTTACATTGCTAGTCTCTTTATTCCTCTCTAGTAAACACAGTAGAGGCCAAAGGCCACTGGGTCAGAGGAACTGGATTCCAAACTTAGTTTCTCTATCAGCCTGCTACAGGGTCTGGTTTAAATAATTTTAAAAAATGATAATTTTGTCGGCATGTGTGTATGTTCACCAAGTATGTGTCAGGTGCTTTCAGAGGCCAGAAGAGGACTTTGAATCCCCTGGAACTGAAGTTAAAGTGAGCCACCATGTGGTTGCTGGGAATTGAACTCATGGCCCTGGTTTGTAGAGATGGCTCAGGGGTGAAGAGCACTGGCTCTTTTCCAAAGCTACAGAGTTCAACTCCAAACAGCCTCCTGGTGGTTCACAGACATCCATAACTGTAGTGCCGCAGGGTCCCCCCATGCATTCTTCTGGTGTAGACAGACATACATCCAGGCAAAACACCCAGATACATAAAATAAATAAATATTTTTAAAAATATACCTTGCTTAGCCTCAGTTTCACCAGTTGACCCATGACTTCAAGGGACCTTTGTGTGTGTGTGTGTGTGTGTGTGTGTGTGTGTGTGTGTGTGTAGATTCAAGGTCAGCTTTGGGAGTCAGTTTTGCTTTTAACCTTGTTGAGACCGAGTCTCTCGTTTCTGTGGCTCTTTTTTATAATAGCTGGTCCATGAGCTTCTGGCCAGTTTTCTTGAGTCTGCCTCTCCCTCACTGTAGGATTATAAGTGTACCTACTACACCTAGCTTCTTTTTTAAAAAGATTTATTTATTTCATGTATATGAGTACACTGTAGCTGTCTCCAGACACACCAGAAGAGGGCATCGGATCCCATTACAGATGGTTGTGAGCCACCACGTGGTTGCTGGGATTTGAACTCAGGACCTCTGGAAGAGCAGCCAGTGCTCTTTAACAACTGAGCCATCTCTCCAGCCTTGCCTCTGGCTTTTGTTTGTTTGTTTGTTTGTTTGTTTTGTTTTTTTGAGACAGGCTTTCTCTGTATAGCCCTGGCTGTCCTGGAACTCACTTTGTAGACCAGGCTGGCCTCAAACTCAGAAATCCACCTGCCTCTGCCTCTGCCTCTGCCTCTGCCTCTGCCTCTGCCTCTGCCTCTGCCTCTGCCTCTGCCTCTGCCTCTGCCTCTGCCTCTGCCTCTGCCTCTGCCTCTGCCTCTGCCTCTGCCTCTGCCTCTGCCTCTGCCTCCCAAGTGCTAGGATTAAAGGCTTGCGCCACCACGCCCAGCACCTCTGGCTTTTTACATGGGTTCAGGAGTCAAACTCAGGCCATGAGGCTTGCACACCCAGTGCTTTGATCCACCAAGCCATCTCCCCATCCCTTGCCTGTGTTTCATGATTCTGTGTTGCATTGGAACCAATCTGTCCCAAGGAACTGCAAGCGGTTTCTAAAGCTTGAACACGCTAAATGATGCACAGACTTACTCTGTAATACACAAACCATTTGGTCACTCAGTATCTTTATTATTGGACTTTAGAATTAGGAGCCGAGACAAAGATACCAAGATCTTGGCTTTGGCTGCCAGAGGTAAGCTGACTGGACGTTTCAATATTCTGTTCAATTAAAGAAGTAATTGGGAATGATTTATACTTCAGAGAAGTCTTAAGGAGAGCCAAGAAAGCCCAATGGGAAACGGCTGTTTGGCAACTCCAAAGTCAACCAAGGCACCAGGCCAGGATCATGTCACCAACATACAGTCTGGGCTGAGGATGGAGCCAGCATTAAGTTATAAGATGAGTGAAGGTTTGTTTCCTTTATAAACCAGCAGACCTGGCTGTGCTCCTATAAAGTTGGATTTACATTTATCAGTAATCCCTTGCGGAAAAAAAAAGAAAATGACCAAACTAAAGAAACTACTGTAGAAAGCGTACAATTAGTAAAGAGAACTTTCCACACAGCAGCACAGATAATCTGCTTCTCTGAATCACAGGTTTGTTTTTGTGTGTGAAGCAAGGCTTTCAGTTGCCTTAGGTTTGTATAAGAAGTATAGAGTGGGGCTGGAGAGATAAGAGCACCAACTGCTCTTCCGAAGGTCCCGAGTTCAAATCCCAGCAACCACATGGTGGCTCACAACCGTCTGTAATGAGATCTGACGCCTTCTTCTGGAGTGACTGAGGACAGCTACAGTGTACTTACATATAATAAATAAATAAATCGGAAGGAAGGAAGGAAGGAAGAAGGAAAGAAGGAAGAAATACAGAGTAGATAAAATGGGCATATCAGGACATGCCTATAATTCCAACACTTGAAAAACAAAACATCCCTGTGTTTTGGAGGCCAGCTTGGGCTATGTGAGACCTTGACTCAAAAAACAAACAAACAAACAAAACAAAACAAAACAAACAACAAAAAAACCAATGAAACAACAACAAGGAAATATGATGGGAAACAAAACAGGAGTGCCAGACCCAGTTGGGGCTGGATGTGAAACAGTAGGCAGAATGATTACAGAGTGTTTAACTTCTTTGAACAATACCTAGCATGGAGGAAGCAAGAGATTTGGTCATTCAGGAATGAGCATTCCAGAAAATATCTCACAAAGGCCCAGAAAGAGGAGTTTGTTATATTCAAACATCAAATAACAAGGGGACCAGAGTGAGGCAGAGCGTGTACGGTGAAGAACACAGCTGGAGGGGCACGGACAGAAAGGCACTGTGAGGGCTTGAATATTTGCTTTTGCTGTAAGCCAGAATATTTAGTAGAGGAGTAGGGTGACCTGAGTCCTTTATCAAGAGGACTCTCTGCCTGGACTTGACGCTGCTGCAAGTCAGGATAGAAGCTGGGGAGCTATGAGGGAGACTGCCATATTCAATGATCTCTTGTCGGGGTCCTATGTGCATTGACTAGGCACTTGCTCCCTTGTGTCTCTCTGGGAAAAGCCATGCCGTAGGATACCATGCCGAAATCCAGTTACATATATATTATAAGGGTAGAGCTGTGCAGCAGGCCTTGCTTAGTGGTCCAGCACACGGTTAGTGTGCACAGGTCTTGGGTTCAATCCCAAGCATCAAAAAACAAAAAACAAAACAAAACCCCTCTATTCTGCATTGAGTGGGTTGTGAGGGCTGCAGCAGGGATTGCAAAGGAGAGAGGTTATTCTTTAGCAAAGGGAAGAGATGTAGGAGAGAAAGCTCCTAGAAGATGGGATGGAAGGAGACAGGAGTGAGTTAGGTACCCAGTGCTAAGTCAGTCCTAATCTGACCCAAAGTTTTAGTTAGCATCGTCCTTTCCAGTACATCTTGAAATTTATCTCAACGCTTCTTGCTTCTGTACTGTTATAGCTCAAATCCCAGCAACCACAGAGGATTGAGAAGTCACACCTTACACATTAGCATGACAAGCTTGCTGAAGGTTTTCACACTTGGGTGGCTGAATTAGAAGAATCAGGAGTTCAAGGGCAGGTATGAGCTACACAGTGAGTCCTCATCTCAGAAGGGAAAACAAAACAACAACAGATCGCCAGGTGGAGTGGTACATGCTTTGTAACCCCAGTGGCTCAAGAGGTGGGACAGGGATCATAAGTTTAAGATAGTCTGGGCAGGGCTGGTAAGATGGCTCAGCGGGTAAGAGCACTGACTGCTCTTCCAAAAGTCTTGAGTTCAAATCCCAGCAACCACATGGTGGCTCACAACCATTTGCACAGCTACAGTGTACTCACATACATACATAAATAAATCTTAAAAAAAAAATCTGGGCAATACTGGGTGAGCCTCTCAGTAGAATATTACATAATATGTAAACTATAAATCATAGCAGAAGTCTCCATAAACTTTTAAAAGCATTGTAGTTTATAATAAATAATTCTAATAAAATAGTTGCTATAAACAATAGCAACCACTCAATTATAAACACAGGCAATGGATTTGAAAACACAGTTCATACGTGCATACATGTACATGAATGATTATGATGCTTTTTAAACATAAGCATCTCGGTGTTGCCCCAGTGGCGAGATAAAGCTATGTTGAGGCAGCTTCTTCCTCATGAGATTGATAAAGATCAAAGACGTTAGTCACTGGGGCGTTGGCTGAGGTATTCTCATTTTGCAGCTTCTATGGAGGGTAATTTGGCAGCATCTGTCATCATCATTATTACTGTTTTGGGCTCTGGAAATTGAACCCGGGGCTAGTCTGCATTCTAGGCACACCCCACCCCCAGTCTCTCTATCATTATAATAGTACAAACACGGGCAATTCATCTTCTAGATCTGTACTCTGGAGATATAATCATGCATGTCTAAGAAGACAAATACACACAGGATGGAAACAGCATATATATATATACATATATATATATATATATATATATATATATATATATAAACACACATACATATATATACACAATAATATATATAATAATACAATAATAATAGAGTGATTGTTAGATAAAGCATGATCTAACCACTATAAACATCCATTAAAAATAATAAGACAGCTTTGCAAGATGTATTATTAAGAAATAAATATATATGATTCAAAGGGGCAAAAAAAAAAAGCAAAGGGCAGAGTAGTTTGTAAACTAAACTATCATTTGGGTAAAAATTAAGAGAGATGGGATATATGCATCTGTTTATACCTGTGTGGTAAGGGCATATCACAGGCTGATAAATATGATTGACACTAGGAAGAAACTGGGGGATGGGGGCACAAGGGAAGAAAAGTGAGAGGGGCCTATTTATTAATTTATACCAAACATTGCAGGTGAAAGTTGTAGAAAACAAACTCTGAGACAAAAAAAAAAAAAAAAGAGAGGGGGTTTATTGCCAAGTGGCTTCAGGAGACACACTTACAGAAGCAAGAGAGGAAACGTTGTCTGGGAGAGAAGCAGATGTCTGTGGATGGCATTGCAGCTGAGGCCTCAGGCTCGTGGTGGGCTTGCAAGTTAGGATAGTCTTTCAGCACTGTCCCAAACTGAGAAGCAAACAGAATTTTATATCCCAGTTCCTTCAGGCAGCCAGCCATTGGCCTAGGGCTAACTCCCAGCAGGCTGCAGAAAGCCAGCTCCCTGGCATCAGCAATGGTTCCTGAGCCCTCAACAAGATGTGGGCAGGTACCTTTAAATTTGTTGAAAAATAGCAAATTAGAATAGCTTTAGTGGGGTGGGTAAAGAGCTAGGACTCTCCTGTGGAATCACAAAAAGCAGACCCCGAGAGCCCCTCCCTACATTTGAAGCAGTCCTTTGAGGGTTGTAGTGCTCTTTTTTGATTATCTGCTCTGGCTGATCAGAACTCTGGTCCTGTCACATCCCAAAGATCTTTCCATTCCCTCAACGCCTGTATCCTCCCGCCCCCATCCACACACACAAATACAATAAATCTTAAAACACACACAAACAAACAAAAACCCAACATCTGCCAAGTTAAAATGCTCCTCTATATTTACATAATTGATGGGAACACCAGGCATCAACTTTCTTGTGTTTTAATGGCAACACTACTATTACATCAGTTGATACTTCTACCTTGTAATTTCCGACACATAGCATTTCATAGATGGCAGACTAGACCATTAACTGTAGCCATGAAAAAGAAAGCCCAGTGATACTCAGTATGTTTCAGAGTGAGGACATAGTATATTCTTTTTATTTTTAGTGGCAGAGTCTCATTTATTGTCATATAAGCTTACCCCCAATGAATAAACCTTTAATTAACCAAGTATCTGGATAGGTTGGAGATAGAGAAATGCCCTCTTATTATTCCTTGATTTGTACCTCCTATGATCAAAAGAAAACAGTGTCTAACACTCATTTCTAAGTCACTTCTAATAATCACATTCACATAGGAGCTCTTCAGGCCTCCCAAGTTCAGATAGATTATACTAGTAGACATTGCTGCACAAATTTGTATGTGTGTGTTGTAGAAGACTGAACCCAGGGCCTTGGGGATGCTTAAGCAAGTGTTCTACCATTGAGTTACAACCCAAGTGCCCTTGGTACTTTATTGTTTGGGTTTGGTTGGGTTGGGTTGGGTTCAGCTTTGAATCAGAATTTTGCAGGCGGGCCTAGAACTTATAATACTGCCTTGTCTTTGGAGTAATGAGATTACAGACATGTGACTGCCATGCATGGCATACTTCTCAAGCTTTTTTTTGAGAGAGAGAGAGAGAGAGAGAGAGAGAGAGAGAGAGAGAGAGAGAGAGAATCTCTCACTTAGCTGGCACAGACAGGCTTATACTTGTTATCTTCCTTTCTAAGTGGATGGATCTTAGGCCTGTGCTACCATGCCCAGCTTAGAGCAATTTATATTCTCAAAAATCACTGATGTAGGGCCAATGATATGGTTCATCAGATTAAAACTCTTTCTGCCAACCCTTCCAATGTGAGTTCAATCCCTGGAAACCACATGGTAGAAGAGAACTGACTTCCAATAGTTGTCCTCTAACCTCCACATATGTACCACGCGTACACAGATAGAGAGAGAGAGAGAGAGAGAGAGAAAAAGAAGGAGGAGGAGGAGGAGGAGGAGAAGGAGGAGGAGGAGAAGGAGAAGAAGAAGAAGAAGAAGAAGAAGAAGAAGAAGAAGAAGGAGGAGGAGGAGGAGGAGGAGGAGGAGGAGGAGGAGGAGGAGGAGAGGAGGAGGAGGAGGAGGAGGAGGAGGAGGAGGAGGAGGAGGAGGAGGAGGAGGAGGAGGAGGAGGAGGAGAAAGAACAGATATACTTATTTTTAAAAAAGCATCCCATGTGTTCACATGCAGGGGTTCCTGGATTTAATCATTGGCACCAAAATAAATGGAGGAGGAGGAGGAGGAGGAGGAGGAGGAAAAGATGAATGAAAAGGAGGAAGGGGAAAGGAAAGGGAAGAGCTGGAGAGATCTCAGTGGTCAAGAGTACTTGTTATTCTTTCATAGGGCTTGGGTTCAATACCTTTCACCCACATCAGGCATTTCACAACTTATAACTCCTGTTCCATAAATTCTAATGCCCTTTTATGGACTCCACAGGCTTCTGCATATACATGGTACACATCCCCAAAAAGCAGATAGACATACATACACATAAATTAAAATTTAAAAATAATTTTTTGAGACAGGGTTTCTCTGTGTAGTCCTTGGTATCCTGGAACTCACTCTGTAGACCAGGCTGGCCTTGAACTCATAGAGATCTGCCTGTCTCTGCATCTCAAGTGTTAGAATTAAAGGTGTGTGCCACAACCAGCAGCTAAAATTTAAAAAATAATAATAATGGGAAAAAGGAAAGAAGAAGGTGAAGGTGTAAGGCTAGGAACTTACTGCTAGGAGCTTTTTGAAAAAATATAATTTATTATATTATTAATTTATCTAGCTTTTAAAATACAACAATGTGGCTGCTTTGACAGGAATCATATCCAAAGACCTTCTAGGTCTATATGATCCACCCCACATGCAGATATGTGCTGGATTACAGTATGATCTGGCTGGAATACAGACATGTTCTTACCACATACCTTTAATCCCTAAAGGTTAGTTTGTAGAAGGAAGCAGCCATGTTTGAAAATGACATCTAATTGAGGGGCAAACAAAGTGATTGATCAGAGAAAGATTTGACAGTCTAAGTCAGAGATCAGATACAACCAACTTTCACAAGAACAACATAGGAAAGCCAGGCTACTTAAGAGCAGCACATGAAGAGAGAGTCAGCCAGTTGGGAGTCAGTTGAGTTCAGTGCAGTGGAGTTGAGTTAGTTTTGTGCAGTTCAGAGTAGAATATGGTCAAGTTCTGTTCAGTCAGTTCAGGAAGCAATGCAATGGAGTTGAGTTCATTCATGAGTTTGTGCGGTTCAGTGGAGGCCAGCAGAGGCAGTTGCAGCCAGGGAATAAGAAGGAGCCAAAGATTAGAACAAATTGCCAGAGTTAGTTTGAGGCCAAGCAGAGCAATTCAGTGAGATGAAAAGAGAAGCCAGTTCACATCAGTCAGCTTGGAAAGGAGTTTGAGCCAGAACAGCTGAGTTGAACCACTCAGCCAGAGTTCAGAAGAACTAGAAAGGGTGAGCTTATTCATCAGTAAGTCTTCCAAGTGACAATAAAAGTTATGTTTACATCTCAAGATCATGTTCACTGCTTTAGACAAATAAGACAGAGCTGACCAACTTGTCGGAGAGTATAGAGCTTTGAAAGTTATTAGGCCTGGTGCGGATCATGCTTTGTACAATGATGTAGGAAAGGAAGTACCTGAAGCCATGCTCAAAAATAACCAGTATGGGCTGGAGAGATGGCTCAGCGGTTAAGAGCACCGACTGCTCTTCCGAAGGTCCTGAGTTCAAATCCCAGCAACCACATGGTGGCTCACAACCATCTGTAATGAGATTTGACGTCCTCTTCTGATGCATCTGAAGACAGCTACCGTGTACTTAGATATAATAATAAATAAATCTTAAAAAAAAAAAAGAATGAGGAGTTGGAGGTTGTCCTGAGCTACACAGCTAGTTCAGACAAAGTCTTATTAAAAAAAAAAACAAACAAACCAAAACAAAACAAAACAGTATTTCCTCTGTTGTTTTCTTAACACTGGGCAACACTCTCATTTCTTTCTTCTGAAGTTGTTCACTGAGCGCATGGTTCCCCTCAATTACTTCATTCAGAATAGATTATTTATTAATCATGGACGTTATAGCATGAAAAACAAAAACAGGCCTATGTTCCTTATCAAATGCTCCAAAATCCTCCAGATAAGGTGGTGCTAATAAAGTTTCTTCAAGTAGATTGTTTTTATTCACTTGTTTTTGCTTTTGTTTTTGTTTTGTTTTTTTTTTTTTTAGACAGGGTTTTTCTGTGTAGTCTTGAATGTCTCAAACTAACTCTGTAGACCAGGTTGACCCACAAAGATCTGTCTTCCTTTGCTTCCTGAGTGCTGGGATTAAAGACCTGAGATACCACCTCCCAGCTAAGGTAGATTGTTCTTAGAGAAGACAAAAGGGAGACAGGTTGTGTAGAACAGGGATAAGAAGAATAGAATCTGTTGGCTTTCCAGTGTAATATAGCTGCGCCAGGTTTTTGTTAATAAATCCCAAGTGAATACATAAGAAACTTGAAAAGGCTTGTGAACACTGCATCAGAACGTATGATCTGAGATTTAGACTGGTCCAGTTGACAACTGTACAGAGAGAGAGAGAGTCAAGGGTCAAAGGGCACATGTCTTATTCTAACATGTGTGTTCAGAAACGTGTAGGGCTTACATTACCTATCTCTCACAGTGCTGGAGGGGTATAACAGGAGCATTTGATGGGCAGAGGCAGGGATGCCAGACCATCTGTACATCCTACTCAGCAAAGAATTGGTCTCCTCTTATAAAGCTTTTCAGGATTCTCCAGAATAAATGCATTTCAATACAAGTCAGTGGTCCCTTGGTAGATTTTATTTATTTATTATATTTTATTTATTTTTCACGTGTGCCTGTATGTGTGTATATGTCACACAGAAGTAACCATTGTGTGAGACGTGTAAGTATTGTGTGCATGTTACTGGGGGTATATGGATGTCAGAGGACAACTTATGCAAGTTGGTCCTTCTGTCTAGTATATGTAAGCAAGGATTGATCCTCAGCCCAAGATTCTAAGTCACAATTTTCTTCTTTTGCATTTTGAAATACCCAATGGCTATTTATAATAAATTTTGGCCAGATGCCAACAGAAACAGGTTTTATTGCTTGTTCTATAAATGTTAAGTTTAACTACCTTTTAAAATGTGGTTGAGAAGATGACAGTATGCTTTGGCACTGATAATAGAAGGTATTGACCACATAGAAAGCTTTGGAAGCAAAGCAGAAAGATATAAAACAGATATTTCCAACGCAAAGGTTATTGCTGTAAGGATTACAGTTCTACACTGTCTCATGAGGAACAAGAACCAGACTTTATAGAATGTATAAAATCAAGGTCTTAAGAAGGATGAGCTATCACACATCAGTGATGGTTTGAATGGGTGTGGCTCAAGCACTTGAATTTTTGGCTCCTAGGAAGTGATACTATTAGGAGGGTGATCTGTGTGTCACTGTGGAGGTAGGCTTGGAGGTCTCATATACACAAGCTATGCCAGTGTAGCACACAGTCTCTTTTGCTGCCTAAGGATCAAGGTGTAGAACTCTTGGCTCCTGCAGCACCATGTCTGCATGCACACTGCCATGCTTCCCACCATGATGATAATGGACTAAACCTCTGGAACTGTAAGCCAACCTCAGTGAAATGTTTTCCTTTAAAAGATTTGCTGCAGTCATGGTGTCTTTTCACAGCTATAAAACCCAAACTAAGACAACATGTGTAATCCCAGCATTCAGGAGTCTGAGGCAGGATATTATTGAGTTAAAACCAGGGTGGATCATAGCAAGAGCCTGCCTTTAAAATAAGTAAGATAATTCCAAGCATGGTGGCACGTTCCTTTAAAGTCCAGCATTCAGCAGATCACTAACTTCAAGAAAAGCCTGGTCGATAGAACAAGTTCCATGATGGCCAGAGTTACACAGGGAAACCCTGCCTCAAATAAATAAACAAGTACAAGCAAAGTAGATGTGTATGCATATGTATTTGTATGTGTATATGTATATGATGTGTATGTATGTGTAATATGTATTATATAATGTATAAGTATTCATATGTATATGTGTATGGATATGATGTATATGTATAGTATATACTATGTAATATATAATGTATATGTATATTTCTATGTATATGTATACATGCACACACATACATATAGATTAAGAGTGTCTTCAAGCTTGGTGTGGCGGTGCACGCCTTTAATCCCAGCACTTGGCAGGCAGAGGCAGGCAGATTTCTGAGTTTGAGGCCAGCCTGGTCTACAAAGTGATTTCCAGGACAGTCAAGGCTACACAGAGAAACCCTGTCTCGAAACAAACAAACAAACAAACAACAAACAACAACAACAAAAGACTGTCTTCGAAGAACAGCTACAAGAAGATGAAAAGAATAGTTACAAGCAGAGAAGCCAAATGACATTTAGTTCTGGAGATATGTGCAAAAACAACAACAACAACAACAAAAAACAAGAAACAAACAAACACAAAAATTCCTGTGTTATTCACCAATCAAAGCAACTGAACTTGGAAGAATTTGACAAAGCCCTCAAAATAATTAATGCATTTTAGAGCAAGCAGAGGAGGATGAACCCGCTTTTTGCATTTTATAAAGATATAACTAAGGCACTAAGCCCATGTCATAGAAGCAATTTTCCTTGTCCCACATTTAAAACTCTCAGCTGTTGGAATCTTATTTCAAGGAGACATGAAGTATTACCCAGTTTCACTTATGGTATCTCTACTTCCCTAACCCTTCCTACTCTACAGCCCCTAATCTTGTCTTTTATTTTTTGTTTACCTATGTGACTTAGACCCAGACATGCAAGATAAGACCTCCTAACAAAAGGGTTTCTACTTCTCTTAGAATCCGCTGTCACTTCTGGTCTTGGAACGTTTTGCTATGTAGAATATGCATATACATAGCTATGGGTTTTATGTCATTATTGTAAATCATATCATTTAGTGTTATTGTAAATCATCATTATTGTAAATCATACCATTTAGTATTATTCATGCCTGACCTGGTTAGGTTTCTATTGTTGTGATAAAGGCCATGGCCAAAGGTAACTGGGGTGGAAATGTTTGACTTGCATTGTTATGGTAGCAAAACCCAGAAATAACCACTGAAATGTTGCAAGGTAAAATTATTTTATGTCCTGGCCAAACTTCCAGTCTTCTACAAGTAAGAGAGAAGCAGCCGAGACTAAAA